>NW_027287128.1:90000-1290000 GCF_022747635.1 Hetaerina americana
AGTATTATCATGCTTTATCTTGTAATTGGTACTGGAAAAATAGTAATCAGTGACAACGGGTTCACATTCTTAACAAAGAATTTTACATGGTAATTTAAAGTAATCTTTTGACTTAATTCTAGGTCGTTTTTTTCAAACCATGCTTAATGAGCAC
Organism: Hetaerina americana; assembly: GCF_022747635.1. Lineage (NCBI taxonomy): Eukaryota > Metazoa > Arthropoda > Insecta > Odonata > Calopterygidae > Hetaerina > Hetaerina americana. The sequence goes on from NW_027287128.1 coordinate 90,155, forward strand.
TAAGTTAAGGAAAATTCATCATTTTAATCGCTGTTTTTCGTACCTGTGCACAGCTCCAAGATTGTATAATCTGCCTCCATTTTGCGTTGCTGTGCTTTTACCTTGTAAATATTCGTACCACGTGAGAAATATCCATTAGCTGTAAGCTTTATTTTATGTACACTTTTAACACCCGCGAGTTTACTGAGCATTGAAATTATAATTCATGTCGTGAGGGGATTATTATTGCGCTTTAAAAACCGCGGGATCCCTTATTCCTTTAAGTGTATTCTACCACATTTCTTCTTTAATTTCTGAAAAACAACACACCGTTTTCTCTCCGTGTATGTTGTGTAACAGAATTAATTTTTAAACTAATGCAAGAAGAAACTTCCTTGGAAAAGAGTTAGATCGGATCTTTTGGAAGCGAATCTCCTTGACTGCAGAGGTGAAACGGTAAGTAAAAGTGATTGTTGAAATATGGCATATATGAAATTTCCTACCGGGTGGATCTTAATCGCAATGAAGTAGTACCGGATTCAAGAGATGGCCCTAGAAGATAAAGCTGCGGTACGTTTAATGAGGGCGCCGCGGTGCACGAATCGAGTCCAATAACATGCACCCTTTCGTTCTCGATTGTGCTTGCCACCCATGAGCCTTCCTGTTTCAATTCATTTCACCCACATAGCACTATATCTCATTATTTTACTTGATTCATTCTGTAGGTTTTCGATGGTCATCTCTACGGCGTATAGAGTGCGTTATTTCTTGTCAAAATAAAATGGAGATGAAATAACTTTCTAAGGCTGCTGGAGGTAAAAAACACCATCATGAAATATGAAAAAGTCATGATTCAACATGATTCCATACATTTACTTGCAACTGTTAAGAACACGTTATGATTTTTACTGCATGACAGCAAGAATGATTTTAAGAAAACATTACTTCAGTATCGATTTCACATTACCCAATTTTACTTGTTTTTCCACCTTTTTAAATTAATATAATTCTTCATTCTGATTTTCAAACCGTAATTCAAACTAATACAGAAAATTTTTTGTCTTCATAACGTTTACTCCCAAAATTGAGATACATCATGGCGTGAATCGTATGATTTTTGTACTTCAGCATTTTATTTGCAGAGCTTATATTTTAATTCATTGCTTAATTTCTTCTGCGGCCGATGAAAATTTTCTGAAAGAGTATACGTTGCATAGAATGAATATTCAGCTTTCAAATTGTTACCGAATTAGCTGTCATTCAATATTTTGGGACCAGGAAATAATGATTTAATGATTATACATTTATAAAGCCATCAGTCTCATGAATATTCCATGCGAAAGTGATGTATGAGCGTTTTGTACAATGAGTGGTAAAATTTTGAAGATCTGGACTGAGATAAATTTTTTCAGCCTCTACAAATGACTTATATTCTAATGTTTATGCATTTATGAAAATTATATTTTTAGCTTTAAGAAGCATAAATAAATAAAATCATTTTCATGTATTCTAAAAATTTTACATGCAGTTTGTCAGTTATAGTTAACCTCTTTTGAATTTCATTCCGCTTTGGTAATAAAGAAACAAGTTTTTAATAACTGCGTGTGAAATCCCAATTTAATAATAGATTTTGCAGGCGAGCTGGTGAGACTTAAGGACTTTTTGGGACTCAAAGTACTTGCATATAATGATGAAATACTTATTTTGATCGAGTTTATAATAGCAACGCCCATTCTTTTCAACCAGCTGCTAAATATTTGTAGTTACATTTTCGACGAAAGTACTATACTTCAGAGGGCTAATTTTAAGGCTATTTCGAAAAACGTCAAATTTCATGGTGGACAACATCTAATGTAAATCTAATATTTTTTCTTCCAAAATTACTTAGATATATTTAATGAAGCCTAAGAATAGTCTCACTAACAAAAGGTTTAGAACGATATTTTGGCGTTCAACAACAGATTTTAAATTCTATATACGTGAGAAAAATGAGGTAGTATTTTAATTTGAACTCTTTTTATTTAAATGGATTCTTTCTGCGTATTTTTATTTAACCAAATGCCATGGTTGCGAAATAGTTACATTTAAAATACAATAAATGCTAGTGATAAACCTTTTTTAACGTTAAACAGTTTCAACGTATAAGTTCTTATGAACTTAAATATTGAAAGTAATTTGATTAAGAAAACTTTTTATAAAAAATTACCCTGATGTACTACAAAATCATAGTAGATTAGGGTAGCGTAGATCTCATATGCTTGCCTAAGCTCTTTACCAGATGTTATCTAATATTGGAAGAATAGAGTTTTTGCTGGAAGATTCTCTGTTCCACGTGATAACCTAAATATAAGGGTATATTTCTGAACACTACATCAAAGTTATCGACCCTAATAGCTTTTTCAGTTTTTCAAAGATCAATAACAGTTGCGGTCAACCGTAAATGGAGAAAATCATGCTCCGGGTGGCCACTCCTAGGTTTAAAAATGGTAAAAGGTGGGCAAATATTTTGTAGACATTCTACACGGACATGTAAGAACTATGTCATATCAATGAGGCTTCCATTGTAAATTTAATGATAAATATTAAGACTAGTACTTTTTATTTAATTTTAAAAGGTAAATCTTTGTTAGAGGAAAATAGACGCACGTAATGTCGATGCCGTTATTACGATGTCTCACATTATAATGGAGAATTTAATAAGTAATACACAAATGTTAGAGTAGAACTCTATAGTTCTCTTATTTTATCTGGATTATTTTCCCTTTAATTTAGGGTCCAAATAAAGTGTTATGCTTTAGAAATGAAATTGTCGTCTCTTTCCATATTTCATATGGTACGCTCGCCTAATGTCGCCGCGTCTGAAAGGATACATATCCTGGTTCTCCATAATATCCGTCGCATTTTCTGCTCAAAAATTTTTTTCATGCAACTTTGAGCTTCAATTAGATGCTCCAATAGATTTCCAATTATTGGAGTAAGCTTAAAATCTGCACGAACTAATTTGAAATAAGATTTTTCTTTTCCATTACGCATTCCCACAAACCAAAATGAAGCAACTTCCAAAAAGATAGACGCGAATATTCGTCTGTTGTGGACGCCCTATTATATGGGATGAATACCATTAGGTTCATTTTAAAACAGGACTTATTTTGAGTTACTGAAAGAGGCTTGACTTTTATTTACTTAAAAATCATTCCCTAGCTCAGTACATGAGGTGTGGCAATGTTGTCGTTAGGCAGATATTGAGATAGAGTTTTTAGCATTTGGAAAGAAATCAATAGCCCTGAAAATTGTGAAAAGGTAAACAAGGATCAATGAAAGCACTAGGAAAGGTATAACATGGAAGAACATGCAAAAACTCTAGGATTGACTAATGACAGATATACTGCAAAATTTTCAAAAATGAAATTAGCAAAAATAAAAGGAGGGCTAGAATATACTGGATGTATATCCTACACGGAAAATTTCAACATGACCGTGTTGCAAGGAATTTATCCAGCTTACAGAAGCTCGAGACACCATTTTAGTAAATGCACAGCAAATACGAATGCCGTGCAAGGTAAAAACGCTGAAATTCTTGCTGAAGATGAAAAAAAGTGAAGAGATGGAAAGAGAATTTGGAGAATATTCAACAGGGAAAAGAAATGCATGCAAGAATACTGGAGGAAAGATACGAATATCGATGATAATGAAAGAGGATATTTTTTATTTATGTATTTCCTATTTCTTTATGTACCCTGCAAGGCGCTGTAAAGGTGTGTGGCAAAGGGTGAATATACACCAGACTTATTTTGACCCAAATATGGCTCAACCACGGTCGGATAAAGTTATTCTGATCCCTTAACCTTCGAGAAAAAATGACGTTATATCTATCTGCTCTACACTTAATCTTTATAATTTTATTGACATGATTACTCCTACTGTGGTACAATTGAGGTAATATAATTCATTTTCAACGTCACTGCTAAAGAGACGATCTTACAATTATATTATATTATATCTAATAATAATTTATCTAATGATATCTAATTATAATTATATCTATCAGTCTAAATGTATGCCAATTAAAGGGCAAACAGGGCACCAGGGATCGACTATACACCCCCGAATATAATGGAATGTACACCCCCGAATAATGTCTTCGAATAAGAAGTTCATATAGCTGTACAACCTTAGAAGTGATATAATGCCTGAGAGCATTAATTCCAATCAAATTTAAAAAGAATGTGTAACTGCCCCTGCACTAAAAAAGAAAAGCCAAAAAACGTGAAAACCTCGGAACGATCAGTCTGACAAAAAATGTATAATATATTCTACCCAAAATATAATATCACAGATCGGAGGAGAAAATGAATGATGAATTGAAGACCAATTTTGATTTAGAAAAAGTCCAAGAAAAAATGAAGATATGTACGCTCTCAGACTCGTCGTGGAAAATAGGTTACAAAATGATTAACCTACCTATGTTGAATTCCTTGATCAGAAGAATGTTGTTTGCAATGTGGGCTGTAATATGCTACGTATCCTAAAGGCAATTAAATGGACTGCAACGACAGGATATGGATACACAATCTTTATGGAAAGCAGGCAGTAGTGATTAGATGCGGAAAAAGCCGTGTAGAAGCTAAAACCAAGGAGTAAGGATATGCGCAGAGATAAGACAATGATTATGAAAAAAGAAATGATGATGAAATGATTAAGAAATTATGAAAAATAGCTCAAAAAGAGTACCATCTCAAGGCTGACATGATTAAAACTTAAGTAATTGTCTACATTCGAAGTTGGGAAAATAATATCCCAGGGTATGAAAGGGCAAAATGGAACTAGTGAACGAGTGTTGCAATTCTGTCAGCAGGATCGCTAAATTCAATGGCTTCATACTCTCTTTTGTGAAAATTCCTCATCACTAAATAAGTAAACTTTGTATATTTTCACACTAAACCTTAATACACTAAACACCTCCTTTGTCTTCCCCCCTTCCATTTTCTTTTCATTTCCACTCATTTCACCTTACCCTCACCCATCTTCCCCTCCCATTTTATACCAACCAAGCCCCCCCCCCTCTGCGGTCACCTACTGTCCCTACCTCCCCTTTCCACCTCAATTTATAGGTGAAATTAAATGAAATTTTACACCTGATGTCGCATATGCATCCAAACTGGTAGTAGTGTAACAAAATTTAGTGTGAAAACACTCTTAAGTTCACTTATTCAGTGAGCAGAGTGACTAGAAATAGTAGAAGAAACGATAGGGTATTTAATGTAGGATTAAAATGTTGAAGAAGAATTACAGAAAAAGCAACTAATAACAGTTTACACTCGTTGTAAATACCACTAATTGTGCAAGAACCCACGAGGAAATTGAATGGTGAGGAGTAGGATAGTTGGACGCATGCTATGCACAAATCCTCTAAATGATAACCCCTGACGATGATCACATTACCTACTTTTCTAACTTTCAGTTGACCTTGGTTTTAAATGTAGTCCCTGCTATTATGGAGATCTGCTATAAATTATAGTAATGAAAGTTATTGAAGCAAAACTCGAAATCAATATGACATCATTGAAAAAACTAACTCCATTTCCGGTATTCTAGACAATATAACGGCCAACAACGGGGAGGAGGATGTGTATTAATGCAAAATATCACAGGGGGAGACATCCGTCACGAATTAGTGGCCGTGATCTATTGATCTAATCCAATACTTCATCCGTATCAATACTTTGTCCTTGTGATACGTAACTTCTCCTCTGTGATATTTTTTCATTTATTTTCATTATAACATATGCCTCTTCCCGTTCTAAATACCGGCATTGGATTTAGTTTCTTCGTTACAGTCATATTGGCTCAGGGTTTTTCTTCTAAAATCTAAATGCCAATATTTCGTATTTTGACTTACACAAAGAGATGTCACTCAACGCTCAAGGCACTGAATCTTCATTCTTAGTCTAGGAATGCCTTTTTAACGTAAATAGTTATTTACAACAAGTTCTCCTCGTGTTTCTTTGTTATCTGTTCAGCGACTGGTATTTGTTTCTTTTTATTTTAAAGCCACCAATTTATCTGATGATTTTTTCGCATTTCACATATTTAAAAATGCTGATTAGTGTTTTGGGATTTGCACATAATATTTCTGTTTCTACATGAAGTTTTCTACATCTACATAATACCCCGTCACCACCCGTAAAAGGGAACAAAACTACATTCAAAACCAACACATATATACACCAAAATCCATGCCCACAGTGACGCATACATTCATGCAAAAATCGTTGAATTTTACACGCAAGCAAAATACATATACTATCATCTAAAAAATCATTGCACCTTAGGATGCAGTGGGAAATGCATTCAATAACGTGTCAGCTAAAGAGATGGAGAGTTTTTTGTTATCTCATTATGAAATTATAAACCGTCTGGTGATATGGGGTAGAAATAATATTGGCATGTTGAATGGAATGGATGATGGAGGTATGCGGAATGGAACCTCCCGCCATACGCCCTTGCGGCGGCATGCGGGGTATTGTGTAGATGAGATGAATGGGAAAGGGATTTATTATAGTTTCAGGGGGCAGATAATGGTTAGTTATAAGGCAAAGACATTTTTCGTTTTACAGTATATGAACATCCAAAAACACCCTTTAATGGTAGAATTTCCATAATAAATTATTTTTAAACTGATTTTTTTCTTATTTTTTACTTTAGCAAGTTTTTATGTACTGCGTTGTATCGTTTCATTTTCATGGTATTTCGTTTATCCCTCCTTGGTTGTTTTAAGCATGATTCCAGCACAACTCGATAACTTAATATATTCGATGTTTTCAGGCTTTACTTTGTGAAAACTCATTATTACTGAAGTAAAAATACCAAGATATCTTTCCACTCAATTTTATTTGCTACAACTAGTTTCGACGCATCGGCGTCATCCTCAGGTACAGAGTTACACATACTTGGTTGAAGTTGGTGGGGATTGTTGAGGGAGGCAGGGGTGTTTGGTGGCAGAGAGTGGGGAGGTTAAGGCCCGAGAATGGAGGTGGTCAGGAGAGTTCACGGTTGGAGGTCGCGAGGCATTATCTTAAATGAGAGAGGGGTTGCCATCGTTGGGGAATATCTTTGAAAAACAATGCCATTAAGGATATGTCCCTTTTAAACTTGTCTTTTTATCTCCAGCTCTTCCAATATGTCCATTTTACTCCATTTTTGACAATGTGTTGGACATCAGGGATGAAGTCACTTGCGTGTCCCTCCCGCAGCAGATGACTCGCAAAGTGGGAGTCCCATGCTATCCCGTGAAGGAAACCTTTTTTGTGTTCCTCTTTGGAAGGATCTTCCGGTCTGCCCCCGTGCGTGGCGTCAAAAATTATTGCATCGTAAGTTTTCCCTTATTTACATTCCCCTATTTCTAATTTATTATCCCTGTCTTTTGCTCTGTTAGCAAACCATCTAAGATTGGTATAGTAGGCAACCCTAAATTGTTCTCTTGGAAAGACCTTTTGCTATTTTAAGGGATACATCCCCAGAGAACGTTAATTTTCACCACTTTTTTGTGATGTATCCTTCACTTTAGAGGGATGGTAAAGGAGTGAAACTAAAATTCCTAATTATTTTGGCCAGCGTTGAGTCTATACAGCTGATGTTGTATCCCTTTTTTGTTACTATCTACCTAATGGTATTAAGTTCGTGGTTGTACTTGTCCTTATATGTTATAAATAAAATTGAGTGGGAAGATCAATTGGTATCTGCACTTCAGTCGATTGCTAAACTTCATATGACAACGAATGTGAAGTTAGCATACGATACAGCCCATCAATTGACGATTCACAGCAGTCTTATTGGACCTTAGTTAAGTGAGTTTACTATATTTTTATTTTTTCAAATTTATTTATACCCTGCAAGCCACCACCATGATATGTGGCATGGGTAAATGCACACCAGAATAATTTTACCCGAACATGACCCTACCGCGGTCAAACAATGTTATTGTGATCCCCTATCTTTCGTGGAAAAAACGAAATCTTAAATCTACCTATTCCACACTTAATCTCTCAAACTTTACTATCATGATCTCTCCTACCGTAGTAATATGGGGGTAATAATACATATTCAACACCACTGCTATAGAGACGATCTTCCAATTTATGCAAGATCTTTAATCTGTAATTTAAACTTCGCTCCGTGAGTGATTCCGAGCCTAGCTTCTCTAATATTTAGGGTACGCTTCTTAGTTTAACTTATAACAATATTATAGCTTCTTTGATTTTAATACTATTGAAACGATCGCTTTTTACCTAATTTCCATCAAATATGCCACGGCAGTTGACTACGGTGTGTGTCAGGCCGTGCCGTGCCGTACTCTCCCAGGCCATTTGGTGTTTTTTTTGTATATTTTGGAAATACTTTCAGACTGCCAAATATTTGGAGGCCAATTTTCGATTCCTAAGGGCTCATGCTTCCGAATATGGATTAAAATATGATTTTTACCCATAAAATTACTGTATTGTAACATTTAAATAAACTCACACTTCCTGCAATGACTTGGCAAGGCATAATTGGAGTAAAATAGAGATACTGATAATATCTTTTTTAGGAGGAATTAATGCACCTACTCTGAATAATTTAAACACTTTTATATACTGCCTATCAACCCAGCCTTAAGTTATGTTTAACTATCCTAGTACGTTTCTGTATTTTTCAATCTGCTCTCTATGATGCTACGCATGTACCATGGCCTTCCGAGTAAATAGTTGTTAGTTATATCCCTTACAACCAGCACTCCTCTTTTGAAATTCATGTGGTAAAGGTATAATCTAATTAATAAATGTGTATTCACATCAAAGGTCATCTTAATTCATGAATTAGCCATAATTTCACATGTTCTGCGAAACAAAGAATTTTTCACTCGATGGCTTATGAAAGTTATTTGTGTTAGGGAGGTATCCCTTCAGCATGGATCTCCCATATAAGACTGCTTGAAAGTGCCCTTATCGCCATTTAAAGAGCAACAATAAATATATATGCCTTTATTAAAAAGTAATGCAAAGTAAAGATCTCATAAAATACTAGAAAGACTCAATGCACAGCGAATACCCCTACGTGAACGACCAAACCATACGAAGTAATGAGCGAATGGTTAGTAAGAAAATAATTGTTTCCTGTAAATTCTGTAGTTAAACTGCCATGTAAGTAAACCCTGCATTTTTAATGATGAGAAAAATGAATTGTCTTAAAATATGCGAAATTAAATATCATAAAAATGGTATCTTTCCAACTCTAAATTTTCTTTACTGATGTCCAAATAAGTATATTCATAAACACGAGACATTTATGAACCATTTAATTGTATATTTATATTTTGAAATTTTTACTCAGAATATATATTACCCCTTATTCAAAAAATATTTACAGAGTTATTCTAATTATAATAAAAATCATGCATCTTGATTTTTTAGACTAAAAAAATAGCACCTTTAACTTGTGAAGAGTGAATATGGCTGAATATTGGATGCCGTTTCTCGAATTTTGTGACATTTCGTCCAGTAAAGTTTCAAACAGACCAATTTTCCTCTGGTATTCTAATTCGTAATTTCTAAGTAAGATTGTTTATATCGTTTTGTAAATTCTTTAGCATTTCCAATGTAAATTCATTTGCGCTTGCCTTTTATTGGAACAGAGTAATATTTACCCGCTTTTCTCAAAGGGTATTCCTTATTCTTATGTTTGATGTTTCTATTTGCGTCACCTTTTCTTTATTTTTTCACCGTTCCTCTCTAAAATTTCCGCCTTACATTCGAGATAAAGTGTAAAAGAGCGACTTTCAATCGATCTGAACAAGAAAGGATACAGGAAACTGAAAGGAGACCACCTAGCCCTCACGGAAAAATTGTCGATTTCCAGTCCCACCCTCCGAACTCTTTGCCGGAAATAAACCCTCTCACTTTTTTCGAGACTTGGGCCTAACAGAAACAGTAAAAACTTCTCTACTTCTGGGGAAATAAATCGAAAATAAAAATTTTGGGAATAAAATGTTTTACAATGACTAAGGAAATCACAGAGAAAAGTTATTTCTGGAGTTATAACATCGAAAGAAAAGAAACAAAGAGAAGAAACAAGGAGTGAAGGAAAATAGAAATGTGAAAGGGAATTAAGTTAAAAGAAATAGGTTGAAATTATCGAAGCAAAAATATCTTGCACGGTCCTTATCTCAGCACAGAGTTTGATAAATATTGCGGTAAGAGTTCAAACGTGCTGTAAAGAAATCACTGTACTTAGATGGAGAGAATTATGTGTACCGAAGGAAAAGGGTACTTTAATCGAAACACAATGCAATGGGAAACAAAAATATTAATAAAAAGTACAGTATTAATCGTTAGAACCATGAAAAATTGGTGAAAAGTGAGAATATGTCTGTGATTTCTAGCAAATTCATAGTTCTAGTGAAGAAATATGAAACTAAGTCAAGATATGAAGAAAAAAATAAAACAGTCTGGCGTCACTTGGTGGAACATTATCATATTGAAATTGAAATTAAACAACTTGGCTTTTCCACATTTTCCAATTTTTCATTTACTACCAAGGTTTCGCATGGTAAAACATCATCTGAGATGATGTTATACCATAACGAAAAAAGCTATTGCGAAAAAGTAAAAAAAGTTCTGAAACACTAATAAATATATCATTCTCTGAAATATTGGATTCCCCAAGGTTAGTTAACACGTGTGGACAGATTATTATTACAAATTTTAAACATTGATAGGTATATGTTCATTAGTAACTTTTTTCACCCTAGATTTACAAATATACTGTTAATTCATATAAATTTATTTGAAGTAGAGCGTAAATATTTTTATAAACCATTTAATTAGTTTATCTGTATTTCGTTGGCGGCACATACTTCCAGCCTACTTAGCCAATCTAGTTCATTGATCGTGCGTTTAGATCGACACAAACACACACGTAAACACACATACACACACTAATTTTAAAATAGACAAGGTTATGGCAAAACCTGGTGTTTAACTGTTGTAGTGAAATAATAATGAGGGAATGAACAAACAGTGTGTGTGTGTATATATATATATATACACATACTACCTTGATCAAAAAGTTCCCGGAATAACCACACACAGATTTAAAGGGAATATCAACAACAGATGTACCAATTTAACAAAAAAAACAGAACTCAAATCGGAACGATGGGAGCGCCACACGGTGGTTATTCCGGGAAATTTTTGTTCAAGGTAGTATATATACATATATATTTATAAATACATATATATACATACATAAATATATATGTGTGTGTATATATATAAATAATACACACAGTTATCAGACACTGTAAATATTGATACATCTTTGATTGAGCAAATGTGAAATTGCTGGAAATAAAATTGATAAAAGATAGAAGAGTTAGAGAAATTGACTCGGAATACAAAAACTAGGCAAGTGCGTGATTGTAGTTTGTTATTGATGTCCATCGCAATTCTCTTTCGAGAATGAACGGAATTAATGGTGGTTTTGCACACATTCGATCAATGCATAAATGCCGAATTCAGCGTTTAATCGTCCAAGGACCGAATCAACCAAAAAGTCTTCACAGCTGTTGCACAAATGCCTTCAAATATATCTTTCAGGGTAAAACAAGGGGAGGCCCCGTTCCTGCTGTTGAATAAGCACATGGCCTTTTAATAAACGCGTCATTTCCAACTAGTGCGCACAGGGAAGCATAAAACCGAGTTGAATATTGCTCGACGCGGGAATGGGAGGGGAGGAGGAAAACAATGACAAAGGAAGAAAAAAAGTCTTGGGAGGAGAGGAGGCGCTCTTGAGTGTAGGCGCTGATGCGATGCAGTGAGCTTTGAAGGAAGTGCGGCAGGAGGAGGGTGAGGAGGAGTTAATCAGAAGGAAGATGGGCGTTGATGGGGAGAAGGAAGAAGCAAGCACAAAAAAGCAGTATAAATGAAGGGGAAGGACCGGGAGATGGATTGAAGGAGAGAGGTGGGTCTGTGTATAAAAAGAAGCTTAGCCGAAAGGAGTAGAGTGAAAGTGGAAGAGAGATAGAGGGGGGGATGGGGGAGATAATTCAGGATTTGATTGCGCGCACAGGGGAAGAAGAGGGGCCGGGGGTGGAGGGGTCTGGATGGGAGGTGGTTTCTGGTGCGACTGCGGAGGAAGGCGCTTATGGGAGGTTAGATGGGGGAAAAAGAGAGTTCGTGATGGGAGTGGGGAGGGGCCGGAGAGGGGTCGGGAGAGGAGATGGGAGAGCCGTTGGAGTAGGAGTTAGGGGGCTGCGTCAGAGGGTGGCGAGCAGTCTATTTCCATATCCATTATTAGATTCCGGATCCGCAATTTTAACTCTCGACTTTTTCTCTCTTACTCCGCACCGACTTTTTCCCCAACATGTCGCCGATCTCAATCCCCCTCTCTTTCCCTTCCTTTTCCTCCAGCTCATTCCACCCTCGGGCAATGGGTAGTCGGGAATGCGCGGAGGGGGGTGGGAGAAAGGTGGAGGGGTACTGGACGGAGCGGTGTGCGGGTATATGCAGTCAAAATGCTTTGCAGGCCCTTCTGAATTTTTTCTCACCTTGTCTTTGTTAGGTATTACTTTTCGGCCGCAGAATTCGCCGTTCTATGTTTTCCATTGAACGCTCACCGAAGACGTTTTCTATTCGAGGGCATGAAAATATAATGCTAAAAAAATTGTTTGCCCTTTCTCTCTATCTCTCCTTTAGAAAGGATTTTATCAGGCTATTTTCCAACCCATTCCCCTCCATTGCCGAGTTTTGTTGATTCCGCCTTTTTAATTCCTTCTTTCGACTCTTGAATGCAACATTTGTAAATTCTACTCGTATATTCATAATATTTCTGCGTATTTTCAAAGTATGTATTTTTATATGATCTGTTCATTTTTGGGTACATTTTTAATTTTTAATTTTGCTCATAACTTTACATGGTATTTTATCTACTACAATAATTTATGGCCACCCAGCCATGCTCTTTATACCATTCTTTGAAAAAATAAGGGAATAATATTTTGATAAAGTGTTGGGAAAATCATGGTTCTGCCGCGTAGTGCCCTTGGTTACCGCGTAGAAAACCGTTCTGTTTTTTACTCATTCAACAGCAATAACTTAACTTCCTTGCGAGCATCGATTTTAAAAACTATACTTATAAGTTGAAAGGAAAACCTGTGGCCTTTTAGCAGTTTATTGAGCAATTGTTACAGAACTTTCCGAATGAGTAATATGTAAATATAAATGTTAATAGTAGTTAAACAATCGACTTCTTGAATAATCGTCATTCGTTTTTTCCACTAAAGAAAATAGTTGCAAGCATATTGGCGAGATCTCTACCTCGGCATCGTTTACAAATTAATGAAAATAACCAAATTGGTTATCTGATATTTTCCATGAGTAGTCATTATTTTCCGAAATACTTAAGGTCGTACTCAGATCGAATTCATGCTCTATTTTTATTTTAGCTTTCATTGGGCTAAAGCTTTTGTGTATTTAAGTATTTAATTTCCGCTAACTATACAGTATTTCACAGTATCTATAACAAGACTATTTGTTTTCATTAGGGTAAATTTAGTCATAGATAATGAAATAAATGAACGAATGTCTGATCTCAGGATGGCTGAAATTTATTAATTTGCTCATTGAAGCAAATATGATTTAATTAATACGTTTACTAACATCCACATAATTGAGCTACGTATGGAGTCTTTTACTCATTATTTCCTTTACCCTAAACAATAAATAAATAAAATTTAATTAATAATAAGGCTAGCCTGAATCGTCACGGGATATTGATTTTTGATTTCCAAAATACATTGACTTACTAGTCATAAATAATTACAATTTAATTTATTTAATAATGTTATAAATAGTATATTTTTGTTTACTTCTCTATTATGGATGTATTTTAATATTCGTATGTAAATATAAAGCGTAAATATGTTACCCTATTGTATTTTGTATTTAATAAGTATAACCTTAATAAAATAGAGAAACCGCTATCTCGAACGATATTTGCATTTAAAAATTCGGACCAAATTTTCTCATGCCTTCTTTTAGCATGTTAAGTCTTTAATTTCACTTTATTTCACCTGTACCAATATATATAATAGAGGATATTACGTAAACATAAAATAAGTAATGAGTTACTGAAAATAAGTTATGAGTTTTTCCTCAAGTTAGCTCATGGAAAATAGCAATAATACTTGTTCTCTCTTTGATGTCTGATTCGTGCTAATTGTCACCCATACGCTGCTGACGTTCAAGTGTTCAGTATCCGAGTGATCGCACGTCTCGTTTGTGGATGAAGGTCTGTAAACTCTAGAGGATTGGTTATATAACAGCTGCACATCTGCAGCTGTTGTATTTCCAGTTCTGTTGTAGATGTGTCTTGAATTCCTCGTCAAAGCCGTTCTTCTTTCTTAAATTCATTAGGCAACACTGAGGACAGATTTGTGACCATATTGTAGGAGCTATTTATAAATTTGTCTGATATCTGAATCAAAAAAGCTGAAAAAAGGCCTTATTCCCTCACGGAAACTATCATTTCCCAGTATGCCAATGTCTTGGATGTTTTTCATGAAAATCTATCCCAGTTGAGAGATAAATTATCAAGTGAAATGTTACCTTTTATAGAATATTCATTTACCTTATAATCAACTTCTGTTGGATAAAGGTGAGTATGCTAAATAAATAATAAAATACGAGATTTGGGACATTTTCATATCAGATTAGGAGTAAATGGGGGGCATTTGGTTTTAAATTCTTGGACATTTTTATTTTTTTAGGGTCAATAGGTGATTCCGGTGACTCCTTCCGAGTCCCCAGCCATTGTGCGTTTCTTGTATCCCGCCTAATCTTCGTATTTAAACCAAGTCTCTCGAGTTAAAAGTAGCCTTACGATGGGTGGTAGTTAAAAAGGTATTAATGAAAATCCCGTAAACACCCCGGTTTAGCAGTGTATATTAATGAATATTATAGAGGTTAAGTGTAAAGCATTTTTTCCGGTTCGTGAACTGGAGCGGTAGGGAAAAGTGTCGGGATGTACGATGTCTAATATCCTCGTCATAAATAGCTTAGGGAGTTAGCACGGCAAATAGCATTGCCTTTAGTCTCTTTGAGAAGAAATATGCGAATATTTCAACCAAAATTTAATTCCGGGAGCTGTATTACTTCATCAGGTGTTTCTCACTAATGTAAAACAAAAAATGTATTCCAAACGATTCTTTTATCCATTAAATAATAAAGTATAGTGACCATAAACTGAGTGTTTTTTCAAAACATCTAAGAGTGTGGTTAACTTCAGATCCTAATTAACAAAATATAAATTATATAAAGAAATCATCACGTTTTCACTCAAAAGGATAAATGTAGTGTAGAATAGAGAAACTGCTTAAAAATGTTTAAAGGAGAAAATAAATTATAAGTTAACTTATCATTAACGACGTGAGATAAGCTATCCAATGTGTATGTTTTCGCTTAACAAAATGATGGCGATATTTCAAAGAAAGTGCGGGAGATGCCGCAACAGTAACTTTAACGGAGTCACCCGCTAAAGTGCATTTCAATGCAACAATTTCAGAGAGTAAAAATCATTCGCCTTGACCGGGATCCCGGTCAAGGCGAATGATTTGCAATGATGGCGATAGCTAGTGAACTTTAATTTGATGTCTTTTCAATCGCATCAAACTTCACTGTTGGTATTCTAAGTGATTTTTTGAAAGAAATAGTCACTAATTTTAAATAAAGCCTGTTATTCTGCGTTTTGGTGATAGTAGGCACTCTAAATTTTCCTCTTTCAACCCTCCCAGAGCGAGAGTTTTTGTTTTACAAATATAACTACAGATATTGCCAAATATCCTTGTCCAAATATTTATATAATGAATTCAAACAAACTCTTATTGTTTTAATCTAGTAAATATCAAAAACTCGGCTCGTATTTGAACTGAAAAACTCAGTTTTCTCACTAATAATTTCTCAAAAAAATTAAAATAGTTTGAAAAATCAATAATGGTAAAATCAGTTTTCTTTCATTGAATTTGTTACACTTATCACTTAATGTCTGCTCCTCTAGAAGTCATAGAGCTCATTTATTTGCAATATGTCGCAGAATACCATTTTTTACACGATTTTTTCGCAGGAGCAAGAGCAAACCTAAAATGTGTACTGGTGACGTATACCATTTAACAGATAATGAAAAAGTTCATAACATAGTGTTGCTCCATTTCGGTATTGTATCCAAAGCATAAAATATTATGTTACGCTACTTACCTTTCCAGTTCTTCAATTTTAAGCAGACAATTTAAATGGTTGTTACCTTTGAGAATACCGAAAAATAGTCACATTCCTGTCCAGGTGCTGTTCTTCCTAATCTTCCTCCTTGTTTTCCTTCCTTGACTAACTCAATCCCATTAATTTACTTATAATATGCAAAATACCCTAAGTACCTGTTGAGCTCTTCTCTTAGCTATTGAACTAAATTTTCGGGTGGTACATTTTTATTTTGGTTAATCTAAACTATCTGTCTTGTTTGTCTAATTTCCCACACTGGATTTGCAATATCCGTTCATTCTGTTGTTCCATGCATATCACCATCTAAAATTGTGCAATTCGTAAGACAGCTACAGTTTCTCCACGTATTCTTTTTGTATTAACTATATTTAGTATTTAGCTCCTAGCTATTTTTCCTATTTGAGTATTTAGATCCCATATATGGATACCACACTTTAAGAATTCCTTAGTTTAAGTCACATTTCACATATTTACTTCCTGCATATTCTTTCAACTCCTTGTAGAGCATGTTAAATATATGTTCCCGAAATTTCTCCATATCATCTCATTGCGCTCACCTCCATTCTTCCTTCTTAGTTTTCTTGATTAAGTGCACCGTACAAAGCATTCCCTCCCACTTCTTCGAACTCACGTTCTTCTATTTCCTTCTTTCTTCTATCTTCCCAATCAGGTTTCCCGTAATACACGGCCTCCTTATTTACATATACAAAGTTCCTATTGTTTGCTTTACAATCCTTGTCATCTATTTAATGCCTTCCCATTTTTTACTGCTTAATTCACGTTATCATATGTTTCATTATTTGGTCCTTAATTATTATTTCAGCTTAAACTGCAGAGTTCCACTTTTACACCATGCTGTCTCTATTAAGTCTATCGAAGAAATCGTTATAAATTTCTCAAAGTAGCTAATGAATTGTTTGAACCTTTGGGCGCCGTACAGAAGTAGTTAGAATTAATTAACGCGTTGGTTCAAAATTTGACTTTTTAGCTAGGCTAGTGACTGGTTCTGAGTTAAACTATTAATTTTATTATCACTTCCTCCAGTGAAACTTAACCGAAAGTTTTCTTTTTAAAGACCACGTTTTCTTAACGTCCGTATCACCCATCTACATTGAAATTGAAAAATCGCTTTTATTGATTTTTTCAAGAATTTTCCTACTGAATTTGTCCAGATTTAATATAGTAATATCTAATTATTTCCTATCTAGACTACTTATCGGTGAGAAATTGTGTCATGTAGGATGTGGTGGAAAATTTAAATAATAACATACCATAAATTAATTATTTTCATCATTACTATAACTTAAATATTCATCTACTCTTATTTCTGGTAATAATATTCTATCACTTACTTCCCACATTTATTTCACGCTTATCTTTGATTTTATGAACTATACGACGTATATCCGATATTGGCTCTCTTTTTCGCCGACAAAATTCTTTGTATCCATTGCTCTTGTAACCATGATTTTTTTTCCTTTCCGCTTAGTCACTTAAAATTTCGCATTTAAAAACCATATTTATTCAATGGTGTTTAAAAATATCATAGGAAAATTGAAAAAAATTGAAACATATAATGAAACATAATATGAAAATTAAGTGAGGAGCTCATCTAGTTACCTTATGATTTACTAATCGATGAAAGCTTTTATTAGTGATTTTAGGGAAAAAATATCTTCATTTAACCTTCATTTCAGTTCCTCTTTTAGTTTTCCTTAGATATTTTATTCTTATATCTTTCAATTTTTCAATTACACCGAGTATTTCTGCAAAAAGAGAAATATTCCACACACTTCGAAGGGTGGCAAAAAAAAAGTAAAGACAGTTTTCGCCAAGTCTTTTAAGATTAACGTTGAAAAACAGCTTTCATTGCACATTGTGATATTATTACCACCTGATACTTAATATAAGATGATCAGCGAATTCTTTCTTCGTGTTGATTTTTAAAAGTATTCCCATGCCCAATTTGTCTTTATGCCCTCATTTATGACATTTTTAACGTAATAATTTTTCTGATAGAAGTGCTATTCAAATCACATACCTTCTCATTCCCAATGATAGAAAGAAAATGTTGATGTCTTCTGTCTTATGTTGCTGATTATTTCCTTAACCCTTAGATATGAATGCTCTCCAAAGCGTGTTTAAACTAGTAGGTATCTAACAAAAATATATATTATAAAATAAAATGGCAGTATGAATTCGAAAATATCATCATTATTATGACGATTTCAAGAGCCAAAGCTTCTATCTTGGAAGAAAATTTGACGCGTTAAAAATAAACCATTAACAAAATGTTCTATTTTTCTAGTTTTTCATGCACACTTGCAAAGTGAAGTCCTTACGACATGAATTTAACATTAACTCAATTTATCCGCGTGAAATTTCTCACGTTGCATGCCAGAACCTGATTTTTGCTCTTCTGTCGGATTTAAACGTCAGTGTAGATGTCAACATCGGTGAGTGTCAGTTGAGAGAATTCGTTTGAGTCCTCTTTCATGATGAGTGAGAGGTATATCCGTCGTGCAGAATAAATTTAAAATCGGACAGCTGATCCACGCTCTCTGTAAACTCCTTAAATGGCTGAAATATTGACGTGCTTGATCGTCTCTAGCATAGGCGAATATTAAACAGTTAACACGATCATATTTTATACGCTTCTAAAAATATCTTTTAACATTCACAGATTACCACGAACACTCAGGCGTATATGGGTGTATTTGATATGTCATTGAAGTGTACATCTGTAAATGCTCAAAATACAACCTGCCATAATTAAAAATTGATATAAATTGGAATTTATATTAAGCTAAATGAATATTATAATTAAATAAAATGTATCCATAGAATGACTCTACATGATAAGTAGCCCAAATTGGCTTGTCTTATTGCTTACGCTTTCAGTGAAACGCTAGAATTACGGAATGGAAGTCCTAAAATATGAACTTGGCAGAATAAGAATAAACACAATACAGACATTGTAGATATGTAATTTAATTGGGAAGCATTAAGTATCATTCCAAGCAACACATTTTTTCGCACTGTTTAAAGACACAACAATGTATGACGTAAATGTATACATGGTTGATCGATTACTTCGGGCATCTTCAGAGCACAAACATTTCTCAAAGGATGAAAATATTAAACATAATAATAACCCACTATCATTAACCCTTTTAAGTTTGGATAATGAAATAAGATGATGACACACATATTTTGAATTACAAAGGAGAATGAAGAAAATTATTTGATTTTGCACATTTACTCATTGTCAGTTTGATGTATTTGATGAAGAAACATTACGATACAAAAATATATGTGACTTACTTATCCTCTTTGCTAAAACCTTTTTTCCTCTTTGCTTTACTAACACTTACGTGAAAAATTGTTATAGTAATGCTTTTCTCTCACTCTCTCAGGTTCTAAATTTTTTAATTGCTTCCATAATCAATAAAATGCTATCCACGCACACGAAATGCTAATCACTTTCACCTCTTTAAATGTCACCGTAATCTTCACTATTTCTCTCTTGAGTCGCAGAGCACAAGGTTTATTATTTTTTGACACGTCTGCACAGAAATTTCTGTGTTATGAGTCATTGCTCCTTAGATTTTGCACACAGTAATTGGATGACTATATACCTTATTATGAAATCTGAGATATACGACGCATGCCAAAATAGTCTTCATGCATTGATCTTGCAACCGGGAAGCTTCCTTTGTGCCGTCATCGGACCTCCTAAAAATAAGATAGGCATATTTTTTTAAATACTTTTCACAGTTTAAAAAAACATTTTAACACATCAGTATCAAATTCAGACCACTAAATAGTCTTTATATTTGCTCCCTCTCACTATGTGATAGTCCAACTTGACTATTATAAAATCATTTTTTAAATCAATTTCCAATCTAGAAAAAACAGTCAATTTTAAGCAACTATTTCGATCTTACATTACTATTTATTTATTAATGTTGACTAATCTTATTACATTAATGGCATTATTGCCCACAAATGTAATTCGTAAAATCGTAAAATTCCGTTTTATTTATATTCTACTTCCAATAATAATGGGAAAGAATTTTATACTGGATCATTTCTCCCAAAGATGCCAATGCTCAGATGTCACCGCCAGATTACACCACATGACAGGTATAGGCAGATTATCTGGAGCCAAATGCTGATCTCTTCGAAAAGGTTCGCAGACGTCCCATACTGAACAGCAGCCGGTAGTTCACCTGAAAGAGAAGTGCGTCAGTATTGATGTGTATTAATAATATCTAGTCGGGTTAAACTAGCCCGAAATACTGTATTGGGACTCGTGGATTTTTTGCAAAAATTTATACCACTATTATCAAGACCAGTCGCGGCAAAAACTTGACAACTCAGAAAAGTCAATTTTAGACAAATTATTTCTATCGAGAAATTTCTACCACGATGTTACCTATGGCATCTCTTTTAGGTAGGCTTTTAGCCAGAATATACCATGGATACATCCATTAAATTTATTAATAGGCGTATATCTATAAAATATATAACCACTTTTTAGATCAATGCGAAAATTTCAGGTTTTGATAACCATTACTACCTTTCTTGCAGTCCCAAAGACTCTATATCCTCTCCATCTTCGTGGCCTCCACTACATTCCGCTTTCTGCCAAGATTTATCTTTGGCTGAGACCTTCAATTTTCTCCTCCAAATTCTTTCTCCCAAAGCTCATCTAGTACGCATCCATTGGTCTCATTCCTTTTCAACTCACCTTTCCGATTCCAACCCGAACCATAATCTCAACATTGGAAATGATCTGTCAATTCTCAAGCAAAAAATTTGTTCACTATTAATCAAAAACTTTATTTTTATTCATCAGAGTCTAACCGTGCAAATATTTATTACATCAACCAACAAGGGTAGGCTGAAAACAAATGCACACATGCTTGTAGACCACAAACAAAATGACCTTCAGAAGCACTCCTGGTGGCATGTGGAAGTAACATTTCCCCTAAACATGCTTGCGCAGGTTTGAGATCCGTTATTTCATCCTGTGTATTTCGAGAAGCGGAAATATGTAGACGTGTTTTAGTGTTATGTCAACGCGAATTAAACAGCGTGCTGTTATCGAATTTTTAACTGCTGAAAAAGTGACTCCTACTGAGATTCATCGTCGTTTGACGACTGTCTATGGTGACGATGCTGTCAATAGGTCAACTTTAAATCGATAGGTAGTAAAATTCGCGGTTGTGAGCCGGGAAAAGCCATAATTGTTGACACGTAGCGGACGTCCGATCATTGGCACAGACGATAAACATCGCAAACTCGTCAAAGATTTGATTCAAAATGACCGGCGAGTCACTCAAAAGCGTCTCACAAACCATAATGAAATATCCAAGGAAGAAATTTGTCGTGTTAAAGGTAGCCTGGCGCCAATAATCTTGCAATATGACAACGCTCGTCCACACACCTCGCGCGCAAATGGAGAGGCTCTGCGAAACCTGAAATCTGAACCAATTCTACACCCTTCTTATTCCTCCGATATTTTTCCTCAACTCAAGATACACCTCAAGGGTAATCATTACACCTCGGACGATGAGGTGAAGGCAGCGGTCAAGTCCTGGATTCGAGAAACGTTGGTAGAGTTTTTCAGTGACGGAATGAAAAAACTTGTTAAACGTTGGGAGAAATGTGTTAGCCTTAGCCGGTGACCTTGTTGAAGAATAGATGCATAATTTTGAAATATTAGAATTTTACTTTAATGTACTTTTTGCTCAATATTGGTATTTGTTTTTGTTCACGCTCTACAAGAAAGTGTACATCACTTTTCAGCCTACCCTCGTATTTTCTTTCCTATATTCTATAATTTATGAACGCAATATCATATTTTACGAGTTATTATATTAAATAATTTTGTTCCCTTTTAAAACTATAAGCATTGAGCACACATAATAATGTGTCTCAATATACATATTCATAGGAGGGTGGTCTGAAAAGTTTCCGACATAACAATGATGCAAGACATTTTTTCTAAAATTCTCTGATTCGGAAACTTTTCAGACCACCCATGCATATATATATATATATATATATATATATATATATATATATATATATATATATATATATGTCTTTCTCGAAATCCCTTTACGCTGGTGTGCTGCGTCATATGTCCAATTTCGATATTGAATTCCGCGGGTGGGTTCACTCGCGACCAAAACGCCTCGGTCCACGTAGATAGTTAAATATTAAACATAAAAACGTGCCAATAAGGCTAAAGCTTTTCCCCCGACCGCCACAGTTTTTTGGCGGAAAATCCTAACAATTCACCGTTTGTTTGATGACCTCATGTCGAATCAACGTGAAAGTTTTGAAACAACGATGTGGCTACTCCTTCAACTGTTATTTTTCCATCAACGCGAAGCGTGCGTACACAGTCGAAGCAACTCGTTATTCCCACAGCGCGGCTCACTCGTGGTCGATTTTATTTCCCCTCCTCTTTACCATTCTATGCCAGTCACCTTTCACTTCCAAACACTTTCAAAACTAGTCTTTTCCGCTTACTACCTCAAAACTAATGGTAATATTTTCTTCTCTTGTTTCTCTCCAACTCACAAAATGCTCATGTCACTGAAACAAACTCTCCATCGCTCACACAAGCTTTCTTTTTAACGTGAAGGATATTACTGCAGCATCTTATTCGTGGAATTGTTTTGTTTTGCAGGTGTTTTATCTTATTTTCTCTCTTTATACAACAATTTATCTAAACAAATACCGACTTTGTGTTAATCAGAGATTTTTACGATCAAACTCTAAATAAAACTTGACAAAATATGGTCATAACCAGAGATGCATTTATTTTCCATCTGAATGATTCTCGTGAAATTTTATTTATTTAAAAATATAAGTATTCCTGGTTTTAGTGAAATAAGTGCTTTATTTAATTAATAGTCATGCTCATTCCGTGTTGGGCTTTGTTTGAGGAAGATATTCCCATTCTCACCACAAAGCTCATATCCTAATTCCTGGCAAAATATTCCAGCAATGACTGAGCATATGTGCACCTTTCCTCGGCAAAGAGTTAATCCCTGTCCTCGGACGTCGTCCGATTGGATGTTCGCTATCTTTTTTGTCATATCGAACGAATGAAGCCTCACTAATGGTTCCCACGGCGTAAGATATAGGTGCTGATGATTTCCTATCGTGCCTTCCCTTCTCCTCTCAATGAGCAACTCCTATACTCAGCAAGATACAATTATTTAAATGTATTGCCCCATCAATTTCAAAGGGATAGAGAAACGAACTAAAACAAGATGAGGAAAAAAAATTCTCTCATTACAAATCTTAACATTAGCTAGGCTTTGTCCGAAAATTTACTTCGAAAATCTCTTGTCAATCCCAGCCATCAAAATTATTTTTCATTTTTAGAAACATGAAAAGGCCTTCTGTGCCTTGCTGTGGGATACTATTTCAGTATTTCCCAAACCAATCTAAAATTTCTTTAAACCAGAAATACATGTATTTCCAGTTCTCGCATCTCCCATCCTAAGTCTGCCATCACCATTTTTTCCGTTACTTATCTAGTTTTTTAATTCTATGGTTCAGAGATTCAAATTTTGTCATCAAATCAAAAATGTAGGCACAAGGTTCTGCTTGGGAAAACTTTCAAACTCTCTGATTTTTAAGTAATAGATGGTAAACGAAAACTCGATGGATTCGATGGCAATTACTGTAACATAGAGATACTTACAAAACTTCTAGTGGTTTGTCGTAAAATACAGACTATCGTAAATCTCGGGATCCGATTTGTGGCCCTATTTTTTGTAACTAAATACACAAGTGAAATTCCTTTTATCCTAGTATTTCCTGGTTCCTATCAGCCGGTTCATTTATTCCTATCATTCCAGTAATCGCCGTTTTAATCGGAAATCGTCTTTCTCAGCTAACTGGAAGATCAATGGTTCAAATTTCGTCGTAAGAATGGAGGTTACGTTGCCATATAATGGTGCTCATTTATAGGGACAAATGGGAAGTCAAAAAAGGGGTTTAAAGCACTTTGAGCTTCTAAATCCTAAGTTAGTCTTCCTCGTCGCGCTCAACATTCAATCACTTTTCCTTTCGCTTCCTTCTTTTCCATTCTCACGATTTCTCATTTATATTAGTTCCTCTTTTTTACATCTCTCCTCTTTCCTTTCTGAAATCGATCGACAAGCACGCGGAATTCTGAAAACTCCGCCATTGTGCCGTTCTTCGGTCAAATTTCTTGGAGGGAAGGGAGAGGTAACACCAGAGTTTCGATATTTTTAGTGCCTAACATGATTTTTTAACTACTATGAAAAAAAAAAAGGCAGAAATTCTGCAGGTATCAGCAAGAGTATCACCTGCATTGATATTTTCTTGACAATATCATTTGGTTGCATCCTGAACGGGTTCTGGTGACCGGGGAGTAAATGGATAAACTGGCTTTGAAAACAAAAAAGCATTATTTGATAAAGTTCTTAGATTTATTTACTCCCGCCCCCTATCCAATATTTGCTAGGTACTTGATTCTGCAATATTTTTCATCGTCATGTCTTCAACTAACACAATGATTGGCTACTATGAGAGAAAGCAAACTAAATGCAGGCAGGCCCTGGGGCAGCTTGAAACGCAACTTATAACACCATAATTTTAAGCACTGCTTCATGCATAGTTATTTTTCCTACCCTCTCGTGGTCAAAATCAAATGTCCTCAGGCATTATTTATATTTGCAAGTGTAAAAATATCGTTGAAATCAACGGACCTCACAATTGTTATCGTAAAACGTTATGCAAACAACCCTACTGCGCGAAATGTTTTAAACAAGATCCCTTGAAGGTGGAGGTCATTTTTCTCCCTGAAAGAAGCAAAATACAATACGTGTCATCACAACACAACATGCTCAGGAATGATTGTAATCAGTTGACTGGTTTATCTGGCGAGCGTGTGACCTTCTATTGGTACCGATTCACTAACCTGGGACTCTCTTGCCTCATAGTGATGCAGCATGCATGCTAAATGGATTTACAGATTTAAAGATACTTCCTTTCCTGAGAAAATCTGTTCTGTCGAGGTTGTCAACTAATTTTTCTGTATATAATTTCCCTCTATTTCTAATTATGAGTAGCTCATTACAAAAGTTTGAGTTTAACTCAATAAACGTATTCTCGGGACTCTCCATCTCTTCCAACCTATTTGTTGATAAGATGCAGTTGCACAATTCTCATGCTTAGCACTAAAGCCTCTCTCGCCAAAGAACTCAAAATTTAATCACTTAAATCTCTTAAATGGCTGAGTAAGAGGGTCACGTAGTATAAAGGAACATTTCCAGACATAGCGTAGTACGTACTTAAGTTTCGAGCTTCGTTTCAAAATGCTTTTCCAGTGCCTTCTCAGAAACGGGACAAGAAATAGGTTTCTCTAATCCTCTTTCAAAGTAATCTAATAAGAAGATGTCGTGGAGAAGTCGCACACGCAGACAAGTTTTGGCAGAGAATACACAGCGCTCCGCGCATTTCCCTCTTGTTCATTTAGTCTGACTGATCTATTGCGCAATATCGTTGATTTAATGTGATACACATAATTGGCAAAATCAAAACGACTATTATTTAACTTCAGTGATATGTCAAATTAGCAAAAATTTTATAAATAGAATTTCAACCATTTTCTGTTATTATAGCAGCTATTTGACTCTATGTGTAGAAAGTAATTTCTCCTTTATAGCAGGATTCAATTCCATTGCTTCCTCTCAAATTACACCAACCAATTATCTTCATTTCTTATCAATTAGTTGCTCGTCATAATGAATTCAGTGTAATTATTACTTTGAAATAATTGTAAACCAATGCTTTTAGTAAATGGATAAGTAAATGGGTCGACGTTCTCAAATGTTTTCAATCTCTTAATAATAAATGGGAATTGTAAAGAATGATTAAAACAATAAGCCTTTTCAATATCATTCATTATCTTTACTATTCTTTCACCAATAAACACTAATTAACTCGAGAATTATAAAACATGCAAAATGAAGTTGGCCATATACGATTTTGAGTGAACGAAGCATATGTGGACATGACAGCCTAACATGCAGCGCCGTTATAGTTGAAGCAATAGGCAACCGATAAAATACAATAGTATTCTACTGTTTCAGGATTCGCATGGTGGAAGTATTTCATGCCCATATTGAAAGAACCTGGCACTTTTCCACAGCTTTTTATTTTAAGGTACAACGCATTTCACCGACTTGCGGCATCATCAGGTACAAATATACTTAACAACAGTGCACCTTGTAATAACAATCTGTGGAAAGTACCAAGTTCTTTTAATATGAATAAAAAATACAATAGATGTAAATTACGCTAAAAAACCGTGACCAGCTGTAAAGTCAGCCAAAGTAAGTCAGGAAATACGTACTATAAACTCAAAGAACTAACTGTGATATATCCACTTTTCAATTTATTGGTTTCCTATCAAGTAATTTTGCGAAATATTTCCTTTTTTAATATTTTATTTTTCGTCAATTGCGTCGTCACATTTAAAATTAAACTGAATTATTTTCCTGTTTATCAGTGCCAATTGGGCCAACAAAATATTTGGTATGGTTTGGAGTGAGGATTGATTAAATGCTTTGGCGATTTAAATACACATATAAATGAAGGATAAAACATCCCCTGTGGTTTTATGTTAGCTTAACCGTGCTCTCTGTTCACATGTGAAACATGTAAACGTAAGTCTGCAAAACAATATAACTAAGCCGATCCAGACACACAATTTCTAACCAAATTTTCAACACCTTATAGCCAATTGATAACCGCTTGTGAGGTGACCATAATTATGGTGGAATAGAATAAATGCTGGTTTACAAGGTTGTTCTTTTTTGGGAAAATTTAGATAAGCAGTCGTTGATTGAAGTGGCTCTATAAGGGAAGGAAACAGTTTAAGGGCCTGCTGCTGAGTGAGCTAACGTTCAGCAGCCTGAATGGCCCCCGTATCTAAGGGCAATAATTTCATAATGGATAGGCTTGGAATATGAATACGTTATATAAAACGGTAAAGATAGCTGACTTAATACCAGGGATATGTTTTGTGAAATGGTAATGGGAATGAAGGATCATAAAAGAGAAGTCAAAAGACCAGGAGAGGCTCTAATGGATACGCTAACAAAGTTCCTTTTCAAGAAAATAAGATGCTGATAAAGAGATGAGCATTTTTGACCATCTAGAATTCATTTTATTTCCACGAGAGGTTATAAATTTAGCAAATTAAGAATCAATTTCACAAAAGGAGGTTAAATTGGTTTATAGGATATATAACTTGTTAAAAATCACTTTTACCAATTGACCGATAAATTTTTATGGCAAGTGATATCAAAATAAATTTCTAAAAGTAAATTCTTAAGCTCCTACGAACACTATATGTGCGATTAGTTTTTAATTTCATGTTGTAAATTACCATCCATAAATAAAATGTTGTCATCAATATGATGCAACAGTACAGATGAGTATAAAATAAATGCGTTACGCTGGTTTTATGTTGTTGCGAAAGTTGATAATCATATCAAATTAACTAAATATAATAGAAGAGTAAATAACCTCAAAAAGAGGAGCAGACTGTGAAAGTCGCGGATCATTGTGGTTGTAGAGGATCTCAAGGCAAGAAATATTGCAAATATTAGGAGTTGACAAGCAAAAGTAATATGCAAAGGCAGGACGGTTAGGATGAAATGATTTCAAGGTATTAATATTTCTCAAATAAACTTAAATAAAATATTTTGGCTTTACCGACTGCAAAAAAAATGAGAGATGTTATCATGTTAATATTTCGGAACCCATCTCCCTTGGAGATTATCAGTGTGCCAACTTTATTGCATGGCATTTCAAATGCATGTAAATAATTACGCAGGATATATGTAGTCTCTAAAAAAAATGGTGCAAATAATTCCTTAAAAGTATTCAAATGGACGATATAATGATAGCAATTTCGCCAAGGAAACTGCTCTCGTTGATCACAACGAAAATTTCTATACATTTTGATTTTGAAATCCACCTGATATTTCAGTTGTACATTCATACAAATAAAGTCGTAAAAGAATATCTTCTATTTTTTTCTTGATGCAACTTTATGCCAATTCAAAAATTATTTATTGAGATCAAATCCCTCACTCAATACTTATTACATCCTATCGTTCCCCTAAGAGCATTTTGTTCATCAAGACAAAATATAACTTCTAGATTATAAATGTTTTAAACTTCTTTTCTCGCATTTCTCCATTTGGAAGAACACTAAAATAATAAACTTTACCTAGTTTATTTATTTTCCTCTGAGAGCTATAATATAAAAAACCGCTTAAAAAGTTAAATCATGCATTGATCGAAGGCCGAATAAGACATACTACCTTGATCAAAAATTTCCCGGAATTTATTCAGAAAATTAAAAATACAAGTTTATTCATCTAAATCTATATTGTCCCCTTCAAAGTAATCCCCATCGACTGCAACACACTTATGCCAGCGCTTGATCCAATCCTCGAAACATTTTTTATATTCGGTTTTCGGTATGTCCATCAGTGCTTCCTGCGATTTTTCCATTACTTCCTCTCGGCTGCTAAAACGCGTTCCCCGTAATGGTTTTTTAACTCGATTGAACAGAAAGAAGTCACAGGGAGCCAAATCAGGTGAATTCGGTGGCTGTTGGATGGTATTTGTTGCATTTTTCGTCAAAAAATTACGAATAATGATAGCACTGTGCGACGGTGCGTTATCATGGTGCAAAATCCACGAGTTTTCTGCCCACATTTCTGGTCTCTTTCGGCGAATTGCTTCACGCAAACGTCTCATAACGCCCAAATAATACTCTTTGTTTACTGTCTGGCCTTCTGGCAAAAATTCATGATGCACTACACCGTTGTAATCCATGAAAACCGTCAGCATTGCCTTCTTTTTTGACTGAAAACGACGTGGTTTTTTTGGTCTCGGCTCATTTGGTGAACGCCATTCACTTGCCTGATGTCTGGATTGCGTGTCGTACTCATAAACCCACGTCTCGTCTCCAGTAATGATCCTTTTGATGAATGTGGGATCGGATTCAGCCTCGCAAATCATGTCTTTTGCGACGTCAACACGGTCTCTTTTTTGCATGAAATTGAGGTCTTGCTTTGCTGCTACACGACGGAAACCCAAATCATTAACCACAATGTCTTGGGCGGATCCATAGGCAATGTTCAAGTCCTCCGCTATTTCTCTGATGGTTAATTTGCGGTTATTGACCAACATTTCTTTTACTTTATCAATTTTTTCACCGACTTTCGATGTCGATGGTCTGCCACTGCGTTCATCATCTTCGATTGACTCACGACCACTTCTGAACCGCTCGTGCCACTGGTAAACGACCGTTTTTTTTAGAGAATCGTTGCCGAAACACTTTTCCAACATTTCCAACGTCCGTGCGCCACTAAATCCGTTTTTTACGCAAAATTTAATACAAGTTCGTTGTTGCAAATTTAAATCCATTTCTGAAATTGTAAAAAATCGCCAACACACACAGAGATAGATGTACTCTTGGCTACGTAACTTTTGCAAATGTCAAGTTATGACACTAAGATTTAAAGGGAATATCAACAACAGATGTACCAATTTAACAAAAAAAACAGAACTCAAATCGGAACGATGGGAGCGCCACACGGTGGTTATTCCGGGAACTTTTTGATCAAGGTAGTATGCCGGTCGAATATATTATTTTTCAGACGTCGACGACTTCATCAGATTTACACTCATTGAGCATCTGTGTAGCTATTTCATGCAGAAACTTATTAATATGTCCTTATGACATACTAGGTGGAAACATTTCATTCAAAATCTCAATATCTATGTTGCGGCATGTCGTTATACAACATGAAAATGACGATATATTCGTGTTTTGCTCTGTTTTCCCGTCTCAAAGACCCGAAGACACTATGCACGCAGCATTTTATATCACTCCATCTTGCACCAACCTGGTAGGAGTTTACGAAATTACAGCGAATGGGAGCAAGCTTGCAGACAACCTTTATCGTCGCCACCACTCCCCTTAGTACAGCCTTTTGTTGCCGCTGCTCTGGCGTGCGCCCAAACTCTAGGAGCAGCTCTTAAGCAACGCATCGGCCGACTTCTTTCCCCCGCCCCTGTTCCCCCCTTTCCATCCTAAACGTGTAGCGTGTCCCTTTACGACCATTGGTCGGGAAGGGCTCCTCCGTCCCACCTCCAGAGGAACGCACAAAGATTCGCCCAAAACTTTTCGACAATAACCTTCGCCCTGTATGCTCGCCTTCCCCAGGGGCGCCGGGCATAGAAGAGCGTTCCGCGTCGCATCCCAAGAGGTATTGCGCGCAGCGAAAAACTCCTCCACCAGGATTCTCCCCTCTACCTCCTTCTCTCTCTTTCTGCTACTACACTACCCGATGAAAACCTAAAGGAAAACATTTTCAAGTGAAGGCTTAAAGGAAGTTGAAGGGTTTTAGTACCCTCTCCTCCCTCAGGGCTTGCACTTCCCCGTCCTCCATCCCCAGGGTAGCAATTTTATCTGCCTCTGCTCTCTCTGCCCCTGCTCTCCCCTCACCCCACGCCATCAACCCCTCTTCCGGGGAAGCATCTTACCGACGCAGGCAATGCTGGCAGTTTTCGCCGCGGTCAAAATCTTTAAGGGGCCCCTCTCTCGAATGGGCGGGCGAAAACTGGAGCAACTGTGAGTGAATACAATGGAGGGATGCGGGGGAGAACTGACCGTGGTTTCGTCGACAAACAGTTCCGAGTTTTTTATCTTAAAATGGGAGCTTCTCAGAAAGAGGTGACGGCTGACGTCAAGGAACTGTCCCGAGGGAAAGTGGATGGAGTCCTCAAAATGAAAGGGTGTCAGGAGATGCTTCGCAATTCAGCGTACATCCAAACGCTCTCTTGCCCCTGGGGAAAGTTTCGAGGAAGTTGTTTGCCATTGTTCTGTATTATTGGTAGAAACACTACATTCTCCTAATGACTTCCTAGATTTTATCTTCCAACATTCGTGTTATCGGTTACTACCCACTAACTGTACTTAATTCGTCGCTTGAGGCAGTACTAGTCTTTTAACTAGTTTCTCGAAATTGGGAGTACTCCGCATCAATTACCAATTTTAGATTGACGCAGGTTTGAGTTTATCTCCTGCTTAATCCGGATTCCTTTTCTCTCGTACTTAATTCATAACTTTTCCCAGTCATTTACTGATCCTTCCTTTATTTCAGAATGCATAGTTAAATTTGTTTAGGGCGAACCAAGGATATCATTTCCAGTTATGTTTACATTTTCTCTGCATACTCACTGAGGCTATTTGATTGCTTTCCTCTTTAATTGGCTGACTGTTATTCCTTTCTGTTATTTTTCACAACGTTCTGCCACTTTCAGAAAACTATTATTCTTGAATGTCAATATATATGTTGCCTTTCTGCCGTTGCAAATTTTCTTTTACTTAGAATGGAGAAGATGTTTGTTACTCTAAGATTTTCACTATGCGGTAACCTAGAGCAGAATCACTCTATCATCAATTTGAAAAATATATCATCGGGCATACCTAGCGAAGGAAATGTTGTAAGGTTCACCTCTCTTTCTCTTTATTTCTCTGTTGCTTCACATATAGAAAAAGAAATAAATGTAGAGAAATTTATTTTGCGCCAAAATCAGACATCTCTGCTGCGTTTTCCATTTAAACTGAAATTGCTGGAAATAAAAAAAATCAAGAGGATATGACGTCTCGAATAAAGGTATTAAAACCTCAGGGAACAGAAAAGTCGTAGCGGAACACTTCTTTTTCACCCTTTCTATAAGTTTGAAGTGCTGCATTACGACAGCCTTAATAGGAATTCTTGTGACCCTGTCTCAAGATGATGGAGCCAGGAAAGTGGAATCCGTGGTTAGTGACAGATAAGGTCACAACTCTTTCGCGGACTACAGATGAAAAGAAAATATCACATGGAGGTAGGTTTCTCCAAATAGTAAGGTAGCAAGAAGTATTAAAAGACCCTGGGACAATTTTATATCTCGTTAACAGAAATTCCATTTCGCCTTGGAGATAGGGTGCCCTCGAATAGCAGTGAGGTATGAGGCGGAAAAATAAGGCAATATTATGTATAAGTAAACAACTTCGACCCTTCAGCTGCTTCATTTCTCCGAAAACACAATCTCACTTTTTCGAGAATTCCTGCTGAACTTCTCGGGACCTTGTCGCAGCGCTCATTCCTTCCCCGCCTCAGGCGAAGAGGCTATTTAGATATATCGAAGAGCTGGTCAGGTCCCATTTCGGTGGCGTACGGGCAAATATAGGAAAGCGAGTACCTTTAAGACATACAGTATGTTTGCCGAATATATAGCAGCATAGATTTTATCAGAAAATTGTCTGAGTTATTCTTTTTTGTATCTTAGAAATAGAAATGACAAAATGTAAATAATCGTTTCTGTTAATATGTGTTATGTAGCTGAAAACGGACTCCTTCATATCTTTCCTGACGTAGGAATTACTCCGTAATCTGCATCAATCGAATCGCATTCAGAGTGATTCTTATGCTGATAACATTTTAATGATGTAAATAATAATCAGATCAGTGATACGCTAAATAAATATTTCACCTTTATTTAGCTGCATGCAAATAAACCCATGAAAAATGATTCATATTTTCTTTGGGTGGAACAAATGTTGTGACTTCATAGAACTTGTAAATTAATTGAATGTTGAGAGATTTTTAAACGATTGTATCTTAAGTTTTCAGGAATTCAGTGTGATATGTCGCAGATTTATTAGAATTATACCAAAACGATCTACTTTAATGACCGAATTAATATTTCTGCATCGTGCACAATGTACACAATCGGAGTACATTATTTATTAATTCAGCACTGGCACATTATTTCTTTTTCATTGTCGTAGATCCGTCAATAACAATTAGATAATCATCTGCAACTATAATTGCATATCAGGAAATAGCATTTTCACCAGCTCTTTAATTGTCTTAAGAGTATACGTAGAGACAGAAATTTCTTTAGAAACATGTTCTCAAAGTCTTGTTCTACTAAGTACCTTAAATGGAAGAATTCTGTTTCTCTGTCTAATATTAACGAGGGTGTACGTGCGAGTACACAAAATTTGGGTTCGAAAAACCAACTTCTAGTATTAATCAAAGATGAACTCATATAAACGTCAAAATGCATGATCTCTGAATGAGTAACTCAATAAATTCATCTCTATTACAAAAATTCAACGTTCGATTAAAATTATTATAGTATTCCAATATTTGTTGGCCATAGCTCTCCAACGTCCGGCGAAAGAAAAAGCAAAACAAATTTTTATATAAATCACATTCATTGACGTGTCAAATTAATTTTCATTCATAACGCTGACGTATCAATACGAAGAAAGTTTAAGAACATCTTCTTCAAGTTAGAAATCCTATTATGAATACTTAATTTTTTTCAATTAATTGCATTGGATGTTTTATTATTTTGCGTATATTATAATGAGTGTATACAGAATCAAAGTTTTTATAAATGAATTTTCTTCAAGTCATCTTTAGAATTATTTTATATTGATCACGCTACATATTTAGCTCATAGAAGCTAGTAAATTATGCTGTTATAATTTGTTTCCCTCTTTGATGATAATTTTTTTGGTAATAAAATTCAATTACCTCTTCGTTCAATTTTTATTACGTTCGAAGATTTCAAATTTTAAGCGGTTTAGTTACTCGGTTGGGCAACGTAGAATGTTAAGTTTTCTTTTCGGTTTATCTCCTTAAACACATTTCGCCACCTTTTTTTAGAACTGGAATGAGGACACAGAAGTTTCGCATCGTCCCCATTATCCACATTCGATGGAATTCGAACCAATTATATGATTTGAATATCCTTTCATAGCAAAAAGCCTCCCGGCCCCCTTAATCTCATGATCTAAGGTAGTCCCGATAAAAGCCAGCGTCGTTATCATTTCTCTATTCGGGGAAAATAACAAAAGAAATTTTCCAGGGACGCTGGAGTTTGATTCGGGAGCTTTTAGTGCGCGACAACTCTCTCGACATATTCAAGGAAATCCTTGGCTTTTCAAATCCATCTGATTCAAAGTCGAGTGGAAATTAAAAGCCGGGGTAACATTAAAATGATTACGTGCAAATTCTTCTTAATTTTATTTAATTTATACTTTAAGTTTATTTCAAATTAATGAAAACCGTGAGGCGGCATTTTATTGCCAAAAATTCTTACTTCTAACTTGGGAAATGTGACCATTTGTGAAGCAAATTTTTCTGTTTTGGTCATAAAAACGACTAATTCATCATTATCTGTATTAGGTTTTACAGAAAAGAGGTCAAAATTCGTAATAATAATTAATTTTTTTATTCAGACAATTTTTCCTACCAATGGTGAAACAGTTTGTTATGTTCGTACGGCTTAAATATGCTTTCAATTATTTCTGTTTAAGCTCGTGAGCAATTCTTTCGTTTAAATTTAAACACTCAATCATTAAACTACCAAAAAAATTGGCAAATCATTTATATGATTAAAAAATACTATCCCCAAAATGACTAATTAATAGCAAATTGATGAATTTGAGTACCTATAATTATTGCTTTCTATCGATATATCCGTAAACCGTAGCAATCTAGGGGTTATTTTATCCTAGTTCGGAGTACAAATTAAAAATTTTCCCCTATATTCCGCGACACAACTTATTTGACAAAAATGGCAGTTCTACATCAAATAATCCACCAATAATAACATCTGAAGGTTCGTATTTCAACCAAAGTCGTTGGTTCTAGAATATGCCTGTCGAAATGCAAAACTACTAATGTGTAACATTTCTGAACGGAAACATACCGTTTAAGATGTGTATGAAGACCGTGGCCGAAGAGATAGTGCCAATGGAGCAGGTGTAATTGCCTCCATCTTCCTTCGTCACGGATTCAATCCTTAGCGTCAGAGCTACATTTCTTCCACCTGCACTCACTCTGATCCTGGGAATAAAATTGGAGAAAGATTGCTTGTGATGATTTCAAAGTTACACTTTCAGGATGAATGGCTTTCTACAAATAAAGTTATTCAAATGCATTTAATACACGTATTTGGAATGAATAATGCGTACTGTTGCTTACCCCACACCTCTGCCGTTAGAATTGTGAGTGATGGCCGAGTCTCCTTGTCTCCATAGGACCCTACCCGCGGCGCCCCTAAGCACAGAGAAACTCCTACGTGGTGGAGAGGGAGGGGCTGGGGATGTTGTCGTGTCCTTTTGACTTGTGTTACCCTCGTCCACCTCGGGAAGACCGTCCCTTTCTTCCAGTTGGGTGGCCAGGCATGTCAATTCAACTTCGCTCCCGACTTTGTAATACCTCTCGTGGACGTCGTGACGATTCTCATCCACTATTCTTATTTGAGGAGCTGCAAAAATATGAAACGCATAGGTAATCCAATACAAGTGGTTTCTCCGACATTTTGACTACCATAGCGGTTCATTAGATTTGAGTTGCAAGCCATATTTTAGCTTTAAATTGATGAAAGTATAAGGAATACCTCAAAATACAACGTAGTTTTTATTGTTTTATTTAATATTTCTAGTTCATTCTACTTCCATTTCTATCATTATACTTGATGAAAATGATAATTGTTTTAAATGCTTAAAATATTTTACTGTAGAAAGCATTTTCATTATCCAAAATATTTTCATTACCGTTACCCTGAAAAGTCATAGTTTCTACTATTCACTCAAGAAGACCATAAAATGCAACCTACCTGTCACTTTAAGGTACACTTTTCTGACCCTTATTGGATGCGTTGCCACTTGACATTCGTAGAGGCCTTCGTCCCGTCTGTTGGTAAACAAAATTTGAAGTCGCCAGTTGTTTGGATAACGATATGCGAGTGAGAAGCGTGAGTCACTGCTGTATGTTTGCCTACCGACCGTTAGCAAGTGAATTGCATCATCTTTACGGTGCAGCCATGTGACCTATAGGGGAAAAGAAAAATAAAGGAATTTAACATAGCAAACAATGATAATTCGATTAGAAAAAAATCATTCGCTGGACAAATCTTATCATAGTGTTCAGTCGAATAATAGGTAAACTTTGTATTTCAGCATTATAAATTCAGCAGTGTAAGCTACAAGTGCAACGAAACCATGGTCAGTAGCCTGTAAAATAACGCATCAACTGAGGGAGTAGACTTATTTAGTGTTGCTAGTCTTTTGATGACACGATTGGTAGTGCTAGTCTGATGAAATATCCCTAGTTCATACGTTGAAATGGTTATGCATCTAAATAAATGATGTGGAAAGTACAAAGGTTAACCTCAAGAGGAATCGAGATACGCGTGAAGCTTTTGAATGAATTCTTTTAGTAATACGACCTTCTGGTATCCTCCAAATTGAATAAATAAGTTATCTGGAAGTAGTTTGGCTTGGGTCTTCAGATTTGCCGCCCAGATTTTAAGTCAGAGTCCCCAGATCATACTACCTTGATCAAAAATTTCCCGGAATAACCACAGTGTGGCGCTCCCATCGTTCCGATTTGAGTTCTGTTTTTTTTGTTAAATTGGTACATCTGTTGTTGATATTCCCTTTAAATCTTAGTGTCATAACTTGACATTTGCAAAAGTTACGGTCGGTTTCCGGTATGTCCATCAGTGCTTCCTGCGATTTTTCCATTACTTCCTCTCGGCTGCTAAAACGCGTTCCCCGTAATGGTTTTTTAACTCGATTGAACAGAAAGAAGTCACAGGGAGCCAAATCAGGTGAATTCGGTGGCTGTTGGATGGTATTTGTTGCATTTTTCGTCAAAAAATTACGAATAATGATAGCACTGTGCGACGGTGCGTTATCATGGTGCAAAATCCACGAGTTTTCTGCCCACATTTCTGGTCTCTTTCGGCGAATTGCTTCACGCAAACGTCTCATAACGCCCAAATAATACTCTTTGTTTACTGTCTGGCCTTCTGGCAAAAATTCATGATGCACTACACCGTTGTAATCCATGAAAACCGTCAGCATTGCCTTCTTTTTTGACTGAAAACGACGTGGTTTTTTTGGTCTCGGCTCATTTGGTGAACGCCATTCACTTGCCTGATGTCTGGATTGCGTGTCGTACTCATAAACCCACGTCTCGTCTCCAGTAATGATCCTTTTGATGAATGTGGGATCGGATTCAGCCTCGCAAATCATGTCTTTTGCGACGTCAACATGGTCTCTTTTTTGCATGAAATTGAGGTCTTTTGGCACCAACTTTGCTGCTACGCGACGGAAACCCAAATCATTAACCACAATGTCTTGGGCGGATCCATAGGCAATGTTCAAGTCCTCCGCTATTTCTCTGATGGTTAATTTGCGGTTATTGACCAACATTTCTTTTACTTTATCAATTTTTTCACCGACTTTCGATGTCGATGGTCTGCCACTGCGTTCATCATCTTCGATTGACTCACGACCACTTCTGAACCGCTCGTGCCACTGGTAAACGACCGTTTTTTTAGAGAATCGTTGCCGAAACACTTTTCCAACATTTCCAACGTCCGTGCGCCACTAAATCCGTTTTTTACGCAAAATTTAATACAAGTTCGTTGTTGCAAATTTAAATCCATTTCTGCAATTGTAAAAAATCGCCAACACACACAGAGATAGATGTACTCTTGGCTACGTAACTTTTGCAAATGTCATGTTATGACACTAAGATTTAAAGGAAATATCAACAACAGATGTACCAATTTAACAAAAAAAACAGAACTCAAATCGGAACGATGGGAGCGCCACACGGTGGTTATTCCGGGAACTTTTTGATCAAGGTAGTATGCCAAATATCGATCCGATTGGCTTCACCACTATTCACTTTTTTGGAAGAATTCCTAAGAATATCCCCTCTACTTTCGGTTTCGTTATATGGTCTTCAACGTTTTCGATCGGCGATGTGGAGTTTTTGCGACGTCAATCGATTAAATTTATTACGTAAATAAGGAATTAAATCAACTTGGTGAAAAAACCTGGGTGTATAGCAAAAATAAAGGATTGAGATAAAATTCCATGTTTAGATATTAATAAAAGGTGAACGTATTTTTCCGTGGAAAAAAATTAAAAATACTATTAATATTGTATTATATAAATTTAGATATATTTTCCGAAAAATCTTCAAGAACTGCCTAATTCGTCTAATCATCACTCAATATGCTCTTTCTAAATTAAATGTGCCGAAGTTTTACATTTTAATATTCAAGCCGTTAAGAAAAATCCAGGAGTTAATATCAAAAATTATTCTTTTACATTTCCTAAGCCTTCATTCGCCAAAATATGGTTTACATAGCCATAATGTAATATATAAATATACCGTAGTTGGGGCCCATATGGAGTAGAAACTTTAAACCAAGAAATTAATGTTTTTGAATGAACCTCCAATAAATTTTACCGGGCATTTTTCCAAAACAGATCTTTCTTCATAAAAGCAGAAAAAATTGGTCTCCATATCTTAGTTGACCGAAGCATTCCCCGTGCATCGAGGGATCTGGGTGCGAATACCGATTAAGGCGAAAGATTTTTACACTCTGAAAATTTCGTATTGTTATGCATAAGCATTGATTTACATGTCTACGGTTAATTTATTCTCATTTCCGGAAACGTGCAATTTTGTTCCAAATTTTTGATTAATTAATAATTAAAATCAAAATGTTAACACGGTTTTCAAATTGAAATAAGTAGCTCATCATTAAAAATCACCCTCCCATTTCTTTCTTTCCTCAAATTATACAAATTTGCGCTATTAAGACCAGCTTATATGCCTCTACCATAATTAATAATGGAATGCGTATAATAAACAATAGTATAGATTTAATTTATGAATATCCATACAAGTTAATTATAAATGATAAACTATTGCTGTAAACCCGAGTTTAAAGGGAAAAATCAAAATGCATGAAATGCATGGAACATAAATTTATTTGTTCATAAAAGATAATGGCTAAAAATATGAATATTGTGTTTTTATGTTTAATATGTAAAATATGTCTTGTAGTGAATTAATTCCCTAGTAAACTTCCTTTATATATTGACGGTCAAAAACTATTAGTCCATGAATTTAATAATCGGTCACTGAATACCAGTAATTTGTCCTCATGCCCTGGAATTACCCGAATCAACAATAATCTCTTGTAACAAACCATTAAGCATTCTTTGGATGCATAGAAACTCCAGACCAATCGTTCAAAAACATGCAACCGGATTCCATATCAAAGGGCGTTTTTCGAAACTTGATCACAGTCCGGTGACGTGGGTGAAGTGAAGCGGAAATCCTGGTCGAACCGAATAGTTTGTTCAGCATCATCAGCGTGCCTCAGCAGTCCAAACCACACGTGACCTTTGATCAGCTTAACCCCACCGCGAAATTTTAAACTTCCTTCATCTCCGATGCAATGTTTGTTTCTTTTTAATTTCCTTTATTTGCTGAAGTGGCCTTATTTCAATGAAGGCATTGTGGAAAGATTAATCAAAAGAATTTCATTCGCTTAATATCGTTTCAAGTTTGCAGATAGTAGAAAATGTGAAATTAGAGCTGTTAAAAAAGTATTAAGAGCATAAAAATATGGATTAAAACTCAATCATACCTTTCATTAACGGTGATCAATAATCTGTAAGTTGAATTTATTGTGGCTACCCAGTTAGTCTAATAGCTGGCGCAATTGCTGCCTTCTCTGACGTTCGCGGTGTTTGTAACGTCCCTGCGATTGATGCTGTGCTGTGGTGCTGTGGTTTGGCTAGAATTGTGTTACATGCACGAAATGACTCCACCATCAAGGCGCCTTTAACCTAATTATTGGTCGTATTTCAACCATTTCCCCGTGTCCCCTCTGCGAGGGTAGATTAATTAATTTCATTTTATGGTAAAAAACTTTTTTTTAAAGCAACGGTTGGACTTAAATGAGGTAATATTCAAGTCAAATCTCTTTCTCTTTAATCTATGTTATCTAGTAGTTTTTGTGATAGTTAAAGATGCTTATAGACAATTTTTTAAATTTACACATAAAAACCACCATCGAATTCGGATTATAAAATGGAAGGCACTTTTAATTCAGGAAAATATTGCAATTTTTCGAAATTATAAAACTGAGAATTTTTTATTGTATTTTCTTTGAATATTTGGGTAAAACAAATATTAAATATGTATACTTCTTATATATATATATATATATATATATATATATATATATACTAAATTAGTCTTCCAAGGATCTGCTGTCAGGTTGCTTCAAACTAAGATTTTGGAAATTAAATTGCAGATATTAGAATTATAACAAAAAACATGATGAAAGAGAAATTCCTTCTGCCAGTATGTAAAATTTCTTAATTTATAGTTCCCGATGACGTAGCTTCTCAGTTTTAGGAATATTGTTCTATTAGTCCTCACCAAGAGAGAGAACAAAATATTAGTATTATATTTACTCCAATTTTAATGGCACAATAATTGACCTAATCAGCGGAAAATACTGTGAATTTCTTTTTGACACTGAATTAAAAAGAATGCAGTTTCAACACCCGCATCCCTTTCCAAGGTATTGAATTCTAATTCACTATTTAATTGTTTCTAATCTCCTGCTATACACTGACACTTAAGATTAACCTTGCTTCACCGCATAATGTTAAATAACGTCTCAGGATAAATTGAATTTATCATTATATTCTCATTAATTTCAAATAATTGATATATGGTGAATGCAGATGTGGTGTTACCTTCCTTGGCCTACACGTAATGCAGCCCGCATCACACGTAAATACTCATTGGTTATTTCTATATTCTACATTTTTGCCCCTTTCATTATTCTCTTCTACATAATTTAGAAGTAGGTCAAAAAAACTCCACGGTCAATCATAACATTTATGAGAACCATAAAAATCATAAGCACAGTAATCAACCCGGCTGGCCTTAGTGGAGCCCCAAGGGCACGTGAAATTCGCTGCTGCCTATGGTTCCGCCTGCCCTGGAAGATTTGACACTTGAAAAATCATATATCTTGTGTGCAGCAGAGGGCACCCAGAGGCACGGATTGAACCCGGCCCTTTCGGTCAGTAGTCCCATGCTCTAACTCTGGAATATCGCATCCCCCATACCACGTAGCAGTGAAATGCCCACTACTTTAGACGCGTCCTTCCAAAGTTTTACTTGAAACTTGAAAAGCAATTACAGGCATATGATAGACCAGAAAAAATATGCAACCAATCTCTTCCCACTTTCTATCCCCCAAACCCCGCTCCCCTGTCTCAACTCTTTCCCTTCTGCTCTCACTTGCACAACTTGGGCATGCATTTATGCTGATCCTTCTCAAATTTTTCACCAGATAATGATGCAAGGTGGCGGAATCATGGTCGTGTAAAATTTCAATATTTTTTCAACTGTTTATTACATGGAAAAATGCCAGAATACGAAATTCGAAGCAGAGTCCCAAGGACATATGGACAATCTCAGTGGTTGCTAACTGATAGCTGAATTTTATTTTAATATTTTTGTGGGAATCATTTTTTTCGTGCCCGAACTCCAATTTACTGGCAAGGCATGGCATATATAATTCAGTTTTGCTATCTTGTTGCGAGGGAATCATCAGGAGTAGTTTTCGTAACATTGTCCAATTATTCGCTGGTAAAGTCCGTTTTCCAACCACGCGCTCTTGAAATATATTAGGAAATTTATTTTGGTTATGAGTCACTCATTCAATTTAATTCTTTCAGCTAAATTTCGTACTCATCTAATACTCATAGGTTTGCCATCAATTAACGAAATAATTTTTTTCCTTTTTTAAGATTAGAAATATATATATTTTTTAACTATTCCTACTTGTGGTCAATCAAGTGGTTGTGGCATTTCCGAGAGCTACCGTTATTGACTGAGAGTTGATGTGCTAGCAACTTTAAATGTTTGATCCTCAGCACATTAGATTTCACCTGCAGTGGATGGAGAATAGTACTCGTATTTATCACTGATACGTCACATAAGGTACTAAAAATAATTAAATCTAATTAGATTCTCTTGGAGAATAATTGGTTATTAGCCCGTCACGTTAGGAATCATACGCAAACTTAACAATCCAAAATGAAATAAATAGTTCCGAGTACTCGTATCTGCCCAGTGCCTATACACAATTACCCATTCACTTTCCATATCTGCGTGCCTAAACTCATGTTTGTAAAATTGTTAAGATTTTATTTTTTTTAATTTAGGAAATATTAAATTAAAATGACATGAATGGAGGGAATACGAATGAGTTACCGTCAGGCTGACGCATGATATTTAAAATACGTATGTGTTGAGGAATTCCCAAAATGCTCTAAAATAGGACGCAAGCTATCGTCAAAACATGGCGAAAACATTAATTTATTCTGGTCTATTCATGTCAATTTGAGTCTTTCCCACCACACTCCCAAGTGGGACCCGCTTAAATAATGCAATATACATTTTTAACTCACTAATTAAGCACATTTGAGGCTGCCAAAAGCTTATATATATATATATATAAATATATAAATATATATATATAAATATATATATATATATATATATATATATATATATATATATATATATATATATATATACTGTATATATATATATATATACTGTATATATATATATATATATATATATATATACTGTATATATATATATATACTGTATATATATATATATATATATATATATATATACTGTATATATATATATATATATATATATATATATACTGTACATATATATACTGTATATATATATAATTAAGAAAAAAGAGCTATAGGCATGATTGTATACTAGGCGTCGGTATTTTGAAAGTCTAATGCCCATTCCCTCTCAACTTCACTCGCGGCGGCTTTCCCATTATTTCTGACAGATCTGTCCTCATAGCGGCCAGACGCAGTTTAATTCCCTGGAGTAGAAGACCCAACCATGTGTACAAGTGTACGGAGTAGCAGAGGGAGAGTGTACCTATGGTAAATAGGTAGCTTTAGGAAGCGGGTGTATTCTTCGGTATGAGGAACCTTTTCATGTGGTACATGAACGTCACCGAAAGAAAAAGAGATTCTTCCTCTCGTCGTCCTTTTAGAGAAAATGCTGGAGGTGTTGCTTTTCAGGGAAAAGGCGAAGGTGGACGAGGAAGAGTGGTCGAGAAAATGTCTGCAATTGGCAAATAGTTAGGGGAGAGGTAAACTTCGTTTGGATTAAGGGTAACTGGGACTGATGTACCGAAGAGTGTAATGGGATTATTCGAAGGAGAAGTGAAAGTGGAAAAGTCACTCCCTCAGGGATGGGTTTCTAATTTCGGCCTTCCCTCGTCTTCTCCTCCCAACATTTCGTGCTATAAGATCTTGGTTCCCATTCTCTTCTCCCCTTTTATTTTTGGGACGAACGAATGAAATAGATTTTATCTTCAGCCTTTGACCTAAGGCCCTTCCAATATCTTAGGGTGGGGATTGAGGCAGAGAAATCAGATTTAATAATAAATGTCTCTTACTGCTGAGAAGATGATTTTGATAATTCGTTCACATTGGCGAAAGCATGAGATTAGTAACAGTAGCAACATGGCAAATATTTTTTGTAAGAAAGTCAAGAACAAATATATGTAATCCTGATTATTTCTTTAATTATTAATGGCTGAGGAACTAAGAATGTTAATTAATGCTTTTGAATGACTAATTTTTGTTCTTTTCATTCTTCTGAAGTTCTCACGGTTATGATTGTCAATACACGGCAATAATTTACTTTAAATAAACATCATGCAATTTTTCTTGAGCATCAATACTAAGCTAATAAATTGGCATTTAGTTCCTCTCTAAAATATTTTATATTTTCATCAAAATAGCTCAATGCATAAATTTTGCAATTTTCATTGATTTCATTGAACCCCAGCACTACGTCAGCGTCAGCTGTTGCAATGTGAAACCTGCAGTTCACCTATACCTGCTTCTGAATATGAAAAACGCTTTCCACGAAGGTAATTATTCACATTCGGGAACACGTAAAAATCAAATGGGCTAGATTTGCACTAGAACGGGAATTAAGAACACACTTCACATTGGTTTTTGCGTGGTAATTGTGAATTTGCGGAACCCACCGCACACAAACGTTGCTAACACGCAGTTTTTATAACAACGTGCGAATATAAATCAATAAAATGTTCAGTTTTTATGATAGTGGTCTTAACTTTATTGAAAGATCTTCTTTCTAAATGGCAGCAGCGGTGTTATTGTTAAATTCCGTAAAAGAAGTAACTGGATCTCCGGATCCATCTTCCTTTTGCTTTGATTGCCTCCTTTATTTGATATTTTGGAGCAATCATTCAGCTGTAGTGTAGGGACGAATTAACTCACCATATGCCTTTTGTACGATATCTGTAGACCATGACAACGGATTTATTCAGAGGAAATCAAAATTTTTACGCAAAAAAGCTTGTTTGAACATCTCCGTAGGCTAACTGAACAGATTTCAATTTGCAGTGGCTGCCGCTACCGTAGCACTGGCATTTAATTAATGGAATTTGGGTCATCTAGGACATCAATGTTGCAACAGGCATTACATGTTGAGCTTACAAGGTAACATTAAATCAAATTCTTATACAGTAAATTATGCATAT
The DNA here is from genome assembly GCF_022747635.1 of Hetaerina americana. Classification (NCBI taxonomy): domain Eukaryota; kingdom Metazoa; phylum Arthropoda; class Insecta; order Odonata; family Calopterygidae; genus Hetaerina; species Hetaerina americana. The sequence continues at coordinate 135,070 of NW_027287128.1, forward strand.
AAAAGATGACCACCCTTTGAATATCCCTCGTATATTCTATGAAACATAGGACATTTATATTCCACGCACCAAAATAAACATTATACTCGCATTTACCATTTAACTAGCATCACAATTCATCAAATATTTTATACTGCCTTCGTCATGAATTCTGTCATAGTTTACTACAAGTTAAAGCTGTGGATAAAACCATAAAATGAGAAAAGCCGAACGTGATGACGTCCTAAGTATCTTCATAATAACGTCAATGTAGTTGTGAAATGGATATAAAAAATTTCACCATCTATCCAATACAATTGTACATATTTAGATTGTGTTCAATCACCATTCTAGCATTTTAAAAATTGTATGTAAATATGCCAGGTATAGTGGTTTTAATAATTTATAGTGAAATGTAACTATTACTTAGCTTCCTGGTGCCAAACTCTTCGATGGATTTCGACATGAAGCATTAGCCTTTTATATGATAAGCAAATTGATCTTTTACCGCAGCAGTCTCGTTAGTCCAGTTAATGGTTTGAGAGTTTAATTCGGAGGTCGTGGCCCGAGATTCTGTCTAATTCGTATTGGAGTCGAATCGTGATCTCAGTGGGCGTAAAGAACTAAGATCCTTGTAAGAACCTCATGCAATATCAAAAGTATTCTACATTGGTTTTACCTATACTATATTTGACTAATTTCGGAAGATTTCAATTACTTATGGAAAAGGATATAACAGCCGTACAATATTTGCGATATTTTTGTTCCAGGATAGGAAAAAAGCATAGTAACGTACCTTAGTGTAAAATTGACCATTTCTAGTAAAATTACCCTAGGACGAAAGAGCATCTGCACAGAAAGTTCATTTCCAAGTCTATGATTACTTTAAATTCACATTGGAAATTAAAATCGGGAATTTAGAAGGTTTAGAACCATCAAATATGCTGAAAGTGTTAAATATACGTACTACGTTAGTTGTCCTCGACTGCAAAGGGTCCCACAATTGAGCTATCTTGGCTATCAGAAAAGTGGAGGAGAAATTTAACTAATTGCGGTCCAATTCAGCAATTTCCGACGCAGCAAACGATATTCACCCAGTGAACTAAAGGAATATTTTTAAAGAGCTGATTCGAATAAAATTATAGGGATAGGGCAATTTACTTTCGTGGACCATGTGACTCAATTAACTGTCCGACTGTGGAACTCGGGTAGCTAGCTGTGCAGAATTGAATAACAAACTTTATGATATAGATTACGACTGTGAAAAAATGAGAAAAACCTAAATATTCAGCAACCCAAATAAAATCAGTTTTTTTAATCGTTTTCTTCCACTTCTGATCAATAAATATTTAGTTACGTGGACTAGTTAATAACGACGCTTTGGTTAGATTCTAATTTGAAACTGAATACGCAAATCAGATTTGTAAAAGTTAGCCTTTATGACGGGAATATTGCAAAGGTATCTATACGAAAGATAATTGATAAGTATTGTCTAATAGGAAGGTGTAGATAAATAAAGTTTTGAATATTGAAAACTTAGGGGGTTATTGACCAGAGAAAATGCGGCACATTAAAATTTAAGACTTATTCTTAATATGTTTCTATTATTTTTGTTTTTTTTATTATTAATTATAGTAGTCGTTCCTCTTATATTATGGTAGCCTTTTGGGTAGTGCGATGGGACTGAAGGGACCAAGGTTACGGTCATGTATTTTGTCTAGTTCATTTATGTGGCTACAGCACAAATCTTTTCGATGAATTTGGAATAGGTATATTTTTCGATGGTGCTAAAAATATATTGCTAGCGCCAAAATACCACGTTTGGAGAAGTGATAAAATAATTAAGATAACGGTGCAAATAGCTGCAAATGACCGGGCAAGTATCTTAGTGTGTGATTACATTTTAATCTAGCACTTATTTTATTGTCCTTCCTCCTAGAATTTGGTCCTATATAGTATGTATATTTTACAATTCGAAAAAGCGATGTGTGTAGCCATTGTAATAATTAATTCTATCAATAGAACTGTTTAACATATTTATTGGTTAATAACATTTAAGCAGAAATAAACTATGATGCTCCATGGGTAGATGGCAATAATCACCTGCCACATACCATTGCTGTGGCTGGTAGCATACCAAGTAGCTGTGTATCTAAAATCAAAGGACCTATGTTCTTCACTACAACTTCAAATCCAATCGTCCCATCCCACTGTTCTTATTGCATGAATTTACACCCCTTAAGGCTTAATTTGGATTAAGTAAACCCTAAGAACCTAATTACGGGTCAGTTGTAGCAATTATAATACTTAGCAGGTTGCCAAGTATAGTAAAACAACTTGTTATTCAGCGGTGTTGTAATACTTTCCAGAGCAATTTGTTGGACCAGAAAAGGTGCTGATGGAACTCATGAAGAATATCATCCCATTCCAATCGCTTGAATACTCTACCAGATATACTCTTGCCTGCGGTGTGCCCCAAAGGAAGCTTAATTCGGGAAGAGTGAGTACACTTTTGGGATACCTTAACCTCCCTTTTCCTACGCAAGTCACATGGACAGGATTGTGCCCATTTACACAGACGTGTAATTCTTATGCGATTAGGCATATTTCTGTCATCAGCGTGTCTTATTTATGGAAAATGTTGATATACATTCATATATATATATATATATATATATATATATATATATATATATATATATATATATATATATATATATACACATATGTATATATGCGTGTGTTTATACGTGTATGTATGCCTGTATGAATACAGGGTTCGTCCGGAAAATAAGTGTACTGATTTTTTCCCGCCACTCCAGGCGCGTCCAGCACCGCTCTGACGGGCTGCGATTGGAGGGGGGTATGTTGGCAAGCGACGCTGAAAAAGGCAGTCGGCTCTGAGCTGTGGTGTAGGGAGGAGCTCTGTTAACTCGAACCTCCACGCTCGACCCACGTCACGGAACGCGATGCCGAAATTTTTGGAGCAGCGTTATTCCATCAAATTTGCGGTAAAGCTTGGGAAATCGTCTACCGAAACTGTCGGTATGATTAATCAGGCTTACGGGGAGTCAGCCATGTCCAGAAACATGATCTTTCGGTGGCACAAGATGTTCGTGGAGGGCAGAGAAGAGGTCGACGACAAACCACGGCCTGGACGCCCATCAACGACACTCACCGACGAAAATGTGCGAAAAGTTCGCGATGGACTGAACTCTGATCGTCGTCTTAGTGTTCGGATGATAGCAGAGCAGTGTAATGTGCCAAAACCAACAGTGCACGAGATTATTAGGGAGCAATTACAGATACAAAAAATTTGTGCAAAGTTGGTGCCGAAAGTGCTCAGTGATGATCAAAGACTCAATCGTTTGGAAATCGCGACACAACTTGCGGATCACTGAAAAAATGATCCACATTTTTCCCTGACTTCTTTCTGTTCCCGAAGATAAAGAGGAGTTTGAAAGGAACGCGATACGGGACTTTGGACGACGTCAAAGAGGCCGTGACGACGTGTCTTCGAGAGGTTCCCGATGATGCCTTCGCGGGAGAGTTCCAGGAATGGGAACGCCGCTGGAACAAGTGTATCGACTCACAAGGGTCCTATTTTGAGGAATATTAGCTTAAGATATGTAAAAGTGTAATACATTTTTTTCCTGAGCTCAGTACACTTATTTTCCGGACGAACCCTGTAAGTGTGTGTATATATTTAACCTTTGAAAAGCCTTCACTTTTACGTATCTTAACGTCCTTAGGAATTTTGACGGAAGATTTCGTACGACCTGCGTCGGTACTCATTTCCAAAAGGTAAATCTATTTTAATGAGAAAACAAGAGAACAAAAAGACTGATTTTGATACACAGCTGAAGTCGTGTAAAGGATTATAAACAAACGGATGGAAAGGAGAGAGTGTGATTAATAAGGGGATTATCAGTTTGGTTTCAGAAAAGAGAACGGTACGCGTGATGTCATAGCGGTGATGAGGTAGAGGGAAGAGGTTGAGGGAAGCATAGAATAAAATCAGGATGTATTTGTTTCTTTCTTAGATTTCTAAAAGGCGTTCCACAAAGTAACTCGTTTTTAATTATTCAATTGTGGCAGAAAAATTAGTAGAGTGTGGATAGTTATCCGATTAATTGTATTTGTCTCAGGCTACTTAGGTGCGAGTGACGGAGAGTCGTAAGATAGGGATAAGATAGGGATGTCCATTATTACCTGTGATTCAACACATGATATGGGAAAATATGGGAACAAGAGGAAATGGTAAAACTTGGGACGAACTGGAGACAGGAAAGAAAGTCGGTGGGGAATTTTTAAACTCAGTAAAGTAAGAGGATAATCATGATTTATATAACCATTCACAGTCTGCCAATGGGTGACAATTATCATTAAACGCATCAGAAAATCAATGTGATCAGTAAGGGATAAATATCCCGGTTAATAAAATATTGTGGGTTTTCGAGAGGAAAGACGACTAAGATAAATGTTAAAATAGAAGGGCAAACATTAGAGCAAGTCGAACTATTTAAGTACGAGTCTCATATTGGAGGTGTTTTGGGCCATGATGGTCCAAGTCGTAGGAACTTCAGAAGAAGAATTGTGTTCGGCGGAGAAGTTTTCACGAGGAGAAAGGAGTTAATGCGAGGGCGTTGAGTATGGTTTATGACCCCAAATAGAGAATTTAGGCACACTCTCGTACTTGAGGAATAAGCTAGGCTGTTTTTCAACAAGTTTTCTACACATGAACATTGTTCATCACGAAACTTCTTCCGATTGCTATCGTATCAATACGTGAATGTGTCTGACCGTACTTCTAAAATAATTGGGAAGTAATGATCCACTGACAAAAACGTTCCTGTTATTTCCGTAATCTCTGTGTGACGAGCGGAATATTACTTTCATCTTTTTAAAGACCGGAATGGCTGAAGGAAGGAACGTTCTTTGCAAGGCATCGAATAAAATCTCAAGGGTTCTCTCCGTGTTCTCTTTTACCGTCTTGTCCTGTAGCATGCCGATCTTGCAGTCCATTCTCACCGTCGATCCCAGGCGGGCCGTGACGTTGCTTCCGTCCGCCCCTTCCTCGAAGTAAGGACCGAACCGAGACTTTGGCCCGTGGTGGTGTACGGGGTGGTGCACAGGTGGGAGCCACGGATGTGTGGTTGTGGGCGAGACGGATCCCGGCAAAGGGGTTCTCTGAGTGGCCACCACAGTGGTGGGGGGTTCGGTGATGGACGTGGCGCCCGATGAGGCGGATGGGGCGACTTCTCCCATCTGTCGGTGCGGCGGCAGGACGTGGAGGGCGGGCGGCGGGATTTTCGGCCCCGCGCTCTCAGGTCCGTCGACGTGATCCGACAAGTTGACTGGACCGGGTAGGATGCGCGGCAATTCGCTCGGCATTCCTAAGTGCCCTAGAAAGGAATAAGTCATGGTAATCAATGCGTATTTATTCACCTTACTCTCGCTTTATCTCTCATCAAACCAGAACGTAGCAGACTTGATTGGTTCTAATGCAAAAATATTCATTCATACGTAAACAATTAACTCTTGGCCTTTTATCTTTTCGCGCCGAATTGTTGCATATTAAATGGAGGTTTCATCTTTACTCAAGCTTGGAAATCTCAAAACGTCATTCATATGTTGAAATTATTTAAAATGTGTCTCCAGTTCATGACAGCATATATTCTTAAATTCCTTGTTGGAAAATGTTTATCTACATCCCCAGGTTAAAAGATAAAATTATTTTATTTTATTATTTTCTTTAAAGCTTCAATAATCTTTAAATATTTCATATTTAAAAGGATTCCGTCATTTCATTTTATGCAGCTACCTCTGAATTGGATATTCAATCTAAATGCAGCGCATAAAGTTAAACGAATTCCTTTGATTCCCACTTGCACTTAGGAGACTTATATTAATAGTGGACATGAATTTTAATAAATAGGAAGTTTATTTTGTTTGGGGGGTACAAAACTATGGGATTAAATGAAGACTCGGTGAATATCACATTTTACATCTACCCTACCACAATCTTTAAAGAAAAAGAGATTCTGAGATAGATACTAATACGGGCTGAAAATAGGATTGCACGGCTATTTAAATCACATTACATTATGAATAATTGCTTAATAATTTTCATGATTTCCTTCCTTGTAAAAGAATATGTATAATTTAAGTAGTATTTAATGTTTATGTAAATAAAAAATGTGTGCGTTTATATACACACATGCACGCACCTACCCACACACACACATACACACACACGCATATATGTATATTATTCCCGAGCAAGGAACTCTGGGCACCAGCAGTTCCACTCAAGCTAAATTATTTTTCGGGTACCAGATCTTCCTGGGAAACCATAACCGGCACAGGGAAAATAACTGGTTATTAAACTCTGTCATCACCTACCAAACCGACCTTCGGCTTCAATACTGTGTTTGTGGTTTATGGTGGTATATATATATATATATATATATATATATATATATATATATATATATATATATATACACAGTAACACACAATATAGAAACACAAAAAAAGAAGACACCTCACACGTTATTTCTTTTCTTGATATTTCGACGGAAACAATCCGTCTTCATCTGAAGATATAGAAGTAATCATTACTTCTATATCTTCAGATGAAGACGGATTGTTTCCGTCGAAATATCAAGAAAAGAAATAACGTGTGAGTGTTCTTCTTTTTTTGTGTTTCTACAGGGTCGCACCCAAAAGTGGTAGGACTGATTTTTTTACAAGAATTTTATTGACGATATACTTACGTTGACTTAATAATCTTCAAAGTATGCTCCTTGAGCTGCTACACAATATAACGTTGCTCCCATTCCCCGTACGCCCGCTGGAAATTTTCTTTGGGGATGCCGTTGATGACCCTCGTCGAAGCCTCTTGAACGGGCTTTATCGAGTCAAAACGTCCCTTGAGCTGTCTTTTCATCAGGGGGAAGAATAAGTCCGGTGGTGCCAGATCGGGAGAATAGGGCGGGTGCGGCAACGTGGCAACGCCGTATTTGGCCAGGAGCTGTCTGACGACGAGCGCGCCATGGCACGGCGCGTTGTCATTGTGAAGCACCCAGCAGTTTGCGATGGCCGGTCGGACTCTTTTCACGAGTTCTCGGAGGCGGATGAGAACCGTAACGTAAAATTTCTTATCACAGTCTCCCCTGCTGGGACAAACTCCTTGTGAACCACTCCATGACGGTCGAAAAACACAATCAACATCGTTTTGATTTTTGATTTGCTCATGCGAGCCTTTTTTGGACGTGGGGACGCGGAAGTGTGCCATTCCGCGGATTGTATTTTCGTTTCGGGGTCACATTGAAAAACCCATGTTTCATCACCAGTTATCACATTGTCCAAACAATTTTCATCTCGGTGCAAATTGGCTAACACTTCTTCGGGAATGCGCACACGCGTTGCCTGTTGGTCGACACTCAGAATTTTCGGCACCATCTTGGCGCACACCTTGCGCATGGCCAAATCCTGTGAAATAATGCGTTGGACGTTGGATGCAGACAGACCCAACTGGTCTGCAATATCTTCGCTGGTTAAGTGTCGGTCTGTGTTCAGCAGTGTCCCCACTCTGTCCACATTCGTGTCGGTTCTTGCCGTCGACGGCCGTCTGGAGCGATGGTCGTCTTCAACGAGCTCCCTACCCTCTTTAAACAACTTGTGCCACTCAAATACTGTGGAACGGCTTAAGGCAGAGTCCCCATAAGCCTGCTTGATCATATCGAGGGTCTCAGTAGCCGTCTTCCCGAGTTTAGCACAAAACTTCACGGAATAACGTTGCTCTAAATTCAGATTCATTTGTTATTCGACGCGGACAAAAAACTTGCTTCACTAAAAACAATGTCCTCACTCAAGGACAGCCCCCAGGCAACCAAGATTGGTGTTGGTCTGTTGCTAAGAGCCCCCTCCACCTTACCCTGCCAGGCAGACCCCCCTCCACCGCTCCGTTCGCGCCAGAGAAAATCAGTCGTACCACTTTTGGGTGCAACCCTGTATATTGTGTGTTACTGTTTATTGTACTATTCGGTACTTCCGTGTTACGTCTACGAAAGCATATATATATATATATATATATATATATATATATATATATATATATATATATATATATATATATATACGTGTATATATCCTCATCATTGGTCGTGCAATCCTAAAATTGGTTGACCACAGCCCTCCCTATACCCTATGTGATGCTGATTGGCTTACTTCCTAGTATTTTTTGCAATGCAATATCTTTTTTATTTGTCCCATATATTTATTTATCCCTTGGCCTTCCTCTTGGGACTCTTCCCTCAAATATTCCTTCTACCATATTCTTCACGAATCCATTAAGCCTCAGGATGTGGCCAATCCATCTGGTTCTTATTTTCCCTATGGTGTTCCATGAGGTCCCGTCTTTGTCTATTCTTCTATATACTTATTCCTCTTTTATTAATCCGTCCATTTCATTTTAAGCATCCTACTACAGCACCAGATTTTGAAGGCTTCTAGTGTTTTCTGGTTTACTTTTCCGATGGTCCATAGATCTGATCCAGGAGGAGAGAGAAATGTGTTCCTCACATTTCTGTCTCCTCGTCTTCTTTGGAACCGCGATCATCACACGACTTTGAAAGTCTTAATGAAGACTTCCATCTTTAAGTATTTCATACAGATTACCCTTGGCATTGTTTCCAGGTGCCTTGATGATGCCTTCTCCAGAAGATTTGTTTATCTCAAGGTCTTTTACTGCTCTATCGAATCCTCTCCTCAGTATGAATGGACCCTGGTTTTCGTCATCCGTTTCACTCTCGTCCTTCATCAGGTTTAATTCCAGCGGCCTAGGACCTTGGTAGAGTTCTTCGATGTATTGCTTCCATCTATTGCTAATATCTTCACCTTATATCAGAATATCCCCGTTTACATCCCTGATGTTGTTGCTTTTCATTTTTATTTCTCCAAAATTCTTCTTCACCAGTTTGAATGCTGTATCAATATTCCCCTTCTTCACTTTGTCGTTGATTTTCTCGAAGCAAACTTTTATCCAATTCTCCCTAGCCTTTTTGCGTTCTCGGTGGACTTGGTTCTCAAGCTTCTTCTAGAGCCTTTCCTCATCATCATTCCTGGCATTCTTGTATTTTCTTCTTTCTTCTATTAGCTCTACTATCTTCGTCATGATCCATGGTTACTTCGTATCAACTTGTTTTCTCACCGGTTGCTCTTCTGCAACTTCTGCAATTGCCCTCTTCAGTGCACCCCATCTCTATTCGGTTCTCCTTTCTCCTTCATCACCTAGTTTGTTGTCAATGGCCGTGACCAATCTTACTCTGTTGTCTTTTTCCGCCAGCAATTTTGAGTCTAACCTTGGTTCTTGTTTGGTCTTCTAAACTTTCTTGCAGCGAAGGTGGCTCTTCATGATTACCAGTGCATATATATATATATATATATATATATATATATATATATATATATATATATATATATATATATATATATGACATTTTGACGACACAATAGAACACAAATAAAATAGATAACACTTAAAAGGACTCTCATATTGTAGATTGTTTGAGCTTTCGGCCTTCTGCGAGGCCTTCTTCAAGTAAGATCCTATTGTGCCGTCCAAATGTTATATTGCTCTTGTGAGTGCTTCAACATCATCTATATATATATATATATATATATATATATATATATATATATATATATATAGAATTGTATGCATGTCTGTGCGTGATTATAAGTGTAATTTTGTGTGTACACACAAATGCACTTATAAACATAAACGATAAACGTAGCTTCTTACATAAATGATAATTTAAAAAAAGTTCTCTAATTAAACGGCCATTAGCGTCTCTGATTAGTTGTAGGTCCCGAAATGACCGGATGAGGAGGATTCCTTTGTAATGCCTCATTCAAAATGAAATTGGCTTAAGCCTTGCTTGTAGAGGTTTTCTTCGCCAAGAGAAGCATTAGGTACATTGACTAAGAAGAAACCATGTTACATTTCGACTACCACCGAATAAATAATTCCCTTTCACGCCACATAATCTTTATAAATTCGCGTTTGCTCCGAAATAATTCCGAGAACCGCGGTAAGATATAGCAGCATTAATACGGCAGCCTACGTAAACGGGTCGTTTGGTCCCCAGAACGAGGGTAGCAGCGCTCAAAGAGTTTTGGAGCCGAGCGGCGCGATGAGATCCGAGTCAGATGCTCACGCCCCCTCCCCCCGGTGGTGGCGAGACAAATGAGTTGGCGGGCCAAGGTGGATGGGCGGCATTGGGGAGAGAGGGATGGAGGGAGGGTTCGCATTTGCGAGGTGATTTGCTCTCGAGGGATACCTTGGGGAAGCGGATGAAGGACGGGGATGAGTGATAAGGGCCAAGCGTGGGCGCCAAGTCAGCGGAAAGGGGTTTTAACTCGCTCACTCACAGCTTCTGCTCGGTGTTTTATCCTAGAACTAGAAATTGCGAATATTTTCCAAGTGTCAACCTGCGTAAAAAGGCACTTGGAGTGGAAGGAACGATCGGAATGGCGTGGTTGACGACTTTCATGCGATGCATTTCATTCTCAGAAATTTGCATTTGAATTTTTTTCCCAATGGGACGAGGATCTAAGTAGTTCCTTTCGTGTCTATCGTTGGGAGTACCTTTATGATGGTATTTTTCCTCATTTTTCTCTGATTCCGATGACTGAAGCGACGCTCTTTGGCAATCACATTTTTCCTATATAAGTAATAAGTTATCCGTAATACTAACCGAAGAGTATACTTATCAACCAAATGTGTGTCGTAAATTGTATTCAGGTGTTTTTTCAATGCATTCGTGCATGAATATAAAATTGCATCGAAATTCTTAGATACCAAAAAACGAAATGAAACTTGTATGGTAACCCATATTTTAAATTATCATAACTTATATAATTAGTTAATTAATACAGAAAAATACGAATCATTTAATCACTAGTCATCATACGTTAAATAATTTTGTTAGCTCTATCTCAAACACGAATCTGTTCGCCTCGTTTGCTATGATATAATCAGTAAATTATAACATCCATCGAAAATGAAATCCACTGCACATTTAAATATATGTTTGATACTCCAACGAAAAATTAAGTTTCAAACAAAATTTTTAATAAATTTTCCATTTTCTCGAGGAACAACCTGGAAAGTATTTTTGAAGCGTTTTCTTCATGCTTTTTCCCAAATACTCAGCCCAGAATAAATGTTGAGAATATTCTATATTCACTCCTATAGAAGGGGAACGATGAACGCCGGAGTGGGATCCAACGGGGAATTGCGCAAATGATCCGGTTTTGAAACGCAATGTGGCTGACAGAGCAATTAAATGAAAACTACCTGTTTGAGGCTTTAGATGTTAGAATATGATTGACGTAACAAGGAAGATTACGGATGATTACAAAGTATGCAATGGAGAACGAAATAAACACCAAAAGGACATGCGTTCAAATCAATTCAAATGCATGACGGTTATGAACCTGATGTGTTCCTTTTTGTTTGAGTCGCCATTTGTTTACGCTACAGGTGAAGAGGGAGGAGGGTGTGCGTTGGACGGAGATGCGGAGAGAGACATAATTCGACAGGGGGGGGGAAGTACCCTCGTAATAAGAAAACTCTCTGAAGAAAGTGGGGAGGGGGACAACAGACAGGAGGACTTAACTCAGTTAAACCCGAGAGCGGCAAAGAGACCGAGCGTAATTAGTAGAACCACGGAGCCGTGAGAAAGGAGGCTGGAAGCGGTACCTAAGCGGGATAAAAGGGCGGTGGCCGAGGCCTTGAATCGGTGGAGGGAGAGAGGATAAGAGGGAATGAGGGGCGGGTGAAGAGAGTGGGGGAAAGCAGGGCCAATGGAGGGCGGGGACCGCAGGAGCGGGAAGGCGGTGGGTGGGCTGAGGTTGAGTGCATTAGGGTCAGCGATCTGTTTCCTTAATCTCCCCGATCACGTGACGCCCTTATTCCCGCCACATTGGTCTCTTCAGACGCAGCTCCTTGACTCCGCTTTTTTCCATTCCATTTATCCCTCGCTTCACCCCGACAGGAATCTCTCCATCCTCTCTCCCTGTTTCTTTCTCCTTCCCTCACTCAAACACACACACACGCTCTAACACCAACCCGCATTGATCTCTTTCTTTCCCTCCAAACGCTCTCTCCATCCCTCTTTCTCTCTCACTCTCTTATCTCCGACTTTCCACCGTTCTCCTTTTCCCTCCACCTCTCTCCCGCCCCAACTTCTCCGTCACTTTCTCTCCCTCCCCATGCCGTCGCCCCACGGTCAGGCGTTATCGCCCCTCCTCCTCGCGAGAACTCATTTCTCTCACCGACTAAAGCCGGCCTCCTTGCATTTTTCCCTTGCTCCCACCCGGAGGGACCGCGGCTTGTTTCGCCCTACGCTCTCCACTCGATTAGTACCAATTTCCTGCAGAAACGGAAACCCACCCATCCCACACCACTCCCCATTCTTTGAGCGTGATTTCCACCGCTTGTGTTCCCACTAAATTCGACACCTGGATTTTTCTTCCGTCTCCCACAACCTTTCCCTCAAATGAGTATTAAAGTTTCCCGCTGGAATGATTACGAAGCCTTCGCACGATCACGCATTCGCCTCGAAGGTGAAATTCTTGTGATCAATTGTCTACTCTTTCATGTGCTATTTTTCATGTGGTCACTATCAATACGAAATCTACCTTTATTATTGATTTTCGTGCAAGGTAGCGTTCATCCAGCTCTGGGAAACGAGAATTTGAACTTTGGGTAGGTAGCCTTCCATGACAATTGGGAGTGCACTAGAAACCATTGTCGTGTGACCAACCAATGAGTTCGGATATCCTGTTTAATCAGTAAATTCATTACATAAGAATTTTTCAACCTGGCAACGGTAATTTGACAAATAGCAGTCATGCAACTTACGATAAGAAAGCTATCGCTACTGTGGTAAACTTATATAGGTGCCGTTTTCAAATATTGAACTGTGGCGCCTTCTTTCAAGAAAGAATTTAATCTTCTCCCGCTATTTTACATTCAAAAATCAATGCAGATTTCAGATTTACTGATAATAAATTTGTATTTGCAATAAAATGAATAACTTTAGAGTTTATTAATGCCTTCTTGAAAGAGTGAAGAGGGACCTGAAGGTGACACAAAGTCAAACTCGGGTCATGTGAATAAAAATAATGTAGCGTCGAGTCAAGAGACCGTTTTAATTCGATGAAACTAAGATCAAGGAGAATTTTTTTATTAAACTGGATAATACCATTTGGAGGAAGTCATTATGTTAGCTATTTTAATGTATTCCACGATGTTTCAAGTAATTTATTATTATGAAGTAATTATTCTGAATGCTTAATGATCTTATTTAATAAATGCACTTAACTCTTCATTGTGATCATTACTTTTTCTTTTCTTCATATCATTATCCATTAAATCGGCGCCATTCAAATAGCTATCTATAATTCACTAGTATCACGTTTTTGAGGTGAGTATTTTCCTTGTGAAACTGTGTGCAATTCAAGACATTTGTTTTTCCATTATCAATTTTACGAGTATATCCTTAGGATTACAAACTGAGTCAAAATGCTTCTATTTCCTCTCTTCCTTCCCTTCCGTTGCGTTTCCCTCCCTGCCCTTATAGTACTATCGTCTACATTCGCCTCCTATTTTTTCATCAGCTGTCTGACCTTCTCGGCTGTCGAAAAAACCATTAAATGACTTAAGGCTACATTCGTATCAGCGCATGATCATTTGGATCGGGAATCTATCTTTTCTTCCATTCCCATTTTCTGGAATGCTAGAACTTGGTCTCTACACAAATCGTCCAAGATGAGAAAATGTCTCTCTAGCTGGGATAACACTCTCTATGGGTAGGAATGCGGGGATCGTATTTTTTCGAATGAATGAGGGCTTGAAAGCAGACAAACCTTTATATGAGCATTTCTCTCGGGAAAATACATTCAAATGAGAATGCTGACCTTTGATAGAAACGGAGTTAAAACTTTTTTTCAAGCAATTTGCTACCATATTTAAGGTCATAGTTCGTTGTTGCTTTCACCTGTAATCAATATGCACATAAAATAAAATAATACTATTCATGTCCAAGGTATGAAATCTACACAATGATATTATATCTTATATCTCTCTTAGATATAAATATTAATCTGAATTACATTCAAAAGTAGCTGCTAAATTGAACGTCCCAATGTGGTCTTAAGTGTACATATATAGTGTTAATTAATGTCAGAGAAAGCGCTTCGTGAAAGTAAACTTTCAAAAACCAACGCTGAATAAATTAGGGAGAAAAAAATATTACGCTCAAAAGGACTTAGTTTTAAAACGACAGTCGTCCATTTGGTGATTTCGGTTGTGAGAGAACCCCATACGATATAGCAACAGCAGCGCATTAAGTAAATAGCAAAGCGCAAACATTTTGCGTGTTTTCTCTACCTTTTTTGTCATTCAAGGTAAGTGCTAACGTTTCCTTAATTGAGTCAGATTACCAGGAGGTCACTAAATGCAATTTCACAATCTTTTGACCTAGTATCCCATCCCATCTATAGAGATCTCTGATACCAAGCGAGAATACGAGGTTATCGATAAATTACCAAGGGATTATTGATGCAAGGGAAAGGCAGAGCCTTGATGTCATTTCTCAGTTTAAATGCCCAGTGTATCGTGGGGAAAGCGTTCCTTGCTGACAGGAACATTGCTCATTCGGAGCTATTAATTAATTTCTCTAGCAATGTGCCACAATCTTAAGGTTCGCATTTAATCAAACTAACAATCATGAACCAGAGAACGACGCGTTTCACTAATGAAACCTCTCGGTCTCATTTGTTGATGTGATCATGAATTCTCCTTCTGTTCATGAGCTCAGCGTTTTTTTAGGGTACTCTTCGTCAGTCATTCTTATATGTGTGATTCACTCGAACTGAATATCTACGAAATAATTATTTTGAAATTATTTTACCAGAAGTTTAGATATCTAATCATTTTTAATATCCTTTTCAATAACTCCCCATGAAGTACTCGAATGTCAGTCATTGAAACTTACATAAATACAATTACGAGAGAGACTTACAAATATTTTATGTATTTATAATGTACACGATAGATTTACATGGCCGTACTCAATCACCACCACATTTATCACGATGTTATTTGATTCTTGAGTTCGTTTTCGAAATATTTGTTGCTGTTGCAAATACCCTTGAAGCATTTATGATTAATAAATCTATAGAAATATACTTAAGTGATAAGAATTTTCTCATATAGATTTCCTTTAGTATAGATTTCTATTAGATTTCCTTTAATTTTCGCTATGACCACTAAAAGTTTGGCAATACAATTTTTCCAATTGATTTTCTAATTTATTCTAAAATGCTATTGTTGCAAGGGTTATGCGTCAGCACAATCAAACTCTTGGAAACCACCGCCGCGACCACCGGCTAATCAGTCCGGGGACTGATACCGGGAGAACGTTGTGAGTCAGGAGCGGAGTCACGAGTGATTCCCCCGGCCCTGCCGTGCGTCACAAGAGAGACTACCCTTTGTACCCTGAGCTCCGATAAAAGGGTGACCATCCTCGGCAGACGGGTGGCCCGCCAGTGTGATCCTGATCGCCCATAACCTCGGACCAGCCGTGCTCCGCTCGGAATTCGGTCCACGCCCGCTCCCTATCCCCGCTTCCCCGGACCAGCCTCTCTACGTAAGGGTTCGGTCCCTTCCTCACCGATACCTCCAGACCAGCTCGCTCGAGTTACCGGTCTACATCCCATCCCCCGGCCGGTTCCTTCCGACGACTCGACGCCGACGACGCCTCTGGTCACCCTTCAGCCCGGTCAATCCTCTTGTCCTCCTGTAAGTACCTACCCAAGTCTTCCCTTCACTTCCTACTCTCTCGCGGCATTGTCTCATGAGCTGTGTACCGCCATACTGTCAAACCTTCTGTTACGCACATAAAAATACCCGTACCGAAGACCGCTCTTGTTATTTAATTAATACCCTCAACCCTTGTTGTCGCGGATTCGGAGCGCTGCGACATCAACTGGTGTCAGGTGTGGGGTTGACGGTGTAAGTTTAGCTCCGAAACCTTTTCATTTGAACAGCCATTAAATCCTTTAATCGAGAGCGGTCAATAGCACTTGTTCAAAGTATTCATATCTTGCCTTAACCTATTGTGTGAAGCCTTGATTGGTTATCTCTTTATTATTTATTTTGTGCTATACGTTATATAATTTCTTGCCATGGCCTGGTTGAGCTGTTTTCCCCCATTCCCGTCTATGTCTCCTGTGGAAGCGTCCCCCCGAGTAAATCAAACTTTAATCGAAATGGACCCTTGCGTTAATACAATAACTCCATCCGCAAATGGCTCTTGTAACGAGGCAAGAGTCACTCCTCACCCGCCAGCCTTAGGTGCGCACGTTTACTTCGTGCCTTGTTTTAGCGGAGAAGACGATGTTTCCGTGGAAAAATTTTTAGAATGCGTAAAACTCACTAGTCATCTTTGTTCGTGGAGTGAATCTCAGACACTTTGCATCGCTCGTTTGCGTCTCAATGGATCTGCCGCAGATTTTGTTGCCGCCAATCCCCATGTCCTTGATAATTTCGAAAATTTCTCAACTTATCTTACGCGAAGGTTTTCGTCTCGGGTATCACCTCTGTTATTAGAGCGTACATTCACCAACTGCGTGCAGCAGCCTCTCGAGGGCGTGTCGGCCTATGCCACAAGGCTTAGGAAAATAGCTCGCCAATTGCAGGGAACACTCAAGGATCCTAATTTGGAAGGAACACGAGCAATGATAGAAAATCGGCTTTTGTCGCAATTTTTGCTGGGATTACGGGAAGAAATAGGACGTTTTGTGTTGGTACGAAATCCTAAGTGTATCTTGGAAGCAGAAGAATTTGCACTAAGTGAGGAATCTAACGTTAGGAATTATGCCTGTAAATCTATGATCAATTCTCTCCAAATTCCGCAAGATAATGCAGCGCCGCCATGGTTCTCTTCGATGACAATTAAAAATTCATCTCAGACAGAATTTAGGGAACCGAGTCGTTGTTCTTGCCCCAACCAAATCAATTCCCTACGGTGCTCCGCTACCAGCAACCCTCCTGCTCCCATCACCGCTCCCAGCACAGGATGGTCTCGCGGTAGCGATGTCACAAACGCGGACAGAAAATGTTACTCCTGTGGACGAGTGGGCCACATAGCTCGTTATTGTAGATCAAACCAAAGAAATTGCTTCAACTGTGGAGAAACTGGCCATCCCTCCAGGAATTGTCCTCTGTTATGTTGCGGTCTTTGCAAGCAATCGGGTCACCGCCCTCTAGAATGCCCTACTAAATCCAATAATTCCAGTCAGGGAAATGGATCGGCCCCGACCCAGGGGTCGGGGACGAAGTAATTTTGGCCATTTCTCCCGCGAGCGGGATCATGGTTCGAGTGGAGGTACTGGGCAAAAGCTATTGGTTCCTCGTGGATACCGGTGCTGCCGTCACAATAATTCATCAGAAGGTATTCCCGTTTGGCGAGTTGGAAATATCACCCTACGATCGCCCAGTAAGGAGTGCTTCCGGTCACGCACTATCAATAATCGGCCAAAGTTGCGTAAAATTTGTTATGGACAGAATCCAGTACCCTCACGACACATTAATAGCAGATCTCGGAGTAACTCCGTACGAGGGAATCATCGGGCTAGATTTTATGAAAAAATATGGTAGTAGCATATCCTTAACGCACGAGACCATGAAGGTGAATGAAAACCACGAAGTAAAATTAGAATCCAGACCTTCCGCGGCAGCCGACGTAGATCTTATCTCCTTTGGTGACAATGAGCCTGGAAATGACCAGTTAAATACGAGATCAACATATTCTTCAGGAGAATCTCACACCTCAAGAAGAGTAGAGGGAAAATGCGACGAGAGAGAGACAGGCGATGATTGGGCCGTGCCGTCAGTTGCGAAACGTTTTGAATTTTTGGGCAATGACGATGACTTGGGGCAGACCGTAGTCTCTCTTCCTACAGAAAAACATTCTAAGTCCGTATTCGGTTCAGAGGAGACTCGCTTAGAGGGAAAATGCGACGAGAGAGAGACAGGCGATGATTGGGCCGTGCCGTCAGTTGCGAAACGTTTTGAATTTTTGGGCAATGACGATGACTTGGGGCAGACCGTAGTCTCTCTTCCTACAGAAAAACATTCTAAGTCCGTATTCGGTTCAGAGGAGACTCGCTTAGAGGGAAAATGCGACGAGAGAGAGACAGGCGATGATTGGGCCGTGCCGTCAGTTGCGAAACGTTTTGAATTTTTGGGCAATGACGATGACTTGGGGCAGACCGTAGTCTCTCTTCCTACAGAAAAACATTCTAAGTCCGTATTCGGTTCAGAGGAGACTCGCTTAGAGGGAAAATGCGACGAGAGAGAGACAGGCGATGATTGGGCCGTGCCGTCAGTTGCGAAACGTTTTGAATTTTTGGGCAATGACGATGACTTGGGGCAGACCGTAGTCTCTCTTCCTACAGAAAAACATTCTAAGTCCGTATTCGGTTCAGAGGAGACTCGCTTAGAGGGAAAATGCGACGAGGGAGAGACAGGCGATGATTGGGCCGTGCCGTCAGTTGCGAAACGTTTTGAATTTTTGGGCAATGACGATGACTTGGGGCAGACCGTAGTCTCTTTCAATGATAAAAATAACTCGAGGCCCGATTTTGGTTCAAGGGAGATTAGCTTTGGGAGAACGAGCGATGAGGAGATAGACAAAGACTGCACAGTACCACTAATTGTGGAGCCTGTTTACTTTTTGACCCAAGAGGAAAGGGGATCAGAAGTGGTCCGTATAGAGGAAAAATTAAAGATTCCTCCGTTATCATACGTTCTAACAACAGCAAGGAATACTAATTTAGCCGGAAAGGAGGTTTTCTTAGATAATTTTCAAGTACCGGACATAACAGACGTAATCGTAATTCCGGTAGTGGCAAAAGTAATGGACGATGGAACACTTCCGATATTACTGGGTAACATGCACAAAAGCGAGAAAATCTTTCCGAAGGGTTTGGAATTTTCGACAGCCGGGGTGCACGCAGAAAAGGCCTCCTACGTGAACGAAATAATTGTCGCAGAGGAGGCAGAAATATGGCCGAACGATAGAGAAAAAGGGGAATTCATGGTTCAATTCAGCCTAAATAACGTACCAGAAGACGCCCGAGAGCCGTTACGTGACCTATTAGAAGAATTCAGAGATATTTTTGTGCACGGCGGCGTTCCCCTGGGCTGCACCAGCGTAGTAAAACACACCATAGACATAGGCCTTTCCACGCCAATCAATAAGCGACCATATCGTGTCCCTCATTCACAGAGATCCGTATTAGACAATGCAATTAAAGACATGTTACAGCAAGGAGTGATATCACCTTCGACGAGCCCCTGGTCGGCACCAATTATTTTGGTTAAAAAAAAGGGTAGAGACGGAATCCCGACACAATACCGCCCGTGTATAGATTACCGCGCATTGAACAATGTCACAAAAAAGGAAGTATTTCCGATGCCAAATATAGAAGAAACGTTTGACCAGCTAGGGGGCGCGAAATATTTTTCTACCATGGATCTTTGCAGCGGCTATTGGCAGGTCGAGGTAGACGACAAGAGCAAGGAATACACAGCCTTTAGCACACCAGATGGACATTTTGAATGTAATAGAATGAGCTTTGGGTTGACGAACGCTCCGTCTACTTTCATGCGGTTAATGACCACAATTCTGGACGGATTGATATACCGTGGTTGCGTATGCTATCTAGATGATATCCTCCGTTACGATTCCACTCCTGAAGGACATGTGGCAGGTCTTCGGGAAGTATTTCGTCGGCTAAGGACAGCAAACCTAAGACTCAAACCCCAGAAATGCCAATTCTTTCAAGAAAAAGTCAAATTTTTGGGCCATTTAATTACCGCAGATGGATTACAGCCCGATGAAGACAAAGTAGGAGTCATAAAGCATTTTTCGCCCCCAACGAGCGTGCCAGAATTACAATCCTTTCTAGGATTAGTCGGATATTACAGGAAATTCATTCCAAATTTCGCAAAAAAGTCCAGTGCTCTCACTCCATTATTGAAAAAAGATGCAGTGTTTTTCTGGGGTGAGGATCAACAACACGCATTCGAACACTTGAGGTTGTGTCTTACGACCCAACCTATTCTTAAATTTCCCGAATTTTCCAAACCTTTCCTCCTTGCGACGGACGCTTCCCAACAAGCCATCGGTGGGATACTCTCCCAAATTTTTGAGGATGGCGAACATCCTATTGCATGTGCAAGTAGACAGTTGCATAAAGCCGAAAAATCTTATTCTGCCACAGAACTTGAATGTTTAGCCGTAGTAGAGATGGTGAAGAAGTTTCGCATTTATTTGCTAGGGAGACAATTCATCCTTCACACCGATCATAAGCCTCTAAAATGGCTGTTAACTCTCTCAGAACCGAAGCCGAGAATGGCAAGATGGATAATGGAACTGAGTGAGTACGCGTTTGAAATTATCCACAAGCCAGGCAAGAGCATAACCCATGTAGATGCCCTTTCTAGGTTAACGCCTAGTAACAGTACAGTAAATACGTTGGTAGAATCCCATCAACCCGCGTGGGATAAGGATAAAATTTCAAGGGAACAATTAATTTGCCCAGATCTGAAACTCTTGCACGAGCAGGCGAGGAAGCACTATCCGAATTTGTTTTATGATGAGAATGACGTTCTTTACAAAGTTCACACGGAGGAACCGGGAACCCGATTTACCATTTGTGCCCCCAGGAGCATGCGAGCTTACATTTTAAAACAATGCCACGACAATCCGCTCGGCGGGCACCTCGGAATCGATAAAACCTTAGAAATCGTGCAGCGATACTTCAATTGGGATGGATGTTATACGGATATAGTAAAGTATATAAAGCAATGTCTGGCATGTAAAAAACGAAAGATGCAACCGCAAAAAATCCCCATTCAACCAGTCACGGAAGCCTCTTACCCATTAGAGAAGGTTGCCTTGGACATAGTGGGGCCTCTAACTACGTCAGCTCGAGGCAACAGATACATTCTAACTTGTCAAGATTTCTTTACGCGATACCCTGAAGCTTTCGCGATACCCAATCAGTCGGCTCAGACGATCGCGGAAATTTTTGTAGAAAAGTTTATTTGCCGACATGGAGTGCCTAAACAAATATTAACGGACAGGGGAGCTAACTTTACATCTGAACTCATGAAAAACATATGCAAAAAACTTCAAATCAAATCTATTTTCACCTCTCCTCATAATCCTGGGGCCAACGGACGCCTGGAACGTGCCCATCAATCATTTGCTAATGTTATCTCGTATTATGTGTCACAGGACCATTCAGATTGGGACGAGCAGCTTGGCTTTGCTTTATTTGTGTACCGAAACAGCAAGCATAGAATCACGGGATTCACTCCCGCATACCTCATGCACGGGCGAGAATTAGAGATGCCATGGGACTCGATTTTAACGCCTGTTAAAAAATCATATGCCGAAGATCCTCCTTATGAGAATGTTATTCAACATAGATTGCAATTAGCGCACGCACAAGCGGCTGAATTTAACAGAGAGAATACAAGAAGGGAACACATGAAATACAATCGAGGCTTAACACTTCCTACCATTGCCACCGGGCAATTAGTCCTCCTGCGTAACATGAATCTCCGACAAGGTCAGGCGCGGAAACTAGTGTCCCGCTGGATAGGACCCTATAAAGTAATCAAAATTAGAAGTCCGGTTACCTTCGACCTTCAGAATACCCAAAATAGCCGCCTGGTCACAGCTCATCTCAGGAACCTACTACCCTTGCCACCCGACCCCGAACCTAATTTCCCGCCAGACTTTTTCGTCGGCGAAGAGCAGTTCCCCTTACCCCCAGTGCTTCTAAACAACGATGCCGGAGGTTCACCCAACCCGGCCGAAAAAACGACACCAACGGAGCCTTCACTGGAAACACCACCCTCTAACCCTTCCAACGCAAGCCCGCCCCCACCTATCCCCAAAACCCATGATTATAACCTACGGGCCCTTCCCGGAAGAGTACCATAGCCAAAGAATATTCCAGAATGGCAGCAAGAGGACGGCACCCACACCACCAGTCACCGTCCCTGGAGCCACTACAGTTTACCACTCCTGGCAACTTGAACCGTCACCAGACCACAATGCTATCCGAGCGGCCGTCTATCCCGACTTCCAAGTTCGACTGGGACGTCCCCAAGACTCCCGAACGACCACCCACTCCGGGCTGCGAGATAGACCTGGGGACATTCCGGAGTGCACCTCAACCAGTGCCATGCAGAGGGAGCCAAGAGGCATATATCTACACAAGAGAAATCGACTCCGAGGAGATGGAGCGGCCGCCAACCCCGGGGCGGAATATTGACCCAAGGCTGCTGCGGAAATTTGATTCCGATCCGGTACTCCCGGATTCCCGTCCGACCACTGGCTTAGCGAATGCTTCAACTCGGTTATCACACTCTTACTACCAATAGGGATTCCAAAAAAGCGACAAGAGGCATGCTAAATCTGTTGGGATATGGTCTGCACTATTTAGCGGGAACGGCCACGGACGATCAAATAGTTGAGCTCCAGAAACAAATATCTCGAGTCGCAGAAAACACCCAAAATTTAAACAATGCTAGATTCACCTTTTTGGAAAATGTAAGTAGCACCCTAAAGAGGCACGATGAAATGCTTTCCCAAACTGAGAAAATCCTACGCCTTCTGCAAAATAAAATTTACACAACAAGCGCTTCGGTTACCCACTCTCTCTCCGAGAGCCGCTATCAAGATAATTTATTTCATATCCTTCATCTAGTTTTTTCGGCTATTTCGCGTCACATATCGGGGCTCTTAAGCGATCTCAATTACATACGCAATACAGTAATGTTGGCCGAGCTTAATAAACTGACTCCTTCCACCCTACCCCTTGACCAACTCAGAGAGATCATTAGAAATGCTCGCTCTAAGCTGCGGCCAGATACGGAATTCGCCCAGTACGGGAGCGACCTTCTCTCGGTCTACAAATCCGCCCACGCACGCATCGTAAGACAAGGGAAGAGCCTCACATTATTGGTGGCATTTCCGTTATATCGGCGAGGATCGGTTTTCCAGGTGTATAAGGCGCACGCCTTCCCTTCGGTTGACTCGAACCATAAGCGAGCGGTCATCCTTTGACCCGACTCGACTTACCTCGGGGTCTCTGCAAATGACAAGGAATACGTATTGCTCCCAGATGAGTACTGGCGAAATTGTTTCCGGAATGGCATAGATATCTGTCCATATTCCTATCCTATTCACACCAGTTTATCCAGCTCGTGCAATATTGCGGTATTTCGGAATCAAAGTAAGCTAATAAGGGAGAATTGCGAGATCCTCCTTACTCAATCTAATTACGCAGTTTTCTTGAAAAGTCAGTATCCGGGGATCTGGCATTACAGTGTCAGTAAAAATATTACATTGGTTAATGCTTGCACAATGAAAATTTCGCGAATAACTATCTTCGGTCAAGGAAGCCTCACCTTGCCTCCAGGGTGTTCAGCTAGCACTGATCATGTTTTTCTGGGAGCCACGTCCGTTGTGTACGGAACTAGTTTTTCTTTTGACCGGGATGTGTCCGTAGAACCTCTGCCGGATATTAATATCGACTTAAGAAGTAGTGAGCCTGTTGCTCTAAAGGCGGCAGATGGTTTGGCCGAAGCATTCACCTCAGTAGAAAAACTAAATACGCACAATGTTCCGACCATTTCCCTAACCGATATGGCAAGAAATGTGAAAATGTTATCACCCTTAAGCTCTAACATTCAATTTATTAATTATTCTGGAGTGACTGTAGCGAGTGCAATCATTGTGTTGTGTTGTGTAGTGATTCCACGTCTCTGGGGATTCTGCCATAAGAAAGAAGACAATAGTGAAGCCAGCCCTACAGACAGACTTGAGCGCCTCCCGGCCACTGTAACGCCAACACTCCAAATATACAATATTTCAAGGAACGAGCCTTTGTTTCCCCAACTCCCTGATGCGTAAAATGTGTAAAACTGTGGATAAGGAATGCCAGAATGATGATAATCTCTGGGATAGTGATTAAAAAAAAAAACTTATGTGTGTCAGAGACAGACAGACTACTAAAATTATATACGTAGATATATATCTGTTTTTTTTCTATATGTCATATATAGCTAGTGGTGGAGGTATTGTTCATACTCGAGGGTTAACACATGTGTATATATATTCCTGTCATTTTTCCGGTATAAGGTGTTGTATATGTATTTTATGTGTTCTCATGAGCTGTCGCTGAGACAGGGTACTATTTGGGAGTTTTCTCTTGTGACAAGCTGAGTTAGGATTCTAAACCCCGCGGAGCCTTTTTCTTTTACCGCGAGGGTGGTGTTGCAAGGGTTATGCGTCAGCACAATCAAACTCTTGGAAACCACCGCCGCGACCACCGGCTAATCAGTCCGGGGACTGATACCGGGAGAACGTTGTGAGTCAGGAGCGGAGTCACGAGTGATTCCCCCGGCCCTGCCGTGCGTCACAAGAGAGACTACCCTTTGTACCCTGAGCTCCGATAAAAGGGTGACCATCCTCGGCAGACGGGTGGCCCGCCAGTGTGATCCTGATCGCCCATAACCTCGGACCAGCCGTGCTCCGCTCGGAATTCGGTCCACGCCCGCTCCCTATCCCCGCTTCCCCGGACCAGCCTCTCTACGTAAGGGTTCGGTCCCTTCCTCACCGATACCTCCAGACCAGCTCGCTCGAGTTACCGGTCTACATTCCATCCCCCGGCCGGTTCCTTCCGACGACTCGACGCCGACGACGCCTCTGGTCACCCTTCAGCCCGGTCAATCCTCTTGTCCTCCTGTAAGTACCTACCCAAGTCTTCCCTTCACTTCCTACTCTCTCGCGGCATTGTCTCATGAGCTGTGTACCGCCATACTGTCAAACCTTCTGTTACGCACATAAAAATACCCGTACCGAAGACCGCTCTTGTTATTTAATTAATACCCTCAACCCTTGTTGTCGCGGATTCGGAGCGCTGCGACACTATCTTGACTCAGTCCGTCATTACCACGAAGGTTTACTGATTCCAAAGGTGTATTATATATGTGTGAATATATATATATATACAAATATATATATACATATATATATATACATATATATATATATATATAAACAAAAGCATTTAAAATTACAAACTAAACCATTCATTTATAGCTATAAAGAATTTTGATTTCCCAAATATTGAAAAGGATGATATCGCAAAGAAATATGCAATTTTGAAAAAAATATAGTCCATACATCCCATTATTTGTAATAAGTATTTTAATGATTAAATATTAAAATTCTTACCTAAATCATTTATTCAGCAACCACTAATTTAAAGGATCAGTTTCCCTTTTGCAATCCTTACGCTTGATACAGCTCAGAAGAATGTCTTTTAGATTGCTGTATTTAACAAAGAACCATATAAATTTACTGAATAGCCCTTTACAACGTTGTTTGCGTCGAAATGTGCTCTAATGATATTGCCTATTCATTAACATACCCCAATTACAAATTTATCGGATTCTACCTTAACTCAAGTGTAAATGCGTGTAGTGAGAACCAAAACCTAAATGTGTTTATCCCTTACCAAATTTCAATAATTAGAATTTCAAGCGCGGGAGAGGCAATCTCCCGATTCAGAAACACCTAATCTCTTTTCAAATTAGATCCCCTATTGTTTGGCTCGCCGTAAGCTTATGGACGCTTACAAGTCCCGGCCGAGAATTTGCAGTGTGAAACGGATTTAAGCATTTCCCATTTCCCAAGCATTTTCCTGTCCACAATTGAGCGTGACACGTGCTCTCCTGGACTTTAGTTTAAGGTACCCCATCGACTTTACCTTAGAATGGGTATTTGTAATGTATCGCTATTTAGAATGTTTTCAGAAGTTTCTTCTTAAAATTTATCTCTGGTGTTATGAACTAGTGATGTAGTGGTAGATATTGATCTATAAAAGCAGAGAAAATTCAATATGACTTAAATGACTCGATATTTGCCCAAACCAAACCAAATCGAACCAGTTTGTCCAAAATTTATCTCATAAATATATTTTGTTAGTCTTCTGAATGAGCTCTATATAATTTAACAATATGTGAAAAAGTACATGAATCTGTTTTTATAAAATTGATATAAAATAATCAGAGGACATATTCTCATGTAAAATAAAAATATATACCTCTCAGGTGTGCTAAAATAATCAATACGCTGTGACTCAGATCTACAAATCCAATTCCCTTCTGGAAAATTCTCAATATTTTTCATAATTACTTACCCTCTTTTAAGATTACTATTAAATTATTTCTAATTAAAAAAAGGTGGTTTGCTTTAAAAATTAATTACATTAGCTTATAAAATCGATTTGTGCTCACATTTAATGAGGAATAATATGTATCTACTTTAAAATTAATTATGACAAAATTTACCAAAAAATGAACAACAACGAAAGATATCTAAAGATATGAAAATACTAATATTATCCACGTGATAAAATTTGCTCTTAACTAGAAACTTTCACAATCATAAAACGCGGTATTTGCAAGAAGAAAATATGGATTTTCATGGATCCTTCTTACTCAAGTTAAACTATTTATGGAATCTCAATTTCTTTTGCATCACCTATCATAGGGCTTTAATCTGAATTTTAAATTGCTTCTTTCATTAAAGCACCCTCGACAACCGTCAGTTTTCATGAGACGCCTGATCGACGCTCTTCCCAAAAAAAACCGCCTCCTCAAATACAGGCGCGTCCTTAAACAACCCATTAAAGCCCAACCGAGAGCCTGGAAACTTATACGGCCATCAACCTGTGACAAGAACCCGCAATCCCTCATCCCACGTCCCTCCTTGAAAACCACGTGATGTTTCCGAACCAGTCGCTCCCCAAGCCCTTAACCATTTCCTTCCCCTCCCACTTCTCAATCCTCACTCTCCTCTCTCCCAGTTTTCCCTTCCAAAACGTTTCTCGATATCGAAAAAGTATCGATACATTTATTTTCGATACACGCCGATTTTGATCTTTTTCCCGATAAATGTTTCGCGAAGAAAGAGATTCCAATTTAAATCCTGAAAAAACAGCGTAAATAGATAAAATAACGATTGGTTAGATTTTGCTTACAAAACAAAGACGAGAGATATCCTAAATATCGCACGTCATTTGTTAAGTTACTGTATGTATAAGTGTAAGTACTAACTTAATTTTCCTTACCTGATATCGGTATTTAACATTGCAATTTGCCCTACGTACCGATTGCGGTTAGGTTTTGCCTTTTTATTTCACTTCATCTGGATGCACAAAGATTATCGGTATTGCAGAATTCATAGTATTTTCGAACTTAGAACATCCCTGATGGTAATTGAGACCTGATGGTGCCGTTATCCCTATGGGCGTTGCTTTTAGCTTACCATCAGATGTACGACGGGAGTGAATGATGAAAGTTTTCATATAATCCATGAACTCTACAAAACTCTAACTCACGACCTTCGTTTGTGTAACCGTTAAGAAGAATTTCTTATATTCCGGAATATAGTTACTTCTTCTTTCCTCCGCTTTTCCTGCTTTCTCGAATGGAAACGCCGGAACTTTATTTTAAATCAGGGAACTTTCGTCCCTCTCATTTATCAAGAAAACATATTTGGTGTCCCTATTTGCGCGAAATCTTTAGTACCGTGCATATTTATATCTGCATAATGTATCTTAAATCGTTAAAACACCTTCCGCGTATCCAAAATACTTTCTTCCGTACTTCAAACATGATTTCTTCCATTTACTATGAAAATATTGTCTAAAAGTGCTCTACCAGGATGTGATACACCGAAAATAATCTACTTTTATTTTCTTGTCTTCCTTAACTATAACTGAAAATTGTAACTACACTCGGAGAAAGTTCAGTATCTTCCATAAGCGATTATTGAAATTTTGTGACGGAATTTTTTAATTGTGTAAGTGAAGTATAAGTGAGATATGTATCTCCATTTTCATCGCATTTAAGCATAGCGATGTGTAAATATTTTCTTAAATATTTATTAAGATTAATGAGAGACAAAGAATTATGATGGATAATAAATTGCCGATGTTTCCCAAGTTGTTCCTAGAATAGAAGAATAATTATAAAATGCCAAACAAATGCATCGATACCGAGGGTACACATTACCTTTCACCCGTCGTCCCTTCTCTGTCATTTATCTTAATTAATCCCCTCCTCAAACGCCTATCCCATTTCCCACCTCAGCCTCTAGCACATTCACCCCGCTAGTCTTCTCGTCTTTTATCTTACCCCGAGGACCAATCTTTTCTTTGTTTTCTCCCGAAATGAAAGCTGTAAAAACCTCACGTCTCCCTCCAATTCTGTTAGTGCCTGCTTTTTATCTTCATATAACAGGAATTCAAAGCGGCGACCCCTTTAGAATAATCCCGCTATAAAGCCCTAATCAAGAATTATAATATATTACTCTTATAGAGTAATCGTTTATGAAAAAATCATAAATTCTGTCCAATAGATACACTTTTATGAAGTGAATAAAATGATACAAATCTTACGGATTGTTGACTTTGACATGAAAATAATACTTGCTGTTACGACATGTACCGCTACTAATTATAAAAATTCAGTGAAATATCCGAAAAGAATATTATTTGCTTCTCTCCAAAAATTTGAGTAAATTTATTTGAATGCTTATATTATGGCGTACATTACACAAATAAAACGGTGAATCATACAGTACAGATATGAATCCTCGCAAATAAAACAGCATCTTAAATTAGATCAGAAACTCTAGAGAAGACCCAAACTGTGTATCTTGATGAATTTCGGAGCCAGTTTTGGTTGCATGACGATGTAAATTTTCTATGCATGAACACAACTTTAGGAATCGCAAAATCAAGATTCTTGCCATAAAAATCACCTCCTTTCCAATTTTTCAAATTTATTTCACTATTTCTTTACGTTGCTTAAGGTTTTAGAACCCTTCTGGAAGGCGGCGCCCTGAATGCGACCCTCGAGCATGAGCTTCCTCGTCACGGTCTGTTGTAACGCTTCCGCCGAGCCATGGTGGTGTCCTTTTAGCACAAATTTGAAGCGTAGGAAGAGGAAGAAGTCTGGTGGGGCATTGTCTAAGAACTTTGGATTCACACTTACATGGTCGAAACGCTCTTGGCTGATCCTCGTGCGAGTTTCTTTATGTTCGTCCGAGAGCATTTGCGGCATTTACTTCGTACGTAACTTTCTTATGCCCATGTTTTCGGTCACAAGTCAATGCACATCACTTTTACGGATGTGAAGTTCATCAAAAACCATGTAAACACTTAGTATGCGATCCCTTTACTTCAGCCTTAACTCTTGCACGATATTCGTCACTTTTTGGAGGTCGAAGGGCGTTCTGAACGTTCGGCGTTTTTAACATCTCCTCTACCTTTTATATTTTATCTCTTTCGTCTTGATCTTTATGTTGATCCAAGAATAGTGCAATGTTTAACCTTCTGCTCTGGCCATAAACAATTTATTTCCATGAACAATGACTTTAATATTGGTTACGTATTATATTCATGTTTTATTTTATATGACGTCAATATTTTGTCGAGGATTGTAAAAATAAAAATGGCCATGACACATTTTCTGAAGAGCGCTATGCGTAGTTAATCCCCACCTGGGCAAGATTATTCCTTTTTTTCTTTGACTAGCCGCCACGATTCATTCTTCACAGTTTCCTTAATCCCTCAAGGCTTTTGAAGCTTACTTTCCGTTGCTGTATTTTTTGCTTAGGATATTAAGCCCATTTTGTGTCAAGGCGTTCATATTTTTAAAAATACATGAAGGTAAACTACTATATATTCTCAAGAAATAAGTTACTATGAATGAATGTTATGCGGCCTTCAGTTTAATAAATTAGCCTTCTTCGACGATTCGTAATTGTGTGCGGATCATTTTTTTTGATTTTTTCAATATTTATGGACCATAAAATTTTCTACATCGATCACCGAATAACGAAGGGGATATAGACAGAGATCATGTATTTCACTGTAATTCTCGCAGTTTCTGCGGCCACACTATAAAAAGTCTTTGACTTTGTTCTAAAGTTCATACGTTTGTATGTGAAAGTTAATTAAAAAGTTTTTATGCGCCAATTTAATCTTTAAACACGTCAATTAGAGTGTGACTTTTGGAAATTAATAATCATTATTAAACAAATACTTGTCAACAAAATAAAAACATGTATTTTCTCTTTGCAATTTTATTTATTGTTAATTATTTTAATATCAATAACTCCGGAACTTGCTTATAATGAAGATAGAAGTGCCATGAAATTCAGTTACGGATCCCTTTCTAAATTAATTTCCTTTCCTACTGTAAATACATATGTCCCAGATACTTCCTTTA
The DNA here is from genome assembly GCF_022747635.1 of Hetaerina americana. NCBI lineage: Eukaryota > Metazoa > Arthropoda > Insecta > Odonata > Calopterygidae > Hetaerina > Hetaerina americana. Next base: position 165,524 of record NW_027287128.1, read on the forward strand.
TTCTCACTAATCTTAATGTTAATATCACATTCTAGCGTTTTTTATGCAACATACCACATTGAAAAGTAATAGAATAAGCTCGTGAGTTTGCAAAAGATGTTAGAAATATAATAAATCTAACGGAGATCCCTTATGTATCAAAATCTATAAATTTCCATATTTGCGCGGAAAAGCTTGGTCTGAAATTTCTAAAAACATTGGTTCTCGGAATGACACGTCTATCAGAAAATCTCGGAGACCTTGTGAAAAATTCAAACTCATTCGTCTGTCACTTCGACAAATTCGTCCTTAAATCTTAAATGGACTTCGTTTATGGCGGCGGACGAAATGTGTCAGCGAGTGAAAGTCTTTCCCGATTCAATTAAACAGGGCGTGTCGAAATAGTGGGCCACTCAAGTCTAATCTACGACCCGCAATCCATCAGTAGGGTTAATAATCCAAGGGTTCCCGTTTTACATTCACCATTTACGTGACGTGAAGAAAACATGTTTTCACGAAAAAATATATTTAAAAAAATCGTCGGGTACCAACGAAAATACAATTTTTTGACAGTTTACGGACGTTTTTGGACCACTCCACCGATACCGCATGTAAATGGGAGTGATTTTTTTTGGTCTATGTAGGATTGAATACTTGTCGCTTTTTCACCAAAAAAACATTATATATAGCTGCACTCGATTTAAACATTTCCAAAAGTGTCTTTCATTTTTTTTATAGGTACCAAATTGGAATAATGACCTTTGCAATCATTTATTTTCTTTCACTGGTCGATAAGGCATTGATATATTTTTTAATAACATCTTGCATATATGTTTTTAAATTGTAATAAAATTTGCAATGACTTAACTAAAAGAAATATTTTTTCAATCATTGCAAAAGTTTATTAATCAAATCGCGCAAAAGTTTGCCATTATCGTGTGTCTTTCATTTAAAATTCATATTTCTTGATTGACTTAGAATTTTAATTTTTGTGGTTCCTTCCTTTGAGTATTAACCTGTAGTATCTGGGATATTTTTGGCCACTACCGAGGTATCACCTAAAAAAATCCACTTTCAACATATTTTTCAATTTGATTTTTTACGGATGATTATATATTTACGTCAAATTTATGTTCTGCCTAACTCTTTAATGGTACCGTAGGAAATAAAATGTTTAGTATCCCGATCTTTTTATCAATTGAGCAGTTGTGAAATAGAATAAGTCTAACAAAAGGGGGTTTTTAACCTTCGGGGAATAAATTCTGTTTGCTTTCTGGACATTAATGGAGCTTCATACGCCTATTGGGATTCTCGTAAGCCTTGTCTGGCCCTCAGGTTGCTAAGGCTCCGAAGCACCAGAGTTAACGCGACGTCTCCGTCTAAAACGGTACTAACTCCGAGACCTAGCACTAGCGAGAGTGCCGAGATCCGTGGAGAATAGGGCCTAGGGTAATCGATTCATTAAATTAAACTGTTTCATCCAAGTTTAGGAGGTAAATCTTGACAAATTAATTAAAAATAGCTAAAATTAAATGTATAAATAAGTTCAATTCCTGAAGACAATAATTTAAAAAAAGCACTGGGCGCAAAACTTCATGAAGTATATTAATTTATTAAATTACTCCGATTTTTTGATATCATGATTTTTAATATGGCGACAATTTCATCCAGATAATTTTGTGATAATCCCTGTTAAACATACTATATTATATTACATATTATTACCGATCGGTTAAATTGAAATTCCCGGTCGAAAAGGCTCTAGAACACCATATATCGTTTACAAAAAAATCGTGAATTATAGTCAGGTCAAAGCTTTAGCCTCTGTTGTGAAATTACTTTCGCATTTTTCACAGAAAACTTTCAAAAATATCTAGGATAAGATTTTACGGGTGATTTCCCAATGTAAATATATTACGGACGTATGAAAGCAAACATTCATACCTTGAAGCAGTGAAAGGTATCATTTTGTTCCCATCGTGCCACCGGGATGGTTCGCTATTCCTTGGCTTACGCAAATTATTATCGCCGACTCTTCTACCACCCCCTACCAGCCAGTCTCCTCTCCCGCCTTCTTCGCCCGAAGCACCACCGCCCGCCAGAACTCATGCAATCATTCCCTAAGCCTCACTTCTCTCCGCCCTTACTCCTCCCTCACACCACACGCCCTCCCTTATCGTCCCTCGAAAGAGGGGGCCCGCATCCTTTTTCTTCCTCTTCCCTCAAAACATCCAATTTCCTGCGCTTCCCAGCACCTTCCTCTTCTCCTCTTTCTCTCTCTCCCTCTCATATAAAAAATACCTACACGCTCCCACGACGGCAACTCCTTTTCCATCCCTGCTCCCTTCCCCATCTCCCCGACGGTATACCCTCGCCGTCCTATCAACGCCAGAACATCATTTCCAGGGAGCAACCAAGAAATGGTTATATTTCTGGATTTCCTCTCGCGGTGGTCATTGGTGGGCGGATCTGAGATGCAGCTATTTGAAGATTGCTTATATCCTTCTCTTCTCCGACTTACTTTTTCCAGAAGTGGCGAGAATATCCATCTTAGCCCTCTAACTTTAAAATTTGAGGCTTGTAAGAGATAAGCATATTTATTTAGTAATTGTTACTGATGATACGTGCTGAACTTTCGTTTATGAAATATGCTTCTGACAATACTGCAGGTACTTTGTCTTCATTATGCGGTTCCAGTAGAACTGAAAAGTTGATTTTTCCAATACGGGCTAAGCTATTTGCCCTGTGTCTTCATATTCCCGGAGAATTTGGTTTAGTATGGCACCTAGCAACGATGTTACCGGACATGGTAAAACTGAAGTCATAAATATTGTAATGACTATGATTATGGTGGTAGTTGAATTTATGGACAGATTTGTTCATATGCGTTTTATATCACCAGTTTTATTAAAGCTCGATCAAATTCAAAGCGGTGTACGTGTTTTTGCAGTGATTAGCTTCCACTAATCGCTGAATGACGAGTATGTTGTATAATGCTTTTCTACCTAGCATATATTTTTTGTTTTTAATTTACTCCTTGTTGCAAAATAAATTATTCCTAGCGTTGAATTTGGTACATTTTCATCAAATATTAATATTCTTCAAACTATTATTTTCGGGATATTTTACAAATACATTTCAGCACATTTATTCCAAATCCGAGGTAAATTGAGGCTTTGGTATTCGTTCACTGACCGCAAGCAGCATAACTCAGTTTTATGATTCAGTAGGATAATTTAGCTCCTTAAATGATGAACAAAGTAATAGTACGATATTCGTAGAGTAGAATTAAGACGCCTGATCCAACTAAATGTCGTATGACCGATGATTTTAGAAAGGAAAGGCAAGATTTTTGTAACAACTGGTTCTATAAATCTAAAAATTAATCGTGATGTCAATGAGGAAATTTATTTAATAGTATTAGCCTCTATATGAAAAAATAATATTTCAGGCAAGGAATTGCCGATAAAATCATTCCCTTGAAAAATCTATTCTCCATGCCATGAGGAGTACGACTTCAAAATCTCATGCAGCACTTTAGTAACTATATACTACAAGATTTATATTCCCATTTTTGATAGTAATTGCATCACTTGAAGTGAAAATTTGCTAGGTTGTATACCCTATTTGAAAGGAACTTTACCTTAAAAATGTAAACTTACGTAGGATTTCAAAGACTAACACCTTAAAAGCTACATAGTACCTCATTACATTCAAAATGACGGTTTTCCTCCAAAAACGTAGTCCAATATTTTGGAGGAATTTTCCAATTTTAGTATCATCTTCAAGTCTATATCTATATGACTATGTGAAAAACAATTGAGTTTCCATATACTTGAGTATTTTTATTCAATAATGCAAACACAATGCATGCAAACATTTTTATTTACGAGCACACGGATTGTTTAGCTCATAATACAAGAAATATTTCTCCGCCAAGTATTATTAATTAAAAGATATCTCGTGCTTATTTTGATGCACCATAGTCAGAATGTCAGCGCGCTCATCTACGAAAGGTGTGAAGTAACTGCGTGTTTCGTTTCTGCTCCACCACGTAAGTCTCACTTGGAGCCCCTCCCAGGCACCCCCTTTGACTCAGTTCTCTCCATTCTCTTCACTGCCTCCCCCCGCTGAGCCCCACACCCTCCTCGGAATCTCCTTTCTTCTCTGTCTTTCTACCAGGCCCCTCACTTTTTCTCTCCTCTTTTCTCGTCGCCCTCCTCCTCCGCACTCGACATCATCCGGGGCGGCAAAGCCAGCCAGCCGCCTATTCCCCTTCACCGGCGGCGACCCGCCCCTCCAGGCGACCCGGGAGGACGCGCGACAGCGCCGCCCGCGTAATTTCTCCGCTACTCCCAACCCCTTACGACCCCATTCCGCATTCCACCCTCCGGGACGCATCCATCCCTCCTCCTCCCTTCTATTCCCTTATTTTTCTCTCAGTGTCGCTCTGTCCCTCTTTCTCCCTCTCTCGCTCTCTCTTCTCCTCGACGACGCTTTTGAGAGCATCAACCGATACGACGCCTCCATCAGCGCGTTCCCACCGTCCTTATGGCACCACTTTTAAAGGCCATTAGCCCACCTCTTCCACCCACCCACCCACCCCAGTCCTCCTCCCCACCGAGACTGCCTACTCCTCCTCCTCTTCCCTTTCCTACCATTTCACCTGTACCACCGTCTCTGGACCTAACCCTTTAAATACACGGTTTCTCCCCCCCTTCGTTCTCCCTCGCCACCTTTCCACCTCCATTCCTCCCGTTCTCCCTTCCCCGCCCCCCTCCCCAACCACCCCCTCTGAAAACGGTACCCTTTATGGAATTTCGAACGGCGTGCCGGGGGTACGGGAAAGCCGTAGCAAGCGCTCTATCGCAAGCGGTCGCTACTCTTGCCCTCCGCCCCTCCCGAACACCCTGTCCCCATCAACGAAACGAGCAGCGTGATTTATTCTTGCTAATAAATGATGGGGCCATTCCAGCTCCGCCTCCCACCCCCCCCCCCGGACAACGGGCGCGGAAGATGAAGGGTGGGGGGGGCAGTGTGAGTTCGCTGGTCAGGTCATTGAGGGAAAGTAATTCGGTATGCCTATGCGAAATACATGATCCCGCATTCGATGTAAATTCATTTAATACCCCGTGTTTCCCCTCACCTGGATGAATGGAGCGCTCACCTGCCTGTTGATCTGTCGTTCATTCAGTTGTGTCGTTCAAACAATTTAATCCATGTAGGTTAATTATTGTTAACTACTAAAGCGATAAAATTTTTTTTGACCGAAAAAAACGCTCCAGCTGGAATCCTGTATCAATTCAATATTACCGCTTTGACGCTAATTTACTATTGACATATACTTCCTTCCGAATGAACACTTTCATCAAATTTAAATGCCGTGAAATTCTTCACATTCTATCTCTAATGCTTGCAGAAAATATTACATTTATAATACGGACTGCTCTCATAATTGGCATCTCCTTCTAATGTATGTCGCCCCCCGCCACACGCCCTAGCGGTGGTTTGCGATGTATTATGAAGATGTAGGTATGAATGGTGCTGTTAGTATTGTTAAAATAAATTGAAGTTTATAGTGTCAATTTTTTTAGAACGCAAGGAGGTGGGAAAAATACATACCTTACGTAATTTTTTAATAAAATAGAAATGAATGCTGAAAACAAAATTATTTAATGAAAAGTGCCTGAAATGAATTCAATAATTGTCTATAGCGTTAATTTTTCTTATCATTTCGCGTATTTAATTCCATACTGATGCCAAGTGAAGATACTAAAATGATTGAATGGGTGGGAGGGCAAGTGAACCGAAAAAGTTAAATGTTCGTATTTCACGTTGGTCAGGACCCATTCATAAAAAGCAGCAGGGATTTCAGAACCACCACTGAGATCCAATGACAAAAATGAAATAACCAATGAAATAAATGAATTCAGAAGTAGAGATGCCCCATAACTTGTTTCAATAAGAATGAGGTGTCACGGGATTATTCGGGAATCTATTATGAGAAATACTTCAGTGCATATCATAATAGATTTTCAACTAGCTTCTCAAGTTTATTTCAGACATTTGGAGATATATTTAAGTCCCCACTGTTTCGACATATTAAACCACGTGTATGAAATATGAGAAATGGACTCCCGAAATGCTATATAAACTTTTTATTCCACTGTACCAATTAAAAGTCATTCGAGCAAAACCAATGTCGATATCGTATGGGAATATAGAGAACTTTCATTAATGCTTTCTCCCTGATAATAAATTCCCCCAAACAAATACAGGAAACAATATTTACCTTCTAAAATGTCTAGCGTTCTGCGAGTTATATGGGAGCCTGCTTCGGTGGGCAAGTGAAATATTTTCATATTATCACAGCTAGCGGAATAACCAAGTAAAATCAACAATAACACATAACGCCAAGGACTAAGATAGCCAATATTTGCGCAAATTTCATTCTTTTATACCTTTAAAGATAAGAGAGAGATATGAAGGTACTATAAATACAAAGAGTTTTCCTTGGTTTTCCTAAAACAGTATAGCATAAAATAGGATGAGACGTATGAATTACCTGATGGTGGTTACAGAATATCTCAACCGAGTCGTATACGTATAATGGTATTAAACAAACAATAGAACTTTCTCATCACAATACCGTGCAATTTCAAAAATATATGCATTGAATTTTTTAAAGTACCTTTGTACATTTAGATAATCATGTAATAGCTTCAATTCAATCTCGTTCCATTGAAATAGCCAAAATAATAAATTATATAAAGAAAAGCTATATTGCGCAATTGAAAAAACTATTTATTTACTTTTTTAAGCATTTTAGTCGGCTTATGCCAAACCGCTAAATCGGTCAAAATAATTCTATCCGCCTTAAGATGCAAAAGAGTTTTAAAATATTATTAACATATCATTATTAAATTAAGGTCTGTTGCGAATGAATCATTGTTCTCTTTTAATCCAATAATCATCATTTAATTTTTAATGCAATATTTACCTATTGAATTGTACCGAGAGGCATAGGATCTACGTAAGATACAATCGGATATTTCCCAACCTGATGCTTAGATAATTAAGAATAATGAATGTGCACGGGGAATTTGTATGGATCTTCAAATTAAATGCTAAAATTAAAACCCATAAGCATTTAATTTTATCTTAATGCGCGCGATCATGAGCTTTTTAAAACGCGTCAATTTTTAAGTTGGCCCTGGATTATCAGTGCACTCTGAAAGAAGGGAAATGGCTACTTTTTTAGGACTTTGTGCATACTAGTTACCGGCAATGAATCTCATCCTTCGTAAAAACAGACATTCGACTTCTTTTAAACATATATCTCTACCCGCTATTCCACGTAAGCAAGTAAGTTCCCATCACATTAAATTCATTTTGCTGCAAATAATTTATGTAATTAATTATAACCTTCATCACACTTTTTCAAAAATTGGTGAAGAGATTTATTTTAAAAGTATGTTTTTGGTTATCATCCATAAAGACGACCATAACTCGTAATTATTCTTGATGACCTGTATTGTTTGAGTATTACTTTTTTAACTTTTTTAGCAAATTCATCTGAATTTCTTCTTGAAAGTGATAATCTAGATGAGATAAATATACCTACGTGATGTTTTGTACGGTAATTATGATGTGCTATACAAGTATATGCTTCTTGCATACGCTTAAAATATATCGTTTTTATTTTTCACATATTTATTTACCTATACTTCATCATTCATGCTACCAGAAGAGTATCCCAAAAAAAGTACATGGATAACTCTTTCGGAAGGAAATGGGAGTACGCTATATGGTTATAGTCTACCAATGGGTATTCTGAACTTAACCAGCAATTGAAACTCATCAGTGAGGACCTGGCTCCGAAACCAGTAGACATGACCGTTGGCGACAGCAAACGATATAATGTTAGCCTTTGGTATTAATCTATAGGCCGTAAATCCATGAGACGGGATTGATTCCCTGGACCATATATTGGCGTTCAGCTGCAGCATTACTTCAGGGTGTATCGGTTTGCCTATATCTTCTACGAACGTCAAGCGCAGTGGCGCACAAACACAAGAGCTTTCACTGCCTCTACTATATGATAAGCGGTTTGGCCCAATATGGCATTAAGAATACTTACGCACGCGTAAGGTTTTCTGAGATATATTTCCTGGCTTTCAATCGGGTTTCTTTTTCTGTCAAAGATTAAGATAATTCCCATGATTTCAGAGGTAATTGCCAGATGCATATACAAATTGGTAAATATTTAAAGGAATCGGACGACGTAGCGTAAATCACTTCTCTAAATAGTTTTTCATGGCTACCTCCAGAAGTACTAAATCGTGGATTATCTTGTGACTGAAATATTCAAGGTTGTCCAGTATATGTGCCAAATCTTTTGGATGGCGCTATTTTGGCGATCCGTTCCTTGTTCTCGGAGTCGAGGAGGAAAGGCTAAAGGATGCCACGAGAGCACAAGGCGACCCTTCGGTATTTCCTCCATGCTAATCCCCCACGCCCTTCTCACCTCCGCACGCCAAGCCATCCGTCCGTCTTCTTTCCTTTTATGCTTATCACCACACATACCTCGCCCAGAGGGTGTGACGACGATGGCATGAATATTGATGACGTGAAAGCTCCAACAGGCACTCTCGCCCGTTCCCTTCCCTTTAAACAGGTCGTTTTCTTCGTCCGTGTCCATCCGTGGGACCCAGAAACACGGGGAGACCCTCCAATCCCGCCCCACTCCCCGTCCGTCCGTCCTTCCTTCCGTCCTCATCCGACCTTCCTGCCATTATTCCACTCCGTCCTTTCCCTTTTCTCTCCACCCTTCACCCCCGTGGATGTGAGATTTTTGAACCTCAGTATCGCCGCAAAAGGGGCGATACATCGGCGTGGTAACGCGAGGCAAAGCCCCTAGCGATGCCACATTTCTTTTACCGCATCGCATTCCTTGTTGACGCTTCGCGTTGCTTGTTACGTTGCGACGATTATTTTTCAAGCACTTAGCTTTAAACTCCCATTTCCCACATATCTGGGAGATAAAGATGAGTATTGCTAAAGTTGGGATGATATCGTAACTTAGTTAACTTTCACAGCGTTCATTGAGTAGCACGACAAACGTTCAAACATGAACTGAACTTCATCCTCATGTGTGACACAAAGTTAAACGTTCAAACGTTGAAACACGAGTGTTACTGCTCAATGAATGCTATAAAAGTTTACAAAGTTGTAATATCCTTCACCCTGAAGATGTCATTTCACCAAGTTAAAGCTTCAACAGTTAACTGTATAATGGGCAAAGTGTCACTTTATTCCGTAAAACCTCTCTATGTATACCTACTCGTCAGGTCCACAGCCTTGTCATATCGACATTCAAAATGGTTGGCATCTGGTAGGTAGTATACAAATACTAATTCACTGAAGCTCGTATTGTCGCATTGCTTAAGGTTAAAGAGTGAGTACACGTTTCCATGCAATGGGATTAATCGATCTGCTCGGCGACCGGACGTCGCAACACGATATCGAAAGAATTTATCACACTATATATATATATATATATATATATATATATATATATATATATATATATATATATATATATATATATATACACAGTAATACCGCACAGCCCCATCCCCGTCTGTATTTCCTCCTCCCTTTTCTTCTCTTTTTCCCTTGTTTTCCGCAACCCCCACCTTCCCTTCGTGTTCAAGGTCGAGACTTTTTATATAGTATACTCTCTTCCACCGCCCGACGTCTCACAGACCTTCTCTCCGGTACGCTTCCGATTATCTCGTCTCGTGCCATATATTTTAGCTCTTCGAGAGAATATGCGGCAAGGGACAAAAGTTATTTTTTTTCCATAACACGTTATTTTACGGTAGGGAAAGGGTGCGGATGCCCCAAGTGAAATATGAGCATGGGATTCTGATATTTTTTGGAAAATTTGTTCAGTCGATTGAGGTCGTGCTGTACGTTAATGCTAAACGTTTTCCCAAGATAAAAAATCAAGCTATATCATTCGCGCATTTTGAAGGGACCGAATTCGAAACTATTGATTTTGACAGTGAGCGCAAAGCACAACAAGCGAAATAAAATAAATGGAAAACCGATTGGAATGTGGAATATGCTCGCGTTGATATGTGTTAAACCACAATTCAAAACTTGAAATTGTGAATTAAAGGGCATTGGAAACAATGCATGACTCCATAGCTGAAATATAACGATGCTCAAGTAGACGAAAATAATTTTACTTAAATAATATTAAATCAATTAAATAAAAAATGTAAGGAATAGAAGAATGTTTAATTTACATATTTATGGAGTTAATGATGTAATAAAGCCAGCCATTTTGGTAGTTTTTGTCTCCTAACAAGCTTAAATATTCTTTAAATCTACGACACTTAAGGGTATTCTCATACACAAAATATTTCCGTTACACATACCTTGGATCCAACGTGCATGTCAAATCTTCCTTGTTTTATTCTCGTCTCCATTCGCGCACCCTCTCTTTCTGTGTGCACCACTTATCATTTATCTTCCTAAGGGAATGTTCCCCGTTAAAAGAATGACTTCGTGAGCGCCACAGTTTAGATTGTAATACATCCGTACTAACGGCTAACGAGTATGCTGCATTGAATGTGAGTTGAAGTCTCGTTGTGATTTGATAGTCATCATTTCCGTTCTCGGTGACATTCTTTCGGGGACTCTAAATTCACGCGTTACGCGATGGCGTCAATTTGTCCTTGTCAAGGCTCCGCGATCTACGTAAACATCATTACATTATTTACCCCATTCCCCGGGACTTCACTTTGTCGATTTCTCCAACTCACTCCCGCTTTCTTCCCCGTGGGCCTTTAACGCGGCAATATCTCTCGATTCCTCCTCTCATTACTCAAACTTCCCTCCTCAAAACGGGCTCTTCCCAACTCCCCTCCGTCACGAGATGTTTTCCCACTCCACAGAGTTCCCATTCTCCTCTCTCCATCTCCCTACCCCAGCCCTCTCCGTCCTCCTCGACGCCCTGTGCCGCTTCCCCATACCTACGCCCAACCCTCCCTCAGTCCTATTTATCCTCTCACCCCTACCTGACTGTCCCTTACCTCGCCGCGCCTCGTTGGTCCACTCCCCTCCTCCCTGAGGTCGCATTTTCCTTCTCCCGAAACCCTCTTTTGCGACACTTTACACGCTTTCCTTCTTTCTCTCTTTCTTCCCCGTCACTCTCTCCTCCCCGCCCGGCACAGCCGCACCCCTTTACCCTCCCGGACTGCACCGCAAAGCTAGGTGGTTCCCCTCCCCCACCCCCCCGCGCTCCCTTAGGGTGTGTCCGGGGGAGATGGGGTCGGTGGGGTGGAAATTGGAGAGCTGGATGTCTGAGTTGTCGGCTCGAGAGGTATGCAAAGAGAGGGTGGCGAGCACAAGGCTTGCGGTACGGGTTTTTGAACACCTCCTCAATCCAGGAGTGGGGAAGTAAATCGATTTACCCGTTGCACGATTGGCTTGTTCGTCACTATCGGCAAGGTGGACATTTTCGATCGAACATGTTAAAAAGAAGGGAAATAAATACCGAACCAATAACCGGTCGAAAATCACAATCCAGGACTTCAATGCGTCCTCAGTCCAATGTGCCAGGATCCAAGCTAATATCAAATAGATCGGAGTTATACGTACTTAGGCTGATATATACTTAATTTCTAAAGACGTGAGATGTAGTAATAGAATGTAATATATGTATTTGAATACCATCTTTATACTAGATAATTCTAACAAACTAAGAGGAATAAGTTCATGAGATATTATATTCAATTTCTATAGCACACTCGCACAAGATTTCTTCGTCATCTGTCCTCCCTTTTACAAACATATCTAATTTTTAAGTCCCGGTCAAGGAAATGTTTTTGCACTTGCGATCTGCTCGATTCCGCCTTCTCCACCTGTCGTGTTTCGTTCTTTATATGTGTTCCTATACATTTATGTATGCATATATATATATATATATATATATATATATATATATATATATATATATATATATTGCGTTTGGTTCAGAAAAATAAAAGAATTTATAAGAGGCAAGGGAGAAAGTTTCAGTTCCCAAAACAAATAACCCATTTAGGAGTGTAGAAGTGTACCAAACTGTACGCTCACATTTTTCAGAAAGCTGGAAACGGAAAGGAAAAGTTTGTGGAAAATATTTTTCTCTTTGTAAGCAGGGATAGTCTAAGGCAAATTTTAGTAAAGAAGAATCGTAAGGGAAGAGCGTATGCGAGAATAAGCTTAAGGGAACTAAAAGGAAATGACATAGAGACGTATTTATGTAGATTGCCGAAATTTCAGCAGGGAGAGTGAAAGATGTGAAGCTAGGATAGGGTTTCTCGTAGAGGAAACATACATGTAATATCAAGGGGGTGCCCCGAAAATAAGAAGGGAATAAAAAGAAAGTTAGAGAAAATAATGGAAATTGGATGGGTGTTGCAACTTCAATGAATCTGAATTTACGTTCTCCATGTAGAAAACGTAACTAGCACAAGTTAAAGGAATAGAGTAGGAATCAAGGCAGCTGCATAGCCATGTGCACCAAATGAGGACTAGCAAAACAAGAAGACAATAAAATCGTGCCAAAAGGCACTCGTCCAGTAATAATTTAAATAAAAATATCGTGTGTATCTGAAGATCTTATCCTTTTTCCGCCGTTTTTCAATAATGCACTGGTGAAAATGGCTTTAAAATTGTTTTTTTTCCGAATATTATTTTACTCAGAACATGATACACCCTGAAATGTGCCAATTACAACGGAGCAGTTAGCCGCAGTTCACTGTCGCAATGTCACATTTTTCTGTTATCTTCTGAATATCGTTGGTTGTAGAGAATTGGTTAAGTGCATCACATTTTATCCAACAAATTTTATTATTACATGCGCCTAATAACTTTTTGATTTTCATTAACACTTAAATAGATTTTTAAACATTCTGCTACCATCGTATCCGACATCCATTGTAATCTATACCTATGAAAATATTCATAATCCAAGCATCCATAGATTCGTAGCTAATCTATTCCATAACCAAACCGTAAAGGGATATTTTGCCATTATAATATTTTATTGATATAAATTGGCCAACACGAGATGAAAAGTTTTGTTCATTTAAATTTAACTTTTTAAAAGGCCTTCCAATAACTTTCCCCAACGTATCTCAGGAATAGAGTATGTGTACACACGCACACACATTCAAACACGAAACCCCGCCATATGGCGAACAAATATTCATTCATATGGAAATAGATATAAAGAAAAGGGATAGGAACACACACACACACAAAATATATGTATGTGTATATGTATATGTATATGTATATGTATATATATATATATATATATATATATATATATATATATATATACATATATACATATATATACACGTAGACTGGAGGCTTTTGAAATGTGGGTGTGGAGAAGAATGGAGAAGGTGAAATGGACAGAGAAGAAAACAAATGAGGAAGTACTTGGTATGGTGGGCGAAGAGAGGGGTTTGTTGGGAGCAATCCTATGGAGGCAGGAAAAGTGGCTGAAGGGGGTATTGACCGGCAGCGGGATGTTGAAAACTGTAATTGAGGGGAGAATGTTAGGCAAACGAGGAAAGGGAAGGAACAGGATAGGGATGTTGGACGGGATGAAGGGAGGAAGAAAGTACTTAGAGATGAAGAGGGACCTGATATAGAGTAGGATGATGGATTTTTTGTTTTGTTAGGAATAATAAAATGCTTGTTTGGTAGTTGTGTCCATCCAAAAACCTACCTTAACCGGTAGATTACCTTAAAAAAAAAAAAAAAAAAATATATATATATATATATATATATATATATATATATATACACACAGTAATCAACCCGGAGGGCGGTATGATAGGTGATGTTAGAGTTCACCCAGTACCAAGTCCAACGACGCGTGACATTCCCATATTAGGGTAGAGGAGCCAGTTCTTTTCCCTGTGCCTGGTTACAGTTTCCCAGTAAGATCTGGTACCCGAAAAATCACACCGCTTGGGTGGTGCTGAAGGTGCCCAGAGAGGCCCTATGAATTGAACCCGGTCAGTAGTCCCACGCGCAACCCCTGGACTTTCGCTTACCCCATATAATATATATATATATATATATATATATATATATATATATATATATATATATATATATATATATATATAATATGAAGCTTTAAAATACGTAAACAGTATGTGGTAAATACATGAATAGTGTATAAGCATATGAATTTTTAGAAAAACATTAGAAACTTAATGTTATGAAAAGATCACCATATCTATGAAATACGGAATTTACACCCGCGGATGGATTGTACTTCTATTCTGATAAAAATTTATTCTTTGATCCCCAGTTAAATATTACGCAGAGAAGCCATCAGCATTGCGTCCTTAAGTTTTCGAAGAGGATAGCGTTGGCCTGTTGGAGAGGTGAATGAGTCGTTCACTATTGCCTCTGTATTTGACTGTCTAGCTCGCGTATAGATAAGAACCGCCGTGGTGTGGGTCCGACCATGGAATGTTATCGACCCTCTTACTCGGCCACCAAATCACGCTTAGCGCCAGAGGGCACTTGAGCTTGGATTACACGATTAGAAGCGTAGCCATATGCAGTTTAATGCAAAAGTACTGCAAGATGGTGACCGATGGAGTACCAAAATCACCCCAAAAGCCCAAGAAGAATAGGCCCACTACCTATAAATGTCGGAATTTACGCAATTTTTCTATTCTCAACATCGCTACTATACTTTTTATCAGAAAAATTAATTCATTTTTCACTTTGCATAATCACTGATGATATCTGTACTTTTTTACCGATAAAACATATTTCTGTAAATGGCAGAGAGGGTGGAAACTTAAGTTTAAGTTTTGCCTAAATAGGATTATTGGAACATTTATTTCATAGGCCGGGATTACAATTTGATGCGTCATAGGCTCCAGAAGACATTTTCCGCAAGGGTTACAAGGGGGAAAAATTAAAAATATAAGAAACTGATGAATTATATATATCCATTAATCTGCTCCTAGTATACACCTATCAAAGAACAAAGAATAAGTTTTGTTTGATCGTATCATGCATGGCATACTTGATATTTCCGCCTGATGGTGAATATTTTACTGAAACTTGATTTCAAAAGCATTTTAGGCAAAAATATTACCTTGTTGTTTTTTTACTTATTGAATTTAATTCATAGAAACTCTTAAGTATATTTCTTTACCTAAGTAATCCATAAAGACCGCGTCTTCATTTTATTTCTCCACGTTGAAAATTAAGCACCAAGCTGCATTGATTTCAGGCTCCTGTTAAATTTTTCAAAATATGATAACTGAATATTAAACTATTAAATTTTATTGATGTTATTTAAGATAATATCTTCTATGTGTTAATTAAATGCCGTACTAATACGTATTTATTTAGTAGTCGTGCCGAGATTTATGGCATAAAATCGTTCGTAAATTACCTTTTTAATTTAAGTTGTATTTTTCAATTGTATCTACTCAGTTAAATTTATTTCTAAATCCAAGGATAACCTTTGGAACTATCAAACCGCTATGCTAATCATAAAATAGCATTCACCAAGGCTAGGGGGTTGATAAGATCATTAGGATTTGTTTTTATTCCGATTTTAGGATCATTTTTTTTTTATTCCGATTCCAATATTCCAGCATTTTACAATTTTTCAGGAAGGTTAATGGCATGCATGAAAATTTCAAGCCAGCACATTGCCTGCTTACCACCGAGAAAGCAACAGAGTTGGAATAGTAAATACACTATTTATTGAATAAAAATAAAATTTATCCTTTATTTAGGAATTTTCCTTTAAATCGTGTATTTCCTTGAAACATTCAATTAGCATATTTATTTAGTTTTGTCTCATTTTCTCGTTCACAGAATTCGTATAAAAACCTCCGTTTAATTTCTAAGTGACGTGGAAAATACAGTTGTTTCATTTTTAAAGGACATAGCTCACAAAATATATGACAAATATTTTGATCAAATTTTAAATTTTGTATAAAAACAAAATACAGAGTAAATGGAAATTTTAAGAAGACTTTTGCTATTAAAGAAAATCCCCGGCTGTACCACTAAATATTTATCCAATTTTTAATGCATGGTAGACTGAACCACATTAAATGGAAATTTTAGAAGAAAAAATGTGAATTCAAACATTCTTTTCCCAGGAATATAAAGATTATTCCATTTTACTGTTTAGGATTAAATGCAAGTACGTAATGGAATCAAAACATGAATAAAATTGAGAACGAACGCAGTGTCAACAGAGAATACTTGGAAAATATGCGGCGATTAACCCATAGGTTTTGGGATTCAGATCCTGTTTCTGGGGCATGAATGTCAAGTGACCCCTGTACAGAGGTTATATTTGTGGTACAAAATGTCCTCAACTGTCGTAAAACCTTATAAAGCCAATTACGGTCGGTATTACTAGCACAGGCACGATGGAGAAAGTTTACTCTTGCTGAGAGAAAAGAAATTTAAGGTGGTTGAAATTCAAAATTATTTATAAAATAAATTCAAATGCTCACGTAGAGATCTCAAATGCTTAAAGGTAGTAAAAAGAGAATATTAGGGGTTAAAAGAAAAAGAAAGACCGAGAGAGTGAGAAAGTGTAAGAATGAGCTAAGCGGCGTATTAATTAAGGAACGAGAAATATTTAAAATGTTCCACAATAAAGACCGTTCTAATGGCATTTATTTTTGTCTTCTGTTCATTAATCCTCTTACAGTATAATTCCCTTGTTTCCATCCACTGTCTCAAGAAAACCTACCACTTCACTCTTGCTCAATTGAATCACGAAATTTTATTATATGGGACAATGTTAGGTATGCATTTGTAAGCTAAGAATAAAATAATTGAATATGGGAGAATGGAGGTTAAAGCTGCCTCGGAAGTGGGAGACATCTAAGAGGATTCAGAAAATTGTTATTTTGCTTTAGGATTAGGTATACAGAGGAAAGATTGTTTCAAGCAGAGTTATTTCATAAAAAAAAAGAAAATCCCATTTTCTTTAAATATATGAGGCCGTGGGTAAGAGGGAAAAAACAGCCCAAGGGATTGAATGGGATTATGGCAGTGAGGCTAAAATAACATTGGCGATTTTGGTTTCTCTGAAGGACGTTTCTCATATTATGTTACGCAGAGAAAGTTGCTTAACTTTTCCTTTTCTTGTTATTACGTTGTATATTCAAAATGAAGTTGCCTTTTTAGTTGAACGTACAGACATCTCAAAATCTCTGGTCCTAGTTAGCATCTTTAATTTTATTCCTAAATATAAATGTACCGTGATTATTTCATTCAGTCATCTTACTAAACTCCAAAGCCATTTTTCTAGATCGTTTAATTACTCAAAGTAGCAAAAACACTTGAATGTTTAATTCACCTTTTTCTAATCTATACTGTTTAAATTGACTAAATTTAATTGATTAAAATTTACTTTTTATGATTAAATTAAGCTCCGAATTCATGTCCACCCGAAATGTGTTGCCTTTCAAGTATTATTTCATCAACTTGCTCTTTACGTCCTCGGTTTCTTTTACTTAATGAATTCGCCAAAAATACTGAATAACGGCATGATTTTTTTTGGCGTTTGTATTAACCTATTTTTTTAATAAGATCAGTACAATTTTTATCATTACAATGATATCGGGTTTAACCTTGTGAACATTTATATTAAGGTCTAAGAAAATCTTTGTAAAATCCACAAAAATTTTATAAATGCAATACTACTGGTTTCATTACTTAGGTGACATTTTCAGGGACGGGTAGTACTTTGTAAATAACATTTTGTGAATTTTGCAAATTTTGTCTTATTCCTCATAATTTTTATTAATTTTCTATCAATTCCGTGACCACTTCTGCCACTAATAACGTCCTAAATTGAGGTAATTCCAACCATTGCACAAGAGTTTACGCAATTATCAGACGTGTGAAAATCTGAAATGACACAATGATCTTGTTATGGACCCAATTTGAAATAAGGTGAATTCAACCAAAAAAAGGCATTTTTGCGGCTACTATTCACTGATTAGCCCGCTACGCCAATTAAATTATCTTATATTAATTTCACTTGTTCACACCTTTTGGTATTGGTAGTATCCTAGTGCCGGCAAATAAAATTTTTCATTAGATAATGTCGTGTTATGTATGTATTAAAGCCGTGAGGCTCGTTATTCATCCTTTTTTTAATTGTAATACAAGAAATCTCTTATTTTTCCCAGACATAGCGGGTACAGTCCAACGATCAACTCTTACGAAAAAGTAATTGCCATTTGAGCTGAAATCTGAGTTGAAAACGATTGCAACAGTTTTGTTACCGAGATTTTTTACCTTTAAGCTGCCACGTACCAATAGACGACGGCCGTCGAAAGCAGGTTGCTACGGGCGATGTTGTGAACTCACCTGTCCCATCAGCGTGCTCTGGAACAACGGATGGGCGTTCGGTGGGACCGTCTGCCAGCACCCCGGCCTCGAATCCCCCGGTGGCCCCCTCCTCTTCCTCGGCGGTAGATTCGGCAGCGGTGACCGCTGATATGCCGAGTGGTCGTTCCGAGGAGGCGGGGGAAAAATCTGCGGGGGCGCAGACGGGAGCGGCCAGGCAGTGTACGAGGAGGAGGGGAATGAGTGGGTTGACGGTGTGTTGACGGGGGTGAGCCATAGCGGTCTAGCCGGACTCTGCCAATCGGGGACAATGCGATTGCCGTTGGGCCGCGGTCATCATTGGCCTGATGGCCGCCGAGTACGGGAACTGTAAAATAGAATGAACGCATGGTTGATTTCCCCGAGATACCTCAGGGTGGCAAGATTAATTCGATTTAAACGTGATGCATAGATCATAAATCGGTCTCAGTCGCCACAATGCCTATATGTATTCAAATATACTATATACGTATGTATGTACGGTGATATATGCATATAAATATATATATATATATATATTTAAAAAAAAAATATATATATATATACATATATATAATGTATATATATATATAAAATGTATTAATATAGGTATATACGGAGGTATTGTGGCGACTAAGACCGATTTATGATCTATGATTCACGTATCACGTCTCAAATGATATACGAGTATATATGTATATATATATATATATATATATATATATATTTATATTTATATATATATATATATATATTTATATATATATATATTTATATATTTATATATATTTATATATATATTTATATATTTATATATATTTATATATTTATATTTATATATATATATATATATCATGTAAATCAAGTTAGGACCAACGCACAAACACAGAAACACGAAAATGAAACACAAGTTTTCCTATTTTCGGTGGTCAAGCCTCCTTCCTCAAGGATGAGAATCAAGGATCAACCTTGAGAAAGGTGGCTTGACCACCGAAAATTCGAAAACGTGTGAGTTTATTTTTTGCGTGTTTCTGTGTTTTTGTTTTTGTTCGCTTATGCTATGTTAATATACATTATTATTCACATCCGTGAGACTTTTTTATTAGTTTTAATTGTAGGCAAACTACATTTAGCACGGAGTAATAAATATTTTTTTAATTAATTTTTTTTCTAAAGCCTCTAGATTTTGATTAAAGACATAGTTGCACCCAAGGCGATCATAAGTATTTGGAGCTCAATATTGCGTGCAATATCTGTGCGTTAGGCAATGATCATAGAATTCATATTGATGTTGCGTGAATAATATTAATTTGTTTTGTTTATTACAAATAACTGATGAAATTACTTTTTGGAGATCGAACTGAAAAACTTTTATGCTCAGGCAAATTGAAACTCAGTATTAACCGTCACATTTCTAATAACTAACCGCAATTTGCCAAATTGTTTCAAAACCGTATGCTTAATTTTATATTTTTTAAATTCCTGAGGCAGGGAAAAATCGATTTAGGAATCTTACTCTCACATCTCCTGAGTACCACTCAAGGAATTAGATGTGTAATCATCGAATTTATTTCTGCTATAAGACCCATAACACTGACTTTCTTCTCTATTCCATTGCTTGAAGCGAACTACATTGACCCTAAAAGAACGGTTTGAAAGTCTGTCATGTGTATGCGGGTGCCAAGTTGGACTTCGGAGGATCGATGCGTCGTTTTCATACACCCCCTTAGAAAAGGTCCCTCTGCTCTAATTCCAGAAGCTGTTTCCCTACGGAGCATTGCCTATTCCTGCTTTCACGCCATCCCACCAATCAGTGTCCAATCCAGATACCGTCCCCATGTAAAGTGGACGGATATTGGCCATCATCCCTCTCAAGAGAAGTAAATGGTGTTAGGGATAGCGGAAATGATAGCTCGTCTTACATCTTGAAAAAAGGTAGTAGCCTGAATCTTGGGGTCTAATGGATATAGCTATGGCTTTGACAGTGCTGCAGTACATATTGCGACAAAAAATGCGTAAGACAAAAAGCAGTAAATACTTAGATTAGCATGAGACGTAATACAAGGGTATTCAGGGTGTAGCAACATGATAAAAAATACTTTTATTTTTAGTAGGTTATCATTAAATGAATTAACCTATATTAAAAATGATAGCATTAAAATACTGAAAAAAACCGTCCCCAATTTAAGATGAGTATGAAAAATTGGTTGCTTTTTTACGAATCAGGGCCACGTGGCATAAAGAAATTCCCATTGTAATAACTCACAAACGATAGCAGTAAGGAAAAATACCATAAGACAACTATCCAGCAGTGCATAGCACTGAAATAAATTAATAACCAGTTTTTAGGATATTATTTTTCTAATTTAATAAATTTAATTCAAAGGTAAATGAATCAGAAAATTTATCATACTTTTATGGAGGAAACTCAATCAGATGTTAGAATTAGAAAATAAAAATTGTGCAACGGTTTGCATAAATTATCTTATTTATGTCTCGGAAATCAAAAATAGATTCAGCACTCCTTAATATTTTCTGTGTGTAGACGAGAGATTTCATTTTCAAGAATAAAAAGTGATCAAGGTGACTATTGGTGTGAAAGGAATTAAGAGATTTTCCTCACCAGTTGGCTGAAATGCTTTCAAGAGATCCGGTGGATTTGATTGATTACAGTTGAAAATTAGATCTCCCCTTCCTTTTCTTACCCTTCGAACCCTTTCACAGCCGTTTAATACCATTTCCACGTTCAGTTCACGCCATTTTTTTTATATCCCCAATGAGATGGGAAATGCACATTTCAAATTCTTCCATGAATATTTTTATGCGAATCAAGTATTAATCGAATTGTGAATATGAGCTATTATGGACTGTTTGTTATTATAAGCTCACTGCGTTTCTATTCCAATTCTCACAGGATTTTTGTTTCGAAGCGAGAGTTTAAAGAGCACCTACCGCTGAAAATGGAGTTTTTATGCCACTATGGTACTACTGGAAATCAATTTGTGTATTATACTTGCTGTAATAGGTAATAAAACTAGGTAATTTAGTCTTAATAATACAATGATATCTCATCTTGAGAGTTTTCATGAAGCGGTAGATGCATTGCTGGCACAGCAATGAATATGCTAATATTTTACAGAAGGAAATAAAATATTTAAAATCAACTATAGTTCGTAAAAAAAACAATGCTTCTCGTTGGATTGAAAATTCTGTTCACCGTAATGAAATAATTTTAGCACCACATACTTCGTATTTTTCATGATGATGGTAAAAAAGAAACTTATAAAAAAGAAACTGCCATTATCAGGTGATGATGATGCGCAGCATCAAAACCATAGTCGTGAAATGTTAAATCTTTTTTGTGGAAGTGTAAAGTTTCTTTTTTACCCTCATCATGAAGGAATTCCACAAATTTAAACCTTGAGCAGTTATGTTTATCGTATTATTCATTTTAGAATCGAATTACGAGAGATGTGAGGGATAGTTAAATGAAAACTTTAGGAACAAACACGTTAGACTAGTCCGTGCACCAACAAGGTCATAACCTAACAACTGAGTGCTCCTATGAGTTGCCACTATGCAGTTCTCCTATCAAATGGATGGCAGTATCGATATGTAGCAACAGTGCTGCTACTTTTCGCGCGGACTGTGTGTTATGGCGGGTGTTCAATTTTTCTTTGACTGCCCCTTATACTTTGAAATGAATATTATGTTGTAAAATAGGATGACTTGATTCTAACTTCATTAACTCCACTGACAGACATTGGTTTTAACGATAAAAAAATGGTTAATATAATTTCTTGTAGATAGGAGAGATTTTGATTAATTTATAAATAGTTTCTCCATATACTCTCCTTATCTCGCTTTATAATTTGGTCGCGAATTGTAAGAAGGAGGGTTAATCCTTTGATACGAGTACATCCCTTCGGTATTAAGTACACTTCTATTTGTGTAAATATTTCCTGATCCGATGGTATATGTCGGGAATGGGAATATCCTAATGCTGCAAGTAATGCGAATGACAGCTTTTTAATAAGAGTCATCAAGTGCAATTCTTAATTTTTTTCGAATCTCCATGGGCTCCAACTCCTTGTTACCTAGAGCTAATTGTTCTTTCCCCGGTATTTTCCTCTAACCAAGAATCCTCCGCACGTTATTTTACCATATTCTCGAAAGTATTATTTTTTAAATATATTCCAAACGCTCATAGCCTGTTCAAAGGCATTTAAGAAACGAGAAGCAGATGTTTCCTTTGTTTTTTAGGTAAATAATTACTGAAAATATAAAATAATTTCTGTAATATAGTAAATTAATGCATAAAGAACCACTGAAATATCTGTTAAATATTATCCCTTTGAACGTTTTGTATTCCAATATAAAGGTGAGGTTACAAAATACAAATACCTAATAGAGATATCATTAGAGACATTAGTAATTTTCACGTGGTAGGTCCTGTAAGTTTTAATGTTAAAACTATTCGAAATCAATGGAAAAATCATCCCTTCCGTGATGCGTTGTAGGTTGGAAAATTATTTCAATTTTTATCAATATTTGCATGCATACTTATATAGAAAATTGGCTCCACAGTAAGATATGGAGTAGAAAACATTACATAAATATCTTCGCTTTAATTAATATATTTACAGAATCAATGATGGATAAGTCAATCTGGAAAATCTGGTGTAGCCAATATGTTACTTTATCCAATCGGTTTTTTCTGCATGGTAAAAGATAAGAAGAGCATTACAAATCAGAGGTAACTAATTGTATTAATTAGGTTAATAATTACATAGTTTTCCTTATGTCACTGAATGGCAAACTATCTCAAAGGATAGTCCCGTAACTATCCCTTAGTATCATGTTCTTAAATACGTAGTTATCTCCTTTGTTAAATGGATATTTCGTTCGCCGTACAAAGGTAATGAGTTGGCATTGACAACTGCATTACTATGATGACAATATTAAAAAAGTCAGTAGGGGAAACTTTAACCTGTCGTCATTTTAACGGTTCAGAGTCCATGTTTATTAGACGTCCTTCGTGTTTTTATGAAAAAATAATACGACGACACGCTTCAGAGAAATTTGTGCTTGATATAAAAATAGTTTTTTGATTTCTCGTTATTGTTTTTCTGATGCACCATTAATCAGTTTCCATCTTATCTTCCACTCTTTTTAAATCATTTTTGTGTTGGTGCCCCTGACCTTCACTAGTAAATGGGTGAAATAGGTACGTTTGGGTATTCACCAAAGTGTAACAAGTTCGACTATTTTTAATGAAATATTAAAAATAAAATTTCGTACTGATCAGGTTAATAATAACTATTTTTTATTATACATATATATACCTCAAACGGACACATTGGTATACTATACATCCGGAAAATAGTTACAATATCGTTGAAATAACCTCAAAACATGCCCTTCCCTTAAAATCCCGAAATAAAATATTCCAGGAAAATAGTACTTATTACCAAATATGGAGAGTGTAAAAAAGTTGAAGAGAGAAATAATTAAACTGCGTATATTTCTCATTAAAATAGAAACTTTACATTCAGCAGCCGAAGTAACAGCGAGATAGCCTCCTTCCTAAGTTGTTGGATGGTAAAAAGCTAGTCTACTTTAATTGGTTAAAATTTTTTTTGCTTCAAACGGCCTTTGATTTCCAATTATTTCTAATCGGTGAATAAATTTTCACGTTGCTGTCATCACACCAGTGGACTCACAGTGAGTTGATCACAAAGTATATTCAGCAGACGCCAGCAAACTTTAATAAGCTTATTCATTAAGTAGCATAGTTTGTCCGAAAATATTATACCACATAATCATAATTGTGGCTTGAAATACTTTTAAAAAATCGTATCCGCAAACTATCACTTGGATGAAATGAAATCGATCACAATTTCAGAACTGTATTTATTAAATATAATATTGTAGAGTTAAACGTGAAGTGAGGAAAGTATAAGATAAGTTTTAAAATGTGGATGGTCCACCGTCGGTATGAAGCAAATTGAAACTCAGCTTTGCCTCGAACTCAGACGATAAGAAATCCGAAACGATTATAAGTCTTGATGAAGAGCTCTATTGTGATTAAGATCATTGATATCATGGTCCATATTTGGTGAACCAGCCTCGGGAGATATTGAACCGAATGGATGATCTTTGGGAATTGATGCAAGGGATGGGAAAACAAAAGGCCTTGGTTAATGAAGACAATGTAAACAAATGCTAAGACGAAACCTGAATGAAAGATAATATAGGATCAAATTAAAACAAAAAAAATAGGAATAGACAGAAATAAAAAAAAAACAGGTCATGGGCGGGATCGTAAGTTTGATGAAACGATAACACATACCACAGAAGTTTGGAGGCGAGTGATGAAGGTCAAACGGTGCAAGGCGGAGGAGGGCCGAGGAGTTGCGAGTGGGTAGATGAGAGGAGATGGACCGAGAAACTGGAGCTGCACGCGGCGCGATGGAGCGGAAAAGGTTTTTCGGGAGAAAGAATTTTCCACGGCCATTTATCTCAATATGAAAATAGCCGCGTAAAATCTAGAGAGTTGGGGGGACGGGGCGCGTGTATATTTTATGCCATTAGTTAGGAGATACCTATGTGTGTGTGTGAGAGAGAGAGAGAGAGCATAAATGGGGTGGGAAAGAAAAAGGGGGGTGGGACTGTAAATTAAACTTTACATTGATTTCATTTTACCCTATCCGTTGGGAAAGGGCTAATGCACACGATGCCGAAGTTAAAAAAAAGGGGTCAGATTTATGGTGATTCACTGCGAAAGAGAGAGATACCATTTGTGCGTGGAAATCCCAGACGACGACGACGGGGCATGAGGTGGCAAAAAGAAATAACGGGTCCATAACGAAGATTAATTAACAAAGAGTCCGGTTGGCGTAAAATGAGGCTAAAGTGGATTGGATGACGGGATAGTGCGTGTAATTGCGAAAGGGGGAGGGGTAGAAGGGGAGTGAGTGGGCACGTTCGGCGAGTTTAACGGGAGGGTCCCGTAGAATAATGGAGGGGCGTTCGACCGACTCCACCCCCACCTCACCTTTTGACCAAATGAATGGCGAGGAAGGGAGATGGTGGGGGTGGGAATCGGACGATGAAGCTATAAACGGGTGAAGAAGGAATAAGGTACTCCCACTTCAATTCGCACGCCCGGGACAAAGTTTACTACGAGGAATAATTGGAGGGAAATTAAGGGGGGCGTGATGCACTTCGGAGTGCCGAATACACGGAATGAGGGTGGGGTAGGGGCCTCGAGAAATTTTCAAACTACATGTTAGTTCCGTAACGGAGATGTTTTAAAAAGGAAAGGCTGGATTCGTGTGGATTGACATTATCATGGTGAATAAAAATTAGTAAGGAGAAAGTTCTATTGCAGGAGATCACGTAGGATATGCTAAGTTTTTTTTTACTTTGATGCAGCGATGTATAAGTATGAAGATATTACTATAGAAATAGAAAAAGTAGTGAATTGGTAATGATTTTCAGAAATGATCGACAATTTTCCCAAATGGAGAACTTTTAAATATTCTCTTACCTCAGTAAAATGTTACTCTCTCCTGGGAGAGATATCATACGGCCTCTTAAAATGTCAATACAAATAATAATATCATTGTTCATGGGAATATACCAAGTATGAACAAAATGTTTTCGCTAAAATACAATTAATTTTTAAATCAACACTAGAAATTTCAAAAAATGTTACATGAATGAATCCGGTTCATTGGCAGTTATTTGCATGTTTCATATGCTTATTCATAGACGTTTTTACCGGTGACTACTTGAAGATACACCCTTGGACATTTCCATGCATCAGTTTATTTGGTAAAAGAAAAAAAGGAAAGAGGCGATAAGCCATTATGAATTCCCGGGGGCAATTTTCAAAAAAATGATGCCCGCAGTTGATTTTTTTTTATATTTCGAAAATTGCGTTCATAACGCACTCGATTGGGATTTTTCTCGGAAAGAAAATATACGAAATGCTTACGCTTTATGATTCCCGCATTAAGTATTATCGGTAGGTATTGACCACTAAAAGCAATGACTGAAATATGAGTAATGAATTACCATGTGGATGTTGGGTTTTTAACGATTAGGTAATTACACGGGAGTCTGAAAAAGATATCTTTCATGAACATAAACAATAAGTTTCTGACAGTTTCACCATGGGTAATTCGTGTAAATTACTGATTCCCAAAGAATATTTTTTAAAGTTTGTGTTTAATCAATATGCAGGCAATTTATATTGATAATTATTCTGGGGAAATTATTAGCACCTCTGTATCATGACTACATTTCCTCCCACTTTAAAAATATTTTTGATTGCCACACTTTCAGTAGGAAATTCAAATAATACAGGTAAAATGACAGCAACTTATATCTGTATAATGACAGCAACATATTCCCATATTATCAGGAGCCTGATATTCATGTAAAAGTATTTATCGCAATTTTGTTATCAACGTACTTTAATTCAGAATAAGATGCATAAGAAGTTTAGGTTAAGGTTCTTATTACCATATCATTTTCGTTGATATAAGAATTCTTAATATGGCGAGCTCCTGTATAAATGCAACAAAAATTATAAAATAAATATGCAAAAATTCCACTTACAGGTGATAACCAACAATGCATTTAATCACGAAAGACTGATGGTATCCATCATGGGTCTTTCGCTCACCGAATATAATTTAACAGGAGCCCTTATTGAAAGATAAAGGTATCATGCGTCGTTCATTTACTTTTAACATTTCTCCGCCTTCCCTAGAAAATATTTTAGGTCCCTATTAGATATGATTGTTAAGCTATATTCATGTGTTATAATTGAAAAAGTTGTCAATATAGACTTATTTAATAGAAATAATCCAATTTAAGAAGCTAAATTTTGATTAGACGAAGTTTAGTAGGCGTTATCAAAGGAATACCTTACTGATTTTTTCTGTACAAACCATTCAACGGATCGAAACGAGAAACAGTGTGCCATCTGACGACTAAAACGAGAGGTGTTGTGTTTGTTTACGTCGAGTCGTTAAGCAGCAGCTGCGGTACGTGTCTTAACCTGTTCCTCGCCACGTGCAACGGCAGCAATGAAGGAGCTAGAGGAACAGCGTGTGTGCGTGAAATTTTGTTTCAAACTTGGCAAAAGTGCTACGGAGACATTTGGAATGATTCAGCAAGCCTTTGTTAATGAAGCTAAGAGTCTAAGCCAGTGTTTTGAGCGGTACAGTCGTTTTAAGTCGGGCAGAACCTTGACAGATGAAGATTCGCGAACGGGGCGGCCATCCACTTCGACAGACACCAACCATGACAATTTGGTGAGCGATTTGGTGCGGGCAAATCAGCGTCTAACTGTTAGAGAATGCTGAGGCAGTGAACATTAGCTTTGGATCCTGTCAGATAATTTTGACAGACATTTTAATAGAAAACGCGCAACAGATATCTCACGGCTCACACGGCGCTGATCGTGACAGAGTTTTTCGCCAGAACCGGAACTTCCGTGACCTCTCCATACTCTCCATCAGACTTTTTTTTGTTTCCAAAGTTAAAATCGATCTCTAAAGGGTACTGATTCGGTTCTATTGCGGACATTAAAACTAATTACCCGGTGGACCTGAAGAGGATCCGTAAGGCGGCTTACCAGGCAGGGTTCGAGAGCTGGAGGAAATTTTGGCAAAGGTATGTCGTCAGCCAAGGCATGTACTTTGAGGATGACAAGTTCGAATAAGGTGTATCTGTTGAAATAAACAAGTTATAAAATCAGTCCAGTCTTTCTTTGATCACACCTTCTAATTTGAAAATACATTTAAAAAACCTCGAAGTCTCCAATTGCATGAGGTAATAAAAACATCTGCATTGAAATAAAATTTATCATCAAAGTATTTAATTACGACGCTTTTAATCTTTGAGGGCTGATTTAGGCACGATTACCTCTAGCAAAGTGGCAAAAATTGTCAAGAGTATGGCAACGCAAATCAGCTGAAGATATGGCTCTAGCATTTGCCGTACATTTATATCAAGAAAAGAATAACTTTACAAAATCTTTTGTTGAGAGGTCAAAATTGTAAGAAACCTTGGTACATAATCGACGTCGAGATAAAATTATTGAATGACCCTTACAGGAAGCTTTGGTTGCCGTGCATTAACTAAGTTGCGAATATATCTCTTTATTACTTTTGTAGTCACAAAGTAAAAGTCTGAAACTCTCTAATATTGTTAATAAGGATTTTTAATATTTTTATTGAGATAAAAGCATTTCAATTAAACCGAATAGCTAAAGGTAAAATCAAAAACTGATTTAAATTTGGCCAAAAAAAATAGGAAAATCCCTTTGCGCTGTATCTGCAACTCTCTCGGATTCCGCAGACAAAGTAGGAAAGGATATTCCACGAGCATACTTTCCCTTTCTATTGAGGACGTGTTTTCAGAAGACAACATGGTCGGCATCTTCTTTGTTCGCCCTTTCACGCTTAGCAAATAAAACACGCGACACCTTTGCTCGTTCAAAGGTGCTCGTATCCCACCACTTCCAATGCCTAACTATAAAACGCAACACCGTCGAATTGCAACAAATAAAACTTTCTCGCTTTAAGCTCATGGCTAAAATATATCTTCTCCCTCTAATTAAAGGCTAAATGCCAGTATTTCCACATATAGCGTGAATATCAACCCCTGCTTAATGTAAAAATGAATTCAACCGAATATTTTCCTGAAGGAATACTTTCATAGGTTCACTAATCTATTTCATAGATGTGCAATCAAGTGTAGTCAGGACGGATGAAAATAAATATAGAATGCACTATTGAGTCACAAGTTTGCAACTTATTACCACATATTATAGAAGTTTTACCGAATCTCGACAAAAATAACCACTTTGCATCGGTTAAAGCACTAGTTAAGGAAATCAGATACAATCAACGAAGCCAACATAGACCAATCTGCATATGAATGAGCGAAATTTAAGTAGACAGTATATTACTTGTAAAATACTACCCAAGATCTCATAGGTTAAATCCAGAATATCTTCCCTCTTTTCGAAAGCCATTCGGGCTTTATATATATTCGGCTGTTAAAAAAACCCATTAATCGGGCTTATTTTTTTGCTGTAAAACAAATAACTGAATCTGGAATGTAATGTAAGTGTTCTGAAGTAATCGCGTGTAAGATACTCAATAGAATATTTGCACTTCTATTTGTTTCATTTATCATTCAGATTATAATGGCATTTTTATAGCACTTAAATGCTTTATTGCAAATTAACAAAATAAATAGCTTCAAATCTGTTTTGCAAATTAGAAGTAATTTATGAATTACATAATTTCACTGTTAACTACATAACGCATAACTCCAATTCAACCCAAGCAAACGTATGTGCTGAGATTACTATAACGAGGACAGTTAATAAAACCAGGCCACTGATAGAAGCTGAGCCTTGTGAAGGACCTCTCAGCGAAGCAGAAATGCAAATGAACTGCTGCATTAATGACGGCAGCGGTGATAAAAAATAAGCAGAGATGGCAGGGCCTTATTCCGTGGAAAATCAAGTGTCCTACGCGCTGCATCCCAATGACCCCTTCACTTTCTCCTATCAACACAGTCAGTCTCCCTTTATATATTTCGCCGGGTCCTCACCACCTCAAAACCCACCCACATCTCTGTCGTCTCCTTCTTTCATCTTCTTCGTTCTCATTTTTATTGCGTCTGCACATCTCTTGGAGTAAAAAAATGGGGAAGAAGAGAGATGGAGGAAAGACTTCGTCCTCCAATCCCTATCCTCGTCCCCGACGCTCTCTCTTTCTCTGCCTCGCAATCTTCCGAGGCTGTCCTCGATCCCGCTCCTCGGTCCCTCTACCCCCAAGGATCCGTTGGCCCGCCCACCCCTTTCCTCTTCCAAACATTCTCTTCTCTGCTCTTCAACCTCTCTCTCTCTCTCTGCCCCTTATTTCTTCCGGTTTCTCCTCATTCACCCCATGGGGCCAACTCCAAAATTGACTCCCGGCACTTCCACTCACGGCTCACGAGACCTTCCTCCGCCTCCCATCCCGCCACAGCCTCTGCCCTCTGCCCGCCCAAAAGCCACCGTCCTCCACATCGACCTTCCCTTTTCCTATCCACTCCTTCCGCCCCTTCACTGTACCCCACCCTTATACCCCCTTACCCCCCACACCCCTAACCTTCCCGTCACCCCGTGCGTTGTCCCCGTTCTTGCTTTTCCATCGCCGTCGCATTTTTTCCCTCCTTTTATTTTCTTATTTATATTTTTCCGTTACTTTTTTCCCCATCATCGTTCTTTTTTCCCATCCCGCCGACGAAAGGTTCACTATTTTCTGCCCCCCTCCTATTTATATCCTTCCCCTTGTCCTTTTCGTGCACCCTTTTGCCCTCTCAGCACGGGAACCCATCTCTTGAAGGAGTTCTGGGACAAATACCCCTCCCCATTATTTCCGTCCCTGGTTGAACTTGCCCCAGTCAACATGAGGTGATAATCCTCCGGTTGTGGTTTTGATGAATTTAATGAGTGGGTTTACATAAGTGGTCTGATCTTCGGTGAATGAATGATACAAACACCTCAACATCAAATAAATAATTTAATTCTATCCAGAAAAACATAAATTGATGGCGATTTCAGCAAAAAATATTTTTACTTTTCGGACGAAATCAGAATCATATTATTTTCCAATTCACTGCCAGTTAGCGAAGATGCATGCTAGACATGTGATTCAGCACAAGGTGTGTCACAGTGCGAGGTACAACTCATCTTCCTTGCTTATATGAAGACTCAACCAAGCGACCCATAACATTTCTCCTTTAACACCCGTGTCTTCTCTTGGCTAATATCTCCATCACCAATTCTTTCCTATTGCATTCCTGCTTGGGTGTTGGCTCATTTTTCTAAGCCCGTCCCTCGCATTCCTTCCATTTTCAAGCATAGATCTCTTCCACTCGTCTCCATTCCACTCTTCCTTCCGTTATTTACGGCTTCTTCCTTTTCTGTCTTACCCCAGCCTTCCATATCTTGCCAGTTTCATATAAATAACACAGAGCCTGCTTCTTTCCTTTACCATTTACCTACTCTCTCCCCACTATGATCATAAATTTTCTCCAGTTTGCCGAAAAGGTAAAAGAAACGTCTAAATCCCAGAACCAGAATGTTGTGGACACAGAGGGTATTTCAGAATTACTTACTGTGGTGATCATCGATAGATTTATATTTTGCATTTCAATGAAGGCCCCTGCAATTATGACAAATTAAGATAATAAAGACTACATTTTTTTGCTGTTTTTCTCAAAATAAACAAAATCATTCTTAATATCCAAGGACACGAATTAAATTTTTGACCATTACACAGTTATACAAAATATTTTTTTGATTTAATCAGGAAGTGAAATAATATTTTCATCCTAGGATAACTCTTACAAATTTGGAGTAGTAAAATCCCTTAACTAACACCTTCTTCGAGCATACAATAATATATTTGAATGTAAGAAATAGGCTATATTTTTATTGAACTCTTAAATAAATCCACGTAATCTATAGTTTCAGAGATCTAATTAGTGCTATTTTCATGATAATATGCTATTTTATAATTTTTTAAATGTTTAGCAACTTTCTGTTGAAACAGTTTTGAGTTTAAATATACTTGTACCTATACTTTCCGAAATCCCTTACTCTTGCGTTATAATTTTATGTAATAGAGAAAAACATTAATGAATCTGGAGAATTAATATGGAAAATAAACTTCCTAGAAGAAAGCCCTTATTAAACTATATTATCTTAAAAAATTGATGACGACTGATATATTTCGCCTATTGTGAGTAATTTTATTTCTTGTCAGAAACCGAGGGTTGATTACATTGGTACTCTTTTGGTGCATTACGCATCCACCAAATACTACATTCGAAAATGTTTCCAGTTCTCTGAGTAATTTTTCTGTGATTTCCCAAGGCAGAATACTACTTCATGCCGGATATTTTTTCTTCAGAAATTTTGCCTATCTGAGTAGTTTTCAAAAAATGAAAAAGTTATGCAAGGGCAAGTAGTAATAGCAAGATGATGGACAAGGTAGCATCAACTCCTATAACCAGGCCTTTTAACATCATTTGACTCATTTGAAATTCTATTAATCATGAAGTATTTATAAAATGGAATATATTAAAATATATAAAAGTAGCGGAACTGGTGGAGCCATGAAATGTTTAAACCGCGATCACAATCAAATTTGTGCATTATCTCTTTTTTACTAAATGACAAATCCTATCAAGTGTTTCAATGGGATTTTAACGATACCATAACTTTTTCCTTCCCTCGATATTTTATGCTATTAAACTAATTACTTCGCAGTTATGTAGAAATATGCATCATAAAATGTGCAAATTTTCTATTATGATATCTTTTTCATGCCAAAAGTTTCGCAACTTTTTTCTGCTTTACGTCGTGACGTGCTCCTTTGACTTTTTTTTACCTTTTTACTCTTATGCTGCATCCTAAATTTTAGGCCACGTACATTGCAGTACATGCAATTTGCCTTTTATCCGAATGCATTTCCAGTGGGAATTCTCTGGAGTGAAAAGAGAGTACCCTGAAACCAGTGCTTTGCTTCTATTGCGTTTCTCCGGGATTCAAGAGGTCTTCTCCCATTCTCTTCTTCCCTTGCAGCTCTATCCCAGTGATTCTTGAAACCTGCATGAGAATGGTGGATCCTTTTTCTGGCTTGTGTTGAGAGGCTATGCTCAACATTAAAAACGAGGGAACGCTTGTGTTCTCTTTTTCGCATGAAGTTGAACATTTTTCATTATAAATAATATATTTCAATCCAAATACACCCTATATTCATACTATCTACTAATACTGCTGACCATGAACCTGTGCGCTAACATTTCCCCTTGAGTATCGGAACAAGTATTTTAATTCTTTATTGTTCTCCTCTTTTCTTATTTTCATTGCTAACATCTAAACTCTGAACCTAATCATAAAATTTAAAATCAATGTTGATAAAAAAAGTCATGATTTTTTGTGGATAAGCAGAAATATTTAAGATTGCTTTGCGAGGAACTTCGAACTGGACCCCCAGCAAAAAAAGGCCGACTTCACGAATCGCTGTTACTTAAGGTGTAGCTTCACTCTCAGATTTAAGTAGCGATGACAGCTTTGTATAATTAATGAAATGTTTTCGGAATGGTAGCAATAGTGTGCATCTCGCCCGCCTGCTAACCCTAAGAACGCGGATGTGAGTCACACTTCGAGCAATTTTACTGCGTTAAATTGTATCATTTGGCCCCGGGGTCACATGACCATAAATACAGGCTTAGCATAATGCCAGATTTAAGGGGATCTTCTTTTAATATGTAATACTCAAAAAGTTAGATGATGAGATAAATTGGAAAATCAGCTATAGTTGGAGCCAAACAGTATGTGCGAAAAACTAGAGATAGCTACAGAAGTCCTTCATTGCAAAAATCGCAATGTATATAAGGGTTCATTCTTCATAAATCTTAAACTAGTAAAATAATGAAGCTGCTACTCATCACACTTGGCTAGTTCATTTCGTAATTTCAATTATGATAGCATTTTTAACACAATCGTGAAATTGCGTCTCGTCACACAAAAGCATAAGGGCACGACGAAATAATATATTTTTTTTATTGCAAAATAAAATATAGCTAATGCCGAACGAAATAATAATCGACAAAATATATTTATAAATTTCTTCTATGTTAACTCCAACCCAATATTAGACATTTTATTATTCACAATGCTTGCAGTTTACCATCGATCTAAGGGGTTAGCCGCCCGAATTTTTTTCCGCCCTGTCACGAAAGATTCTATCGTATTTTCCAGTGAACTATACTTCAAACTGTAGAAAAGAAGTATATATCTACCCTGTAAAACGCCTTTATAATTTCCACCCCTAGATACTCGGGCATCACAGTGAATTCATAAAAATCGACATTTTCTCGATCGTATTCTCACGTTCCTGCGTACGAAATTTGCAACCTGACAACAGTGAGACTCCGATAAGTCAGGCACACATCACAGCCGATGAATCCTCAAAAGCGAAGCAAAATTTCTTCCTCGTCGTTCACCGGGGAAAAAAAATACGCAGGCGGAACGAGCGAGCATTTACTCTCTACCTCCCCCCACACCCGACCACCTCTCTCGCATTTCATTCGTTTTTGTCCTTGCACCGCATCGTTTCTCGCGCGCCTGAAGGATGAAATGCGGGAAAAAATGACGTGAGGAGAAAACTGGAAAACAAAGGTCTTGCGGCGAGCTGGAAGTGTTTCGTGGAGAGGGGAGTGAGAGCGGAAGGAAAGAGGACGCCGCGGGTGGAGTGGAGGGGGATGAAGGGCGGCCCTGCGTTGTCACTCCCATCTTCCTTTTGTGGAAATGAATGCACCGTTAAGTTCGGATGGAGTGGTAGGTGTCATGACCATGCGGCTCTCTAATGATACAAACGATGCTAAAGCGTTGAGAGGTCTGCCGGCGCGAAAAGGAAACAAATAGGACGGCCGGATACGGTTTGGATATCCAACCCGGATCGAGGAGGGGGAGGCGGGATGGAGGAGAGGGAGCGGTGAAAGAGGGAATGAGGTGGAGCGGAGGGGGCCCCGGCCAGCGTGATGATTTCATGCCGAAGGGGCAAGATAGCCAGGGAAATTAATTATTCCCCAGTGTAAATATCGTTTTGCGTGCTGTGCGTCATAGAGAAATTATTAAAAAATAAATCCACCCAGAAACCGAGCAGAAACAATTATTTTTATTTTGAAAGCGGCATTCTAAGCGAATGAGTGATAAATCGCGCAGGGCTTTGTTGCGTGCTGTGCTAACTCTAAAAAATATCGCACTTCGAGCGTAATGACGTTTGAAATAAGTGTCATTACACACAAAGTTATGCGAGTAAATAAATTAAGCCCTATACGTGCAGCCCTATTAATGAATTTTGTCAGTAAGCATTTTTAATAATTAATGTTTACATAGCAGATATAACTATTTGCCCTATGTTATTAGACGTAATTAAATAAAGGTTTATCCTATAAAAAGTTAAACTTAAAATTACACAAGGACATTTTTATGGGTATGTACAAGTATAACGACAAAAGAATTGTCTCGAGGGAATCTGTAAGGAATTCTGTAAGGAATGGGAGTGAAAAAATAGGAATCTCGTAATTATATCACAATGTTGATGGGGGGAAAGCTGAAAAATACTGACGCAGCTCAAAATGAAGTTAAAAATTTTTTCCGAACCAGGAATTGAACGAGAGGACCTTTTGTACGACACATGTGATGGAGTAGTGGTATGAACAGCGATCCCCCCTTGCGTGAATGAGAGAGCCTTGCAATTTGGTCAGACTGGCATTTATCCATTGGGTAAACACCTTTGTTCGTCATTTTAAATTTTTTCTGGAGTTTTACACTTTTAGAAAACCTGCTCCTATTTTAAAATTTGAGAGAATAAGTAAGTGATATTTTTGCGCCACCAGCTGGATAGTTGAAGGAGTCTGTGTATCCCTTGTTCCTCATTGATTTCTGTGCCGCATCTGTTGGTTTGTATTTTTTATTAGTTTCAAAAATTGAGTGGAGAAAGTAATTCCCTGGCCATAATAAATTTATCCGAGCCTAGTGATGCCAGCCAAGATGTTTTTTGTAAAGCTGGTAGTGACGTCTTCTCGTATTCTGAATGTTTCCAGCCTGGAAACAAGTTCGTTAATAAGTTCTCGCACCTCCAGACAGGACTCAAATGTATATAAATTTATATTCTTTTCCTCTCTCTTTCCTCAAACCGACTTTCCCACTCTAATACAGCTTTCAACACCCCAGGATATCTCATTATCTCCGCAGTTAATTCCTCCTTTCAATTTTCCTTTGCAATTTCCCTTTGTCCTCTTCTCGTGCTGTTTCCTTTGTCCTCTACCCTATTCAGCTAATATTCTAAATCATTCTCCATTCTTAGACCCGTGACCTTCCAAATCTATGCTTATCCTCTTTCCCCAAAGTTAGTCAAAAATAGGAAGCAATGTTTCACAACAAAATTTTTGTCGCGCATTTTTCCTTCGCCCATCAATTACTGCCATCCTTTGGCTTACAAGATAACCTAAGCTTTATCGCTCGCAAGTCTGACTTGTTCAGCCCGGGCGTTTTAAAACAACACGGCCCACGCTTTACAGCCCTGCCTCACACAACCATTATTGAAGGTACAAACTGCGTACTTAAAGTCATTTGCAATTTATGAACACTCATCGAATAATCGAACCTAATCCATCCAGTATACCCCTTTGTTCTGCTGTGATTTCGTTTTCATTGTCTCTCGAAATTGTTGACCTTAGTAAAAGCGTCCAAATTACATAATATAGGTACACATTTATTCTTATAAATGGTTTCCAATTTCTCAGTCTCTGGAAGTTACTTCATCTTTGCAATATAGAAAATTCAACTAAATATTCTAATACCATCGTTAATCCTAAATAAAAATTAAGAGTCCGAAATATTATGCCATTAGATTTTCCCAAAACTCCCGCGGAAATAGGCGAGACTATTATTTAATTAAAGTTCTTAATATGTATTCATTTTCATTTTTTCTGCCTCAAGTTTCCTATCTATCGTTAAAATTAAAAATATATCTTCACTCTTGCCGAATTTTCTTTGCACATGAGATATACTTCATAAAATAATAAATTGATTAAAACCATTAAATCTTAAATAAGACGGCCTATAACCCATGATTATTGTTAAGTATTATACAAAGCCGAAATAAGAATTTATTCAAGTTGCTAGTAACGTCAACTGCTTGAGGAAATAGTGCAGTTGATGTATTTATAACTAAAAATCATGAATAATCAAAAATCAGGAAATAAATCAGAATATCAGATGTGGTACAGTTATTTTATTGAAATGATATACCAAATTTGCGATAGTGATAGATGAAGAGCATAAGGGACTTTTATTCAACAAAGGCACTGTTTTCAAGAGAAGAAATTTCATAATTTCTTTAACAGATTTCACAAAAAATCCTGGCAAAGCTAATACAAAGAATAACCAGGAATAATTCGTGAAAATAATTCAATTTCAAACAAACAAAAATGTAGCAATAAAGAAACAGAACAGAATCACAAATATGTAGAACGGAAATCTTATGGCAAGGAAATGATTGAAAATTGTTGCGAATTGGTTAAAAGTTAATGAAGTAAAATTTCGAATCGTATATTGAATATGGAATAAAAACTAAAAGGTTTTGCACAGAGTCTTATGTATGTTGCAAAGAATTATGTTGCGCGAATATTTTGAGGAACACAGTAGTAGTAGTTTTGAGGGGAGGCGACCGACAGCTAAGGTCATTTGCGCCATAGGGGAAGGACAGGAAAGGATGAAGGGTGGAGAGAAACCCGGCGTCGGCATTAGCCTACTCTTTACGAAAGGCGCCAAGGGGTCCGCGGCTTAACGTCCCATCCGACGGACGGCGTACTCACTCAAAGTGCCCTCCACAAAGCACCTCAAGTAGGGATCGAGATACCTCTGAAAAATATTCAACACCGCCGGGATTTGAACCTGCGCCCTCAGGGTGGGAAGCCAGTACGTTAGCCCCCGCACCATCTCGATCCCCCTTGAGGAACACTAATTCAAAATTTTTCCTATAATTCTTATCCCTGCAGTTACTGTTACTTCTGCTACTAATCCGGTTTTCCTACCTGGTGTTCTTAGTCAAATGCTATTTTACTCATTAGTTACATTTTAGATAATATTTTTATTATATTTTAATGATTCAAATTTAAAGCGAGTAATTACTATACATTGAGCTTCTAATAATCTGAAAACGATCATAGTCTTCGGCTCAACATGAAATCCCAAATCAACTACTTTTACGAGGCACTGTAAAACATTCACCTCTTTCCCTTTATGTGGCATACTATATTTAAAATATATTTGACCGCAATTCTATGCTAGACTACAATTTATATTTAAAAAATTTAATGGGGATTGATAATGACTACTCTTACAAATGGAAATGGACAATTTTTCTGCGGATTCTAAATGAAAACCCTTAACACCTTTCCCTGCAACTGACAGAAAAATGTTTAGGATTTCCGAAGTAACTAATCCCTATCTTGAAATTCGTGGCCGCTTGCTGTTTTTCGCCTACTTGTGGGATCAATGCTCAACGTGTTTATATGGCTAGTAGAATGCGCTATGAGCATCACATGAAAGACTTGAAATATGCTCGACCAAACCTTTCAGACCCTTATACCAATCAAACTGTTTATCCATTCTCTGTGAGAGAATCCTTCTTATACAACTCGCCGCAGCGGCGCCTTCATCTGCATAAGGTGCTTCACTGACTAAAAACTATTTTGCTCTTGCTAACCCCCTGCTCTGTTGATTAAGCGGTTGAGGCAGTTATTATTCGCAATTTAATCGACTCCATATTTTGTCCCGGGAAGTAGTCGCCTACTTTTGACGGCGCTGGCTCCGCCCATCGTGCGCTGGCGCTATATAAGCGGCCGCCCACTTTGCACTCGTGGTAGAGTCATTCGCCCTCGTGGTCGACCGTTAACGAGGTAGCCCGTTTCACTTAAAACTCCAAGGGACATTTTCGTTCACTGCATAACTGTCACCATTAGGAAGTGCCATGATATGCTTCAATAGAAGAAATAGCTCTGCAGGCTACTTTTTCAAAACTTGAAATTTATTCTAGTCTCCTAAGAATATTTGATAAAAAAGCGATTTTTATACCTATTGTTAATCAATCAGCAATGTTATCTTAAAAAAAGAGTTAAATGAAAATATGGAAGAGACCCATAGAGAGAAAATTTTGTAAATGTGTGCATAATCCCTCTTATACTATGTAATCATTCACTTTTCCACGAAGGACACAACGAGGCAACAGTTTCTCAAAAATATTCTATTGCTCATTAAACGTGCCACTAATTCGAGCGAAGCACTATCCACAATCAAACCAGTCTGCCCGTCGGCGGATTGATGATCCGTTTTTAATTTTTGGGTGATAATAATCGGGATGAAAAGTATAGCCAAGGCAAAGCTTCCGTCAAACTTGAAATAATCACTGTCATTTGTTTTGAATATTTATATTTATTGAAATACTTTATATTTATTTTGTGATTTCCAACTGTACAGATATATAAATCAGATGTTATATTTCATAAAATTGATCAATTTACGTAATTTACTCGCTGGCAGTGAAGATTTCCATTTTCTTTGCACATGAAAAGTATTTATTCAGCGAATGACAAATAATTACGTGAAATCTTCACTTACAATCCATTCCTTATCAATTATTCTGACAATACTAATATTGGTTAACATTTTAGCTTGCCGAGTTAAACCATGTAATTGGTCGGTAAAAAACTTAACCCATTTTTTATGTACAACCTTGAATTGGCTTCCTCTCCCCTACCTAAAATATTCCGCCACCCGAATCCATTTACTTTGGTAGCCCTTTTGTGCACTGCCCTATTGCATTGTCCATCCTTTCTATACTGAATTCGCCATTTCCCCGTATATCTTGGCTCCATAAAAGGAATAGAGTAATAGCCGGTTGAGATGGATTGCGTAAGCGGTGGGACCAAGGAGCGAACCTCACTCCGAAATGGCTGAGGATCGGTGGAATTAGAATAAAATGAATGGGACAAAGAAAGTGGGGATGGTGGGCGGAGGGAGAGAGAGAGTTAGTGAGGTCCTTCCTGACATCTCAGGGTGCGGGAGAAAAAGGTTCCAACCACGTTGCCCTGATGGAGTAGTGTTCCCCGTCGGGAAAGGCACGAGCCTGAGGGAAAAGGTGAAAGGAAGAGAATTGAAAAGAGATGAGACATAAAAACGAGAAGGACGACGAAAGGTTTAAAGGAGACACGCAAAAAACACGTGTGGGAGTGGTATTCGAAAGAAGGGGAAAAAAAACACTCGACCCACGTTCCGGGAGACCTCCCGAAAGACAAGGAAAAAAAAGCCTTGATCTCGTGCGGGGATGGGGCAGAGGGATAAGTATTGTAAGTCGGTGGAGAGAGGTTCAATTTGTAACTTTAGCAAATCACCGGAGCAAAATGGGAGGCGGGTCCTAATCGAGAATTGGTAATTTGAAAATAAAAACGCTCCACTTGTGAAGGTACGTCCTTTTTCCACTATTCAGCATAAAGAGTGCGGCTTTGGGACTTTAAATTCCAGATGATGTTTTCAGGATGAATTTTTTTTCACCGATATTATAAAAAACGAAATTTGCTTAATTTTACCACAGTCCTATTGCTCTTTGAGCCTGGCAGATTGATAGCATGCAGGACATTTTCTCTTCTAAAATTACACTAAGATCACATTTTACTTCCTCCGCTTTCTTTTTATTTCGAAATTACATAACCTCAATCAAGCTAACACTTTAAAATTTGTTGTCTCAGGCGTAACTTTATGGAATTGGCATAACATATTGAAATGTAATGAAATAATTGACTTTGTAATTCCACACACTTTTGTGTGGAAAGTGTGTGGAATTACAAAGTCAATTATTTCATTACATTTCAAGCCAATTCTTGCTTGAATAATATTCATTCTACTACTAAAAACGTTATTAGATTCCTAAAAAATCTTTCTAACTTAACAATTCAATCATTACATTCTCAGAAGATTGTCAAGGTTTAAACTTTTCCTAGAGAGGTTTACATAAAAATATGAACTTGTTTTTCTAACCGATAAGTTCTTCAAAGACTTTTTAAAAAATTAGTGGAACCTCGACTTAAATTTCAAATCATCTAACACTTACACGAATATCATAAGGACTGACGTCCTAGAAATTTCTAACAAAATATTTGAAATTTTCTAGCGATACCTTATTTTCCATTTTCATATATTTACAGTTCAATGGTGCATACTGAGTTCTTACTAGTATTCCAAGATTAGCCGAAATCTAAATGATAATATCCTAATCCTGAGTTATCAACATTCTATATTTTTAAACCCTTTGGGCTAATTGGGAAAAATTAACTAGAAAATTTTCCATGTCATTATCATCTACTTAGTGTAGGCTGTTCATCAAAAACATTCTGGAATTAATTAAAATATTTTTATTTCAGCTGTTCAGATTCACATATTTGTCATTGGAAGATGGAGTTCTTATTTTTATCCACTCTTCAATTGATTTCAGGTAATATCTTCTCGTAAAAAGAACACCACTGACGTATCGCGCCAAAGTTTTCCCCTTGCTGCTGCCAGGGTCAGGATGTGGTGCACCTTTAGGATACCGCAATATTTTCAATCCAAAGCCGATTCCTTCCTCCAATTCTTCAGCTCGTCTCTCCAAACCACCCGTGACCCACATTTCCACAGCGATTATTATCATCTCTCCCTCTCTCGCGCTCCACCAGAAGTATTTCTTTTTCCGTCACATTTTCACTCCGGCGAACTATCACGCTCTCACTACCACCCGCGCTCCGACCTTCCACTTCCACTCTCTCACTATTTCTCTCATTCTTGCCAATCTTTTTCCTTCCATTTCCTATTAAACATCGATCTGTTGCCCTTAATATCTCACTTTTGTTTCTGAGAATCTCTCTCCTATTTTATATTCACTCCAATTTCCTTTAAAATGAAAACCAGCGTCGATCTATAACAGTCTTTATGACTGTTCCCGAATAAAAATTTAGATGAAAAAATCGCTGTCATGATACCACCATATTAATTACAGAACTCGAGGGGCGAAACAGGAATCGAGGACGCGCACCATTTATTCTCGCATTTCGAATCCTTTACTTTGAAATAATATCTGCACAAATGGTGACAAAATTTGCTTCATATCAGAGTCGGGAAGAGATTGGAACTCTGAATTATGCATGAAGTGGTCGTAAAGCTTAATATATCATTTCGCTTACTAACGGAAAAGAGTTATATCATCTGTAAAATGAGACCTCAAATAAGTTATATATAGCCTGTTATTCAAATTTCTGACGATTATTATTTATCTTCGAAATTGGGAGGCAACTTTGTTCTTAATGATTATCATGGCAATTAATGGAGGAAAACTTTTTAGTTTTCGGAGCGCGTTATTTTTAATTAGAATGTCTTCATGTAAAACCCTTCTGTGTAGCCTCGCCATGGCTGGCTGGAAACACTCACAGTGATCGAGGATGCTTAGTACCCTTTCCTTTTTTCAGTTTACTGCTGTCCTTTTATAAGTTAATTTCTACATATTTTATGTAAACCTTTCCATGGATTTTACTGGATAAATCCAAACATATTCTTCATGTTCCTTCATTAGACCTTAGAATCGAAAGTATTTTCACAAGTCTTCATTTTTAAATTTATTTTACATCTCTCTTCAAGTAGAACATATTTAATCAGTCTTATTCATCGATTGGGCAAATATGATTAATAAAGCGCATTAATAGCAACACTTTTACTTTTGTAAATACAAATTTAGTATGAAGGACCAATTACTTAATGAGTCAAGTGAAAGCTAGGGATATATGTCGCTATCCAGTCCACTAAATTAAATACATATTTTATTGAATTTCTAGTACTCAAATTGTTAATGGAAGCTTTCAGAACGAGCCCAATTGCAGTACTTCTCCACGCAAAGCTTCTCACTCAAGAAGCTTTCTGCTTCTCCCTCGTATTCTCATGCTTCAAGCACTTCCACCGCACGCAATCGACCCGGCCACTTCTCCCTCAGCCTTCTTGCCCTTCCTCCCACGCAGATGCTTCCCACCCCCTCTTCACCTAACAGAGCTCCTTTCCCCGGTCCTCCCCTTTTTTCATTTTCTAGCTTCTTTCCATTCTTCCTTTCTCCCTGTCATTGCCTAATCTGACTCTTTCTCGACGTGATTCTATTCTATGGCTAACTTGGCGCTATTTCGTCCCCAATCATATTCAAGGGTTGCGAACTCTAAAGATCTACGACACCTGCATTTGAAAACTTTTCCTTCTCTATGCTTGCAGATCTAGGGAATATGAAGCGTAGTGAACTTACTCCTTGGAGAAGATATTGCCTCATATGCAACGTGCATACCGATCTGTGAACAAATCATTCGGAGTCATGACAATTTTTTTCTTAATCTACGGAGGAAATAGATTATTGAATTTTCAAGGCTACAAATGTCTTGCCAAAGATTGTGCCCATTCTACTTTCCATAATTATTTCAGTAAAAATATGTATTTAACTAAAAGGTTTTTAAGGTAATTTGACCAGTGATTTTCGAATTCAAACTCAATTTAGGCGATATTTTTCTTATGTGAGCACCGAGTGATGACCTGAACCCTTGA
The DNA here is from genome assembly GCF_022747635.1 of Hetaerina americana. Lineage (NCBI taxonomy): Eukaryota > Metazoa > Arthropoda > Insecta > Odonata > Calopterygidae > Hetaerina > Hetaerina americana. The sequence goes on from NW_027287128.1 coordinate 209,223, forward strand.
AACCATGTTTACTATTATTATGTAAATATTTCATCTATATTATGTTAGTAATAACAATTATTTAGAAGGAACAACACTTGGAGGTTCGTCATGTGCAAATATGAGTATAACCCTTGTCCGACTTACTTCGATACAAGGTATAAATCTTCCTACATCCTTGGTTCTCATTTCCTCTTCGCTCACTAACTTACAACACTCCGCTTCTTTCACAGTATTCGTACCCCCCTGTCGCCCTGAACCTTGACCTTCCCTCTTCGTCTTGTCCCCTTTCGTAAAATTCCCATTTCTCATCTCTGACACCTATCAAATTCTTTTCTCCCTCACACCACTCTTTTCGCCTCCTCTCGTTTCCTTTAGTCTCGGAACCCCCCGAAGAATAAAATTTGTGTTCCCCATCCACTTCCTGCAGGCGCTTCGTCCTTTTGTCTCTCCAATCTCCTCCTTTATTATTTTCCCGCTTCAAGAGAGAGATATGTCACTGCCTACTAATGGGCTTAAGCTTGCTTTATTTCCAACAGCCTCTCTTTTTCATTTATTTTACGGTACTTTTTTATGATATTCGATAGGTTCTTAAGATCACAAAAATAGTGAATTGGAGTGGTATGTTTTATATTTATTATGATTATTAGTTTCACTTGACGAACACTAGTTGGAGTCTGAGCACCGGGCGATAAATGTTCTTTGCTCAACTAGTGTTTCGTATTGAAGGTATTTCAAGTTGACAAGAAAATGCTCAGTGATAGACAAGCGTACTTAGATTTGTGCTTTGATGTGGATTTATTTTATATTTCGAGCGATTTCCACATGATGCGCTCTCCAAAAATACGGGCTAAAGTAAGAACATGAATATTTATGTTCTATCAATAAGCATTAAATGGATTTTGGCAAAATGGGGCACACCATTTTAATCTCTTAGTTTTTTGAGCCCTTTCTAGTACTGCTATTTTGAGGATAGCTTAGTCAGGGTAAATAGTTTTAAAGGAAAAAGTAAAGAATTAATCGCCTGATTTTAACTAATGAGGGTTTCGTAAAATATAATGCAAAAACATCCATGGCATTTTCTTTAGCTGTGTCGTTATTCAAAGTATTCACAAAGGTAAAACGGTGTTTAATTAAAATACCTCCTATTATTTAAGCATCGGGATAAGCAAATGAAATGATCTCTATTCTCCAGCGTGTCCGAATTAAAGACAGAAAAAACTTCAATTGTTTGCTATAAGTATTTATCAATATTCAATTCCACTCGCAAAATTTTAAATTTACCGTCTATTTCAAATTTAATTTTATTGGATGATTTTATAACTCAATTAATGAAACAAAGTCTCATTACATTAGCCAAATATTGACAAATCAATCAAACTTGACTTGAGTAAATAGGTAACGTGGATACAAAATTAAATTAACGCTTTGTTTCCCTAAAGCTTCCAAGTCAGAATTTTGTGCATTTGTCATATTGATTTCAAAAATTTTATAGATTCATCAAATGCTTTTCTAAAAACGCTTTCCTCCTCGTACACCCTACTGATGTAATTTTATTGATGGCCGGAAGACATATATGTAAATGCGTCATGGTTGTAAGCAAATTTTGCTTACAACCATGGAGAACAAAAAAAACCATGCAAACTTTGTAAGATGAACAGAGGTGATGTCCCGATGACCAGAGGTGTGGTGCCTGCTGTTTGCTCCAGCTACCTGGGATCTACTGACTGGCTCCCCAGCCTCTCCAACGGGAATATGAACGAGCTTTACCGTTTGTGAAATCACTAGAAATATCCATATTTCTCATCAGTCCAGCCAGTATCAATCCAGCAGTTTTTCCTACCGACATCCCGCTAATAAAGAACAAACTCGATCTACGTCGATTACTACATTAAATTATATATTCAGCCCACTCATTTCTGTTCTATTTAGTTTTTTTCAAAATACGTGTGTATTTTGAGTTACATGGTTTGATAATTGTTCTTGTTTTTCCCATAAAAATACAAATGTAAGAGTTGGGTTTGAAACAAGGATAAGGAAAAAGGTCACTGACACCAGAAAGATAGGCCATTGAAAAATATTAAATTTTCTTTTTTAGCTCGCTTCTGTCAAAAACCAGCTGCTTGCAGGTACATTTGAGATACCATTTTTTGTTTTGAGAGATGCCGAAGCGTTTTGCTGGCCTTCGAGTAACTAGCAAATTTATTTGTTGTCACTGACGCTAATTTATCAGAAATTCTTACAAAAATATGGGAGTAGTCAAATAATGACGAAGTTACTCACTGCGCCTAGTTTCTTTAAAATGAAAAACACGTTAGAAAGGTGGTAAAAGCCTTCAAAATCCCTTTACTCGGAAATTTATGTTAGCATTTTGATCATACTTATGATAAGAAACAAGCTTAGATAATTGATTACATCTGAATTAGATTAAAATATCTTTTTCAATGCAAATAAAATAGGATAAAAGTTTACTTACTTCATTAATGTCGTTCAAATTTGCGGGAATAGCATGAGTAAAAAAATGAATGCATAAAAAATATTTAATTATTATCCAGATCTAAAACTGTTCAAACAAATGTTGTTTCATTTTGAGATATGTCAAATAACATCGTCATCGAGATGTACCGCAAAATGCATGTTTGATCAAAAAACGCTTAACAAAGCCAACAGCTTTGAGAAAAATTATTAAAAAGTTCGTTTGATATAGAGAGCAAATATTTATTTCCCGCGTATAATGAAATGTTAGGGATCGATATTCCAATTAAAAGATTTCATCGTGATGAAATATAGATCGCGTGTCGGAAAATGTACTTCCATTCTGTGTTAAGGGATTTCTTTAATGATCTCTCACCCCGTAAGCTATTGAGGTCTCCAGAGGCCACATGTAAATCGTAATCCTGTTTCATCCTGGCAAAGGGGGAACCGTTATGCAAAGTTTCTTGAAGCTATGCTGATTAGCGCTCCTCTGTGTGCCTAAACCAGTTCGAGGGCACTCCCATCACTGAAAGACATTTTTGATACCGTGCAGCACACCTTCCTCGCCACATCTTCTCGAGATCATTCCCGCGCATTTCCTGACATCGCATTGTCATTCCACGTCTCCAATGACTACTCACATTCCAACACCCTTCTTTCGTCGACTCGAATTTTTCCCTAACGCCACCCCAAAGCCCCCTCGAGTAAACCTTTCCCTTTCTTTGGCCTTTGTATAATTGATTATCCGGTTGAATGTATCCCCAGAAAGTGTGAGACTGGCTTATGTTTCACCCCTACCCAAGTCGAAATCCCTCGGGCTCGAAGCTCACTTAAGGCTCTCGTGATTTTGATTTGAAAACTTCGTTAAGATCAATATTATTGGAATGAATGACCTTGCCACGACATCCCAAATAGCTGAGGAAACCTTCGCTAAACCCATGATTCCTTCCCGACCTATTCTCGTCGCCTCCTTCAGCTCCCTAATCCTTTCTATACCCTATTCTCCTCTTTCTCTTTCCAATTTCATTTCACACCTTTCCTCTTTAATATATTCATTGTGCATTAGCTACACTAACTAATTTCGTCATTGCAATGATGGCAATTTAACTTTTGTACAATTGCAGTGCATCTTTAAGTTCAAAATGGTCCCACCCAAGTTTACACTGAGTTTTATTATTTTTGCAGCATATTGTTCAAATTTTGAGTTAAAAACAAATAGTTTTCATTAAGCTTAAACAATAATAAATTTACATAGAAATCAATTGCAACTTTACCCAATCGTACGTAACATAATATTAATATAAAAGTTATTTAAGGTGACAAAATATTTTCGGTATGGCGTACAAGTGAACATTAGACATTGCGTATTTTACTTGACTAAAATTGGGTGATTCATTTTGCTTGTATAACCACTAATTGGTCCTTGGTCCTATATCATGATGAAAGTATTTCAACCATTCCAATGAAAATGTACCCTTTATTCAAAAATAATAGTATGCTATCCTTGATACAAATGAAAATTCTTCTCAACTAGTGTGATGAGCTCAATTAACAAATTATTTTCAGTCTTCATAGCCTAACGCCTGATGCCAGTGAGATTCCCATAAATTTTGTCAGGTGGGGGACTGTGGGAGACGCTGCTTGAAGTACGCAAACAGCCATGTTTTTTCCCGTATAAAATTGAATCCAATTAAACGCAAATACAAGCTCTAGCATTTTATCAATTCGGTTGATATTTTAAAAATTATTTCAATTACGGGTCATGAACTTGTACTGACCGTGGACAATTTTTTATAAAACTAATTAGACTACGCTTTCTGAAGTGACTCAGGCTCCTAGTAAAATTTTGAAAAAAAATAAAACCAAGCAGCATAAAAGTCTGTCTCATTAGGCATCTATGGCTACATAAGTCAAATTACTGCGCATGTTTATTTCATCCAGAAGTCTCAAAAACGACACTCATATTGCCCGGTTTTTTTAAAATGAAAGGAAAGATAAATTTACATTCACATTTTGCAGTTAGTATTCAACCTTTAATACGCTAAATGAGTTCTTCTGCGACAAAACATAGTAATAGTTAAACACCGTCTTTTTTTTCGATTACGCCCAGTTTCTTCTGCGGCTCCTTTCTTTAAAAGCCCATGATCTTAATTACCCAACGCCAATGATGAATTAATAAAAAAGATGAAGTGCTCTCGTCACCCTATTCTTCGCGATATGCAGCCGGGACTAAATCCCTGAAGGAATTTAGCAGCATGAAGAATAGTCTGTGATAAATCCTCTTATCAAAGAAGAAAGGGGTAGTACTGAGGTGCTGACCCACTTACGGACGAGAATCAACGAAATGTTTTTGAACGAGACGAGAGGTTTTTTTTTAATGAGCGAGGGAGGGAGAGACACACTGGTACAATTTTTCCTCCGTCAAGACCCTTCGTTGAACAACTAACCTAATTTTAGCCACGTTCCCCTTACAGATTAATTACATAAAAATAAAGACACTCCGTGCAGTTTGCGGCTTTCAAAACTTCAATTGGTATAAGTGTCTACGCCGCCAGATATTGCGTTGGCGAAGAGAATTTAAAATTGCCATTGTGGTTTCCTTTAAACGCTATCGAAGTTTTGGGTGCATGAGTTGAAGTATAGCCTTAAAATTATCTAAATAAGTATTTAAATAAACCTTTAAATGTATTCGCTGATCTTAGCTTTAAACTCTAATCACCGTCAAAATAGCCACATAGGGTCTGTTCAAAACGTTTCCGAACTTGTTTATTGCCAAAAAAAAACTTCACCAACTAATTATTGCTCAAATTCCCATTGAAGTTATCTCCTCCCCAACGGAAACACTTTTCCCAGCGGTATTTTCCCTTTTTGAAACAATCCATGAACCCTTCTTCGGAATTTTCATAAGCTCCTCCGTCGAATTTTTCTCTATCTCTGAAATGGTGGTAAATCTGTTTCCTTTGAACCGAGTTTTTATATTGGGGAGCAGGAAAAAGTCGCATCGGGCCGTGTCTGGTGAGTTTGGTGGGTGGGGAAGCACAGTGGTCTTAGTTTTTGCTAATAACTCACGAGTTCTGAGAGGGGAGTGAGCCAGCGCGTTGTCGAGGTGAAAAAACCACTCGCCGCTACTCCAAAGTTCGGGCCGTTTTCACCTGATTCTCACTCTAAAGCGTTTCATACCCTCAGGAAGTACTCCGGTTTGATTTTTTGACCTTTAGGTAGGTATTCGTGATGCACGACACCCATTGCATCGAAAAAAACAGTCAAGGTCACCTTGACATTCGAGGTTTTTTGCGGCGGGGGAATGTTCCATCAATACATTGTAAAGATTGCATTTTTGTCTCAAATACATATCTATAAACCCATGACTCATCACCTATTATGATCCTGAACAAGAAAGTTACCCTTTTATCTTGATCAAACAGTTTATAACAGACTATAACTCGACGTTGTTTCTGGTGTGCTGTCATCAAGCAAGGCACGAATTTTGCGGTGACTCGATGCATCCTCACTTTTTCGGTCAGGATTTTAAAACACGAGCCAATCAAAATGCCACATCCTTTTCCAAGTTTCCTGACGGTGAGATGTCAATTTACACGAACAAGATTGTTCTCTTTCTCGATGTGGAGGTCATCAGTCGACGTTGATGTACATCCGGACCGCTTATCTTCTTTTATTGATTTCCACCCCTCTTTGAACCGGGTAAACCATTCATCATATGCGGTACATTTCATAGCATTCTCAACGTAAGCCTTGATAATCAACTTAAAAGTAAAGGTTGTAAAAAACAAATTCCAACATGGCCGCCGTTCGTTCAGCGATGAAAGTCGTGAAGGTCGTCCAAAATCAGTTGTTGTGCCAGAAAACTTTGATGCTGTGCAAGAACTAGTAAAGTAAAATGGTCATGTTATTTATTTTTAATTAATTATTGACATCATTATGTTAAATATGCAACATATTTCCACTTGTATTGGGAATAATTGGCATATAATAGCACTACAATTCTAATCGTTTAGTTATTTTTCTGATTTTTATTCGTATAACCTATTATATAACTTTAAAATATTAACTTTCCTACAATTTTGTCATTATTTCGAAAGATTTTAAACAGCTAAAGAAATATAAATTAGCCAGATAACAATTATCGTACCATATCATATTTTTTTAAGGTAATCTACCGGTTAAGGTAGACTTTTGGATGGACACAACTACCAAACCAACATTTTATTACTCCTAACAAAATACAAAATCCGTCATCCTACTCTATATCAGGTCCCTCTTCATCTCTGAGTACTTTCTTCCTCCCTTCATCCCGTCCAACATCCCTATCCTGTTCCTTCCCTTTCCTCTTTTGCCCAACATTCTACCCTCTATCACAGTCTTCAACATCCCACTGCCGGTCAACACCCTCTTCATCCACTTTTCCTGCCTCCATAGGATTGCTCCCAACAAACCCCTCTCTTCGCTCACCATACCAAGTACTTCCTCATTTGTTTTCTTCTCTGTCCATTTCACCTTCTCCATTCTTCTCCATACCCACATTTCAAAAGCCTCCAATCTACGCCTATCCTCCAGCTTCAATGACCCCGTTTCCGCACCGTACATGGCTACGCTCCATATCAAAGTTTTTACGAGTCTTTTCTTAACATCCTTACTCAACGTCCCCGTCATCAACTCCCTCCTCCTTGTGAAAGCCTCTTTTCCCAGCGCAATTCTCCTTCTTACGTCCCTACTACTTTGACCGTGTTGGTCCAAAACACTACCGAGATAAGTAAACTGTTCTACCTGCTCTAGTTTTTGCCCTCCTATTTTAATGTTAAGCTTGCCCTTTTTCTTTCTAGAAAATCGCATAACCTTTATTTTATTAATATTGATTCTCATCCCATACCTGTCGCACTGAATTTCCAATTCACTCAGCAATGCTTGCAGCCCCTTGGCTGACTGACAAACTAAAGCTTGGTCATCAGCGAACCTGACTGATTTTACAAATTCCCCGCCCACTTTCATTCCTACCTCCAGTTCTTCCCATGCCTCTTTGATCATTTCCTCTGCATACAGGTTGAACAGCAACGGTGATAATGGGCAACCCTGCCGTACACCCCTTCCTAACACTGCCCATCCGGACTCCCCGTTTCCCACCCGCACCTGAGCAGTCTGAGACATGTACAGGTTGCGGATTAGCCTCCTTTCCCTCCAATTTATTCCTATTTTCTGCAGAATACTCATTAGTTTTTCCCAATTCACTCTATCAAACGCTTTTTCGAAATCTACGAAACAGGCAAATACCTCCTGGTTGTGTTCTATATTCCTATCGATTAATAATCTCATTACTGCAATGGCATCACGCGTACCTCTCCCCTTCCTAAACCCAAACTGATCATCCCCTAAGTAATCATTTTCCCTACTTGTTTATGATCCTGAGAACAACTTTAGCTGCGTGGGATATCAAACTTATCGTCCTGTAGTCCTCACAAGATGTAGCCTTTACCTTTTTCGGAATAGGAACTAACACTGATCTCACAAAGTCTTCCGGCCAGATACCTTCCTCATAAATACTACGAATTAGCCCATATAGCATCTTCCTCCCACATTTTCCTAAACATTTCGATAGTTCCCCTTGGAATGTTATCCACCCCCACGGCCTTATTTCATCTCCCTTAATGCCCTTTCTATCTCTTCGTCTAGTATGCCTGGACCTAAGCTATCTTCCATTATGTCATATTCCTTGTCAATGTCTAACTTTGTTGGTCTGAGTTCTTTACCATACAGTTCTTCTATATACTCCTCCCATCTCTCTTGGACCTTTCCTGCGTCGACTATTACCTTACCCGCCTTATCTCTAACTGTTAGCATAGCTCTTTCTTTCTTACTTCCCGATAAAGATTTAACTTTGCTGTAGAGGGCAACGATTTCACCCTTCCTCTGCAGACTTTCCATATCCTCGCACTGCGTCTTCCACCATGCTTCTTTTGCTTTATTTGTTGACCACCTCAATTTCTTGTTCAATTCTTTGTACTTCATTTTGCCTAATTCTGTATTTATATTCTTCCATTTTCGCCGCTCATCCATCTTTGTAATCATCTCATCCGTGATCCATGGTTTCCTTGTCCTTTTAGCGTTAACGGTTCCAATAGTGTCTTTTGCGGCTTTAGACAATTCTTCCTTGATCATTTCCCATTTTTGTTCGATAGTACTAAGCCCTTTACCATCCTCCATGATTTCCTCTACCGCCTGTTTGTATTCCTTCCTTTTCAAACCATTTAATGCTTCTACATTCCATTTTCTTACTCGCCGACCCTGCCTTATCTTTTTGAAACGTACGGCATTTCATAACCACTTAATTGTGGTCAGAGTCCGCATCCGCTCCCGTGAAGCTGTGCGAATTTATCACACTGTTCCTAAACCTGTGTCTAACCAGGATATAATCTAGCTGATACCTTCCTGAGTCACCTGGCATTATCCATGCATAACTGCGTCTTTTGTGGTGTCTAAACCAAGTGTTGGTGATGACTAACCCCTGTCTCCTGCAGAACTCAACTGCTTTCTCCCCGCGGTCATTCCTCGTGCCTAAACCGTAGTCCCCCAACTCATCACCATCTCTTCCCTCGCCTACCGTCGCAATTCCAATCCCCCATCACTATCAAATGTTTCCCTGCAGGAACACACGCGATTATGTCCTCTAACTGATCGTATATCCTATCGACCTCTTCTTCCTTATGGTTGCTCGATGGCATGTATACCTGAACAATAACCAAGTTCGTCGGCTCTGCTTTTATCTCTACTAGTAGTATTCTATCCGTTACCTGCTCTATGTTGACTACGCTTCTTCCTACCTCTTCATTTAATACTATGGCAACCCCTCGTTGGCTCTCGTCCCCGCCGCTGTATATTATTCTATAATTATCACTCCAGTAATCCCCGCTATTTTTCCATCTCACCTCGCATAGACCTAAAATATCTATTTTTCCCCTTTCCATCTCTCGCTTAACATTCTCCAATTTCCCTGTCCTCATCATTGTCCTAACATTCCACGTTCCTATTCTAACTAATTTGGTCTTCTTCTCCTGCGTCTTCTGTCCTGCTGCTGCTGGTTTTCCCTTGCAAGGGTTTCGTTGGATGACGACTGCGGAAGCCTTGCCTCCCCCGCTGCCGGGCACGACACACGGCTGATTAAGCCGAGCCCCGTGGTTGCCAGGACTCAAAATATCTCTATTGTCCATCATATTTTTCTTGGGAATAATAATTGAGGTGGTTTCCCGTTGCCTTCCTCAATAGTGTTTTTAACGTGACACCATCACTTACTGGCCGCCCCACTAGGGTCAGACGCCATTGCAGCCGCCTCACTGAGGAACAGACGCTGCGTGGACTACATTTCGTCTGGCTCCTAACCTTCGACCTATCTGGCATGGGTTACCCTACCAGGAGCAATAATTATTACTCCCGCCAGCAGAGCTCTAGGGGTCATCGGAACACACAAGCCCTTCCACCACGTCAAGGTTGTAGTCCGGGGAGGGGACCATATCATATATATACACAGTAACACATAATATAGAAACACAAAAAAAGAGAACACTCACGTATTTTCTTGATATTTCGACGGAAACAATCCGTCTTCCTCTGAAGATATAGAAGTAATGACTCAGTCATTACTTCTATATCTTCAGAGGAAGACGGATTGTTTTCGTCGAAATATCAAGAAAATACGTGTGATTGTTCTCTTTTTTTGTGTTTCTATATTATGTGTTACTGTGTATTGTACTATTCGGCACTTCCGTGTTACGTCTATGAAAGCATATATATATATATATATATATATATATATATATATATATATATATATATATATATATATATATATATATATATATATGTATATATATATATATATATATACACATTCAAACACGAAATCCCGCCAAACGGCGAATAAATACTCATATATACAGAAACAGATATAAAGGGATAGGAACACACATAAAGGACGAACACAATAAAGGTGGGGAAGGCGGAATCGAACGGATCACAAGAGTAAAAATATTTCCTTGACCGGGACTCGAACCTCGGATCTTTCCACTTGCCGGGCGGATGCTCTTAACCACTTGAGCTATCGAGGAAACGTAATTTACCCTGAGATCCGTGGGTCTAATATGTCGCCAAGCGCCCCGATTCTTTAGCCAAGAGATGGCGTCAGGGGACTGTTTCACCCACCAAAGGAGAAATAGACAATACACAAGAGGAAAGGACAGTGGTTTAGAATTCATACAACATCGCCGTTTGGCGGGATTTCGTGTTTGAATGTGTATTTGGCCAATGTGGCTCATCTCTTTCTTCTGGCTATGCGTGCCACGAAACGCACTGTTCCTTTCCTGTATGATGTTGTATGAATTCTAAACCACTCTCCTTTCCTCTTGTGTATTGTCTATTTCTCCTTTGGTGGGTGAAACAGTCCCCTGACGCCATCTCTTGGCTAAAGAATCGGGGCGCTTGGCGACATATTAGACCCACGGATCTCAGGGTAAATTACGTTTCCTCGATAGCTGCCTTGATAGCAGGACGTGCCTGTGTTCACCGAGTGTCTAAAATCGCCGGCGTCCGAGGCTTCGGTCGCCGGGGTTTGGAGAGCGGCACGGCCGGACTCTCTCGGAAATCGAGGTTCCGATCGTGTTTTGTTCCGAGCGGCGGTTGACCGCCTAGTTCATCAAGAAGCGTGCAGTTTGACTCTCGACTTCTTCCGCCGGGAAGGCCGTACTTTTGTTTTGTTTAGTGGATGAAGACTGACCTTGACTCCTGGTGTAGAGCTTAGGCTCCTTTTTTTTGCTACCGCCGGGGGCGTGTGGCGGGGAGGGAGCGTTCGTGAGTGTTTTATTTCCCTTTAAAGTGCTCGCTAGTGTGCTGAATTTGATTTATTCAAATGGCTGTGCGCCGCTTAAACACGCTCGCCTTGCAAGTTGACGAAAAGGCGAAGCCCCCTACCCCGTTAGAGGTCCACGTCTTCACGTTAGAGTCGCTGGGCCTCACACCCGAAGAGATAGTGGCGATCCAATTTGGATACAATCGCCATTTGATATTCCTGAAGTTGGCAACCGAAGCTACAATGACTAGGATTTTAGACAATACTCCGCGGAAACTACCGTTTCCGTCTTTAAGTTACCAGAGGACGACAATAACAATTGACGAGACTTCCGACAGCCTGTCTAATGTCAGGGTTCTTTGTCTCCCCGTGGAGACCCCATTGGAAGACATAACAGGCGAGCTCCAACGCTTTGGTAAAATACATCGCTCGTGGGAGAACAGGTGGGAGGGAGACAAGATGGCGCGGGTGCTTACTGGCACCAGGGTTGTGCGGATGACGGTCGAGAGAAATATCCCCTCGTACCTCCACATCGGCGGCAACCGGGCCATCATCATCTATGAGGGTCAGCGCCGCACTTGCGCCCGCTGTAACCAAGAAGGCCACGAGCGTAAGACCTGCCCTCGGAACCAGGGAGGTAAGAGCTATGTGGAGGCAATGACGATGCCCTCCAACCTTAACGCCGCCGTGGAGATGGACGAGTCCGAAGTGGCTGTGGAGGAGAGAGCGCGGTCGCTTCTACTCATCGAGGGTGCGGTCCCGGCTGCTCCCGTCGGTCCCCCGCAGCTCCCTTCAATTGGAGGGAAATGTCAGCGGGAGCGAAAATCGTCAACGGAGGAAAGGGGACCGAAAAAGAAGAGGACAGACAAACCCAAGCTCCTGGTCTCGAATACCGTTCTACAAATGGCTCACGTACCTACCACCTCGCCTAATATCACACGACCTCCAGCCCCCGTCTCCGTGAGCTCGTCAAATGAGGAGGGATGGTCTTTCGCCCCCCCTCCCCCCGCTCACGCCATCGACGCCCTCGCTACGCAATCCTTGCATCACGGGTTTCAAACACCCCAAGAACCTCTGGTGACAGGTGAGGAGGATGCATCTGATTGCGATTTTTTCCCGTCCCCAGCAGCTCATCCCTCGACCCCTTTATCATTGACTGTAAAGGAAGCGTCACCGACCCCGGAAGTCGACCCGCATACAAGTTTCCCAAAGTCAAAAATCCCACATACCCCATCTTCTTTCCCCATTAAGGACAGCCAAGGTGTCGACGATCTTCCCAGCGCTTCTCAAGATACGGACCACAAGCAACTATCTCCCCTGATTTTTTCCGACCACAACCCTTCCGCAGATGAGCCCCAGTCCGCTACTCCGACCCTCCCCGAGGGTGCGTCCTGCCCCTTGGCGGCCCCCAGCGGTGCTCCTTCGAAGAAGGCCCCCTGTGGAACGCTGCCGAGTTACCCGGTCTTCGTGGAGACCACGGCTGGCTCTTCCTCTTCGGACGAGGCCGGGGGGGAGGGATGTGGCGAAATGCCGCGTCCTCGCTCGTCGACCCGTTGGACGAGGCGTCCCGGGAAACGGCGAAGCACTCGTCGCCCGGGGTCGAGTCGCGACCGGAGCGACGCTAGCCACGATCAGAACTCTGGGAAGTGATGTCCGGTAGCCACCCGGTGCCGGACACATTTCGTCCATCGTTGAAGAGTTTTTTTTTCTGAATGACTGATTGAATTGATAATTTCAACCCTACCATTGATAATTTCTTACAATACATAATTTTCCATTGCTAGCTAAAATCTCCCTCCTAATATCTGTGGACCTTGTCTTCCTTTCTTTTTTTTCTTTCTAAATGTTAATGGTCAAATTCACGAGTATGCGTTTGTATGCATATGCTTATGTATGTGCGTGTGGATGTGCATGTGTGCGTATGTATGTACAAGTGGATATGTATGTGGTATACTATATGTATCATGTATGTATCCATGTATACACTTATACTAAAGAAAAACATGATGTACCCATAATCTGTGACCTGATATTATGTATAATGATAAAAAACTCTGTAATATTCTGAACCGAATAAAATAATTTATATCATAGCTCAAGTGGTTAAGAGCATCCGCCCGGCAAGTGGAAAGATCCGAGGTTCGAGTCCCGGTCAAGGAAATATTTTTACTCTTGTGATCCGTTCGATTCCGCCTTCCCCACCTTTATTGTGTTTGTCCTTTATATGTGTTCCTATCCCTTTTCCTTATATCTGTTTCTGTATATATATATATATATATATATATATATATATATATATATATATATATATATATATATATATATATAATATGTATAATATATATATATATAAAATATATGTATAATATATATATATATATACTGAATATACGAGTATAAATATCAGGTGTCTTCTTACGGAGTTGAGAATTCGTTATTGATTCAATATGCCGCATACGGTTTACAAAAAGCCGACTCTCGGTATTTGTTAACAGTAAAAATGTAGAGAAATAAAAATTCAATGATCTATATATATTTTTATTTCCTATATTCTCGATATAAATACTGAAAAAGTATCAAATGTAAATACCTACGCAATTGATAGGTTCACCAAATCCGAATAGATTTAATTCACTGACAAAAAATTTGAAAAGCACAGTCATCAACTAACATACTGGTATCATTTATTTGCATAGCGTAGTGCGCGCCTCTTACTGGGTATGAAGTTACTCGTACGGGTAATCAAAGGAGGTAAGGTAATTTCCCAGTGGCGCGAATGTTATCTGCATTTAGTTTCCCAAAACAGACAGCCTGCCTCTGTACAAGAAGGTATCAGGGCAATTATCGGATTTGAGCCCTAGGCTTTGCCGTCTGCAACCAGGAGGTCAATGCTTCTGCATGACTCTGCTGCATTTTTTCAAACCTTTGTAGACCAAAGAGCACCCACGAGGTTATCAGAACAAATGAAACTCTATAAATCTATTTTTTGTCTTTTGCTTTGCATAAGTATTGCCATATGTGTCGAACTAAAAAGTTAACTGTCAAATAAATTAAAATCTTCGATAGTAAGCGGAAACAATGATTCACGTTCTAAGCACGAGTAGAGGATAAAAATTAAGGCAACACAAATTGATTATAGGTTAAAACTTTTTTCAAATAAATTTTTTTATGGAGGCTAGAATTTGTGAAAATACTATATATCAAGATCAAATGAAAGATCCAAGTTGTGAAAGCTATAATGGATGTTGTTCGAATCAGTATGTATTTATCGACAAAATTATCCAATGGTAATAACAAATAACTGATAGTAACTAACCTTCTTTACAAATCTAATCATATTTACATAAGGTCGATTTGAGGAGCGTCTGATAGCTCAATTTAAAAAGGACAAAATTAAACTTTCATTCCGATTTATGTTATCATTCAATTGCAAAATAATGTACGCATAGGTTTTCACACTAATGGACGATTGATATCCGAAGGCATACAGCTAACAAGATCATGACATATTGATCATTAAGCTCTCAACTTTAAAGACGCAACCACATAGTATAACCACCGTGGAAAGATGTGATCTCTCCAAATATTTTTAATTTAATTTCAATAGTGATACATATGAATATCTGTAGAATTAAATGAATATTTTTAAAAAAACTATCTTAGTTTTCGTCTGAATTCACCTATTTTTCCAATTTGATTTTCCAAAAAGATTTGAATAATAAAATAATTTTTCAGATATTGAGTCAAAAAATCCATCGCAGAAATTAATCTATGCAACAGCTGTGATTTGAAAAGCACTTGAGACACTTGAATTCATATCACTCGCGTGACGTGTAGCAGCTACATGGAATGACGACCGTTTTCATTAGAGAGTGAAACGATTTCTTTTTAAGAATCGCATGCCACCAATTGGGACTAAAATCTCTGACCGCGAATAATGTTTGAGTAAATTAAGTAACAATGTTCCCCTCATTCACAAGGATATCTTTCATACTCCTCTTTTACTTTTGTCCTCTTGTGAGGTTAAATTTCCTTGAGAGCTCTCAAACTTATTTCCCCGATAATCCTTATCCTCCTCAGTAGCTCTTAGGAGGTTGATCTTATAACACGAGGTATTTCATGTGCCTCAATAAAATACTATGCGTTATTTGTTCAAAAATTAGAGAAATCGAAAATAAAACAGGACAGCGTTCCGTCGGTTTATAGCAATCTCTCTCTTCCTCTCTCTATCTCTTTATCTTCCCACAGAGCTCTTTATCATTTGTCATCAGCGCATTTCAATCGATCTCCTAATGTGGATTCGGATGATTTTAATGAAGTACTCAGAAAAAAATTTCTCTTGGCCTAATTCATAGAAAGTCACAGAGCCTATGCGGTACGCTTGGTAGGTAAATAAGCAAAAAAATAGAAAATCATTTTTCTCTCCCTGAAAGCATGAATCAGTATTTTGCCAAAGAATTAGCCCTTTGAACCTTTTTAAAATCCTTATCGCACGTTTAAATATAATTGCCTTACTTGTGAAGGTCACTCGTTTGCCCGGCCGGCATCTCAAATTATTTCCTTTTTGCGGATTTTTACAAAAAAAGTGAATACTCTTTATTGAAAAACTCAAGTAATTTTTCTTATCTTTTCTCTTCCTATTCAAATTTACAAATCTTCAATTCAATGCACAGGTTATAGTTGTTTTAGCGGATATTAATATTAAGTTTCTGATAGTGCCATACAGTTTTCTAAAGCCATTAAATATGTTATAGTATTTAACACTCATTCGCATTTTACAGATTTTGTAGTATCTTTACTACTTATGCGCTAAGATGACTATTCTACAAAATGATAAATTTACTTACCATTGTTTTCAACGCAGAATATTATATTTTCTTAATTTGTAATGTTTTTATTTTGCATTGAATTTAACTTCCTTTTTTAGAGACTTTTATTAATTAACAGCAGTTTTCAGAAAAAGAGGCCCGAAAAAATTTCCCACGCACATAATCTCTAATAATAAATTTTCATTTACTCTTATCGTCTTTATAAATCTACTCGCTAAATAAATATAGTTTCAATGAATAAAAGTGCATTTTTTAACATGTCCTTTCTTGGCATGTGAAATGGTATATTCTTCCATCAATTAGAATTTTATTAGGAAAAATGCTATAAATACTATTATTATGTTCTGTTATCTTAATTAATTTAAATGAATAAATAGAAAATATGGTCAGTTCCACCAATCGTAAAAGAAGTCACTCCAATTCTCACACATCACCGAGTACCATATTCGTTGTCCGAAGTAAGAATAATCCTCATTTAGTTGTAATTATCAATCTGAAAATCGAGATAGGAGACTAGGAATGAGTCATGTTAGGAAATTAGAAATGAAAGAGGGCAGAGGATAATATTTGGATTGCGCCGCCTTAAGGTCTTGTGATTCTATCCAGTAAGTGATCTGTATTGTTTGTGCCTCATCTTCGTCGTGGAATAAAGTTCAAGAGCAGTTCTGCCCTTTTAGTGATACGTTTAGCGCATACCCGCAGACCTTCTTTGGGAATGGTGAAATTCCCTCCCCTTATCTCTTCTCTCTTCCTCATCTTCCATGATTCTATCTGTCCAATCCCCATGACCTACTTGCTCATAAGGATGTGAATAACTTTGCCAGCAGTTCGTATTCCACAGGAACCCAATTTCCTAGAACCGATCTCTTCATTGGGCAATGAAACGGCTAATCAGCAGTCCAGAAAATCCACCTTGGTCCTTTCTCCTCCAAATCTAATGACATCTCCTTAGCATTCTCAAAACGGAACTTGAACTGTGCCCCAGTATTAATACAAAAAAATATTACTTTTCCAGAATTTATCATTGATTTTTATGGCGTTCATTTCTTATTTGTAATGAAAAATTCTAAACACTGAATTGATACCTTGGAAAATTTTATTTTATTGCCCATAAAATATCAGAGGAAATTATAAATAACATTGATGACTACGATTATACCGTTTTTAATTTTAATTCACACATAGGCAACGACGCCTGACAAAAGGAATAAGTATTACTAAAATGCCACGATGAACAATTACCACTTATCTAATAATTATTTTAGTTCAGTAAGTTTTATTTTTTTAGCTTTAGTCGAAAATCCTGGGAATATACGGTTCGTATATTAGTATATTAGTCATACTAAATAGACACTTTGCTGATGCTTTGCTTTTGCAAAGAATAAATTTCCATTCCATCATAAATTGATACATCTATTTGTCACGGTTCGTGACAAGAGAACATTCATTTTTCTTTCAATTTTTATAGGACCATGAAAGACGGGAACAGCAGTTCATAGCTCTTGAGGGTATATGATTTTTGTCTTGTAAAAGGGGTTATAAACTCGAAGATAAAGGCAATAATTCCAATATGGAGACTTTCATTACATTCTTCAAGATCAACAGTTAATTTCACAGTGAAAACCCAGACACGGAGTCACTACGAGTTATTAATCGTCAAAATTATATTGCTTAAAGATCGAATCCACATTTTAAAGATAGTAACTTGTCTGTAAGAGAAACTTTCTTTAAGCGAAATAAAAATTTATTGTAAAAACCTTTTGACGAAATCAATTAATAATTTTCATTGCTAATTCATAATTTACATTTTTCTCTAGAGTATTTTGATTCCTCCGGGTTCATAAAAAGTATTGAAAATATTTAAAACGCTCCCCGTAAAATAGCGAAAGTTTTCTAACGAGTGACCATATTTAATTCAACACTAAATATAGTGATCGAATGCAATTTAGAATAAATATAAACCAGGGAAATCAAATTTTATTCTAATTTAAGAGTTCGGGTAAGATTTTTTTAATCGAAAACAGGAGAGATTGCATGGAAATACAACTTCGCGTGCCTAAGGGACATTTTCGCTTGAGCGATATTCATGAGAGAAGTACGTGCTGATTTTTTCTTCAACGGGCCCGTTTCACATGAGTGGAAAGGTAAGGTGTTATAATACAGAATATACACCAAGTATTGGTGGTTTTGTTTCCACTTTTGCTTCTCCCATAAAATGGTCTGTGGAATGATTTTATCAAAATCGATTATTTCTGTACCTTTATTATCAAGCAATTTTGCATAAAACCCGAGTTTTTCGAACAAATGTCATGTATCTGAGTTTTCGCCAAGATTTCCACTATAAGCCAAAATAATCCAAAATTTAGGGAAGTCGGATTTTTATGAATTAATCACGTTAACTACCGCATTGCGAGTTTATATCTTTTAATCTTGCAAAGTTTATCGCTCTTACGAAACTCACTTGAACTATAAGCAAATATTTATTAACCAAAACGTGTTGCAAAAAAGAATCATATAAAAATTAATTCTTGACAAATATTTCTATAGCAAATACATAAAAATGATGAATTTTTTAATCAGATATCTATTTTCAATAAAAAGCAGATTATAATAAAACGGTAAGCACCAAATTTTTTATGCTCTGACTCGATCACTCTGGTATTTTCTTCTTCTTTTTCACGATGATAATTTAACTCATAATTTAATCTCTCCGCTTGGAAATCAGTGATCTGTTTCCTCGAATCGCGTCAAATGTTTTCACACTTATGCGTTTATATCAATGAAAAGCTAAAATTGGAGGAATAGGCTACTTATCATAGATCATTGTGACACAGAAACGAACCTTAGGGGGAGATAAACCCTTCATAATCGTCATCAAAAGGCACTGGCAAATTAATATTAGCATGAAAGAACACAAGAAAGACACCCAAGACTGTTAGAATTTGGAGAAGTGGAGGACTGGTAAGTTAGAAAACATAAAACAAAAAATTCGAAAGAGGAAATATAAATATGTTATGGCTGTGTGGGGTAAGTTGGAAAGGTAGCTCGGATTATTGGACCAACAGTTAAAGAATAATAATACGTAGCTGAGGGTAAGAGAGTCACCGTTGGATGGCAGTGAAATGCAGAAGCTTTAACCTTGATGAACAAAGAGGAATAGCAGCCAAAAGCTTGTAAATTAAATCCTGGACGAGAAACAGGGGATGGTGACAGCTGAAAATGGTTTGGAAGCTGGACAAAGGGAACATAAAATCCGCAAATGAAACGATGGAAACGGCAAATGGAAAAAGGGTTAGGTGGTCAAGTAGTGAATATATATGGTTGACAAGATAGAAAAAAAAAGGAAGTAGAGAGAGATAAACGCAGAATAAGGGAGAGGTTACTGAAAGAGATCAATAATAAACTGATGCGATAGAATAATATAATGGAAAAAACGAGATAAAAACAGTAGTTGGATAATACAGAGTTTACGAGACTGGGCAAAATAGTACCTCTACACAGAAAGATTAAAGAACTTCTCGGGCCTAAAAAAGTATTTTAGTGTACTTTCACAAAAAGGACAGAAAAAGAATTTATTGAGGAAGGGGAGCTTCAAAAAATTTACATAAAATGCATAGAAAGATATGGAAAGATATTAAGCCACAAATTTCAGGCAGAGAGTGTGAAAATGATGTCCATGAAGATAACGTAGATCTAGGATACACGATTGAAGGAAAGAAAAGGAGCAAAAGGAAGTGGAAGGGAACAAAATTGCGAGTTATATATATGATCCATCGCATATACTCGAGAGAAAAAAAAACGTGGAAGAAAGAGTTCTTACGTTATCATCGTTATTGTTAGAGAAGTGATTTCAGTAGTTCAGCTCAGTGCTACCTACATTATCATACCTGTATGATTATGAATTTTATTAGGGAACAAAAGTCAGTGCCGCAGGAGTCCAGTTACCCAAGGAAACCATTCTTGTATTCCCGAGCCTTTGACCATGAACGACATGCAAGACATACTATATAAGTACTGACCGAAGACAAGCCGACCACGGCCTTTCTGACTTTCTTAGTACGTACTAAAGAAAGATGCCAAAGTAGATTTTATTTACGATTTAAACCCTTGGACGGGAAAACATACCTATCCCTCTTTTTCAGTGTATTCAGCGGCAAAATCGGAGCGCCGGATTCCTCCCCAATTCCGAATAATTACAATGGACTTAAAATCAAGGTTTTTTGTCAAGATTAAATATTGAACGTAAACGGTTCCATGGCACATACTCGAATGATTAAATTAAGCATTTCAAAGTCTTCCGATTGGTCGTATCATGGTGCTGCATATATAATTTCTATAAGAAGTATCAGGGTGAGTTTTGGAAAATAGATTTTTTTAAGATATTGCTACAATGCCTCAAAATTCTTCAAAGTACATCCCTTGAGCGTCGAGACACTTTTGCCAGCGGCTTTTCCACGGCTCAAAGGCTCCTTGGTAGGTGGATTCCGGAAGGTCCTTAAGGGTACCCGTGCAAGCTTCTTTGAAGGCACTTAGTGCCGTCCTTTGGTGGTGGGCTTTGAGGAAGGATTTCACTTTTGGGAATATGATATAGTCTGCTGTTGCCAAGTCGAGACTATCCAAAACTCTTCTTCAGCGCCTTGTAGGTCTTTGCAAGCAGACACTCGACTCTGCTTTTGGTCATCCATCAAGATCTTTGGGGCCTGTTTAGCGCAGATTTTTTGTATCACCAAATTTTCAGTGATATTGGTGTGCACTGTCATATTATCATTGCCGATACGATTTGCGATCATGCGCACACTTAACCAGCATTTCACGCACTCGTTAGGAAAAAATTGTAACCGATACTTTTCACACTTTTATAATGTAAAAATGGGCGCGAGTGATAGCCATGGAGTTAAACATAAATTTGATGTAATAATGATATTATATTTGAACGATTAGCTCATATATCCAGTTGATAATGGCATCATTGCAATGATTTTACGATCTTTACATTTTTAATTAGGAAACTAATAACTTTGATAAAAACGTCATTGAATCCACCAACTAACTAACTGACACGTACTTTGGTGTTTACATAGATGCATTTACTGATGATAAACTTTTATGTTTGTCACCGGGAACTGTTAAAAGACTTAAAAAGTTATCTCAAATTTGTTCCACCATGCACTTTCAAAAAATTAAAACGAACGACTATTGACGTATGACGATTCTCCGATTCCTAGGAAAGGATACATTTAGTAACGATACAATACGTCATAAATCTTCTAAAACCTAGATGAGAAATTCTTTTTAAAGCCTTGGAATTCTGATTTGATTCAGTACACTAATGCAACATCCAACTGTCTTGCTTTGTATTCCTCATTATAATATAACTAAGATCATTCCTATTAAAAATATGTAGGAAATCAACCTCACGAAATTTTTTTGGGCCATGGCTACATTCTTTTCTATTAAATAATATTTCTGTCATTAACAATCCCATTTATTATTATAGAATTCGTAGTTACTCGTATGTTTTCTTATGAGATATCCTATTATAAGAAAGTTGTGTGTGAATTTTTAATAGGAAGCAGAGGCCAGTAAATCTCTTATGGCTGCGTGCCCCCTGAGGTCAACTTAGTTGATTGGTTCTCACGAGTTCTGTTCTTTCAACTAACACTGACGGCCACATTGGCTGATATAAAAGAGGTGGCATCAGTCAGTCGAGGAAGATCCGGATTTGAGCTCCAAATGGCTCAGTATGAATCTCAATCCAAATAAAACAGTTTGGTCGGATATAGTGCCCTAGTTTTGATTGCACATGGACCTATGGGAGTATTTAGTATTCAACAAAAGGGGGAAGTGGGTATATAATTGCCTAGGAGAAGATCAGTTTGGGTTAAGAAAGGTTAAGAGATGCAAATAGAAAGGTCAGAAATGCAATTAGGGTAAAGGCACCACTGATAAAGGAGTAAATATAACAACCATAATGTATTTGTGTGCTTCGTGGAATTTAAGAAGGCGTTTGATAAAGTTCATCGGGCTAATATTGAACGAATTGTGGAAGATGGAGTAGTAGTAGGAAGTGGAGGTAGAGATGACTTATCCAATAACTGCGTATCTTTCAGACTTAACAGCCTTGCGTTACGGGTGGAGAAACAATATGGATAGCTACATGCAATTTGCTGATTTTTATCACCCGTGCTTCTCAGCGTTATTGCGAAGGAAATATTAAGAGAAAAATGGAAAGGACTGGAAGCAGGAATGAGAATTGGTGGGAAACTCTTCAAAGGAGTTACTTTTGCAAATTATCATGGTTTAGTGTGCAACAATTTCAAAGAGTAAAAATCATTCGCCTTGACCGGGATTCGAACCTAGAACCCTCGATATCCGGACGAATGGTTTAGGTCAGTTAAGTATCCGAGGGATCCTCTGACACTGAGATTTTAGGTGCTCTTAAGGAACAAGAGGTCATGATGAATACTGTTACATGCTCATGCGTAATATGTAGCATAGAACTCCGTTGAAGGTTTTGCGGCAACTCCCGCAGTTCTTTGAAGAAAACAAAGGAACTAGGAAAATTAAAATATATAAAACATTCAATGTTAAGTAAGTACTAAAACTGCGTATAGTAGAGACAACGATATAACTATCTAGTATGTTTTTTAGGCGATGATCCAAGTGGTACTGACATCAAAAGAGGAGTCGCTAAATAATGATATTTCTACAATCAGGAGCAATCTGACGACTAGGTAAATTTGTGAAGTCAATAATTATGCAAACTTTCATTTAGAGCAATCTGCATGTTGCCGAGACATCACGTTGTTGAATTCATAATTCTTCCTATATTTCCATGTCACACGTTGTATCACGTGACAACAGTTTCGCTCACTCCCCTGGAAGAGCATTCAGATCGAAGTGGAGCGAGCGACACTTTTGTCTTATGAAACAATGTACGAGACAGCATTCCCGGGCTCTTGAGAGAAGGTAAAACGTTGAATGAGGTAGGTGGAGAGAGGAAAAGGTTAGGCGTGCATACTCTATTAATGAAGGCGTGAAAACAAAAATTTATTTAAACAATGGGTTATAATAATTTATGATGTTAGTGCGGTGTGGGACTTAGGAATTTAGCGGTGCCTAGTCTATGTGAATGTGCACCAAATAGGTCCCATAATGAAACATCCAAAATTTTGGCCCTCCCTACCACAATGCGCTCAATTCGTAAAAATTAAGAAAATTTAATGTCTTGATTACATTAGCATATTTTGTTTGTGGAATGCACTTAGTCATTGAATAATGGGTATTGGTATTATGTATATTTTAAAAAAGAGCGAAATCTATAAACCAAAATTTCTTTTTCGCCTATTAAGACTGTTTCAAAGATTTTAGAATTAGAAAAATCTCACTTCTGTATAAAGGAATATTTATACGTCCGGGATTTGCAATTTGCTTTGTTGTGAATTTACTATATATGGCCTTAGCTTATGCATATGGTAAGCAATACCCATTTCCCACTGTATATTGGTTTGAAACATTATACTACAAGTTATTTTTCAGCAGTGCATTGTTATGGCACGTGTAGTCTATAGGATTAGGCGCATTCACGAGGACACACAGGTCGAAACCTCTGAGCCTAATCAAACACAAAAGGCCGTGAGACAAAAAACAATCGATTTGGCATTATTTCTGGCTCTCCCCGTTCAAACCCCCATGCGTACTTATTTCCTCCTTCCACCCCACTTGCCTAAGATTCTCCCATTCATCAAAAGCATTCAACATCAGAGTGCAATTAACATGAGCAAACTGAGTCTGACAGGAAGCAATATTTGATGAATTCCATAGCAGGTTATTCGAAACAACAGTTTTTCGGCCCCAGTTATAGTTGTACCTACAGTCTGTCCGTAGGCTTCGGTGGGAGGCCCAGAACCATGCTAAAGTCTACTAGCGCACCTGAGTGGAGAAAACTTTACGTTTGCGCATAACTTGTTCAATTTAGTATCCTGCTGAGTGAATTGAAATAAGCCGCTCGGCCATTTGATAGCAGTATATCGCTTCGGCCAAGTCGCGTCTTTGCATATTCAATGCGAGGAGCGGGTGGCGGGAGCACCAAATGCTCACACCTTTTCGCTCAGCTGAGGCTAGGGAACTGCTAACGTGGTATTTTTTCCAGTTGAGCGTCACGGGGTTAGGTGTTGGTTTGTGTAAGGGAAAGAGCCATTCCTTTGGGACTGAGGAAAGGATAAATTGGATTTCAAAGTGCGAATTCCGCGGCGCCTCAAACTCCCTCAAAACTTCTGAATGGAGGAACTTGCCCATCTCTCTTTCCTCGCTTTCTCTCCTCCTTCCCCACGCCCCACCCTATTTTTTTAAGGGAATCACACTAAGTCCCCGCTGAACTTTGCGCGCACTCATACGTCTGCCTTCCAGCTCTCCCTCTTTCTATTCGCCCGGCCTTCCCGCTCTCATCCGCCGAACGTATCTCGTGTCCCCTTACCTTGGTTGCCCCGCGAAACTTAATTCTGTTCGGAAGTTGAATGCGCCGCCGCGTCCGACGGAGCACACACGGCTTAAGAGTGCCTCCTTGCTGAAGGAGCGGTGAGTTAGGATATTTCGAGCGGAACACTTCCAGCATCGACGCAATTCAATTTAGCAAAAAGAGGAAGAATATTTTGCGCATGACTCGGTTTTAGGTGTATTTGCTCCCCATCCAAAATTGGGACTAATTACACTTATAATTAATGAAGCTGAGACTTCGCCTCTAACTTGACTGAGAAAACGCATCTAAGCCAGAAAAATATTTCAGCTGCTTAACATCGTAAGGCTTTTTATACTCGTTGCATAACAAAATTAAAGTTACTTTACATAACTTCTTTTTACAGTATTTTCTGTGGGTTTCATAAAATTTTGCGCAACAAACCATTAAGAAAGTTGATTATTTATAAGACGACTTTTTTCTGCGGCTTTTTTATTTGTCGTCGCATTAGCTTCGTTGAATCTTAGCAGTTATAAAATTCGCACAAAATAAAATAATAATATTTTTTGGTAATATTTTAAAAAATTATTATCATAGAGACGTAAAGTGTAAGCAATAGTCTACCGTATTAGGCAGATTTTCGATTGATCCCGACAATACCCACTGTCATACTTATAAATCCTGTTTAACACGGCAAAACTATTCCTAAACCTCGTACTGCATATTCCAAGAACTCATCCATACGTTCTGTATACTTTCAACTTTCATTTTACCAACCACTTCGTGTGTATATCACTTAAGCTCCCATTATTTCGTCCGAAATGCCTAATTTTTCCTTCCTCCACCTCGCTCTCTAAACAATCTCCCATCTTTTACGGTTTTCTCTTATTACATATCAATTTTAAATTCTTTCTTTTATATCGGACAATAATACATTCATGTATTCCTTCTTTTCTTCGCTAATACTAAACTTTTAATATATGCGGGACTCCTTTAGTAAAATAAGTGACTCTTTTACTATTGAAAATTTTATGTTTAATTTTACCATACCGGGTAAAATAATACCATTATTTAATAGTATTATTACAGCATCCGTAAACGTCATTAATCATATTCAGTAAAAAAAACCGGTCTCCTTTATCAATGGTCACAGTAAAATATTCGAGGACTTTTATTGCAATGAAAGCTTGGGATAGACAAAGAACTAGGACGTGTTAAATGACGAACAATTGGACAATTTGGAAAGGTTTTGGAGCACGATATATTAGATTCAGTAGAGAATTTGAATGGGGCATAAGAGGAGAAAAGGGGTGGCGGCATATAACGGAAGAAAATTTTGGCTTACCCAACCCTCCACATTTTATGGAAGTTTTTCCTACTAATTTATCGCAATGAAAATTGCTGTGATATGGGACACCACGATTACAACCGAAAATAAAATAGCATTCCCAGGCCTGAATTCCTCGCATAATAAAAGAGGAACAAAGGAACCAAGTAATCATCCGCGAGACAAAGACGAATAATAAGTAAATACATGATTTTTTGGACACTTTTTCAACTCACCATCAGTCACAAAGGGTAAAAACACGTAATTTTTATTAAGAAAAGTCTTGTGCATTAAGTTAATTTCTAATTTTATGAGCATAGAATTTAATGCTTAGTCCTTGAAGTTATCCTGCATTACCTTAGCCAAATTTGTCATATAAATAGAATGGCATGTTAAGTTATTGTCTTCTAAGTAGCTTCACTATGTAGGGAAATTTTAAAAGTATTTTCATAATATAAATCTTTCAATAATTTTATTCAAGATTATATTAAAATATGAGCCACTTTTTTACTTTAAAAAACATTAATCTATACAACCAAATGAAAAAAGTCACGCACCTAAATTTATTGACATAAATGCCGACCTAGTTTTAACCGTGGGTAGCCAGCGTCGGATTCCCCGAAGATAAAGAAATTTCCGCACCAGTTATGGATACTATGTTACCTTACTGTAAACTTTCTGTATTTTATCAGGAAAGAATATACCCTCGGTGGCTAGATAGACTTACAAATCTAAGTAGTTACTCATGAAAATGCATTATACCGGATAGAAAGGTGATGTATAAAAATTATGCTATACAGCCAATGATGCCGAATGAATTCAATTAACGTTATGAGTTACTGCAGAATTAAACCCATGGTTTCAAGGATTTTAGAATGAAATATCATAATTAACATCTGAGATATTATATTCAAGTAGTATCAAAATTAATTTTTTAATGTTTTTTAAATTAAACCCTTAATGTTTTTTAAATTAACTTAATTTGAATACGCATACAGATCACACTTTTTGATATTTTCCCGTATTGATATACCAATGAAATAAATAAATATAAGTGCGATTCTTAGAAAAAAACTGCTTTTTTCTAGCTACGTTTTTACTCCATTGTTGAACAGAAAAAATGCTCAAACTAGGTATTACCATACTTCTATAACAAAATTTATATATTTGATAAGATTGTACAAAAAATTTTCTTTTAAATAACTACACAAATTTCACGTTTACCTAATCTGTCGTTATCCTTAAACGGAAGCAACAACTCAAAATATTGTGAGATACTTGCCTTTCTTGCATATGAAAATTTCAATTTCAGAAATAGTTTTAAAAAATTATACCGATTCACAAATATGCAGAAAACATTTCGGCCTACCATTTAAATGGGCTCATTTTGTTATTTTCATCGTTCATACGGAGATAAACATGCCTAATTTTTTGTTAATTTTTCAAAAATATTCTGTTATCAATAAGAAAATTATAAAGAAATCATTGAGCATTCCTTCCATGGCCCTCGTAGGTCAATTTTTCTATTTCAAATTACTTCATATTTCTACTGACATATATCAATGAATGAATAAATTTGCCCACGCGTAATTGGTTTCTCACTTGCCAGCACCCGGTGAAGTTACTGCTTGATTTTGTCATCCAGCTAGAGAAAACGAAACATAATACCAGATTGCTCAAAATTTCATCCCATCTGCTACTTGGATTGATTTAAATCAATGAATCCTCCATAAATCCTTCACTTTCGATTCTGCGCGATTCCTTTGAAAACATACCTCTCTTAAAAATAAAATAATAAAAAAACGCCCTTGCCCTTCCATCATTCATTTTCTGCCCTTTCTTTTAGATTTATCCATTCTCCGCCGCACCGTCCTCCTGCCGCACGCACCCCCGCCCTACCTCCCCGAAACCCCTTCTCCAAACCCCCGTTCCTCCCCCTCAGGGAATTTATTCATGCGTTCGAGCATCAGAATGGATGAGCACACACACTCTCTTCCCCTTGCCTTCTCCCTCTCTCTCTCTCTCTTTCCCTCTCCCTCATATGCATTCTTTTTCCTTTCCGCCTTCTCCCTATTTCTCCTCCTCTCGGTCCCATATCCTCTTCCTCCTCCTCTTCCCTTCCCAACCACCCCTCCTTCAAATCTCCCATCCCACTACGCTCGCCCTTGCCCACCACATTTTTTTGCGTTTACATCGCCACCATCAGTGAGCGGAGACCTCTCTTGCCTTTCTCTTGGTACCCCTCCAGAATCAATACAAATTCAACTACACACTTGCTCTCCCGCCCCTCTCTTTCTCTTTTCTACTCTCTCTCTATCTCTCTATATATCTCTCTGTCTCACTCA
Source organism: Hetaerina americana (assembly GCF_022747635.1). Lineage (NCBI taxonomy): Eukaryota > Metazoa > Arthropoda > Insecta > Odonata > Calopterygidae > Hetaerina > Hetaerina americana. The sequence continues at coordinate 237,484 of NW_027287128.1, forward strand.
CTCACTCTCCATCTCTCTGCAAGGTCGAGAATAGATATAGGAGGACAAGGAGGAAGAGAAATATATAAAGGAGAAACCACTAAAGGGAAGGGAAAGAGAGTGTGGTAAGATGAAGTGTAAGGGACCATTGAGGATGAGGCGCAGGGAGCTCGAGAAGCTCGGGTTGAGGCAAGGGAGATGGGGAAAAAATATATTCCGAAGTTTTAGAAGTAAATGGGGAAGAGTGGGAGGATTTAAGTAAATTAAAGAGACTTATGAAGGAGCATAAATATCCGGCTAACTTTGAATGTTCCAATTATGAATTAACTACGATCCATAATCTCTAATTATATAACCTACCACTTGAACAAAATGGGATAAAGCAGCAGGTGATTCACTGAATTAACGATTATGATTAACATTAATTTGTAAATTAATCAATTTGAGGGGATGATTGTGTAAATGTTATAACTAATTTAAATATTTGTGAGTAGCGCTTTTGGAAACATTAAATTATTAGGGCACCGTATGGAAGGATATTTTGTCATAAGGAGAAAGTAAGGCAGGATGGTTCAAACAGTGACATAACTTCCATTGCGAAATTATATGGCTGATTAAAATCTACTCTCAAAGAAAACTAAGGTATCGTAAAATATTGTAAACAATATCTGCCTTAGGGCACACATATGTTACATCATCCAACATAAACGTTGAGATATGATTTGTGGGCCTGAAGCACTTCCGCGGGGGCTGAAATGAATAACTGGAGTCAACATCATATCGACACGAGAAGGTAGAACATAACACACATCGCCTTGGATTTACAGCGACGTTGATAAGGTTGCGAGAGGGCTAAAATTCGTTAACAGAACGAAGAAAAAAGACCGTGACTGGAATTCCACGACGTTGCCAAATGGGTTCGGCGATTTCTTCGGATGGAATTCACAAAAATAGGACCTGAGAAGTGATGAGGAATGACATTAAGAAGGATAGTGGTATGAAATTGGGGGATGAGAGGTGTAAAAGTGGAAAAGGAATCAGAATCAGGTGAACCGATGAGGTATAGGAAACGAAGGAAATTTAGACCAGTTAGGGAAAATAAGGTTAGGGGAACTTGAAGGGGCGATGATGGGAATAGTTTACAAACCGGGAGGGAGATGTGGGTGAGTCATAAGTGGTCGGGGCGTATAATGGGGAGAGGAGTGGCCGTGGCAAGGAGGTGGAGGAGGATATCAGTGGGTGGAGTTAGAGCGATTGCACGACTTCGGAGAGATGGAAATAAATTAGGCGTAAGCGATGCCGGAGTTTGGAAGTTAGGCGGCCAGGCGGAGTGCAAGGGGAAAGGCGCAGAGAGAGACAGCGATAAAAGCATTTCGGTATTTAATGGCGTTTGATCCGCTTATCAACGCCTCTCGAGGTCATTTCCATTGCGGAGAAAAGCGAGAGCAAATAATTTCCCTGCAAAGGATTGCGGAGTTGTTTGTAAATACTGAAAGCTGCTCTTGTTATTGGTAGGTAAGTTATAGTGTATGTTAATATGTGTGGGTCTTGAGTTATTTTTTGGGTAATACAGTGGGTGAGGGTTGGCATTACTCGTAGAGTTTCAGAGAGAATTATAGTACAGCGCAAGTTTAGAGTCGCATGAAGCCTGAATATAGCTGTTTATTATTTAGAATGCATGCATAATAAATTCTGTATAATGACATACTCTGATGCAATGCCAATTATTCCCCATCAGGATTTTAGTACCCTCATAATGTCACACAAAAATATTTCCTGGATTATTATTCAATTCTTCTAGGTTACGCCTAAGGTGTTTACCAACTGTTCTTGGCCCAAGTTGCGTATTTTACCTGCGAGTGATGTAACTGCATAGCAGCGTAACTGCATATAGTATTAAGTCCCTTTGCAGTCTAGTTTTGATAGAACGTATCGCCCACACTGATTCCTTTGTATCCATAATACGTCTGAAAGTAAGGAATGGTAGTAATTGGAGCTGTTTGAGCATCCTGATAGTCGAAAGTGTCAGAATGATTTCTAGGCCATGGTTAGTTCCTTTGTTGCCATTGAATATTACTATTAAGGGTTTCGGTGAACGGGTATGCTGCCATCTGTATGATTTGGTGCATTTTATTTGTGTACAATGAATTAGCCTCGATTCTCTAAATTAGGCAATAAATTTATTTTTAGGATGTCTTATAATATTTATTTTCGATGAAATCCCGCGAAATTCTCACAAGGGTGCAGCACAGCAGTCTTATAATTTTATTTCTTCTTTCTACATGAAGATCACCCTTACTCCGCTACTCCTTTCCTTTTTCTGATATGGATTGTAATAGGAACTAGTATTTTCAAAGAAACTGAGGATTGAGGTTAAAAAACAGCGTAAACTCAACCAATTAAAACTCATTGCTGGTGAAAACGATATTTTAGCCTAAAGGAAGTTGGCTTTGAAGGTGAGTGCATTGATAGATACGTGTTACCATTATTTCCATCCACTTGGCCAGTTAAGACGAGTTTTTACTTTTTATGCATCATTTATATGATTTTTCTACAAATAAATAAGAAAAAATAAATAATGTTTTATTGCTCCGTGATCCAGTTTCCTTTTCACGATCGCTTATTTATTCATTTATATTTTTTCTTGCAATTTCTCAGCATATACTTTTCACTGCTATGAAATGAGCAAATTTTTCAAAACTGAAATTCATCAAATCTACGTATATAGCAAATTGGTCAAGAGCACAACCTAATGATGAGTCATATAATTAGTTATTACGAGAAGTTAAGACCACAGCAAGACAGTTTGTTAGGTATCGGTGGACGGTGAATTAATTCGTCTTAATAACCATGAACACGTAGAAATTATAAAACAAGGATATATTTATCAGCGTAGAGAGAATTTTGATACCAGCGAATTTCTTTAGCGGAACCCACAGAAAACACATTGGTGACTAGAGGAGTTCACTGTAAAGTGTCAGGGCCATTATATTTTCCAAGGTCCATAAAATATTTAAACATGAAAGAATTGAGTTATGAAGGTCCGGATTTGAACTTTTGTTCGTGAAAAGGAAATAAAAACCGACGCCACGTCCATGGAAATTTGCGTCTCATTCAAAACCACTGGAATGATTGTACATGGATATGCTCTTTGGAGTTTAAACGCGTTTGCACTTCGGTGCTGTCCATTGTTGCCCGGCGATATTGTTGGGTTTAGCCGCAAGTGTACATATTTATGGCGTGATTTGAATTATATGATGTACAGGCGTTGGGCCCTGCAAGCGAAGCGGGAGAGATGAAACGGGAGTACGGAGTTGGACGAAGAGGACATGGGAGCACGAGGTGGACAATGGGTTGGACGGGGAGTGGGGTGACGCCGGGAAATAAAAGTGGGAGGAATGATGATGTGGTGGAAGAGAATATAACGGTGAGAGCACGATTTCAAAACTCCACCGAGTAATACTAAAGTTTTTCCCAGCGTAGCCCACTTTGTCATGGGACGCGCTGGCAGTGCCCAAGGGTGGTCCTATGAATCTCGCCAATAGCGACGGATGTTGAAAACCTATTGAGAGCGCCGAGTCCCAACGAAACGGTTACTACCCGCTACACAAATTTGAACATATTTTTTCTTCTATATTCTAATTTACAAAATTAGTCATATATCTGCCACTCGCAATCAGAAGCACGATTCTGTTTCCAGTTAAAAGGCTTTATAGGCCCCTTCTTTAAAGTCGGGCCCGTGGGTGCGTAGCATGAAGGCAATAGGTACATACGTTAATCGCAGTTCCTATGATTTGCCAAAAAAACGTTTACACCAAATTTATATTTCTATAGGATGAGTATCATCCACTTGCGGCTGTTAACTCAAATCGTCACTCCATGACCCACTAAACTGCCCTTATATTCTAACTATTAATTAGCTATGATTGATTCCCTAATAATTTATTTTTGTCAATACTAAAGCAGCAACTGTGAAGAAACATGGCAGATATTACCTGTTAAATACATTCATTTTATCTCCTCATCGGAAGTCATTTTCATAAGTTGAAAACTTCGTCTTAAAATCATTTGCAGCTAACTATTTTGACGGCATTGTTAGGCTTTATCTCCATGCTATTCGCAGTTCACTCGTTAAATGAATCCGCGTCTGAAAAAACGCGCTAAAAACTTCAGCGAATTATTCTCACCTAAATATAATTGTAAACTCACCACGTGTGAATACTCGGTGACAAGAGTGTCAAAATAAATCACTTGAAAATAATAGACAACAAAGAATTGCGGAGAACATAGTGTTCACGATAATTTCATCAAAATATTTCTTGGCAAAAATACGGCATATGAAGGAATTCCTCAGTATAAACTTGGTCGCCATAAAAGTAATAAATAGGTTACGAGATACAGTGGGGGCGTGGGAGAAGGAGGACAGCCACCTCTACGGAGTATTCCGTGCAGTATCAACGACTCGCTTCGCCCTCCACCTCCTCTCTGGCAACGCCAAGGGCCTCCTGAAGCCCTGCTCTCCTAACCTCCTTTCAGCTGGAAATGGTTGAGAGCTCTGCACCACGGGCAACACTTTTTTGACGGCTTTTTTAGGGAGACCAAAAAAACGAAGGGGTCGAAAGAGTTCTTTACGTAAGAAACTGCGGAAGCAAAAACTTTAAATAGGATGGCGCATGTATTCGCGTCATTATTATGGACAACAAAAATACGGTGCGTAGCACTTCTGACACCGTGCATTAAATTATATATCCGGAGGTGGATAACCTTTAACGTTACTGCTTCTGGTTGAGACTTTTTTCAATGGCATATTTTATCGTTAGGGTTTCAATAGTGAAGATAATATAGCCGCTGAAAAACATTTTTTGATGATTTCTTGATATCTACCCCAATATTAGTTTGAAATTGCGTCATGTGAAACTGTGCATAGTTTCGTTTTAAGGCAATACATAACGATAGTGAATACTTATATTTGTTATAACGTGATCCGCTTATACTTGAGCACCCCCGTAAAATGTCAGTGTATTGATAGTAATAGTTGATAGCAGTAGTAACGTTGAGAGCAAAGCGGTTTAAAAAATATTTCAATATAATAATAGACTACCTGAAATAACAGATTTGATTAAATGATCCAACATCATAGGAACAACTGAGGAGAGAAAACTTGAATTCAAAAAAATCTGTTTATGTTCCGTGAGATAATTGATTTCTAATTAAAAGTCCTCACTTAATTATGAAAAATTTTAAGTGTAAGCAAATCTTGAGTACATCAAAATTAGTTTGTAGCCATCGCGTTCCGTATCCTCACTTTTTCACACACTCAGCGCACAGGAAAATAAATATGATTTAGTTATGGCACTCATCCTGTTCTATTATACCTCATTACTTTAATAACATTACTCGGAAATAAGAGTTCCCTACGGTTTTGGATACTTTTTCATTTCGTTAATGTGATTTACCCTTTGGATAATTCGCTTGAGATGTCTTTCCTTTTTACCTGTTTTAGCATGCACACACACTCAAACCATTGGAGATTTTGGAATTGCATGGTCACTTTTTGCTTTTGACTAAATAAGATCACTTTAAACATAGTCGTTGCCTTTGGTCGCCTAATTCAAAAATTATATGTGATTTGCTATGTGATGAACTGATTTGAAGTACATGATAGACAAGAGAAAAAAGTTTTCTTTCAAAACCTAACAACTACTGATTATATTAAGTAAAATTGTCAATATGGCTTTCAATTTGAACTATTACGTGGCGAATACTACTAAGTTAATTACTAGTCGTCATGCAATTCCACTAACAATAAGGATGATGACATACTTTTGAGAACTTTCAAAAAAGCCACTCGCAAAGTGTTTGTTTAGAAGACGAATTAAAAGTTTGAAAAATAAAGTTTAAATAGTTGAAATGAAATAAAATGATTTACTTTGTAATTCCACACACTTTATTTAAAAACACGTCCCAGGTTTCGACGTTGAACGTCATCATGACCTGATGATGACATTTAAGGTCGAAACCTGGGTCGTATTTTTAAATAAAGTGTGTGGAATTACAAAATCAATAATTTCATTTCATTTCAATATGTTATGCAAATTCCATAAATTTACGACGTAAATAACAATTTTTAAAGTTTGAATAGTTCATATTGCTTTCTTAAGAAATTGTGTTGTTATTTTGGGTTAAACAGATTTTATTACTCTCTTTTTATTTCCTGAGCTTCAAATGGTGAAATTATTATGCAAAGGTTGAAAGAATCCTTCACTGCGTAACTATCAAATGAGAAAACTATTTAAAACGTTCGGCTACCTTTATATAAAAGCATAATATGAAATTTTTGAATACTTTATCAATTAAATGCAGTAGAAACACCGCCTGTATTCTTCATTTTATATTTTGTCAGGTTTTAGAGTTTCGCGAGTAACTGTTCCGTTATGGTATACAGCATAATGCTCAAATCAATATTGTCCATGTCTGAGAAAATTGATGGAAGATCTGTTGATCAGTTTGAAACAAAAGTATGAATCAATCGGCATTAGCATTTGCACAACCCTACTCCAAGAACCTTAGCACTTGACTCTTATATTGTGTCTATTACTGATTGTAAATTCTGAGACTTTTACAACCATATGTGAATTGGTTTTAAAAGGCCCTTATCCAATTATGAAATAATTTCTCTTACGTAATTTTTCATGCTGAAGCCCCGGTTTTTTGATACTAATTTTAGTACTTATAACTGCATTGAGCGGTCCTTCAAATGAGACCGTAAATTTGTAGTCAGATCCTTGATTTCTTAAAGATGTGGATTCTTCGTTTGCAGACGGAGATGCTTCATTGTTCAATGGCAAAAGCTAAAATTACACTTGCTCTCCTAACTTTTTAATCCGCAAATATATAATACAACTGAAAACTTTTGTTTTATCTCCTTAATAAGGTAAGATAGGTAGTTACTCTGGTCAAAACCATGAGCACAAGTAGCGGTGGAATTTTACTTCATCTACCCTTGTGTACTGTTGTTATTGTGGCTATAACTAAATTCTGACGTAAAAATATCAAGTTCAATATGCCTTGTTTCAAAAAGATAGGAATTATTTTTCCTTGTTCCTCTTATATAATGAAAGGACTCTATTTTCCTTTGTCTAGTATTTGCGTTCTCCCCGACAATTAGCATTTGAAAGCATCCTAGAACGCGACTCCTGTGATGGATTACACCCAATCTTAATTAAAAGGAATGCTACACCAAAAACAAAGGATGAAATTAACATGTTTCAGACAAGAATTTGGCGCGCCTGTGAATCCAAATGTACCTTCTGTCACAATTCATGCTTGGCATGCTAATCTTCTCACACGCAAATGAGAGGCCAACCATCCGAGAACACGAAAGTTCCTTTCTTTACACATTTGCACTATAGAGAGCTTTTCACCGTAAATGGCCTTCCATCGGCTCTGCTTTGATGCACGCAAATGATTTACTTTCTCATGCCACCAAACATCTTCCAAATCTAAATTTCTATAAGCTCTACCCACCTAAAAACAGTATTTAGACTCAGACTTGCAATAGATTAACAGAAATTGAATCGCCAAATTTTTTATCTGTAAAACTAAATATTTTTCAAAATTCTAAAATCCTCCTACACATCAACTCAACTAGTCGCTGGAATGGTTGAGCATTTTCCGAATTATTTACGTGAATTTTAAACAAAATATTTCTCGTATATTGCTAAGTACTTGAAAAATCTTTAAATTATGCTTTCGTACACATTTTGCTGAGTAGATTCAGTTTTGCATTCCATTCTCTTCCGTCCCGTAACCCTTTCCCATAATTTTCTCGTTTACAGTGGTTACTAAATTGTTATTCCCTCCGCCTCGCTTCGGAAAGCACTTGTCCAACAGTGTGCGCTGTTGATCCTGTCGCTGGAAAACACTCCCCGGAACAAAATTCTGAACGTGGAGTGTTTAGGCCTCCTTCGCATAAATACAGTTGAAAATCGAGCAACTCCCATTCATCATCTTGCCAAGATGCTGGGTGTAGCTTCCTTAACACTACGAGAAAGAAACAGATAGGGTATTCGTAACTTTCCACCGGCGGGGGTGTGAACTATCCCCGACGCACTAAATTACGCAGGATGGCACTTTCACACCTCTGGTCTCCCCAAGGAAATAAAAGGCCTGGAGCGAGTAGTACGACAATGCGCACGCAAGGAAATAAGGTTATTTTTCGAATCTGCGATGGCGTGGGCGAGCAAAGGGGGGTGGGTCGAAAAATGGCGGGGATAGGAGGAAGGGAAGGGGAAGGGAATCATCCCCTTCCCGCGCCTCGTGGTGAACCTCTTCGTGAAAGGAGGAAGTCCAAAGTCAGCCCTTATCTGTGGAGCGAGAAATCCAAGTGGGATCGCAAACAACCTTTCCTTTTGCCCCCTCCATGCCGGCCCGCTCGCTCCACTCCGACCCACTCATACCCCCCGCTCTCCTTCATTCTCTATTTTCGTGTCCCCGTTTCCCCTATCCCCCGCCCCGCCTCTCTCCTACCTCCCATCTCCTTCCTCATACCATATATCCCTTGCTGCCGAAAACTCCCCTTCCCATTGGTCTCACTCCCCGGAGCATCCTCGATCCCTCCTCCTTCTCGCTCCCCGCCGTCCCACCCTCTCTTCTCAGACTCTCGGTCTGCAAATCTCATTTTCACAACAAAGTGAGTTCGCCCCGTTCCCTTTTTCTAGATCTATCTGGTTGTCCCATTACTCCTCCTTTTTTGTACATTATTCTTTTTTTCCCTACCCCTTTTACTCCACGCACACCCATGTTCCTTGCCGTCCTTTTGTTTCTCATTCCCACTACTTCGTTTATTTCCAGCTCGTCCCCATTCCCTTTATTTTTTTTAAGATTTCCTCGATTGGAATTTGAATGTCACACGGAGACGTCTTGTCGGCTGGAGTGTCCGAGTACCTCTTCCCCTTTAGATTTGTGGGAATTTTATGGTAGCGACCGGTTTGAAATAAAAACTCAAATGTCAGCGTCTTCGGTGATACGTGCTGATTCCATTAGTGATAGAGCCCTAACGTGGTGTGTGGTAAAGAGAGACTTTTAACAAATTTTCAGTGGTGGTTTTATGTGAAATGCGAAAGACACTCATTATAAATGTAAATTATTTTTTGCAGTTTGGGCAACTAATTTACAAATCTCATGCAACGCTTTTCCTTTCGCGAGGAAGTATTTCCTCTCCGAAGTCTCTTGTTACATCAACTTACTGCAGTCCATGTACACCAGATCTTATGAAAATTTTCCAAAATTAGCATTACTCCTTCAACGTTTATTTTGCGTTTGCCTTGCTTCAATTGCAAAGCATGCAGCAGGTATAAAACTTTACGAACTCTCATTCACATTTTTTCTGCGATTTTATTTTTACTTCACTGTTATATCGTCCAGTGTTCATTTAACTTTAACTTTTATGCCCCTCATTTACATTATTCACTTTTACATCCACATAATGACTTAATACGCCGCCGCAAGCCGTAAGCCGCCGGTAGAGCCTATGGCAGGGGTGTTAAGTCACCACTCGTAATAGAAAATAAAACCGCATGTAAAACTCACAAATCTACACACACAAAATCGTATATATTCATACAAAAACCTTTATAACTTACACACATTTAAATACATATATCATCAACTAACATACGTATGCACCTACGAATACTTTATGTATATGCAACGTTTAATTTTTTCTGATTTGTAAATTAAATATCTTTAGTATTTCTATAATGACTTTGGTTTCTTACTATTACTTCTGGGGTCTTGAATTTCCAGGGAAATAATAAGTATTTGTATCTACCTGTACTGAAATCTATCTCCCTTATCATATCTTTGTGGTCTAATCTACGTAAGTAGTGTAGAGCTATAATAACTCCTTTGGTATCATTGTTAAACTCGCTTGTTCTGAATATTTCTCGGTGTCTCAGTCTCGCATGTTCTCTTCGCATCTCAAGTGGCTCCCAGCATAATTCCCCAAAAAGACCTGCCACACCATTCTTCTCATTATAACAATTTTTGACAAATCTGGAGTATCTCTCTAAACTTAACCTTATTATTTTTTTCAAATTTTCTCCCAAGGATCCCAAATGCTTGTAGCATATTCCAAATGAGGTCTAACTAGAGCAAAATAACAGCAAATTCTATCCATCCGAAATATTATTCAAGCTGTTAATGCCACTAACCATTTAAAAAAGTATTTAAGTAATGAACTGGGAAATATACGAATACATTGAATACCTTATCCTAATTCTAATTTCATATGAAATAATTTCCGTTGAGAGTCTATCATATGATAATAAAATCATAGGATGAGAGTAATGGTCAGACTTTACTTAAATCAGCACACCGTCTAATGCAAAAATAAATTTCCTTTAACTATTTCATCAGACACATTTTTAAAGCACCTCCGATAGAAGCATCTTCGATCAAATCCGTGGACTCATTCCACATTTAGCGATTTTTTTAAATTTTTCCCTTTCATAGGCAAAATTGAGATGATTTCGAAACATTTATTGAAAAACTGCTCATTTTTTTTACCATTCAAAAAAACTTTAATTAGTCTGATTCATTCCATCAAAGCCAAAACTTTTGATGCTGCTGATAAATGATTGAATGAAAATGGATAATATATTATCGAAAATACCTATTTTCTTTCATGACTGTTTGCATTTAAGATATAAATTCATTTGAACAGCTATCATGCTGCAAAAAGAATCATAAATGAGCCCAAAGGTTTTAAATAATTAATACAAAAAGCCAATAATTAACATCTCCTTACATTTGATTAACCACTTAAAAAATTAGTACTTCTTATCCCACATAACAATCTAATTGCTTTATGAATTAGAAAAATATTTTAATACTTTTCTCCTACAGTTACTTTCTCAGGAAAAGCCAAAGACATACATTCCTAGAGAATTTGTTTTAGAAAAAAACGTATTTAATACGTTCGTGTAAAACCATCCGTTAGAACTTTATTCTGTGCCATGATTTTTTCTTGAAACCTAACTGGGTCTACATTTATTTATTGGTTACTTTTATGGACCACAAAGATTGAACCACTCGATTTAACTTTGCATTCAAGGAAAAAAATCGCATTAGTCTATCGTTATCAAAACAAAATTAAATATTTATGCAGAGCAGCTTCCATACTGGGGAAACTAATTCATTTGCGTAAATGAATCGTTATCATTACAGCTATTTCAAAATGAATACACCATCTGATATGTGATTCTGACGGGCTAAAGATGTTGAAATGGTTTTCTTAATGTATACGCATCATATTTTAACGTTTCATGCACAGGAAAATAAGTTCAAGACTTCTTATAGCTGAAATAAACAAAAATGGCAGATATTACGACCGCCATATTACGCTTTTTTGTACGTCTAGTTGAGTATGAAATAGAGTTTATTTATTTATTTAAGATAAATACAAATACAGTACTTTTTTACCTTTGCATTGTACTTTTAACAATGATACATCTGCAACAATTGACACAATTATAAACAACCAGTTTTAGTTTTTAAACATTTTGTAACAATGACTCTGTAAAATGTAGCATCTCAATTTGAATTCCATTTTGCATTTGAAACGAAAACCGTGTTTTTGTCTTTACGATATTCTGAATAGTATTTTTTCCTGATAATAATTGATTAACATTAATTATATATTAATACAAAATTAAACTAACATCTTACTTAAAGCGTCCAACGGATGGGATTGGGAATGCCTAGGTCAACGCTATCCCTATACGCAACACCACATTTCGATCCCACAGTTCTAGCCCCTGGTTTTAATCATACTTTCAGAATATTATCAATAACTGTTTTTCAATGCTTCTAAGATGATTTTAATCATATCATCCGTCACCTGAATTTGTTTAATTTCTATTAGAAAACTTCTACAATTTTCCCACTATACGTAGACACAATCAAATAATCGCAAAGTATATAGGTCACCTGTTAACCCTGTCCAGTCAAAGGGTTCAGCCTAACAGTTCCATTCTGATTCACCTTAATAATACCTTACCACCATACTATACCTTCAAATAATTCACACTCAAATAAAAATAAATTTCCAGAAACTCATGTCCGTAAAATCTGAATTGATTTAACTAGGACAAGCTCTACTTTATTTGCCTGTTATTTGCTACAATGAATTTTATTTGAACCAGATATACTATATGCTATCCTTCGTAGGTATTTCATTATTCACACTTTACACTCGGCGACTTATAAGCCATCTCTTCACGCCACCATTAACTCCTGCCCTATCCTATTTCTAATAATATTTTGATGAAGAATATTCCCATTGCGTGATGTGCTTTATCATTTTAAGGAGTAGTATGGTAAATTACCCTAATATTCGGATGGGCTCAGGTATAAAACGCATGGGTAAAATTTGGCCAAATTTGTGTCCACAAAATTATGGGGCAGGTAGCGCCTATGATGCTCCTACGTCGCCATTTCACCATTTACCGCTTTAGGAAATACGCCCTCCCTTCACACCTCACATCATCGCTGCCCCGAAAACCCCGGCATACTTCCCTCCGCCCGGGTGCCTCTCCACCTCTTAATCTTTTCCTCTTCCCTTTTTTTTCGATCTCTCTTTCCTTTTTCACCGCCAAATTTCCTCCCTCTACCCCGGTCTTCCCTACTCCCGCCACCCTCCCCCGACTTTCCCCCCATCCACCCCCTCGACCCCTCCACCTAACTCGACCCACGCACTCTTCCCAAGGGCAAAGACTGTGGGAATGAAATGTGCTGTTGCGTCAAGGGATGGCGGTGGCCTAGGCAATCCCAATTCCCTCCGTTGCACACGTTACGGAGCTTCCCTAACCAATTTCAACCCTTCCCTGCCCCCTCTACCCTTTACCTCCCCTCATGACCTTCCCTCTTTTCTCTCGCTGCCGCTCCACCTCTCTTTCCCCTTCGCAGGCGCAGCGGATACGCGTGTATCCGAGTTCTTTCCCCGCCCTTCTCGCCGCTGCCATCTTGGCCCCTTCTTCCAATCAATCCCACAATTCCTTTTTGCACGCCGACGACTCGCCCATCCGGATAAATCCCACACCCGGATCCCGGCGTGCCTACCTGTCTTGCCCGCCTCCCTCTCGCCTCCTCACATTGCTGGCCTTCTCCGCACTTCCCCCTTCCCAAAATCCTCCTCTTCACCCACTTCCTATTTCCATTACCTCAAGACTCAACCCCACGCGAGTTCGTTTCGTGGCCTTCTCTTTAAATTGTTGCAGGAGGGAAATACTCGCCAGGATGGACCACTCCCGATGTGCCTCACCTCCTCTTCTTAATTTTTCCTTTCCACAATCCTAGCGGAATTTTCTCAATGCGGAATGAATGTCTCCGTGGATAGTGAAAATAATAACAGGAACTAAATTAAATTTAAAAATCAATTACTTCTAATAAAATTTTCCAATGATGTATGGGAGTAAGCATAGCTGTACCTAAAATAGGTTGAAGCGAAATAAATCAGGAATTAAAATGACACTAAGTGTTGAAAAGAACCTAGATTGTGATTTAAACACCTTTGCATTTTAAAAAGGTGTCTTAAAAAATATCCAATAGTTCTAATGCTTTTTAAATTAAATTTTCAATGAAACTAAACCTAAATCGCGAGTTATGAGTGGGAAAGATGGCACAAATGACTCTTTCAACTACTTTACCATATCACTCCATTATAGGGATTATAAAAATTTTCTTTTACTATTGCTTTTCTTTTAATTTTCGCAAGATTAACTTTTAAGACATCTAGCATCAGTTTTTTTTAAATAACTGTAGCATAAGAAGGTGAGTATTTTTATCTATTGATAAATGTTCCAGGCGGTTTGAACGCATCTTTATACTTATAGTAAGTCAAAATTTAAGACCCTTTAGCCTTAGTCTTTTTATTTCTGTTAGGTTTGTGGGCTCATTTACGGAAAGTGGGAAACCGTACTGCGTTGTAAGACCACATACGAGGATAAAGCTGTCCCTAACGTAATTTCTGGTTTGAAAACTATTATTATTTATAATCACTCTTTCCGCAATTTCTCTTATTAATATCAGAACTACCTATCAATATATTATACCCTTTATCGGAAATAATTCAACTCTCGGCTGTCAAAAGATATCCAGGAAACCCCTCTGAGGAGATGAGATATTTTATTTAGCTCTTCTACCGGATGAGAAAATCTCCTTGGATGGAAACTGTTCTGGCCACCGTTATAGTGAATCTAACGGAGGGAACGAAGCTTGGAACAAAGGAGTACCCGATTCAGCCACGACTGCGCGAATGGCTTTCACAATAACTGATGCAGCTACTAGTGTTAACTCCAAAGGTTTTTGGCTCCCCTTAACACCATCCATTTCTCTGGTTCCCCAGACTAAATATAAATTTTAGCAGAAACCTTTGGGGGACTATTTCTTCGAGGTTTAATCTGATCTAGTAATAAACCGATGGGGTTAATGACTTAATCTTTGATGAAATAGAGAAATGAGAAAAAATATTCCTTAAAATCCATCGTGAAGGGGACGGATAATTGAAAAAGCAGTTTAGTAGAAAACAGTTTGGTGTGTGATTGAGAAAGATGTTCCGCATGGGAGAAAAAACAGCCAGATATCAGTTTTGGTAACCTTGAATTATTGTATTCGGAAATATTTCGCGAATCAATGATAATTGGTCGTTTACTCGATACTTCGCTGGGGTTACTTCGCAAAAATGTTCACAAACGGTACAACTACCTCGCTTTCATGAAATCAGACGGCCCTTTGACTGCTTCGGAGAGGCGAGGGGGAATATTATACCCTTGAAAAGCGAACTGTCCTTCGATAACCTAATTTTGCTATGGAGAGGCCGCCAACAATTTATTCGTTTAGCGCTTTGAAAATGCACAGGCGGTCATTGCATAAAGATTTATATGCTTTGAAAACTGCAAGACTTAGCCCTATGATTATTATTTAAATATAATCAAATTTATTCACGACAACGTCATTAATATAAATGAAATGCGTACTGCTTCATTTTCTTAATCAAGCAAGGGTGCGTGCTCATGGAGATTGAATGATGCATAAACTTTTGAAATATATAACAAGTGTTCGACATAAGAAAACGTTAATGTTGCATTGACCAGGATCTTCTATTCCAAAATAACTTATTTGACGGGAACTCTGAGAGGCAGCAAGAAGGAGAACCCCAGATATCTTATCAGTAAAAAAACGAAGAAAGAAGTTCCAGGTCCCTAGAATGAAGAGGGAATTTGTGTTTTCGAGTGGAAAGACAAGGGGATGTCACATGATCTCCTCGGAGTTAGGAAGCAACTTTGCGGCAACCATTTCACGAAGATAGGGCAAACCAGAGATGGTGGCTGCCTAGCATAAGAAATTCAAAAGGGAGGAGTAGATCGTCGCACTCAATATTTGTCTCATTACACTTTCGGATAAAAATACGACTAGAGAAGTTGGTGATCACAGTTGTTACAGTAATGTAAATCGCCTTTCATGTAATGCACAATAAGTGTTAGTGAACATTAATGAGCTGTACAAAAAATACTGTATTTCTAAAAATATATTTACATTCCTAAACTGTTTGTCTGGATAAGGTAAAGAGAGTCCTTGAGTTTTCCATCGTCACTCCTATTAAAACGCCAAAGATCCTCTCCTTTGTTTTCCCGTCCTTAATGCAGTTGGTAAGAAAGAAAAATAGCAGCTAACGGGATGCGATGAAGTGTGCTATTTAAAGGATTACAGGGTACTTTATGCCTGCCCCGACTTTAAAGGTAAACCAAGGATTTACTTTTTACCATGTTTCCAACAGTACCATCAAGATTTATAAATACTTTTCAATGATGTCGCTAACTGTAATTTTACAACAAACGGTAACAAACGCTTTCGGATTCCTCGATTAAACAATCTGGATATACGAGGGTCATCCGGAAAGTAGTACCCGTTCGTGAAATAAAGACACAAAAGTAAATATTAACAAACATAAAAAATTTTATTTGAAAGAGGATACTTTAAACTACTTCTCAACATAATCTCCAAGCAAATTAAGGCATTTGTCATAACGTGTGACAAGTTTCTGTATTCCTGCTGCATAGTCCTTCGCCGCCAGCTCATTGAGATACGCGAGGGACCCATCTTGCACAAATTTTTGCATAATGCAGATGGTGTTTAACAATTTCATGAACAATTGTTCGAGAAACATTGGGAATGTGCTCACAGATGTCATCAATTGTGACGCGCCGATCGTTCCTCACGAATTCGTCAACTGAGCTCACCAGTTGGTCTGTAATGACAGACGGTCTCCCCGAACGCTCATCGTCGTGTGTGTTCCCCCTCCCCATGTTGAAGTTGCGACACCACCGCCGAACAGACGACTCGTCCATTACATTGTCTCCATACACCTCCTTTAATTGGCGATGAATATCACATGGGCGAACGTTTCTTGCATTGAGGAATTTAATCACTGCCCTCACTTCACAACTGGCGGCGTTCTCAATTTTTTTAAACATTGTAAACAATCACAGAAACAACACAGGCAATGCTAGCGTCACGCAACTTGGCTCAGAGAAGGCAGACAAGCCACTGAAGCTATCTGACCTCGTCCAGCGGCTACTCGCGTCGTCAGCACTTCATGCGGCACGAACGGGTACTACTTTCCGGATGACCCTCGTACGTTACATACGTAAAATATGAGTGAATTAATGTCAATGCAATTATTCACCGCCTGGAAATATTCTGGAAGCGTTAAGAAGAATAAATACAATGCTTCTTCAAATATTTAGGTTTTCAATGCGAAATATGTAATAACAGAAATGTATAAATGTACGGAAAAGCTCTAAATATTATCAAGTAGCATGTTGAGACTGTTTAGGAAATGTATAAGTGTATGTGAATCGTGCACATAAATCTACATTAAGAAATGTATGGACACAAAATGAATTAAAATGAACGTCTCAGTCCTCTGCTACTAATAAGATTAACCATATATAGTATACTTAGAGAATTATTCGTCTTGCTTTCAGAAAACAATATTTTTATAAGAAGGATGGGAAACAATCCAGAAGAAAGCATCTTATTTTTTGAAGTACCAGAATAATAAGATCGTATTATTTAGCTCATAGTCAACATACGTGTATGAATCTAATGGTTTCCAAAATTCATTTAGGTGAATTATAAAATTATATTTTAGTGTGACTCGAGTAATTAATTATTAATAAAAATTAACGGTGAAAATTTGCTATTTCCGAGGGGAAAATTCATCTTGCGGAATAAAATCGAAATGAGATAGGCTGTTATACGTTGGCCAATTTTTCATTATTTGAAGTCATCCACCCTCATTGCATTAACAACAGACGTACTTAATATTCGATTTAAACTAGAAAACTAATGGAAATGTATTCAATGACGGGCTGTATTTAATGAACAATACTCAATGAAAACGTGCTCCATTCGTTAGTCGACTATTTCAACAGATATGCTGGACGCCTTAACCAAATTGTACTTAATAGAACAGTGTTACTGGAGATATCATTAAATTTGAAATAACTAACATATTATTTAAAAAGTTAACAAACAACTGGTGTTCATCCGAAAGTAATTTGTCTTCATAAACTCAGTAAAACCAATTATATTACAATGCAGAAATTGTCATGTTTGGAGAATAGATTTATCGACTCAAACAATAAATTCTTGAAAGTGGTATTTTTTACACATTTGTACTCTAACAAATATATGCCAGAATATGTTTCCTTGAGAAGGGACATTGAAGGGAAATGTTAAAGTTTTGAACGTAAAACAAGCGTCCCAAAATTTCATTTTTTCGCCCGTTCATGTCCCTTGTCGACTTCGAAGCGCGACCATCGACGATATCATATAGCGCACGCATTCAAACTTGTGTCTACCTCTGTTATTCCCCTTATCTGTCTCCATGTTTACTAACTGCTACCAATACATTCCTCTCCCTCACTCCATCACACTCTTCGTCCCCACTCCAGTTCCCCCCAGCCCCTCACCCCTTTCCTCTCTCACTCGAATGGTTGCTCCTCTCTAATGGAAATGCATGAGTGTTCCGCAGTGCTTCTCACCCTCCCCCCTCCCATCCACTCTTATTCTTTTCGCGCTCTCTCGAACAGCAGTAAACCTCGAAACGTCAAAATGGCGTGCCTTGAATTCCACTCTGACCATGTGAAGGCGTGTGTTGAATGCACGATGATATTTTACTGTTGATAATGGGGTCGGTGAGCCTTTTTTCGCCGGCGATTTTTCGCTTTTTTTATAATATGTTTTCTCTGGGTGTGTTTGTCTTTCGTTGTCCTGGAATGGGATAGCAGAGAGAGGATAAAAACTGAACACCCCTTTTTCTTTAAAATCATTATTTGCTTAATTTTTGTGGAATGATCTCGATTTTTCCTTTTTTTTGTCCTTATTGACTGTTATTGCGAGGGATTATTTCTGAGTAAAGAGGGAAAGCGAAAACTAAACGACTTTCCCGGTTGAATTATTGTGATTTAAAACTTATTTGTATACTGATTTGCCTCCTTTTTCAGGTGCGATCTTGTCGTTTGATGTGTGACACGGTATAAAAAATCATAATGAAAACCGCAGTAATTATAGCTGCATTCTCTTATTACGAATATCTACTCACCACACACACACGTAGGAGAATTGCGCATGTCACCATTCCGTTGCTGTTCAATTTGGCTAATTAAATGCAATCCCCGGAACTGGTTGTTGCCTTCCTCACTTAGTACACTTTATAAATGTTTGTGTAAGCAATTAAATGCCGTTCCTTATTTCTTCTCATTTTCGATTTCGAGAATTTAGCTTTGAGATTCTCTCTATTAATGCACGAAAACTTTCCATAGAGAAAATCAAAGTGTATAAATGTTTCCTATTAACACATGCAGCAAACTCTAAACTGACCACCTTATTTATTTTCCATGGCATTTATGATCATATCACAGTGTGCACTCAACGTCAATAAATCCATTGGATGATTGGCTATTCACACTGCTGTTACCGCAGCTTGGACAAGCGAAACCCGGGCCATAATATAAGCACAATCAATAGCGCTTTATAGGCAATTTTTTCCGCGTTAATGAAAGCCTACTCTTCATTTAAAAGGGGCATTTGGAAAAACGTGGCATCCTTAGCCCTACTTAGGTTTATTTATAGAGAGCACTTTAAGTGAGTGCACTTCTCGTGAAATGTGACGTTAAAACCCCTTAGCCCCTATCGTGTAGAGTAGTCTAATGCCAACGCCAGATTTCTCTTCACCCTTCCTCCATTTTCTGAACATCCTGTCATCACCAAATAGCCCAGCTGTCTCTACTGTTGCAAATGATTTCAGTCGTGGGTCGCCTCCCCTAATAGCTACACTACAGAAACATCTAGGTAAGAATAGTTTTTTACAAATAATTAAAATAAAAGCGAGGGAATAATCTTCACAGTTACTTATTTATAAAGTGAAATGCTCAAGTGTTTTATCGCTCTTCCTCTAAATCATTTGCGTTTGTATTCGAGATACTCCATAATTTCTCACGCTCCTTTAGTTTCCTTTCATTTTTTACAGGGAAAATGATATTTTTCTAGATTAAACCTTCCCGCCCTCTTTTATTAAAACTCTTTTTCATTGTTCCAGTCCTTGATTAAATGATTTTTCTTTTGTTGCAAGGGTGGTTATCTATGGTCACTTGGTTTTTCACTCGCGTATCATTATTCTTCTACTACTTGAATTCTTATTCATATCATTCAGTCCGCCTTTTATGCATCGCCTACAAAAAATGGCATATTTCCCATGAAGTAGGCTCAATCATTGTATTCCGATCACTACTCCATCGCACACGGATATTGGGTCCGCATCCTGGTAGTTATGCAATACAGTTCATGTATGAAAGTAGTGTTGCAGAAGTTAAAGGATATGAGAATACTAATTTGAATTATTACAGCTGCATTCATACCTAGTCCAAGTTTTATGACTGCTAAAAGGAATTAAGAAAATTAAATTTAACTAAATATGAGAATAAATGATTATTCAAATGGAATCGTCCCTCAATGTTTGAGTTAAAAAGCTCAGTCTAATGAAATGTAAGTGAGCGAATTAAAATTTAGGACTATAGCCGACTATTCAGTATGTGATGACTTTTCAAATTGATACAAAGCATTCGTAAATAGAATGAAAGAAATATTCATTATAAAGGTCGATTAAAACTTGCCTTAGATATCATATCCTTCAAACAGGCAACGGGGTAAACAATAAGTTTCACAATATTCCTATGCGACGGTGGAAATTCTCAGAAAAAGGGGGTGTAATTTTGAAGACTCTTTAATAAGGCTAGCATGACTTCAGGGGCTAGATATTTTGGCGTGCACGTATCTTTTTGAAAGTTATCAAAGGTATAACTTTCTCTTAACTTCAATATGACGTTATAGAGCAAAAACCTACTGGGAATGTTCTCGGGTAAACGTAGATAATTGTGGAGATCTTTTATAAGGAGACCTGCTAGACTGAGATGTTCACATGCCGTCGGATCTTTGCCCTCGCCGATCATTGAAAAGTTATCAATATCTATGAAGGTTTTCATTATCTTACTCGATTTCTTTATTGAACCTCTACTTTAGTCTTTATTTCTTTGCATAGAATGGTTTTGCACTTGAAGCATGTATATTATACTTCGATTAATTTAAAGTATTACATGTCGGATTAGATTCAATAACTTTTCTTATTATACATGCTTTAATTTTAATCTTTGTTGTTTTTCTCTTTGTCAAGTTCGTTGATCTATTGGTTGATCACGGTTGTGGTTTTGAAAATTAGAGAGAGATAATCAATCAATTATAGTTTTTATATTCCGAAATTATCTCCTGTTTTGAGTCTAGTCAACAGTAATTTTTAGCGACTGCTTGTTATCTCAATGTGCATACAAAAAAAAACAAAAATAGGTATAACTTCATAAAATACGATGTAAATAAGGCATTTATGTTATTGAATGACTGTGTATGTGAGTAAAATTGCGTTCGAGAGACATCTATGCTTATAGATAGATCATGAAAATCAATTTTAGCGTATCTAACATTCAGTTACATATTTTGAAATTTTCTCAATTGTTTCCAGTAATTAGGGCCATACTTGACTACGCGCGGGATATAAAACATTAAGGGTCTCATGGATGCAAAACAATGAGAATTGACATCAGGTATTATGCGCAATAACCAATTTCATGATCGCCATTGGAATAGGTTCATTTAAACACACTTTTTTTAAATCTATCTTTCGGCTCAAAGTATTACCTTTTGAATGGTTTTTATTCCTAGATTTTTATAGGATTTACATAATTTCATAAACATTTTGAGAAGTAAGAGTTTGGTATGTGTATAATAAGAAAAATAGTTTGCTGATGATTCATTCCTAAAATTTAATTTCCATCAATTATGTAATAATGACTTTGTGAAAGTGTCTATTTCTATGATAAGTGTACTTTTTTGTTCAATTAAGAGTTAATCGTCGGAAGTCATGGAGAACTGAAATTTTTAAAATATATCACTGGGTAATCGGTGAATCCAAGGGGTAGAAAGACCACCTTTCTTTTAGTTCTCGAGAACTGTAGTCAAGAAAAATGGATAGTGAGATAAGAGAATCTACGACAGTTTCAAAGGTTTTTGTGTACCTACTCTTTGAATTTATTCCCTTTCATTTGGGCCTAAACGTTGAATGCCCGTAAAATTATAAAATAGCGTTATATTTGAGTGCCAATTTTTATTTCTCAGATTTTATAAATTAAAGTCTTCATTAGTTTATAATATGATAATATCATATAATTAATCGTCATGGCATTAGCTTAAGTAGCTTTTTAAGCTTTTTTATAAAAAAGGTGATGAATGCACTCATTGAAATCGAATCGTTTTTTGCTTAAAATGAACTTACCTAAAAAAATGTATATGAATGCGTAATTATCAACTCAATTAATTCAGTTGATACTGGTTCCGGGAATCATAATAAAATTTATTGTTTTTAGTTAAATCTTTTGAGGTTTACCAACGGGTGAGATTCTCCATGCTAAACCTGGTGGAGGACCTAACCCGATAGAAAAACCAAGAAAATTTCACCAAAACCATCACTAAAAATTATTTTTTTAGTTGAATCTTATGTTGCATATAAAAATGTCGTTTTCTGAGAATTTTGCATTTTTACACGAACTATTTCAAGTCTGTGGTGAAAACAAATATTATAAACTAAAGCCAATTTTCATTCCATGATCACTCCACGATAAAGTCTAACCTGCATCGTAAATATGGTTGAAGGGGTACATCTATCCTATACGAGCATATTCCTAAGTTCGAACAAATGAACATTTTTTTCATGAATTGTTCGCTTGAATAATTATTTATTAATTTTACGGCTCCTGTAGTCATAACAAGGTCTTGGCCGTTTTCACTTTCCTGCTACTGTTCGTGATTTCATGTAGCGTTGACGTTCCCTCCAAGCACCGGAGAAAATCAGGACTCGTAAGACCAAATGTTGAAATATTTCTAGGTACTACAAAGAGCATGCATGCATAGTGTTTATTGTAGCATAAAACATTAATGTATGGGTAATGTATTAAGTAATGCGTTTAAAAATATGATGAATTTATTTGGTCAATTTTTCTCTCACATTTCAAGCACACGAACACCAACCTTTTTTGCATTTTCGTTTCCATGACCCCATTTTAAATCAGCACATCACTTTATTTCTGGTTTAAAAGCGTTTTTTTCTTAGCTGATAATTTTTTTACTCGAAAAAAGGGTGGTATAATTAGCTGTTTTATGAAAATTAAAATAGAATTAGCGATAATTTAAGTACTACTAACAGTCAAAATACAGGATTTTTTAATACCATAGTTTAATATTTGATTAATCCATGCCTATTGAAAAGTTACCATATTCATGACCCTACATCACCGTGGATGTCGACGCTGAAGAAAAATATTTCCTTTGGCATTTTCAGGGCAATACAATTAAAATCAAGTAGATTAGTGGAAAAACATTGTTACAGGCAATGTTTTCCCACTAATCCTCACAAATCACGCTTGAACGATGGCCATTGATTAAAAGAATGGCCATTCACCGCGACCGTATTACGTACAGTGATTCCTTTTTTAGAAGAAATTACAACTCGCAGTGAACCGTATTCCCTCCGTCCGTTGACCTACCAAGGAGCGATGAACTATGGGGCCAGGCAACACACCCTTGGTACTATCCTCCTAATACGTAGCGGTTTTTCGTCAAGGTACTCGTGCTATAATTTTTCAGTAATAATTCAAGTTAATATTCACGAAAAACATTTAAATTCCCAGAGGTTTGATGATTTCTTATATAAAGGATAAAGATATAAAGATTTACTTGAAATTAAATTTGACATGGTTCAAATCAAATTTAGAACATTCTTAGAATTTAATGAAGGATGAATAAATGCATATTCGATATCCAATATTTTCTTTTCTTATTTCTCTCGTTGCATATTTATGTGTGGTCAGTACGGCCGTTTACCGGCCGTTGCACTCTAACCTCAGTGAGTTGATTCAACTCCGCGTATGCTCATGCTGAAGACAGTTACCTTATTTTCCCGTGATCATTCTCCCAACTGATTCTTCTCATATTAGACAAAAAAATATAATTGATGTTTTCATATGATTTGATTTGTAATATCAAACTTTGGTAGATCGAAGGTTTCATTTTCATGTCATCCCTGATATCCTATCATTTGATTTATAACCATAGCAAAAACTTCGAATTAAAATTTGTTCCTGGCACTGGTTACTGAAATCTTATTCCTGTACCCACTGACTTCACTTATTTATAGTGAATCATTATTTCAAAAAAAATTTCTGAAGGAATCTGGAGATACAAAAATATTTAAGATAAAATTAGGGAGAAATGCTCAAAATAAAAGCACAAAACTTTTTAATTCCTTCCAGCTATCAAAGATTATAATAGACATACCCACGTGGGTTAGATTATTCAATATTTCAACTCTCCATGAGCTCGGGTTCAAATCCCGGTGGTGTTGAATATTTTTCTGAGGTATCTCGATCCCTACTTGAGGTGCTCTGTGGAGGGCACTTTGAGTGAGTACGCCGTCCGTCGGATGGGACGTTAAGCTGCGGACCCCTTGGCGCCTTTCATCAAGAGTAGGCTAATGCTGACGCCGGGTTTCTCTCCACCCTTCATCCTTTCCTGTCCATCCCCTATGGCGCAAATGACCTCAGCTCTCGGTCGCCTCCTATAAAAAACTACTACTGCGTGAAACATTATTTCAAATACATTCCGCCTATTTTATCGTTCTACTAAGAGAGATGTTCTTTGCTCAATATTAGTACTCTAAATCAATCCATGATGTTAGCCACACATTATGATTTTAAAATTTGAACTTTTTAACAATTTTATAATCTATTGCCGTAAACTCCAGTTAACTTTAGCTTTGGATTAGTTTAGCCACAACTGAAACTTATTCGTTTCATTGATTTACTAGTTTTATACATAGTTATTATTAACTAATCTACCGGTTTACGTAGGTTTTCAGAGTGACACAACTACCAAATAAATGTTTTGTTACTCCTAACAAAACAAAATCCAGCAACGTACTCCACATCAAATCCTTCTTCATCTCTGTGTACTTCCTTCCTCCCTTCATCCCGTCCAACATTCCTATCCTATTCCTGTCCTTTCCTCGTTTGGCTAACATTCTCAATATAATATAAACAATTTGGGGCAATGAGATATAATAATAGAATGCGTATTGCTCCTCCTGAGAATGGAGTACATGCTCAGGTCATTCCTTAATCAATATTTCCAAGTTTTTGTAAAGCTATGCTGTCTAAATATCCGTGCTTTTTTAAAAAAAATATGGAAAGGTATGAAATAATCTTAGACATTCAACAAAAGAAGAACTATTCAAAAACTGATGCTTAGAATTGCAAAGAATATTTACGAGGTTAAGCACAAAAGCAGCATAGTGAAGGGACACTTTGAAGAAAGAAATTAAGTATTAGAATATCCTCATAGTCGTCAGTGATAAATCATGATAAAGTTAGACAGATGAACATTCGAGATCGCTTATACACGGAAGAGTGGAAGACGACAGCGTGGTGGACGAAAACGATGAAGACTCAATAAATCATTATGCATCTTACAATTGATATACAAGTACTTCGTGATATGATCAAAAAATACGTTGCCAATCCTAAAATATGACTTATTTCAGAGATTTAGAGTGCTTATGGACCAGTTGTTAAGGAGGTGTTAGGATTTTGGGAGGAGAGGGTGTGAAATCAGAAGAGCCTTGAGGATGCCCAGTTTCGGTTCAACAACACGGAAGAAGATTAGGGGCAACGAATAATAAGCCACTTTCGACACAGATTACTGCCAGCACAGTGGGAAAAGTAGTAAGTAGGTAAACAAATTATGTGACAGTCGCATTATACTCAGGGTGATAAGAAGTCAATTTTAAAGAGTGATGATAAATTTTTATTCAGAAAATTTATTATACAAGATTAAATAGTAGTAGTAGTATTTAGGGGAGGCGACCGGCAGCTGAGGTCATTTGCACCATAAGGGATGGATAGGCAAGGATGAAGGATGGAGAGAAACGTGGCGTCGGTAATAGCCTACTCTTTACGAAAAGCGCATAGCGGTCCGCAGCTTAACGTACCATCCGACGGACGGCGTACTCACTCAAATTGTTCTCCACGAAGCACCTCAAGTAGAGATCGAGATACTACTGAAAAATATTCAACACCACCGGGATTTGAATCCGGGCCCTCTAGGTGGAAAGCCAGGACGGTAGCCACCGCACCATCTCGATCCTCTACAAGAATAGGTTTTGCGCAATGAATTATGAA
Organism: Hetaerina americana; assembly: GCF_022747635.1. NCBI lineage: Eukaryota > Metazoa > Arthropoda > Insecta > Odonata > Calopterygidae > Hetaerina > Hetaerina americana. Next base: position 263,367 of record NW_027287128.1, read on the forward strand.
ATGATTCTCCATATATGTCGGCAGCCTCATGTGGCATTATTTATGCTTCAGCCGAGAATTTGTGCAGGTGAAACAAAATTTCAATATAGCTTCGTGTGTAACTCCATCGTTGCCGTACGGAAACGGTGCATGTGTCAACTTACAACGGCTGCCGCAGACAGAATACTCGAGTTGAATCAATAAACTTATACCTCCTATACATGTCATATTACACTAGCAATGAGAAATAATATTTCATTTGTATCCAAATGTTGCCAATTAAAATTTATGATCATTCTTTATTGTACAGACCTCGTATATGAAGGAAGCAAACGCTTCTTTTGAGACCAGAAATGGTGGAATTTTCAAATTGTGGAAAAAAATTACTAGTCACGATTTTGTGTAGTAAATCAGCTTCTTAAATTTCTGCATTAGGAAATTAGAAAATATTTAACTCTATGGTTAATATCCATTAATATTTTATAGCGAATATTTTATATAGTCAAATTTCGTTGGGTGGAAATGATAGACCAAACTTTTGTGTACCCACGTCTCAAACCCCCACCACCCCCTGGAGGATTCTTACTTCAATAACCTCCGCTGAACCCACCTCAATACGATTGATTGCACACACATCGGGCTCAAAACACCAATACTGGCAACGCACCTCATCCTTGCTTCGCTCCCTTGCTCCATAAAGGGTTTATCCCACGTTACCTGCACTCACTGCCCCATTCATGACCTCCAAATATCGGATAGTTTACCAAAGATCTCCCATCCTTAATTATATCCAGAATAGGGCTCCCACTCACTCACCTCCAACTTCAAATCTCATTTCAATACCTCTCCAATAATTTTTTTCAACAGGAGAAACACTCACGAGGTACGCCACAGCAAAGTCTCCTTAATACTCATTAACAAGAGGAACTTAAAGGAGAAATGAATCACAGGAAGGAAAAACATGAACAATAAGTTGAAAACCACCTTAAAACCGCCATGACGGTCAGAGGACAAACTACAGTTCGATTTTCGTATTCTTGAGAACACATAAGGTTAGGAATAATGAAATGTAGCTACGATAAAGGAATAATTAAGGAGAACTTTCAGTAGAAGATGATAGTTTTAGCATTAATGAAAACTAGAATCAATAGTTGAAGAACGCCGAACTTTAATTTTTGTCTTCAATGCGTTCAAACTGCTAATCATAGATAAAAAAGTTAAAGTCACCACGTTACAAATGAAATGCGGCTGCAAAAAATCGAATGACATTGGAAAACTCGCTCTGCATGATATCAAAGTTCAAAATAATGATGGCACACATTTTATGGCAACAAGGTATAATACACTATATAATATATTCGCAGACTTAATGAGGAAAAGTGACATGTCGAATGTAACAAAATATCCAAATTTATGAATAAGCGTTGAATGAATTAAAACAATACAAAAAAAATATATCCCCTCTAGTAAATCAACTCGACATAAAAATTTGAAGGTAGGTATATACGTAAGTCTAACAAAAATGTCAAAGTCTCAATGTAACATCAAGTAGATTCAAAGAATTTGAATTATTTAAGGAACAATCTTGTTTCTTACCCAGATGACACCATTGATAGGGAAAAGGATAGAAAAGACCTGCAATTATCCTTCCCTAAGCGTAATGAATCAAGTACTAGCAATGATTGAGTATATAATGGGAACGTGAATTGGATATACGGAGAATCTTTTGGCAGGTGTTGTGTCATTAGGAGGAAATTAGTTCAGGTAAAACGTCACTTCTATCGCGTAAGACCCATAGCAGTTGGTTTGAAGAAGTGCAACGGTCATCGCCCTCAGGATATCTCACAATCTCAAAGAGAGATGAATTCATTGTAGAGAGGGAACGACTATGTTTAAACAAGATGCTGGTACAACTATAGATTGCACCAGAGTGGCAGAGAGGAGAAACAGAGACTTTCATTGAATGTTCTTGATCAAATAAAGAAATAAGGGAAACACAAGTTTGAAAGAAACAGGAGATTGAAATCACAAAAACCTATAATATGGAGGGAAATTAGTACAGCTGAAGGTTAAATCCGCTGGTTAGCAACATAAGGAAAACTAGCCTTCGGAAGGCCTAGGGCAAGTTAAACACACAACCTCTTACACTGCGACTACCTTTTCGGCATTCGTCCCTCTCCGTTTGACGGAACATTGATGGTATCTCCTCTAAATAAACCTTATCGAAAAAGAATATCCTTGCAAAGTAAAAATGATTTAAATATCCCATTTATTTATTTCAGATATTTTAGCATGATCTACTTAAACATTATTTCAAAATATAACCGCCTAATAGTGGGAATTCGGTGGGTAAGAGGATAAGAGTTGAATGAATTTAACTCAAGTCCAATGGTAAAAGTATGTTGACAGAAGACTAACAAGGGAACATAAAAGTTCTTTAATAGCAGTGGAAGGGTTATATAAGGAGTGATTTCAGAAGATATGTTGGAAAGTATATATGTCTACATTGGGTGAATGGAGAATGAATGGGTGTACTCAGCCAATATTTTGATTAAAAGGCTAACTAATGTGGTCTTCAGAAAATGCTTCAGTAATTTCCCACCTACATTTATCTTTTTCAAGAATTATCCCGTCCCAGAATATAAAAACTAGGTAACGTTATGACTGGATAAAAACTCATTCTCAAAAGCCAAAGCCTCATAATAAAATATAGTTACTAAAATTTCTAAACAAAAAGGTTCCTTATATGGATATATGGGTGGGAATGTTGGAAATATATTTACTACAATTATTCAAAGAAAAGATTAAATTCAACAAGGGTTACTTTCTCTGTTTTGTCAATTTTCCAAATCAAAACTTTGTGATTTGAGAACAGAGCTATACATATGTTAATAATAACTTCAAATTTTTATTGGGATTATTTCTCTAAAACGCACTTAATGCTTTTGAAAAAAAATGTTGATTTACTTATCTTCCCAAATATCCCATTTATGTAAAATGAGACATGTTTGTCAATAGTTGCAGGGTAGAAAATACGTGATACTCGTAATTTTCTCGGAAGCTTTTGTTTGACCTCTTTCATAAAACCTGTAGTTGGTGAGACAACCTTTTTGGCTATTACACAGCTAAGTCAAATAAAAAATAATTCACGAGATCAAAGTGTATAAAAACTCTTCACCTGCCATGGCTGTATTTTTCAAAGTAACAAAATTTTAAAAGTATATACAATACAATATGTTAATCCAAATAGTAGAAAAAACTTTTGTAAGTTTCTCATTTAAATAGAATTCAATTGGTTCTCCAACTAGACACAAAATTCTTTATTACAGCCAAGCTATTCCTTATGGAATCAAATATGTAATGCAATGCAAATACACATTGAGTAGCGAAAATGAGAAAAATAGAAATGCAAAAACAAAGAAATAGCATTTAAGCACCCACAATTGCAATTTAATTTCACTATTTTCTTTCTAGCAGCAAAAACGTTTAAAATATCTAATAATTTTACATTCACATTCGTATTTAATTGAATCTTTAGTATATATATAGATGGGGAAAATATTATGAAGACAAGGTTTTATATGGTAAAAAATTTGGTATTTTCCCGACGTATCAGCTGCGTAAATTCCTCTCGGGTCCTCCACCGGGTTATATCGTCCATCTCGGCCGACGTTTCGATGTCCGACTCGGCCATCGTCTTCAGGGCTTCTGAATGCCGTTTGCCACTTTTTCCCCCGTCTATATAAAATTTTCCGCCCAATCAGGTGTCATTTAATTGGTCCGTGGAATGGCGCGTATCAGGTCGCCTTCCCATTGGCCGCCCGTCGTTTCTGGTTTTCCCCATTGCTCTAAGGATTGGTTTCCAAGTGTTGCTCAGGAAAAAGCCCGAGTCCCTGTTAAAATTAAGTTTTCGAAGTTGGATCTCGATGGTCTTCTTAGTGAGTCGGTGCCAGTATCTGTTGGATCAGCAGATAATTTCCCGAGTCCCTATTAAAATTACACAGCTGGTTAAAGTAAAGGACCCCATTGGGCTGAAGACCCCACGAGCGTACCAGATCCCCTGTGAGTGCAGTGAAGTTTACGTGGATGAGACGAGCCGAACGATCGAAACAAGACTGAAAGAACATCAGAGGCATCTCAGACTGGGGCAACTAGAGAAATCAGGAGTGGCGGACCATAGCTTTTCCAAGGATCATAAAATAAGGTGGGAGGGGACCAAAATTATCTGCCGACCGAGTAGGACATCGAAACGTCGGCCGAGATGGACGATATAACCCGGTGGAGGACCCGAGAGGAATTTACGCAAGGTTTGATATTTATCTTCTAGGGTATTTGGCTCATTTATGGAAATATGTGCATCTTTATTGTGAAAAAAGTAGCATAAGTTAGATAATGTCAAAACTTGAGCCTTTTTTCATCCTACGACATTGTTTAACGCTGATGTTTTCGACTCATAAATTGAATTTTGTTCCATTATCACTTGAAGTGCATTAGCCAATTAAGCTTATGAGTTGCGGTAGTTCAGGGGTAGAGCGCTGGACTACTGACAGGAGGGCCCGGGTTTGATTCCCCGGCAAGTCTCTCTGGGCATCTGTAGCTTCACCCCAGCTAAGTGAGTTTTCGGATACCAGATCTTCCGGGGAAACTACAACCGGCACAGGGAAAGGAACTGGCCCCCCTACCCTGATGTGTGAATTTCACGCGCTGTATATGGCTTTGTACTGGGTGAACTCTACCATCACCTACCAAACCAACCTTCGGGTTGATTACTGTATGTGTTTTTATTACTCAAAGACCTTTGGGTTGAAATTTGATTTAATTGTGAAATGTTTCTACCATTAGCAGTATGAAGCCGTTGCTGATAGTCCCATCAATTTCAACATCAATTTTTTATCGACATATTTGGGAAAATAAGGATATAAAAGTAACAATACTTGAAATGCACGGAATAATGGAGGAAATTAATTTTTGTTTATTCCTTTATGTAAGCTTCTGGGTTCATCAAAGAATAGCGAAACTAAGAATGACATTCTTTTGGGTGAGATCAATGATACTTTATTGGACATAATTTCTATCGGGAATGTAGAGAAGCACGAATAAATATTTATTCAAGCCTTTAGGAATAATTAATTAATTAATCTTAATGACTCGTATAACCACTTAATTCTAACACCGTATTTGCAATTTTTCATTAAATTCATCTACAATTTTTTTTAACTGTCAACAATATTTATTTATGTTTAATAATTCATATGCATTCCTCCACGGATACTTATTCAGTCATCCGTGTTGATGATTTATCCAAATTATTTGAATCCGTTATTACTTTTGACCCATTCGGAAATATGGCGATCCAAATTTGAATCCTGGTGCACATACGTATTAAAGTATTTACTTGCTGTAGTAAAAGTACTTGGCATACTTCAAGCGTAGATGTTTTCTCAAAAAAAGAAATCGATTGGAGCACAACAGTCCATAATATATCAACCTCTGAGACGGAGCCTTGCTATAAATCTTTACAGGACTGAAGATCGATTGACCACAGGTAAACAACCGAGACCAATACTAGCTAGCGTATGCGAAAGGAGAGAAAACATTTCCCAGAACAGCTCTTAACCTTTCCGCATCTTTCTCCTACGAGCGGAAAACAGGATTCGGAGTCTCACGTGGTACATCTATTTGTAATGCGGATGTAGTCCGATATGCTGGGGAAAAAATAAAACATGATCCACCTATGGGGGAAATTGCGTGTCTGGGTCCTATCTTGCGATCAAAATTCTACCAACACAACTACCAGAGGGACCAAGTCGGTTGACATCCGATGTCCTAAGAGATTGGCGAAGGAAGGCAGGGCGAAAGGGACCATGCATCACCACGCAACACGACCTCACGGAAACCAATTCTCGTCCTCCGTCCCACCACTCCTCCTACCTCCCGGCCAAACCCCACCGGTCCCACCCACTCCCATTTCACCCTACCTCTCTAACCTCAGTCTCTACGATACACCCCCGCGGATCACTGCCCCACGCCCCTCGCGTTTCACTTCAAATAATCTCAAATACCCTCGTATCTCGCTATTTGCTGTTCATTCGCCTGATGAAATTTAGCCAAATCGTTGGAGAATTATTTCAGATAAAACAAAGGAATGAATCAATTAATTTTTAGCCAGAAAGGTAATCTTTTTAAGCAAAGAGGCCGTTACTTACTTGCTAAAAGGTGTTAGCTTTTTTTTTCTCTTGTAGCCAAAACCAGGTTTTATGTCCACGCCATTTATTTTCTTTGTGAGTAAAAACAGCAACGCAGTTAATGTTTTAAATATTTTTGAGAAGTTAGATATTCCTTTTTTCACATATGAAAATCATTAAATGGAAGCCAACAATGATTTTCACGTATAAATTTAGTAATTTCAGTTTCATCACGAGTCAGTTTTTGCGGTCATTCTTCAATGGATGCATCGAGAGGAAAATATATACAATATCCAATTTTGAGTGCGTTATTCCTTAATAGACAAGAATTCAGTTCCTCGTATGGATACATAATTAATTTCAAATATGAATTTTAAAACGTTTTGTGAAGAATACAAATCAGCCATTCACTGACATAAAGAATGGCAAATTTTAAGTCAAGAATTGAATAGCAATTTGATTATAAATTGAGCTCACCGGGAACACTTTTAAAAATTAAATATTTCATTGGACTTATTTTAACAATGAACAAAAATGAGAACAGGCAAAATTCTGGGGTAATTTTAAATTAAATACTTAGAATGCAACCGTCACCATTTATCGTATTAATGGAAATACTTTTTATCAAAACAAAGATCGATAGGTGTCAATCAAATCTCCAAATTTTTAACAACTATCTATGAAAAGTGACATGATTAAAATTCTGATAATCAATATTCTTGTAATATTTAGAAAGTTGTGCTACATAATTACATGTAATTCAGTTAGTTTGAGGAAACTATCTTTAAAATATGCTTTTTATTTAATATTTTAGAAATTTTAGAAAACCTTATGCTTTATATGAGAATTCGATTGCTTAAAAAATGACTACAGAAGAATAAAGTTTTTGTTAAACATATTAAAATATATTTTATTATAATTTGACAGAAATTAACTTTCAGCCAGAAGGGTACACAAGTTAAGGCGTCCTTGGTTTCTGGTTGGCATAGATGGAAGACCTAAATTGAAGAAAACAACTAGGAAAAGATTACTCTTATTTCGGTCGAGAAGATCAATATAATGGAAAATACAGTTCAGCAACGGAGCCCCGGAGAAATGAAAAGTATCCTAAATATAAAAGTTTTCAGAAAGAAGTATAAAATCTGAAGTCACCTCGCACACCACCTGAAGTGCTTTCAACGACAATGAAACGGGACAGTTGGCGGCCTGAAGTCTTGGAAAATTACCCTTTCAAGCTCAATTCCCTTGAAATTACTGCTCGACCCGTATTCCGGTTCCATGTACGTCCGTGAACGGAATTCGGGATTTGATAAAAGGGAAAGGAAGGGAGAGTCCCCCTCAAGCATATTCAGAATGTATACATTGGATGTTGTGCAAACACTACCAGGCGAGAAATTTCGGGATTTCATTCTCCCCTGGGTCACAATCTTCATCTCCATTCCGGCCCGCAATCCAGGGAGAGGAGGGGTGATTGGCAGCGGACGCCAATCACCGGTATATCTTCCCGAGGATGGCATAAGCATACCTCATATACATCTTCCATCGGCCGACTCTAGGGGAATCAAAGGAATCTGCCACATTCCGATCACGTGTTTCTGCGGGAGAATATAACCACAGGCTTCGTTCATTCTTAAAATGTATTCCAGGAGAGAGGTTCCCTCGCCACTCTCTCCGATCTAAAGCGTCACGCCTTGTTTGCGGTTTGGTTGTATGCCCGGGTGGTAATGGTCGATTTCCTTCCCCCTAGAAACAGCGCGCATTCCGTTATCTGGTAAATAAGTTACTTCGCCTTCTTTTGTAGTCCATAGTTTGGAATGAATTTCGCGCCTCAGTAACATCCTGATGAGTGCACTTTATGACTATTCCAATATAATTTTTACATATCAACTGGAACAATAGCAGCTCTTGAATAAATCAACAATTATTGCTTAATCAAGGCGTATTATGGGACGTCTAGAATCAATGCCCCTTGAGTTAAAAGGATTCACTGGTATTTGATTTCCTATAAAAACGTTATTATGTTTCGGAATAAGAAATATACATTCAATAGATATATTTGTTAAAATTATTTCCAAATGATTTGATTATGATGAATTTACACGGGTACCATTTTTTTATTTGCTATTATTTCATATCTTATCGAATTTTTGACAGTTTTTTTACCTTCACTTACCATTTTTATCATGTAGCATTGAAAATAACCATCAGTATGCTTCCCTAGCACAAATTTTCACTCAAATCTATCACAAAACATTATTATATATTCTAAATTTAAATTCTCTTAAAACAAGTATTCTTTTTCAGCAATATGATCCAAAGATCTCCCATTCAGTGATGGCTCCCATTCACTGAACAGTGTCACAATTTGGGCCAAATGTAAATTTTGATCATTTCGACAAATTCAGTACAATAATTTTAATGAGACTCTTGGGATAATATTTTTATCATATTAATGGAGAAAGGTTAAATATCAAATTGGACGCGATTACCATCAGCAAAAAATATGAGTTAAGGAATAATAAATTTTATATTAATCGCTGTCTTCATAATTTTCGGGTATCCGAGGCACCATTATCAATGTGATGCTATTGCCAATGAAATGGTAATATTTTTTATTATTTTAATACCTTTATCGTAGCCAGTACGAAATCATGCACATAAAGAGTATATTTTCTTCTTTTCTTTTTAATATTTAAGATATATAAGTGCACGTAGGTAACTGTCGTCAACATTTTCAAACCGCTCTGAACTGTTTTCTCCTTCTCCCTCTCTCGCCTGCTTCCTCCGACGATATCATAGAGCTTTCACAGTTTTCGGAAACAGTTTGCCGTCCTAAATCGTTGTCGTCATAGCCATGCCGCGGTGGATGAGGGAGAATAATCGCTTGCAGTCGTTTCAAATGCCATCCCGCCAGTCCGAGGGAGGAACAGAGAGAGGAGAAGGCAGACGTTTTTTCATCCAAGAGCACCGCGGCGGAAGTAGCTCAAGAGCTCGCTTCCACCGCCCATTCCGCTCACCACTCAGCTATGCAATCTATCCGAATCGCCGCCACTCATCCCCTCAGTGTTTTTAGTCACGGGTGAATTCTTTTTTTTCCTCCCTTCTGCTTCCGCATGGTGAATATGGGGGACAACCGGTGGAGACGTGTAACGTGTCTGTCACGATGTGGCCCTTCCCCTCCAGCCGTCGTCGCGCCTTTACCAGACCCCAGGCCTCCCTCCTATTACGTCTATTCCTCCCATGAACACTCACCTTGTTATGTTTTTTTCTCTTCCTCAATTATATTAACTTCCTACTCTCTCATAAAATTTGAACTCGGTACCCGTAACCTTTTAATATTTTTCTTCGTCCCCCTCTCTTTGAATCCGCATATCCACCTCTGTTCTTCACTCTTCTTTCAGTCTTACTAGAAGTTTGTTTGCACCCACGTTCTATTTTTCTAATTACTAGTTTCCCTAGCTTCAAACATCAATTCTTTGTCTTTGATTTTATTTAAATGTCCTATTTCCCTCCTATACATACCATTTGTATATGTATTTAGCGAATATGTCCATGTGTATAGGGTATATAGTTCACGAAGGGGAATTTTTCTGGCCATTTTTTGCTATTGACTCTTTTTCCCTTTGACAATATTGTTTTATTTTTTGTTTCTGCTAAGCCAGCTAATTGATGTATAGGAAAGCGTAAACTTAATTACATTTTTTACTCCAAAAGGCATGCATATTGTTTATATACCGTGCATTTAAACCAAGTCCTCGGCAGCGGTAGCTTAATTTCGGTTAGATTTAATAAAAAAACACAATAACTATACTAAGCCGTTCCACAAATGCTTTTTCGTGAGTTTGCCTAAATTCAATTCATACCAAATATTTTCAGTACTCCATTCAAGCCTGTAATGAGATTCTCAAGAAATAGGAAGTGTAAGATAAAAATTGATATTGGGGTGCATAAACTAAAACCGGCAGAATAGTTAATTAATTTATGAAGTGTGATAGAGGGTGAGCAAATACGTAAAGGATATTAAAAGAATTGAATCAGGTAAAGAAACCTTTACAAAGATCCACTAGTTAATGAAATGAACCTCAATTAAAGATATAAGTAAAGCAAATGCTAGAGAAACGTTTAAAATGGAATAGTTTTTGCAAGGCTAGGAAACTTTCTCGTTGAGGTTAGAGAATGAGCGTAGATTGGAGGCTTCGGAGATATCTGTGTGGGAAATAGAATATAATATGGATAAAAAGGAAATAAAGACATTCTAGGCATGGTAGGGGACGAGTGATAGATAGATAAACGTCTTTATTTGGGCGAAATTGAGATCATTGGGACCAAAGAGGGCTGTCATGAGACATTTGAAGAAGTTGGGACAAGTGGATGAAGGGGATGTTGAAAGGCAGTGGAGTGCTGAAGATGGAGAGTAGAATACTGGAAAATCGTAGTACATATAGGAGAGAAATAGGATATTTAGGATAAAATTGAGGAAAAAGGAAAGTATGCAATGCTAAAAAATGAGTTATCGTAAAATATCGCATGGGTTGTAAGGATATTACTGTATGTTAGCAGAGATTTGGAAGTATCGCTGCATGTAGTGCCATCCAAATCCTACCGTATCCCGGTAGACTACAACTAATTATAATAATTCAACCCTGTAAACTCATATTGATATCTTACCTGATTAAATTGCCTTCTGAATTCATACCTTTTTGGTTTATTCTTCTACTATACTACCTTCTTACAAAGCTTTCCGCAGTTCTACTAACCTTTTAAAGACTTCATTTCATCGGAATACCCTTTCCTAGAGTAACGCATGTTTTCCGTAGATGGTTCTTTGCCCTTTTAGCCCTCCTTTACACCTTTATTTGTCTCTCTTTGCGTGTTCCTGACGCGAAATTTTCACTCTTACTTTGCACCCTCTTTCCTACCATCTCTACCTCACTCTGTAGCCCTTCCTCCTTTCCCTTCGCCATGAATTTAAGCCCCTTGATGTTCCGGGCAAATCCCCGTCGCCATACCACCCCTACCTCATTCCTATTCTCCTTACTCTCATACTGTCCAAAACCAACAATCACACGAGAGCGTACATATGCTAATGAAACGGCGTGACGAATGGCTCCAGGGAACAAAGACATATCTCTGTTTTCCAGCATACCTGCGTGGCTAGTTGCGCATTCCAATTATTTTGCTGGTTTTTCCCTTAGATTTGTTAATCCGTGTGATTTTGTTTTACTTATTAACGGAGCCACATCCTATTTACCCTAAACTTTTAATATGTCAGGTATTAATGAGAGATTTTAGGCGAAGAATACCGTCCCGCAAAATGGGTTCACATGAGTGAACGGCCATCAATTTTGAAAGCTTTCCTTAATCTATCTACCAAAACTCCAATTTTGCACATGGGAATTACGAATCAAGAGAGCGCACGAAATGATCCTACTGAGATTCATCTAAGGAAACACTAATAAAATCGTTGGTTTCAGTATTTCTTATTCAACATTTTGGCATCAGCTAGCGTTAGGCTGATATGGGAAATAAATTCTTCATTGAAATTCAACATATCAGCTCTTTTCTAATAAATTCAGTAATTTCCTCCATACGTAACAATGTATCTCTAGGGGTTGAAAACTGAATATCGCATTATTAATACCTATAAATTTCTTCATTTTTTCTATCGGGATTCATTGAGGAACGACTTGTATCCGTTGAGGTCATACGCAGTCATCTAGAGTACCGCTGGAATCAATGATGCAATTGACCCCATTATGAAATATATTTCCATTCCGATTCAAAGTGTTTTATTGGCATCGGTCACACTCGTGACATAGAGGGAGAGATATGAACTTAAAACCGATTCATAATCCCTCCGACTGCCTACCAGAAGGTGACTAGCAGTTGGCACCAAGGCATTTTCTCATCGACAAAACATACAAAATCGCTTTCGATCCCACCTTTTAGCTTTAGTTGAGGCTGTTCATACCACCGTAACATCTCCGACACATTCATTCCTTCACTTGACGTCATCGCAGAATGGGGATGACGTGATCCATTAAAATGTTTCACCCGCTTGCTCCACCCCTTCAACTCGGACCCGGCAGCACTCACCGCGCCAAACAACGGAACAACCGAGCAAGGGCTCAAGTACTCCGATCCGGAAGGTGAGTTTGCGCCAAATACGCTGAGGTCTCTGGAGAGGAAGTTGGTGGCGTGTTTTGCGATATCGTCGTTTGGTAGTCACCGCTTTTTCCGCGTCCTGCTCCCATCCACCGCTGGTCGCAACCAATTGACCCTGCGTTGAATTCGGAGGGTGAAATAATAGCCTTGAGAGAATTTAAGTGTTGCCTGTTCAATTTCGTTCATTTGGCAATCCGTTGATCCGATAAACAAAATGAATATATCAAGTAATTGGGAAAAAAACATTCAGATTAAAATGAGTTTTTCCACTAAAAAATATGGTCGTATATTTATACAAAGGTTTTAATGTTCGCGCTGAAATATCGCTTAATCGTTTTCGGTCTAGATTGTAAAAATATTTTGGCGAGAGATAAATAAGTGCTCATAATAAATTAAAGCGTTAAACTGTATTAAATCTCTTTCAAATATACTCAATTTTCTCATTTTCTTCAGCTACATTACCGCGTACAGTCCTTAATATTAATATAATGTTCATTTTTCACTCAATCCCAAACATTGCATCCTTATTTGTGCATATTAAATAAAAACGTAACCCTAAATAATTATCTGTGCTATATTCTTAGCCGATAGATAATATTTACACGAGTTAATGGCGAAATAAAAAAATAATACTATTTAAAGGATAATAATGTGTAGAGAAGTGAGCAAAAATTCCTAAATTAATACGACCGAAGGAAAACTTACTACTAAAGGATGTTAGGCATTGTTACTTGAGGATCAAAATTCAATTTCGTATAAAAAACGATTTGAACACCATTTTTAGTCACCGTTTCCCTTTTATATATTTAAATATGAAGTTTTTATGTTCACAATAACCTTATTGTTCTCGAAATGTTCAAATAAACAGGTTCATTCAGGGAACTTACGTCGTAAAAATAAGCTTATTTTTTTCTGTAAGGTAGGGGGAGATACTACCAGAAAATCCGTAAAGTATATTCAGAAACGCATGATTTTATTTTACAGTTTCGGTAATAATAATTTCTTTCTACTAGAAATATGACGTCCCATATCTGGCATATGACTGCCAGTTACCGCATCCAAAAAGAATAACCTCAATGCGGCCAGATCGTTTCCCTTCTCATTTTCATTATCACTCATGGATAAGAATAAAATTCGCAATTCCTTACGGTAGCATAGAAGCATTTAAATGTTTCTGTTTATTTTAAATTACAATATGATACTGCACCAAGCTGACCAAAACTTGCTGAGGCTTTTCAATTTATCCTTTAGGCTGAAATTCCGCCCATGCACTCAAAGGGAATCTTCTCTCTGACAAAATGGAAAACTAAAAGAGAAAATTTTGTCAATATTTCAGTTCTAGAATTCGAATCTTACAATTAGCAAATGGAGACCCCTATGTGATTATCCCTATCATGGCGCAAATACAGCATGCCTGTTTTTCCTCTCAATTTGGGAAAAAATATGTGAAGACCCATAACCTTAAAATAATAATCCCTAAATATTATTCGCAAATAATCTTTGTGGCAGATCCAGAATTCCTATCTCCGAGCACAGAAATTGATTTATCAATTACCCCAGGCTAACGAAAATTGAAGAAACAGCTTCTTCGTCCATTCGGCTGATTGATAACTGTGGCCATAAGAACGATGTTCAAAAACTGTATTACGTCGGGAACATTGATACGGTGTTTGAGGACCCAAAGCTAGCATTTTTTGCAATATCAAAGCTGGATTTTCGTGTCAAAACTAATTTATTACAATAAAATAAGAACTTTGCAGTGGGGAGTGCCCATTAAGTTTGATCAATTAACTTTGGTATTGATGTCCAGTCTAATTGCGTTAATGGGACTTGAGGATACTAGAGTAAACATTGTGAATAGAGGATTTTAATTTAGCTTAAAATCAATTTTCCGTGTGCCAGTTCAACCTGATGTTTATCCCTATCGCATTTCCTGTGCTAGTATGCCTCTCCTTCTCAACCTATTCACCATTAGCAACGTTGCGACGGAATTAACACTAGCATCCGCCATGTTTCACTTCATATTGACTGCATGAAAGTACCATTGAGGCGATTAAATAAAAAGTCCTAGAAAAAATTAATCCTGTTACGTCACGATGAACCTTACATCATTCTCAGTGAATTAGAGGTAATAACATGGTTCCCAAAATGCTACGTGCATTTTTATCATGAGTCGCCTCCATGCCAATAACCTTTTTGTATTACTATCACACGCATGACTTCCATTTTCTAAGACCTTATGGTGGTGCTATCTTCATTTTCTTAAGCCGTTAAGGATAGCTATTCTCGAATCACAATTGATATCGATGTAGCGTTGCTAAACAAGCGTGAATAAAAGAAAGTTTAATTTTAGTCGCTCTATGTGGGAGAAAACAGCGACTATCCGAGGCCTTAGAAAGCTCTCGCCGTATTTATCTGCATTTGAATTATCCATCATAATAATTATTCATATGTCCAAGCGATATGAACGAAACGATCTAACAATAGGAGCAGTTTAATTGATTTGTATCCTTTAGAATTGAAGGAGGAGAAGGGAGGAAGAAAGATTAATCCATTTGAAACTCCGGCCATTACGCGAACTTTCTCATGGCGACGTCTCCCCCTCTCTCTCCAAGGTACACAATGCTTCACGTCTTCGCAAGCAAAAAGATAACATTTCAATGAAAACGAGCAAGTAAAGGTGCAGTAAGAATGCAGTGACTCATTTCGCCTCGACCAAAAGATGCTCATACCACCTTCATATGAATAAATATGAATATCCCGGAGTCGTTATGCTGCAACGACGGCAGTCATCATAATTTTTACGGCCGTTACCTTTGCACAATAATGTCCACTGTGCTTTTCTTTTTTCTCCGTTAATTTCTAAAGCTCGTTCCATATTTTTCTGATTCTTTTCCTCTCTCCGCTGAGCATCCTCGAAGCAATTCTCCTGACGGACGCGTGAATGAGGAGCATTCATCCCCCATCTCCCTTCTCTGTCCTCCAGCGGTGCGAAGTGTTTTGGAATTTCCGAGGAAACCCCCATGCATGTCGCGCCGTGCGTCTGACGCTCGTTAGCTCGAGAGGTTCGCGTCCCCGGGGGACGTCCCTTGTTTACCAGACGACCCCTTCCTTTCCTTATCAGATGTTCGACAAACTTCCCAGCTTTACTTCTACGGTCCACTTTGCTTTAAACCAATTACATGCACTCCGTGAATTTTGTAAAACCTAAGATTGACGCAAGTTTGGGAAGCTTTCGATGATGAAACGCCTCGTGTGAGCAAGTTAGGTTCGTATATGCATTATGATTGATTTAATTCTCAGATAGATGTACCAAGAGATTAATATGTGTTCAATGCCCTTAAATCGCGGATCACGGTTGGTGAGGGTGAAATGAATGTCTTAAAAATTAAAATCTGAATTATCACAGGAGAAAATATATGCCTATAATGCAAAACGACAATCATTATCGACGGTAGCCTTATTTAAATATCGATAGAAACGTTTCCCATGATATGTATCGCCAAAATTTTGCAAATATCTTATTTTTTCAAAAGTTATTACATGTCGTCAAGCATTTCAAGAATTTCTCGTTATTCCTATAATCATTGCCAATTAGATTAAAATTGGATCTGGTTCACTTGATGTCGTGAGAAACATTTACATGTTTTGAGTTTGTAGAAAATATAAAAATATATCACCTCGGTCGTTATGCCCTAGCACCATGGGACCGAATAATGATCAAATGATTGAAAATGGTTGAATCCCTGATGACTGCTAAAGTTTCTTTTAACCAAATAGAGTGTGGCACATTAACAAGTTTAGTTGGACAAGTTCAGTTATAATTCACGCCGTATGAGTGACGGCAGCACTGTGATTAGCAGCCCCAGGGTCTCTAGCGGGTCTATGGCCCGTATCCCCACATTGCGTGCTTAGACGCGTGTGTGCCTTCCGTCCCTCTGGGTGACACTTTGAATGACCCTCTTTCCCCCACACCTTCATTAAAACTCAAAACACTCTCCTCGCATTAAAAATTCCTCGAAAGACCGGCGGTAATAAGTCCGTATAATAGCTTCCTCGTCTAAGTAAATAGTGAAAGCAACTCGACAGCTAGTTTGTGTTACGAAATGCGTACCTCGTGCCGTGGGGCTACTGTATAAGCTCACTTATTTGTGATATGGCTCGGTGTTTATGCCATTGTCTGCTTGTGTAATTTGAGTGAGTCCTGATGCCCTCTATTAAAGATGAACTACATGAAAATTTAAATAGTTGTTTGGAGAAATAAATCGAGCATAATATGAATGCGGGAGTATTTCCAACGATTATATACACTGCATGAAAAGTTATCAATTATTTTAAGTAATACAGGATGGTCAATAATTTGCTACAAATGAATCATACCTCACGCGCAGTAGACTAGATTCTTGCGACATTAAAAAATCTATGGAATAATAGTTTTGAAGATATCCGTAATGATTACCTCATTTATTTTAAATACAGGCAAAAACTGTTAAAAAGTTGGAGCCTGACCCAGGAAACCGTTCAAAGGAAAATATCCTTGCAGGCAATACGTAGAATTTCTTTGTGTGGTGTATACGGGAGTATTTCAGTCTGGATGACGCATGAAAAAGTTTCTCTTGCTAGGAGGAAAAAAAGACCGTCCGCCGTCATAAAATTAAATGATAAATACCGACGTCCAGGGAACGGAGAGAGAATGTGGAATCAAGCCTTGAGTGTGGACAAGAAAAGAGAATGCGTGAGAGGGGACGAGATCGAAGGTGGAGAGCAGAAAAAGGAGGAACGAATACAGTCAATTGTACCAAGGGTGAGGAGGGAGAAGGCCATAAGAGATTTCGACCTTCCCTTAATTAAAGGCGCAGTCCCTTGTTTTTCGACAACGGGGTAGGGAGAGAGGAAGAGAGATAGGGCGAGTAGACAGAGAGGGGGAGGGTTTCGGGGACCTTTCCTCGGAAAGCCCCTTCGTGATCATTTGCAAACACTCCACCCCCCCGACCGCCCCCTTCTAACACGAGTTCCCCACCCCACTTCCCTGTCTTCACCCCCTACTCCTCCTTCCACAGAGCGCGGCTCCTTCAATTAAATATTGTGTCGATGCCTTACCTCGGCCCTCTCCATTCCCACTCGCTCTCCCGCCTGCCTCACCCCCGACTCCCACGCCATCATCATCCTCAGAGGCCGCCGCCTGCCACTTCATCCACTCCGCCCACGCCCCGCCCGCCTCCCGTTATTTTTAACGCCTTCGTAGGAGCCAGCACAAACAAGGGCATAAAAGCGCCATTAATTAAGTAAGGAAAACACTTAAAGAAAATTTGAATTTTGTCGAGGATCGAGACGAGAGCGGTTGAAAATGTGCGGGAAGACAGGCGAGAAAAAATTAGCAAACTTTTAGAATGGCCTTTTTTAATCTGATCGGTTGTTTATTTTCCCAGAGAGAAAAAAAAGCTTTGCGAGCTAATTTCTCCGGAAGTTAATATGAAAATATGGTATTTATATTACCTCAAGAGTTTTGTATTTTTCCGCCGTCAGATTTGGGTTAAAATGCTGCAGAGGCAAAATAGAAAATCATTGGTTGTATTTTAAATTACAATTGAAGTGGAGGTAAAAATAATGGTAGCATCATAATTTGAAAACTTAGCCAATTTTGGTGATTTCTTTGACCTTCTAAATATTTCAATTCAACACAAATCTATATGTTATAAATTCTGTTATATACAGCAATATTTCAAAATTTCTAAATTTCAAATCTTTCGAAAAGAAACTGAATGTTACGTCGACATTTAACATGAGTGAAATAAATATTTTTGAAACTATAAAGATATTCATGAATATCTTAATCGTTACTATCTAGACGAATTAGTTTCAAGAGGAACCAATGATTGTAGAAATTAAGTTTTTAAAAATAAGGTACGTCTTACCTCTCCCGGGTACAGAAGGTTAGCAGAATTTCCGTCTTTGGTGTAGCTTGGTGGAGACAATGAGTCTAGATAAAGAGCACCAATTATCAGATCAATTGCCACGAAATTTCTTCAGAAGTTCAAGCAGATTGAGAAACGTCACTCACTGTCCACCATAAAAAATGTACTCATGCCCTAGAGATATCACTTAGAACAGGATGTTCAATGTTAGAAATAAATTAGAGATTAAGAAAAATATTTACTTTGCATTTAGCTAATTCTTCTTGCTTGTTTATCGACGTTAACTATTTACTAATACAAACCTAATAGAAACCAATGAACGAATACTCAATTACCTACCGTGCCCATCAACTGAAAGTCAATTGAAGTTGGATCATTAAAAATTAGAATGATAGTTTTTGAACGTTATTAGGTAATTAGAGCAATAAATGTTTTATAAGTATTAACCTAATCAATTACTGCATAAAAACGTCCACGATTGTTAATTACTTAGGGAGTTTCCTCTGTTTGCTTCGAAACTAACCTAAGAGTTTCCCGACAGCCTAAAGGTGCAGATGAAAAATCACTTAACGGGGACTCAATTTTAAGGTTTGCCCTTATGAGACAGATAAAGCCCTTTGTAGTTTATTCAAAGGGTTTCTCTTCTCAAAGCCCGTTCCTTTTTCTTCCTAATGAAAGGATAAGAAGTTTCCCATAAAACTCAGTTCACTCCAAAGAATACCTTCACAATACACTGTAGCTAGAAAATATTTGAGCGATGAGCTAATAGATTAAATTATTATATCCATTTTACTAGCTTGGGAAATTGAGCAAGAATAATGACAGATACTTGAGTATATTTCGCTTTAATTTCGGAATTCACTGAACCTTATAAAACCTTCGATGCAAGTTTTTCTCTTTGATCACGAACAAATCGAATGCAAAAAATCGTGGTCGTGGATGAACGTCGACAGCTGTGATACATCAAAACCGCACGTAAAACGTCAAGGGATATTTATATTTGTCCCAATAACTCTACTCCCCGCGAAACGTTAATATTTTCGATGACGGGGCAGACTTGGGAACACTTCTCCTAAACTCGCACGATGACGTTGAATTTCAATCAAAATTCCACTCTTTTAATCAAAATCAGGGTCCACTACTTGTGTCATGTTCACGCACTGGGGTGGAGGAATCCTCTTCGGGCCTACCACTCCTTTCGCCGCATTCCTTCGCGTCGCCCGTCCGTTGCCTCCTTCAAAAGTTTCGCCAGCTTCCCGGTGCGTTCGCTCGTCCGCCTCCCTCCGTCTCACCCCGCCATCGCACACGGGCTATCGATGATGTAGCCACCGCGGAGAGCGCACGAATGAGTGCCACACGGAACTCGCAGGAGGGAGGAAGAGAGGGAGAGCGAGGGAGGTTGGAGGGAGGGAGCGAGCAGTCGCCGAGCGCCTCTCTCTACCGTCCGACACCGACTCCTCCCGACTACGAGAAGCAGGGTTTGCGCGGGAGAGAGGGACGAAGCGTAGGAGGGGGAGGGAGGGGAGGGATAAAATGCGAGGGCTGGGAGGGAGAGTCGGGGAATGGGAGAGCATAGTGAAGGGGGGGAGTGAATGCGGTGGGGTCGAGCAGGAAAAGAAAAGAGGGGGAAATGTCAGCGGGGCAGGGACACTAGGAGGCGAGAGGGTGTAATGCATAATACGAAAAGAGAGAGAGATACAAACGAGAGAGAGAGAGCGAGGGATCCTCTGCGCGAATTCGGAATTTTTGTGTTGTTTTTTATTACTTTTTGCTCTACCCCCCATTTTTATGACTTTACAAATGATAAATTTGTCTTCTCGCGACTTATAATTGTTAACTACATATTTGTATCTGCCGTGAATTTAAAAAATTTCAGATTTTACGTTGGAAAAAATTCAGTGTAGACGAAATAAATATGCTGCCGAAACCCCGAGCATTCTTCCGCATATTCCACAAATGTTGAGGCATTCCTCGCAGCCTCGGGGGCAAGTTACTACTAGAATTTATAGAATTCTATTAAGTTTAGGGTTGGCAATTTTTGAACATAAACTTCATGAAGATTAGAAAGAAATGATAAGGATTTACTTACTTAGGAATATAGGGCTTTGGTTGATAATGTTTTTTAGAGTGTGTGCGGATGTGTGTTTTTAGAGTGTGCATTTGAATATATAAATATTCGGATACCCGCAAAAAAATTTATGTATATATATATATATATATATATATATATATATATATATATATATATATATATATATATATATATAGTATATACATTCAAACACGAAATCCCGCCAAACGGCGAATAAATACTCATATATACAGAAACAGATATAAGGAAAAGGGATAGGAACACATATAAAGGACGAACACAATAAAGGTGGGGAAGGCGGAATCGAACGGATCACAAGAGTAAAAATATTTCCTTGACCGGGACTCGAACCTCGGATCTTTCCACTTGCCGGGCGGATATATATATATATATATATATATATATATATATATATATATATATATATATATATATATATATATATTTATTTATTTATTTATTTTTATATATATATATATATATATATATATATATACATGAGCACAAAAGTATATATAATGTCCAATGCTCACGCATACTAGGTTATTACAAAAAGTATCGGAAAAAGTTTCATAAAAATAGATTTATTTAAGATATTGCTACGCTGCCGCAAAATTCTTCAACCTACATCCTTTAAGCGTAGACACACTTTTGCCAGCGGCTTTTGCTCGGCTCAAAGGCTCCCTGGTAGGCAAATTCCGGAAGGTCCTTAAGGCTACGCTTGCAAGCTTCTTTGGCGGCACTTAGGGTCCCATCGCGGTGTCCTTTGAGGGAGGATTACACTTTTGGGAATATGAAATATTCTGCTGATACCGAGTCCGGACTGCCCAAAAAGTCTTCTTAAACGCGTTGCAGAAAGTACTCGCAAGGAGACACTCGACTCCGCTTTTGGTCGCCCATCAAGACCGTCGGGACGACTTCAGCGCAAATCTTTCGCATTGCCAAATTTTCAGTGATAATGGAGTGTACTGTCATGTTATATAAGCCAATACGATCATTTATCATACGCATACTTAACCGGCGGTCTGAATTCAGCACTTCACGCAAACTTTGCACGTTCTAGTGGGTTCTCGACGTCAACAGTCGTCCAGTGCGGGGCTCGTCCTCCACACTCTCTCGGCCATTTTTAAAGAGTTTGTGCCATTTAAGAACTCCAGCTTGTGACATACTATCAACCTTGAACACTCGGCAAATCTTGCACAGCATCTTTCTACCCGGTTTTCCCAGTTCACCATAAAAATTTATGGGGTAGCGCTGTTCAATCGTTCGCTGCATTTGCACTTGAAGCGAGTCACTCGACAGGGCAGGGGTATATATAGGCCGATATAGGACTTCGCAAACGTGCACCTTATCTCATATACGCCTTCGTGCATGAGATCGGGGATGCGGTCCTTCGGCTTAGGTATTATGTCGCTGATTTTTCTTGCCGTGGAGAATCTAGTTGTTATATTATGCTTTCGTAGTAGCTTACTTATCTTTTCGGCCGTTCCGGCGACATAGGGGATGGTAGCATATGTCGTTGGTTTTTCTTTTTCCAGGCTTCTCTTTGCTCTGTTTCTTGGGCAGAATCACGTCTTGTGTCAACTCCATTTCTTTTTTGGCGGTCCTTTTTAGGACCAATTGTTCAGGGTATCCGTTTTTCCCCGGAGCTGAGATGAGGTATCTCTTTTCCGACGGGTGCGATTCGGCGTCTGAGATGGTATCGGCGCGATGAACTAGTGCATTTACCAGCGAACTCTTCTGGGTGGGAAGGTGGTGTAATTGTGCATCCAAATACCGGTCGGTGTGGGTTTTTTTTGCGATATACTGCATGGCCAAAGCTGCCATTAGGTTTTCTGGTCACTAACATATCTAAAAAGGGCAGGACACCATTCTAATCAAGTTCCATGGTGAATTTTATGGCAGGATGTTGCTGATTAAGGTGTTTCAGTAACAGATCTAGTTCTTTCTTCCCATGTGGCCAGATGACGAAGGTGTCGTCGACATACCGGATCCAAAGAGATGGTTTCTTTGGATGAGCCTTAATTGCCTTCTTCTCAAAATTCTCCATGAATATGTCAGCTACTGCAGGGGATAGATATGATCCCATGGCCGCACCTCCTTTCTGCGGAAAGTGCTTATCATTCCAAAGGAAGTATGAGTTCCTGAGGCAGAATTCTGCGATGTCCGGGAAATCCTATGGTGATCCTTCCGATGTGAGTTCTTTGATGAGTAGCATTGAGTCATCAATGGGAGTATTCGAGAAGAGAGAGATTACATCGAGGCTCACTAGCACATCTCGTTCCTTAACTTCTATATTCTTGATGGTGCGAATAAATTCCGTGGAGTTTATCGCGGATGAGTCGGTTCTTCCGGCGAAGGGTTGGAGAGAACGAGCGGCGTACTCTGCCAGGTTGTAGGTTGGTGTGTCGATGTTGCTTACGTTGGATTGTATGAGTGACCCCATCTTTGGGAACAATAGGTAGTCCATACAGACGCGGTGGTTTGGCTGCCGATAGAAAGAGTCTCCATTTATCTTCCATTGGAATGGATGACCGTTTCATTTTCTCCCTAGTGAGTCGTCCTATCTTTGCTGTTGGGTCACTTTTCAATTGGGAATAGGGGGTGCTGCTGTCCAATAGGGCTGCAATTTTTTTGTGGTAGTCCTCTTTCTTCATGATTACCGTAGCATTCCCCTTTTCTGCTGTTAAAACAAGAATTTATTTATTAACACGCAGTTTTTCCAAAGCTTTGCGTTCTGCAGCGATGGTATTGGGTCTTGGTGGTTTCGCCTTGCGGAGGATTTGAGTAATATCTTCCCTTATCTCGTTGGCTAGATGTTTAGGTAGCTTCCGCACTGCATCTTAGAATCCTATGATGATGTATTCCATAGGTATCTCCTTTTGAGCGATGGCAAAGTTGAGGCCTTTGGGCAGGATGAAGCAAATGTTGTCGGTCGCGGTAGTCCAGGGGGTAGAGCGTTGGACTTCTGATCGGAGGGCCCGGGTTCCATTCCCCGGCAAGCCTCTCTGGGCACCTGCAGTTCCACACAAGCAATGTAATTTTTCGGTTTTCAGATCATCCTGGGAAATCATAACCGGCCCCCCTACGTGTGGATTTCACACGCCGTCGGGCTTAGAACTGGGTGAACTCTAACATCACCTACCAAACCGACCTTAGGGTTGACTATTGTGTTTATGGTTTTTTTATATTGGAATGTAACGAGGGCTGTCAAGAAAGTAACTTACGTGTCGGCATAGCGTGGCGATGGATGGGGCTAGAATCAACATCTTGGTTTTTAAACGTCCCTACACTTAGAACGCATCCTGCTGTGGTAGTGTGCAGACTGTGGCACTTGTACTTTTTTCACTGCGAACTGTTAAAATGTGCGCCGTGATATAAAATCCCACGACATCTGTGATTGGACTTTTACTGGCCAAAAACAAGCCATTCAAAATTCATGGGCAACTTTGTGACATGTACGGAGACGGGATAATGAGTAAATGCGGAGGGAGGTGGTGGTGCATTCGGTTTAAAAATGGCCGCACCAATGTTCACGACGAGGACCGCAGTGGTCGACCTTGCCTTCTGACAGATGAACTGGCGGACGGACATTTCTCCGACATCATGGTCCTTTCACTCTTTTACTAACAACAATATATATATATATATATATATATATATATATATATATATATATATATCTATATATATATACACACGAGGGTCATCCGGAAAGTAGTACACGTTCGTGCCGCATGAAGTGCTGACGACGCGAGTAGCCGCTGGACGAGGTCAGATAGCTTCAGTGGCTTGTCTGCCTTCTCTGAGCCAAGTTGCGTGACGCTAGCATTGCCTGTGTTGTTTCTGTGATTGTTTACAATGTTTAAAAAAATTGAGAACGCCGCCAGTTGTGAAGTGAGGGCAGTGATTAAATTCCTCAATGCAAGAAACGTTCGCCCATGTGATATTCATCGCCAATTAAAGGAGGTGTATGGAGACAATGTAATGGACGAGTCGTCTGTTCGGCGGTGGTGTCGCAACTTCAACATGGGGAGGGGGAACACACACGACGATGAGCGTTCGGAGAGACCGTCTGTCATTACAGACCAACTGGTGAGCTCAGTTGACGAATTCGTGAGGAACGATCGGCGCGTCACAATTGATGACATCTGTGAGCATTTTCCCAATGTTTCTCGAACAATTGTTCATGAAATTGTTAAACACCATCTGCATTATGCAAAAATTTGTGCAAGATGGGTCCCTCGCGTATCTCAATGAGCTGGCGGCGAAGGACTATGCAGCAGGAATACAGAAACTTGTCACACGTTATGACAAATGCCTTAATTTGCTTGGAGATTATGTTGAGAAGTAGTTTAAAGTATCCTCTTTCAAATAAAATTTTTTATGTTTGTTAATATTTATTTTTGTGTCTTTATTTCACGAACGGGTACTACTTTCCGGATGACCCTCGTATATATAGCACTTTTTGAAAGTCTCACGCACGTGAATAATAATGTATAGCACTTAGCACTAGTGGACACAGACAAAAACACAGAAACAAAAAAAAGTGACTCACTATTTTTCAGCATTTCGGTGGTTGTAGCCACCATCAAGGAAGAGAGGGATATAACAGTTCTATCCCTCTCTTCCTTGATGAAGGTGGCTACGACCACCGAAAATTTGAAAAATAGTGAGTCTTTCTTTTGTGTGTTTATGTCT
This sequence comes from Hetaerina americana, assembly GCF_022747635.1. Lineage (NCBI taxonomy): Eukaryota > Metazoa > Arthropoda > Insecta > Odonata > Calopterygidae > Hetaerina > Hetaerina americana. The sequence continues at coordinate 288,404 of NW_027287128.1, forward strand.
GTGTCCACTAGTGCTAATTGCTATACATTTTATACACACACACACACACATATATATATATATATATATATATATATATATATATATATATATATATATATATAACGAGGTTATCCCGAATCCCTCCTGAACAAAAGAATCCGAAAACATGCGTACACTCCCAAACCTTCCTCCACCGCGGAACCCCACCCTCTTTCAATTTGCACCACATACTTCCCGGGCTTAGAATCTCTACGATCAATCCTAAAAGACCTCTACCCTATCCTAAAAAATCATAATGCCACCGCCAACCTTTTTCCCAAATGTCCCTCAGTTACTTTCAAACGCCCCACCAACCTATCCGATCTTCTCAAATCTACCAATCCACTCAAATCCCCAACCCGTCCCAAAACCACTCCCACGCCATGCAATAAACCCAGATGCAAAACATGCCCTATTTTCAAAACCAAAATCCCATCCCTCTCCCACCCGCTTTTTAACTCTCTCCCACCAATTCCCTCCTCTACTTGCACATCTAAAGGCAGGGCAAAGTTGGCACTTCAGAAGAAGTCCTTCTGAAGTGCCCACTTGGCCCTGCCTATTATATTGGGCAGTGCACCACACCCCTCAATATCAGAATCAACAACCACCGAGCCTCATGCAAAAACTCTTCCTTAATTGATATGCTCCCTATCCCCAAACACGCCTCCGAACACAACACTCCCCTTGATAAATGCTATAGTGTATCCATCATAGCATCCCTCCCACCCTCTGATCCTCCACTGAAACTGAAAACATTAGAGCAATCCTTCATCTGGCTCTTGGAGTCCTGGAATTGGCCAGGAATCAATTTTAGGCATTAATTACCCTGCTCCAATTGTATTTTCATCCCCCTTCCACCCCCATCACCTTCTACATTTTCCCCACCCTTCTAACGCTGCCCCTCCAAACCCGTCCCTTCGGAATTCCCTCCCCACCTTCCCCTTCCATCCATCGCTCCAGCCATCGTATTCCCTTCAGTTCTGTCCCTCTCTTCCTTGATAAAGATCACGACCACCGTAAATTCGAAAAATAGTCAGTCTCTTTCTTGTGTGTTTCTGTGTTTTTGTCTGTGTCCACTAGTGCTAAGTGTTATACATTATATATATATATATATATATATATATATATATATATATATATATATATATATATATATATATATATATATATATATATATATATATATATATATATATATATATATATATATCTATACATATATATATATATATATATATATATATATATAAATTAGGTAATCTACCGGTTAAGGTAGGTTTTTGGATGGACACAACTACCAAAAAAAATATTTTATTACTCCTAACAAAACACAAAATCCATCATCCTACTCTATATCAGGTCCCTCTTCATCTCTGAGTACTTTCTTCCACCCTTCATCCCGTCCAACATCCCTATCCTGTTCCTTCCCTTTCCTCGTTTGCCTGACATTCTACCCTCTATCACAGTCTTCAACATCCCACTGCCGGTCAACACCCCCTTCATCCACTTTTCCTGCCTCCATAGGATTTCTCCCAACAAACCCCTCTCTTCGCGCACCATACCAAGTACTTCCTCATTTGTTTTCTTCTCTGTCCATTTCACCTTCTCCATTCTTCTCCACACCCACATTTCAAAAGTCTCCAATCTACGTCTATCCTCCTCCTTCAATGACCACGTTTCCGCACCGTACATAGCTACGCTCCATATCAATGTTTTTACGAGTCTTTTCTTAATGTCCTTACTCAATGTCCCTGTCATCAACTCCCTCCTCCTTGTGAAAGCCTCTTTGCCTAGCGCAATTCTTCTCCTTACGTCCCTACTACTTTGACCGTGTTGGTCCAAGACACTACCGAGATACGTAAACTGTTCTACCTGCTCTAGTTTTTGCCCTCCTATTTTAATGTTAAGCTTGGCCTTTTTCTTTCTAGAAAATCGCATAACCTTTGTTTTATTAATATATATATATATATATATATATATATATATATATATATATATACATACATACATACATATATATATACATATATATACACATATATATATAATATATATATATATATGTGTATATACTATATATGTGGGTCGCGGTAGCCCAGTGGGTAGAGCATTGGACTGCTAACCAGAGGGTCCCGGGTGCGATTCCCGGGCGAGGCACTCCGGGCACCTGCAGCTCCACCCAAGCTATGTGATTTTTCGGGTACCATGTCTTCCTGGGAAACCATAACCGGCACAGGGAAAGGAACTTGCCCCCCCTACCCTGATGTGTGAATTTCACACGCCGTCGGGCTTAGTACTGGGTGAACTCTACCATCACCTACCAAACCGACCTTCGGGTTGATAACTGTGTTTATGGTTTATATATATATATATATATATATATATATATATATATATACACACACACACACACACACACATTCAAGAAATTGAGAGACCTGGTAGGCAGCTTATAAAACACATCCGGCGTTTTGTCGAGGAAAAACAGGAAACTAAGATACGCACAAACAACCGGGGCGCGGACTCAGACCCCGGTTGAGTCATATTTTCTCAGTGAACCTTGTTTAACCCACGGAATCCTCTGTATGTTTCCTAAATATCTTGAAACGACTGATACACATTCACTTACTATTCGTTACCATGTGCATTTAACACACTATCTAATATATATCGTCGTGAAAAATGTCCAATCCATTGAAGACAATTAATTCATTTAAGAGTAGCTAATATTGATATGATTTTTTGGGAGCATAATAAAACATTTGGTGGTATTGTATAACAAAATTGTTAAAAACCAAATATTTTTCTTAAAAATATAAATTAGGCTAAGATAAAATATATATTTAATTTTTTTTTGAGGAACAAACAGAAGTTACATGATAATACGAGATAATAACCTTAGCGTATCTCTTTCTGGAAAAACGTATAAATGTTGACAGATTTCTATATCTGCCTATATAATTGTTGGTCACTCGGTTAACAATTACGAAAATATATCATATTTTTAAATGTATTTATTCAGAGAGTGTAAATTTCCAATACAGCGGATCTAAATGAAATAGTCGGCTTATTCATCTTATGTTAATAAATAGCGCCCTACCTTTACGAGGCAAAATATGAAGAAATGCTCTTTTATACAATATTGATATATTGTTGATGCCATAACTCTCATTTATTCACTTACGTTATTTTGATGTTTATGATTGGTAGAAAAAAATTTCAAACATTTAGATCATAAATGTACGAGGGTCATCCGGAAAGTAGTACCCGTTCGTGCCGCATGAAGTGCTGACGACGCGAGTAGCCGCTGGACGAGGTCAGATAGCTTCAGTGGCTTGTCTGCCTTCTCTGAGCCAAGTTGCGTGACGCTAGCATTGCCTGTGTTGTTTCTGTGATTGTTTACAATGTTTAAAAAAATTGAGAACGCCGCCAGTTGTGAAGTGAGGGCAGTGATTAAATTCCTCAATGCAAGAAACGTTCGCCCATGTGATATTCATCGCCAATTAAAGGAGGTGTATGGAGACAATGTAATGGACGAGTCGTCTGTTCGGCGGTGGTGTCGCAACTTCAACATGGGGAGGGGGAACACACACGACGATGAGCGTTCGGAGAGACCGTCTGTCATTACAGACCAACTGGTGAGCTCAGTTGACGAATTCGTGAGGAACGATCGGCGCGTCACAATTGATGACATCTGTGAGCACATTCCCAATGTTTCTCGAACAATTGTTCATGAAATTGTTAAACACCATCTGCATTATGCAAAAATTTGTGCAAGATGGGTCCCTCGCGTATCTCAATGAGCTGGCGGCGAAGGACTATGCAGCAGGAATACAGAAACTTGTCACACGTTATGACAAATGCCTTAATTTGCTTGGAGATTATGTTGAGAAGTAGTTTAAAGTATCCTCTTTCAAATAAAATTTTTTATGTTTGTTAATATTTACTTTTGTGTCTTTATTTCACGAACGGGTACTACTTTCCGGATGACCCTCGTATTTCGTGAAGCTCAATTCATTGAATTGGTAGTAGTAGTTTTGAGGGGAGGCGACCGACAGCTAAGGTCATTTGCGCCATAGGGGATGGACAGGAAAGGATGAAGGGTGGAGAGAAACCCGGCGTCGGCATTAGCCTACTCTTTACGAAAGGCGCCAAGGGGTCCGCAGCTTAACGTCCCATCCGACGGACGCCGTACTCACTCAAAGTGCCCTCCACAAAGCACCTCAAGTAGGGATCGAGATACCTCTGAAAAATATTCAACACCGCCGGGATTTGAACCCGCGCCCTCAGGGTGGGAAGCCAGTACGTTAGCCCCCGCACCATCTCGATCCCCAATCGAGATGGTGCGGGGGCTAACGTACTGGCTTCCCACCCTGAGGGCGCGGGTTCAAATCCCGGCGGTGTTGAATATTTTTCAGAGGTATCTCGATCCCTACTTGAGGTGCTTTGTGGAGGGCACTTTGAGTATGTTACAGAATTTCATATTTTCGATATAAAAAGATAATGATCAAAAAGTGATTTTTAGCCTGCGGCGGACCTATGCCAGGAATAATAAATGTATTTAGGTGATTTTCGGATAATTCACATTGCGATATTGTGAAATGTTTGAAAAAAATTACTTTGTAATATTCAATATATTTGCAAATATATCTCAGCCAGTTTAAACGTAAAAACATCACTTGCAAAAGGGCGTGAAATTCGTGAGGGGTTTTAAAATGACTTAACCTCTTAAAAATGCCGCTTGCACTTTAAAATCCGTCGATATATGGTCGAAAAATGTGAAATAGTTTTGCTCCCTAATGCACGCAATAAATATTTCCTAGATTTGATGTAATTACTATTGCATAGAGAGAACCATACACATCAAATACAATATAAGGGTATTTTGTTTCGAAGGAGCAAGTAAAAATAAGAAGTATGGAGAGTGTATAGCTTAGTCTCGTGGAGGCAGTATTCAAGCATTTGACCTACATTAGTGTGAAGTAATACTATATGTTCTTCTCTCCTTGAATCAAAAAGAATTCTGAACCAGAATTTTCACGAGTACTCTTGGAGTCGCATTTTCCTCGCCTGTAAGATCGTAGGCCAGATGAAAGTGCAGGAGAGGAAAGCCCTATGTTGAAATAATAGTATTTATGGTGTTTGCGGAAAGAAGATTATTTAGTTTGAAATGCATTTGATTTTATGTGAGGAATTGTTTATATGGGGATAACGGATATGATTAAGTTTAAATCTATCATCGCCAAAATGTGAGTATAGGGTTTTTTCAAACTTTAATTTTGGGAATAGAATTAAGTTGAGCTAGAACTCCCGCTGAACACTAATAACATTTTTTTCCAAATTAAATAGAAAATGTGGTCGGCCCAATATGTGAGAGCTGTAACGTAGGTAGTTATTTTGCAAATCACGAAGATTTGATCGACCGGCTGAATCATTATATTCGCAAATCATTGACAAGATGTATTTATTTGTATTTGATTTTTGATGCAGCAGAGGATAATGAATTTGAGATTATTTCATTAATAGAGCACATGACTGAAAGCCTCGCTGAAATCTAAGAGCATTAATATGTTGGCCGTTTCCTTGCCGTATCCCAATTCATATCAACAGTCACTGGGATTTTCATGATTTAGCTCCTATGAAATCATTACGAAAAGGAATCAAAAAATGTTTTAAAGAGGTGCTTAGGGCGAAAAATAAAAAATTAATGCTTAAATACCTTCTACGTAGACGTGGGATGAGAAACTTTGTGGTAATCAGTAGGCAAAACGGATTTTTGGTTAAATGACCGGTGAAACCTTGGTGAACTTCCATCAAACAGAATTTACTTAATTGAAAGGATAATAAAAAACAATTTCGATTCAGTTGAGCGAAATGTAGATAGATCTGTTGAAAAGTTAGATAGCTTTGTTGTCAATTCCGTAATATGAAAATACACAAATATTTGCATTGAAATTACTCTTTCTGAATCATAAGCTGGGAATTAAATAGAAGAAAATACTAATACTATGACTGATTTGGGAAGCCCCCTTGTTCCGATAGCTGTAACTTATGTAGAGAGGTACTACTCCCTAACAAGCTACTTAACCATGGTAGCTGATAGTTATGGAGCGATAGAACCTGCAGGTCAGCGACTCATCCCTAGTTCCTCAGCTGCCACCATTCTTGACCACTCCCGGAAGTTAAATGACAGGACAAAAATTATTATTGTCGCCTATTGACAAAATATTTCGCCTAATTCTTGCATTTTTCCTTCACTAATCTAGAATTTTATTCCTCATGGAAATGCTGCGAAGTGTTTGCTTTTTTCCCCTCGGTTTGTTTCATTTATTTCAGTAACCACAACGCAGTGGGAAGTTTTGGGAACCCAGGACATTTGGAGGTTTGACCATTGATTACCTGAAGGGTACGGTCGCTGGATATATCGACTTTCGCGTTAATGTGGCTAGTAGGATATAACTCGGTCCATTCAATGGTGAGTTGATCCTGGTTACATTTTCCCGCATCAAAATGTTTAATGTCACGAAAAGTAAAGCACCGGGAGTTTATCCATATATATAAACCTAAAAATAACGTAGAGGAGGTCATATAAGAGAAACATGGGACCATGGATTCTATAAATCTTGATTAACTTTCATTACATTGTCAACAATTGAGATAAAGCAGTGTGTGAGTGGTGCACGTATAAATCCTGGGGTCAAATGGGATGAGGTGTGAAGGTTGATTGAATAAGTGAGGGTGTTAGGTGGTCACTGACAAAGGCATTTCGAAAAACGGCCTTGTAATTATTCAAACTAATATAATATAAGCGGAAAGGATTAAAAATTAATCTGCGAAGGATATAATCAAAGAGTTATTCACTGTTAAAATATAAAATAATTACTAAAATCATTTCACGGAGAGGCAAATTGGCGACTAATATTTTTAAAGTTCAATATGGTATGAAATTTGCGAAACTGATCATAATGAGACAGGGTTTAATTTCCCATTCGGAATTATCAATTATTATTAGGTAATCTACTGGTTAAGTTAGGTTTTGGATGGATACAACTACCAAATAAGTACTTTGTTTCTCCTAACAAAACACAACCCAACATCGCATTCCACTAAATGCCTCTCTTTATCTCTGTGAACTTCCTTCCTCCCTTCATCCCGTCCAACATCCCTATCCTATTCCTGCCGCTTCCTCGTTTGCCTAACATTCTCCCCTCTATTACAGTCTTCAACATCCCACTGCCAATCAATACGCCCTTCATCCAATCTTCCTCTCTTCTTATAATTTCTCCTAGTAATCCCCTCTCGTCGCTCACCATACTTAGCACTTCCTCATTTGTTATTTGTTTGTTATAGCCCACTTCACCCTCTCCATCCTTCTCCACACCCACATTTCAAAATCCTCCAACTATGTCTATCATTCTTCTTCAGTGACCATGTTTCTGCGCCGTTCATAACTACGTTCCATATCAAAGTTTTGGCGAGCTTTTTCTTAACATCCTTACCAAACGTCCTTGTCATCTTTTCTATCTTCTCCTGGTGAAAGCCTCTTTGTCTAGTGCAATTCTTCTCCTTTTGTCCTCCTATTTTAATATTAACCTTAGCCTATCTCTTCCGGGAAAAACAAATAATCTTTGTTTTATTCATATTGATTCTCATATAAATTGATTCTCATTCTACAGCACAGAATTTCCACTTCGCTCAGCAATGCTTGAAATCCCTTGACTGACTGACAAACTAGAGCTTGGTCATCAGCATCTCTACCTAACACTGCCCATCCGGACTTTCCATCGCTCACTCGCACATGAATAGACAGATATGTACAAGTTGCGGATTAGCCTCCTCTCCCTTCAATCTATTCCTATTTTTCTGCAATATACTCATTAGTCTTTCCAAATTCACTCTATTAAATACCTTTTCGAAATTTACGAAACAAGAAAATACGTCCTGACATTATCCTATATTCTTCTCGATTCTACGTACACCTACGCCTTTTGCGGTGTCTAAACCAAGTGTTGGTGATGACTAACCCCTGTCCCCGGCAGGATTCAATCGCTTTCTCCCCGCGGTCATTCCTCGTACGTAAACCTTAGTCCTCCACCTCTTCACCTTCCCTTCCTTCGCCTACCGTTGCATTCCACTTCCCCATTACTGTCAAATGTTTCCCTGCAGGGGCACACGCAATACTGTCCTATAACTGTTCGTATATCCTATCGGCTTCTTCCTCCTTAAGATTTTTCGGTGGCATGTATACTTGTACAATGACCAAGTTTGTTGGTTCTGCTTTTACCTCTACTAGTAGTATTCTATCCATTGCTTGTTCTTTGTTAACTACGGTTCTTCCTACCTCTTTATTCAATATTAATGCAAGCCCTCGTTAGCTCTCGTCCCCGCCGCTGTATTTTATTCTATAACTATCACTCCAGTAATCCCCGCTATCCCTCCATCTCACCCTCACATTAACCTTAAGTATCTATATTTCCTCTTTCCATCTCTCGCTTAATATTCCCTAATTTTTCTGTCCTTGACATTGTCCTAACTTTCCAAGTTCCTATTCTAACTAATTTGGTCTTATTTTTCTTCGTCTTCTCTCCTGCTACAATCGGTTTTCCTTTGCGGGCGTTTCATGAGATGGCGACCGCGGGAGCCTTGCCTCTTCCGCAGCCGGACATGACACACGGCCGATTGTGCCGAGTCCCGTAGTTTCCAGGACTCATAATCTCTATATTGTCCATCTTTATGTTCATGGGAATGATAATTGAGATGGTTTCCCGTTGCCTTCTTCAACAGTGTTTTTAACGTGACTCCATAACTCAATGGCCGCCCTACTAGGGTTAGACGCCTTTGCAGCCGCCTTCCTGAGGAATAGACGCTGCGTGGCCTACCTTTCGTCTGGCTCCTAATATTCGACCTATCTGGCATGGGTGACCCTACTAGGAGGAATTATTATTACTCCCGCCAGCACAGTGATAGCAGTCATTGGAACGCACGGCCCTTCCACTACGTCAGGATTGTAGTCCGTGGGAGGGTACCAATTCAATATAAATGAAATTTTATTTTATAATTTTATCCTTAAAATATGAAAATTCAAGAAAAGACTTAGTGAATTGAAAGGAAAATCCAAAAACAAAAATGGGTCAACTTTTACTCCGACAGTAAGTTTAAGTGAGTAAATTTAAATTTACAGTACATAATTAAGTGCTAGCATTTGAAGACGATGGCAGGAGATGAAATTCGACAGTGCTTCATTATCGGCTCATCAAAGGCATATGGATCAACTAGCATAAATGTAATTTATAAATTGCATTCCATCTTTCAGAATAAGACATTGCAAATCACAAAGCATATTGGTAATATTTATTTATAGAAAAAATAATAAGTGTGTAAAGATGATCATGAAGTGGACATTTTAATTATTTATTATATATTATCATTTATTAAAATAATATGTTAATTGTTATATATTTCTTTTTAAATTACTTATTTATCCGTCAATAGGTAGCTCATATTAAATTTACTAAAGGAATTAGTGGCGTCTAAAATCTGGTAGACTAAGGTCATATTAAGGGAGATTCACTGAGGTAAATATAAATTTTACAAGTAGATAATTTCGTAAATGTTTCAGGATATATAATAACGGAGAGAATTTGGGAAATAAGGGCAGTCATTTAAGACTTTATGATTTTTCAATTCTATAGAATAGCATTATTTAAACGTGCCGTCCGGATTTGGACGCAAAGCTATTAGAGAGGAATTATAATCTCGAAAAAGTAGCCACTCTATTTAAATTTATGATCTCATAGTAATACATAGAACTTCAATCCGAGTCTTTTATAACCTTGTCACATAAAGACTACAATTGAGCAATCATGCTGGAGGGCAATTTTGTGTATCTGTAATTGATCTGACTTGATTAGATGCATTATATAATTTTTTGTAAAATACTACTTAATAGTGCCTCCACTAGTGGCAGTTTTCAGCAGACTTGTTGAAAACAGTCGTTAAAATCAGAATTGTAGGAAAAGGAATTCCTAAAACCTTTTTACTTCTGCCCCAGTTACTTTCAAATGATACCATATTATGACCGTGGTGTAAGATTTAGCCCTAACAATAAGTACTAGAAACCTAGCCAGGATCTACTGAAATTGAAATTCATTATTAGTTTTTCGCGATGATCTTTTGATTTCATTTTTATAATGATTTTTAGAGCTCTATTTAGGAGACCATTTGGCGCCTGATAATGCTTTTTATACCACTGATGGAAAGGTTAAATCACTTAAGTTTTAGATAAGTATCTTGGAGCACTCTGATCTTCTCTGTATTGGTCCTGAGTAAACTATAAATGTTTTATATTTTTTCTTCTTAAGTTTACATTTGAGCCAAATAAAAATTAATATCCCATAAAAACGATACTTCTGGCTTGTGACTAGATGTCAATGTTCCTAGATGTTTATGATGAGCTTATTGACCATTATGACGCAATTAGCTAACATATTAGACATTTTTAATTAAGTACTGTAAAAATCCCAGTAAACATTATCTAAGGTAGTAATGTTGAATTTGGGAACCGAACATCGTAACGACGAAATTATCTTCCCAATTCACGAAGCCCTATCTCTTCGTATCCAGTCCTACGCTCCAGCGAACTCACTCTCTCTCTCCCACATTTCTTTCTTAAGTCATTTACCCCTACCACACTCCATCCCCTCTAATTTGGCAGCTAATCCTCTCCCCCTCCATCCTCCCTCCTACACAAATCACTTCATACATCCTTCCCATGAGCATCACCTCTCAAACTGAATACTAATTTATGATTTCTTGGCACCCTGAAAATGTATTTTCCATGCCGAACTGATGCCTTCGCCGAGAGGTTTGATGTGCAACTCACACATCGACCACTATTATTCTAATAGGCATTATAAATTTTTCTTTTTAAAACATTGATTGCAGTTTAATACTTTTATGCAATGAACTCGTAAATATACTTTCGCACGTGCATACGACCTCTTTATCCTGTAGCTGCACTGGAATAAATGTGACATAATATGACACAATCAATGAATGTGAAATAATTGTTATAATATTAAATTTCACTGATTTATGCTATTTAATTTATTATGTACTTGCATTTATACTACTCTAGTTAATTCATTAGCTAAAATTTCGCGGAAAGTATTATGACCGATTTATTTCATGGTTAATGATAAGTCATTTGAATTTTCTTTTCTGGAGGCGAGGTAGTCTAGTTAATAGGAAGCCGGGCCTCTGAGCGGAGGGCTCGGGTTCGATTCTGGGGATGCCACATGACACTTTCATCTTCATCCAAATTGGGGGAATTTTGGGCTGTCAGATCTTCGTTGTATATCATAGGCGGAACATGGAAAGGAACTGTCTCCTTAACTTGATGTTTGAATTTCACACGCCGTTGCACATAGGATTAGGTGAGCTTTACCCTCACCAACCAAACCATTGAAACTTTAAGGAACCACACCTTGAAAAGGAGTCATTTAGTTTAATGGCTACCACGGGTGTCAGTAAGGAGTTGTTAAAACGGTATAGTTCTAGCATGCTGTTGATGACAGGAATTGCGGGTTTCGGGGGTTGAGTGACATTCGTTTGCTATTGTACCCCCAACTCAATCACCCTGGCTACGCCACTCTAACTAACCGCACACCCTCATCCTAAACAGAGTACGCTCTGGTTAGACGCAACAGCAGCACCAGGGTAACCTTATTTTGAAACTTTCTCCACGGTAAGGAAGAATTTGTCCCGTCACTCCCTCACACCCACCAGTGAGAAATTTCGTTGCCTATTCGGCAATGTACAGCCTAGTGAGAATGTTGATCCCTTTGCAGACAATATAGCATTGAATTTCTAGTAATACTTTTTAGACGCCGTCAGTTAAACCCAAAGTTATGTGATTTCTCTTGTCTATATCTTACTAGAATACTGGTGAAAGAGTTAAAGAAACCATCGTCCCTGTTCAGAATGTGTGAATTTAACATGCCTTATACGGAATGAGCTCAATCATAAAACAAACATTCGGTTCTATTACGCCAGCAAAGTTCGGAAACCTCGTGCTTTGAAAACCCTGTTTTCCATTTTACTTCATGAGAAATCAATCAATCCCTTCCCAGATCCATAAATGTTGAAAAAATTAAATATTGAGATGTTTAATCAATATTTTACCGTTCAATAAAAAATTCGCGAGAGACCAAAAACATATCTTAAGGTACATATTCTAATACAGTGCCTTAGCGTCTTAAAAATGGTTCCCAGTTGACTATCGCAGAAAGATGTTGTGGATCCTGTGCCATAGAACTTTTAAAATATCTTGAGAGGAGAAGTTTTCTTATTAACCAAGATCAATAAAACAAAAATGTAAATACATTGCGCGTTCCCGTTACGTGTTTGCGCACTAAATACATCAAATGAACAACTACCGTTACACCAGAGGTTTCGCGCTGAATGTGTTTATGTGCTACAATACGAGAGTTGGAGGTAAAGTTTGAAGTGTGCAGCGGGATATATATATATATATATGTGCGCACGTGGTGCGCTTAACGGTATCGTTAGAAGTGTGCGCCTTTGAACATATTTTACTTCGTAGTTTTGCTCATTAAATAATCTCTCGTACGCTGCATTGCAAAAGCATCTAAGTCCGCATCTCGAGAATAAGTTCTTCTCTAGAGGCCTAAATGGAATATGAAAAAATTCCTTTTTTGAATGGTTGTAAGTCGAGGATCCACTCACTGTACATGGTGACGTGGTGGTGAGAATTCCTGCAGTACAGATTTCCGTCGATTCTATCCTGCTGATTTTTATCACCAAATTCCACCACTACTGCAATCACAATCAGTAGGTGTACTAAATGAAAGATTACACAGTTAGGAAAGATTGGAAGAATTCTTTGATGGCAAAAGGTTTCTAACAATAGCCTCAAACAACATCAATGACAACTTGAACAAATCCAGTGGTAAGTGGATTCAAATGGAATGTTCTAAGCTCGATTCCTGAGATTACTTCCACGAAAGAAATGTGATTATGTCAATTCCCTCGGTTTATGAAGTCAATATTCTTACCAGATGTACTATTTTGAATTTGTTAAGATATAAGGTGTCATGTTCTTCCTTTGGCGTTGTTCGTTGTAATAGTATTTTTGCGCGTGATTACTATCCATAAAGAGATTTTCCTCTAAAATGCTTTATGCGGTCGGAATCATTGCGGCCCAGCCCTAATGATTCGAGATAGCACCAGGAATCGCATTCTGTCGAGTTCCGTGACATGAAATTTTAAGGACGATTATGGAGTTTTCCTTTTACAACGTTTTAATGACGAAATCACGCGTACCTATACCATACTCGTGATCTCTGCCACGTTCAATAAAACATTATGGAAAAGATAAGGCGGTCCACTGTCAATATAGCTCATCCCCTTTAAATAATATAAACCCAGTTCATTATGCCTATCGACAGATATTCTTACTCGTAGCCCTAGGACGACCAAAATTTAATTCTGGAGGCGTTATGATCGTGTTTTCATCCTAGGGTTCCTTCAATTTACGAGTACACGCATTTTATAAAAAGTATCGGTAACAATTTTTTCCTGACGGTTGCGTGATGTACTGAATTCAGACCGTCGGTTCAGTGTGCGCATGTTCGTAGATCGTATTGGCATTGATAAGCTGACAGTGCATCCCATTATCCCCAAAAATTTGGTGATACGAAAGATCTGTGCTAAATTCGTCCCGAAGCTCTTGACGGATGACTAAAAGCATAGTAGAGTGTCTGCATGCGAAGACTTTCTGCAACGCGTTGAAAAAGACCACGACTTTTTGGACTGTCCCGACTTGGCACCAGCAGACTATTTCCTATTCTCCAAAGTCAAATCCTCCCTCAAAGGTCACTAACATGAAACCCTAAGTGCCACCACAGAATCTTGCTGGCGTGCCCTTAAGGGCCTTCCAGAATCTTCCTACCAGGGAGCCTTCGAGTTGTGGAAAAGACGCTAGCAAAAGTGTGTCCACGTCCAAGGGGACGTGGACACACTTGTACATGTACTTGTACTTTAAAGACCTTGGAAGCGTTGTTCAAATTAATAGTTAGTTGTTGCATTATAATGCATATTTAATATATATATATATAAATATATTATATATAATTTTAAATATTATATATAATATTTAATATATATATATTATATATATATATATATATATATATTTATATAATGCCTATATAATGCAATATATATATATATATATATATATATATATATATATATATATATATATATATATATATATATTTTTTTTTTTTTTTTTTTTTTTTTTTTTTTAAAGGTAATCTACCGGTTAAGGTAGGTTTTTCGATGGACACAACTACCAAACAAATATTTTATTACTCCTAACAAAACACAAAATCCATCATCCTACTCTATATCAGGTCCCTCTTCATCTCTGAGTACTTTCTTCCTCCCTTCATCCCGTCCAACATCCCTATCCTGTTCCTTCCCTTTCCTCTTTTGCCCAACATTCTACCCTCTATCACAGTCTTCAACATCCCACTGCCGGTCAACACCCCCTTCATCCACTTTTCCTGCCTCCATAGGATTGCTCCCAACAAACCCCTCTCTTCGCCCACCATACCGAGTACTTCCTCATTTGTTTTCTTCTCTGTCCATTTCACCTTCTCCATTCTTCTCCACACCCACATTTCAAAAGTCTCCAATCTACGTCTATCCTCCTGCTTCAACGACCACGTTTCCGCACCGTACATAGCTACGCTCCATATCAAAGTTTTTACGAGTCTTTTCTTAACATCCTTAGCCTCTTTGCCTAGCGCAATTCTTCTCCTTACGTCCCTACTACTTTGACCGTGTTGGTCCAAAACACTACCGAGATACGTAAACTGTTCTACCTGCTCTAGTTTTTGCCTTCCTATTTTAATGTTAAGCTTGGCCTTTTTCTTCCTAGAAAATCGCATAACCTTTGTTTTATTAATATTGATTCTCATCCCATACCTGTCGCACTGAATTTCCAATTCACTCAGCAATGCTTGCAGCCCCTTGGCTGACTGACAAACTAAGGCTTGGTCATCAGCAAACCTAACTGATTTTACGAATTCCCCGCCCACTTTCATTCCTACCTCGAGTTCTTCCCATGCCTCTTTGATCATTTCCTCTGCATACAGGTTGAACAGCAACGGTGATAATGGGCAACCCTGCCTCACACCCCTTCCTAACACTGCCCATCCTGACTCCCCGTTTCCCACCCGTACCTGAGCAGTCTGAGACATGTACAGGTTGCGGATTAGCCTCCTTTCCCTCCAATCTATTCCTTTTTTCTTCAATATACTCATTAGTTTTTCCCAATTCACTCTATCAAACGCTTTTTCGAAATCTACGAAACAGGCAAATACCTCCTGGTTGTGTTCTATATTCCTCTCGATTAATAATCTCATTACTGCAATGGCATCACGCGTACCTCTCCCCATCCTAAACCCGAACTGATCATCCCCTAAGTAATCATTTGCCCTACTCTCTATCCTTTTGTTTATGATCCTGAGAACAACTTTAGCTGCGTGGGATATCAAACTAATTGTCCTATAGTCCTCACATGACGTGGCCTTTACCTTTTTCGGAATCGGAACTAAAACTGCTCTCACAAAGTCTTCCGGCCAGATTCCCTCCTCATAAATGCTACAGATCAGCCCATATAGCCTCTTCCTCCCACATTTTCCTGAGCATTTTTAAAGTTCCACGGGAATGTTATCTACCCCCACGGCCTTATTTAGTTTCATCTCCCTTAATGCCCTTTCTATCTCATTGTCTAGTATGCCTGGACCTAAGCTGTCCTCCTCTACGTCATTTTCTTTTTCAATGTCTAACTTTGTTGGTCTGAGTTCTTTACTATACAGTTCATATGTATATATATATATATATATATATATATATATATATATATATATATATATATATATATATATATACAAATATACGAGGGTCATCCGGAAAGTAGTACCCGTTCGTGAAATAAAGACACAAAAGTAAATATTAACAAACATAAAAAATTTTATTTGAAAGAGGATACTTTAAACTACTTCTCAACATAATCTCCAAGCAAATTAAGGCATTTGTCATAACGTGTGACAAGTTTCTGTATTCCTGCTGCATAGTCCTTCGCCGCCAGCTCATTGAGATACGCGAGGGACCCATCTTGCACAAATTTTTGCATAATGCAGATGGTGTTTAACAATTTCATGAACAATTGTTCGAGAAACATTGGGAAAATGCTCACAGATGTCATCAATTGTGACGCGCCGATCGTTCCTCACGAATTCGTCAACTGAGCTCACCAGTTGGTCTGTAATGACAGACGGTCTCCCCGAACGCTCATCGTCGTGTGTGTTCCCCCTCCCCATGTTGAAGTTGCGACACCACCGCCGAACAGACGACTCGTCCATTACATTGTCTCCATACACCTCCTTTAATTGGCGATGAATATCACATGGGCGAACGTTTCTTGCATTGAGGAATTTAATCACTGCCCTCACTTCACAACTGGCGGCGTTCTCAATTTTTTTAAACATTGTAAACAATCACAGAAACAACACAGGCAATGCTAGCGTCACGCAACTTGGCTCAGAGAAGGCAGACAAGCCACTGAAGCTATCTGACCTCGTCCAGCGGCTACTCGCGTCGTCAGCACTTCATGCGGCACGAACGGGTACTACTTTCCGGATGACCCTCGTATGTATATATATATAAACCATAAACACAGTAATCAACCCGAAGGTCTGCTTGGTAGGTGATGGCAGAGTTGACCCAGTACTAAGCCAGACGGCATGTGAAATTCACACATTAGGGAAGGGGGGCCAGTTCCTTTCCCTGTGCCGGTTATGGTTTCAGGAAGATCTGGTACCCAAAAAAATCACATAGCTTTGGTGGAGCTGCAGGTACCCAGAGTGCCTTGCCCGGGAATTGCAACCGGGACCCTCTCGTTAGCAGTCCAACGCTCTACCCACTGGACTACCACGACCCACATATATATATATATATATATACATTTTAAAAACACAGATTTCCCCTTTAACTTTCCCATTGTGCCTTTGCCTTTCTGAAAATGACACTCATTTTACCCTTCCTTTGTCAATTCTCCATATCATCACACAGTCTTCCGCCACCCTTCATTTCATAAAAGTACTTGCTCTGTTTAATATTCATATATTTTCACTCCCTTCTACTGAATTGGTTATAAATTCTTCAATTTCCCTACTCTTGTTAATCTTTCTATTCTTATCAGTAATCCATGGTTTCCTTATCCTTTTGCTGACCCATTTGACTATCCTTTAACTGTCCCATCTCACATCATACAGCGCTAACATATATTACATATCTCCATCTCATCTTTTATATTCTCCTATTTCCTTTTCCCCAATATCATCCAAACATCCTAGTACAAAGTATTTACTGCGTCATTTTATGTGGCCCTCGCTATGGACTGAATCCTTGATGTGGTGGAAGAGTGTGTTTTATGATGATCCCCTGAGGGGTTGGGAGTATTTAAAATTTGTTCTGGTGAGGTCACCCATGTCTATAGATTGAAGGGGACAAGCCAGATGAAAGGTAGCCCTTGCAGTGCTTATCCCTCAGTTGGGTGGCTGAAAAAGTGTCCGAGCCAAATGAAGTGGCCTTGTCAATGATGGTATCATGTTATAAACATTATGGCAGAAGGCAATGGGTAACCGGTTTGATTATTAATCTTATGACTTTATGATGGACACAAGTATGAGAATGAGCCCAGCCAAAAATGGGACTCGCCTGGTTGTTGGCTGTGTCCTGCATGGTGGTGGAAAAGGCAAGGACTGTGGTTGTGATCACTTGAAATACTTGCAATGTAGACAGCTTTTGATAGAGAAAATTCAAAAGCCCACATAATTGATTCAAAAGAGCAATAACAACTGATTTCCATGTAACTTGATAGACTTTCAGCATTTGTATCATTAAAAATTATACAAAGAAAAGAAATTGTATATTTGCTACATAATTTGAGTAATATTATATAATTGTTTTACATTTTATGATAGCTTTGAATAATGCAGTTCTCAGCAAGATGATTGTCTAAAAAAGCTAAATAGAAATGAGTTCAATATCAGTCTGGAATGATTGGCTGTATACCTAAAGGAAGCAACATAATTAGTCTGAAGAAAGTTGACCACTTGGCTAATTGATTTGGTGACTTTATTACTATAAGTAATTATCATTAACTTTTCAATGAAATAAGTAGCATTAAGATGTAAAATGAATATTCAGTAGCTACTTTCTAAATGGCAAACAAAAAACACAAATGCATACATGAATATTGCTGTGTATAATAATGAGCAGCTAGTTGCACAATGCAGTGCCCAATAGGTAGCCATTCATCATAGTGCTCTTTTTGAATAAATAACAATCCAAAAACTTATCATCATTATCACTTATGAGTTTTTTGTGGCTGTAGGAATATACCTGTAGTACACTGTTACATTTGTGATGTATTGCAACATATCAGGTATGCATATAAATTTTGTTTGTTGTGGGTAATGTGAGACATCCAGATAACTCTAAATATTCAGTTGGAGTTTGACTATATTAATTAATACTTCTTTATTTATTGCCTGCTTATATGCTGTGCCTGCTCTTTTTGATATGGTGGAGATTGGAGGTCATCTCATTTTCAAGTAGGTAGGTAGTAAAGGAGAATTATAAGTAATTGGCTTTGGTGTTTATAGATACATACATCTTTCATATCTCTAAACCCATTTTCACCTTATTCAAATGGTCAGAGTAGTTTCCATATAGCAGGAAAATTTTGCCCAAACACCAAAGCCCAAGAGAATTTAAACAGATGCATGCCCTCATACCAGTGGGATGACATAGAATATTCAACTGTGAATGTACAAATATAATTTCAAGATAATAGTCAAATACCTTTGTAAACCAACACTTTTCAACAAATATTTACTGCTCCTCACATCGGTAACATAATAAGCACCAACCACAGCATAAAGCAACAACTAGCTTACTGCCTGATTGTTCATGCCCATCTGCCAGGCACTGGGTATAAGGTTCATGAGTTTGCATTAAGTCATGTATCAAAGCTTGATTACATAAGTCAATGTCAGCCAACAACTTGTCCATAGAATGACATTGTCACACACATGTGATATGCAATGTGTTGGTGCCGGTTTTGCCTATTAATATTTGATTGGTGCATGAATGATAGTCTGCTATTTCAAATCTATGCCTTTTTACAGGCTTGAAAATTTTGATACTCTGCTAAAAGCTTTGTTGAGCATTAAAATTTATTAATTTTCTGATTGCATATACTGTACTATCCATTACCCTCCAGCTTAGCAAGATGTATTCACCCATTACAATAAGGCCCTTATCCATTGCTAGCTAATGAATGTTTTGGAACTGAATGCCTTATTTACACAATTTTTAAATTCTTTTCAAGAGATAATTTACAAGGTCAATTGGCAAGGAATTAATTTTATATGTATTTATTGTAATATCCAATATTATGTTAATGTAAAACCATTTCACGGATAAGTATTTCGATGGAATTTTGTAACAAGTTATGTAAATTTGGTTCAATTTTCATTGGATTGTTGACAGTATTATGTTATGATAACTGTTAAAAGTTGAAAGTTATCAGTTAAACTGCAGCTTTAGTTGAGGCAACGTAAAATGCTGCATTGAAATTTTGCTTTCATCTAAACACATCTTCAGTGGAGGTGAATGTAATGCTACAGGGGACCAATGACAAATCTGTTATTCGCAATTGCTTGCTATTGCTGTATGGAAAAGGACTTAGGCCAACAAGCTTAGACATGGAAAGAGAAAATGACTTAGATGAAAGCTTATGTTGAGGCATGCTTGACGATGAGATAGAAATGGCATTAATGGAGATGAAATCAAATAAGGTCATGGGTGTAAACAACATTGGTGCGGAACTATTAAAGGGTTTGGGAAAATGTGGGAGGATGAGACTATATGGGATGATTCATAGCATCTATGAGAAAGGAATTGGGCCGGAAGACTTTGTAAGATCAATGTTAGTTTCTATTCCAAATAAGGTAAAGGCTACATACTTCATCTGATGACTACAGAACAATAAGTTTGATTTCCCTTGCAGGTAAAGTGATTATCAGGATCATCAACAAAAAGATGGAGAGCAAGGCAAATGATTACTTAGGGAATGATCAGTTTGGGTTTAGGAAGGGGAGAGGCACATGTGATACCATTGCATTAATAAGATCACTGATCAAGCCGAATGTCCAATACAATCAGGACGTATTTTCTTGTTTATTATATTCCAAAAAAGTGTATGATAGAGTGAATTAGGAAAAATTAACCAGTAAATTTCAAAACTGTATTCCATTTATTAGAATTTCTTTAGTTTTGATAATACGGTAAAATACCAACACTACTAAATACTTCCTTTTTACCAAATAACTGTTATGAGATAACCTGGAATTATTAAATTATTATAATCATTAACTGGAATCTATAATCTGAACAAATGTGTCGATCTATATATGAATTTTAAGTGCCTATATTTTCCAGCTAATCTAATATTTGATATCAAATCCAACATAGAAACTGTATTACTATTCCACACTCTCTCACAATAAAGTCTTATCCTAATCAGACAAATATCTTATAACAATAAATCAGAAGTGGCCAAAATTAAAACAAAATTCTTGTGAATATTTTTATTTGCATTACATGAACTCCAAGAACAATTTAAGATATGCTATGTACCCATGTGATCAATATTATAAGTCAAATAAGCAAGAGTTTTATAGAGAGCAGTGAGCATCACTATTCACTCCAAATTTGTTTCCCCTGGTAGAGAAGTAACACTGGGTGTTCCCCAGGGTTCGGTACTTGGTCCTATTTTATTTTTAATCTATATCAATGATCTCCCAGACAATCTTAAGCTCATTAAGGGGATAGACCCAATACTGTATGCTGATGATACAAATATCATTGTATCAGCCTCCTCAGTAGACAGCTTGACAGAAAGAGCCGCCGAAGTAGCTCAGATTTTCAATGCATGGTGTCTTCATAACTTTCTAAAACCCAATTTAAATAAGTCCAGCCTGATTTATTTTACTAATAAAAAGAAAGTTTCATCTGCAATCTCAGTAGATGTAGAAGGTGTGAGCATTCCCCAAAATTCCAGTACCCAATTCCTGGGAGTAATCCTGCAGAAAAACATGTCTTGGGAGGAACATATTTTCAAATTACGCAGCAAGTTAAGCTCCCTATGCTTCCTTATTAGAAATATTAGGTATTCTGTAAATTTAGAGGTCCTTCTATCCATTTACTATGGTGAATTTTATTCTCGTGTTACTTTCATTATCCTCTTCTGGGGTTCCTCTCCCCATGCGGGCATAATCTTCAAAATCCAAAAGAGGATTATATGCATTATGAGCAATGCTCCTTGCAATGCACCATGTAAACCTCTCTTCAAAAGACTTGGTTTATTACCAGTACCTTGCATATATATATTTAATGTCATCTTACATGCAAAGGGTAATATTTCCCATTACAAGTCCAACCACAATTACCATAGTCACTACACAAGGACCTGCAATGACCTGCACCAACCATTTGTCAGGACATACAATACTGCCCATGGGCCCAAAGCAATGGGCTTAAGGTTATTCAATAAACTTCCCCATGAAATGAAATATGAAACAAAAGTACCTGTTTTCAAGAAAAAGCTGTTTAACCTTTTAAAAAATAATATGTTCTATTCTGTAAATGAATACCTTGAATTGTCGCAATGCATCAATTCCGGCTTAAACAATTGATATGTAATTATACTAGTGTATTGGTATGTATATATATATATATTTATATATTGTATCTCTTCTATTGTGAAATTGTGAAAATTATATTTGACGTGTCCTATATTTGTGTATGTATGAATATGCAACAAATCTCCGGACAAATAAATGTATTATTATTATTATTATTATTGCCATCACCACTGGGCAAAATATTTATTATGTTAATTCCAAAAATTAGAATGAAGAAATATTTTTAGGCGAGGGTATTCTATTTTGGTTATGGTCACACTCCCAGCTTAAAACAAGTTTTTAAAGGAGGTTACTGGGAGTTGTGACCACAACAGGATGATTGAGTAAGAGTTCAGTGAGGGTTTAAAAAATGTCAAAAAATGCTAAAGAGAGACCATGACACCTCATTACAGATTGACTCAGAGGAACACAAGAAGTAAAAAATGTTTTAGAATGAATCAAGTTGGCCATAGAAACAATTTTAAATTGCAACAGAATGAAACAGTGTCTGGATAGTTTGAAATGCAATCTCAAAAAATATATATGTTCAATGGAATTAATGCAAACCATTGCTATAGACTTTATTATATTACACCCAAAGATAAAAACATTAACACAGTAACCAACCCTAAGGTTGGTTTGGTAGGTGATGGTAGAGTTCACCCAGTACTAAGCATGACAGTATGTGAAATCCAAACATCAGGGTAGGGGAGCCAGTTCCTTTCCCAGTGCCCATTATGGTTTCCCAGGAAGATCTGGTACCCGAAAAAATCACATAGTTTGGGTGGAAATGCAGGAGCCCTGAGAGAGTTGCCCAGAAATCAAACTCGGGCCCTCCGGTCAGTGTCTTAAGCTCTACCTACAGACTATGCGACCCACATGCCCAAAGATATCTGGAGTAAATTCCAACTGTAATGTCTCTGGTGAAGACCAAAACTAACAACAATTTTGTAATGCCAATCTAAATACAAGACTCAAATTAGAGATAACAAGCATTAAATACAGGAGTGGAAGCATAAGAACAAGGCAGAGAACAATTGACTAGGTATTTTAAATTAATGTGCTATGAAAACAATAACAAACATATGCATTGTTATCAACTTACATTTAGTATTTTTAATTTGAGTGATTGATTTTTTTTCCTTAATACTAGTTTACTAGCTTCATTTTTTATCAACCTACCCTATAAAATAACAGTATAACCTCAAGGTATTTGTAAAGTTTTACACCATAGAAGTCTGGAATGCTTTCATTTTCAAGTAAAACCCAGAATAGGACAATCAAAATGACTTCCTATAAACTCTACAGCTCATAGCAGTTTAAATATAATAGCTCTTCTTGTAGAGGAGGGAATCCATCACAATAGGGACCCTTATGAGAGCAGAGTCAGCAACAAAAAATGGAATTATTTAATCAAATACCTAAATTGGACTTAACTGGTAATAGTTAATGGAGAGGTCAGTTCTAAGGAACAAAGAAGTAATGAAAAATGAAAATTGCAAAACTTACATCTCAGTATTGATTATTCCACATAATTCACCAAAAAAGTGTTTTGGACCAACACGGTCAAAGTAGTAGGGACGCAAGGAGAAGAATTGCGCTAGGCAAAGAGGCTTTCACAAGGAGGAGGGAGTTGATGGCAGGGACATTGAGTAAGGACATTAAGAAAAGACTCGTAAAAACTTTGATATGGAGCATAGCTATGTACGGCGCGGAAACGTGGACATTGAAGCAGGAGGATAGACGTAGATTGGAGGCTTTTGAAATGTGGGTGTGGAGAAGAATGGAGAAGGTGAAATGGACAGAGAAGAAAACAAATGAGGAAGTACTTGGTATGGTGGGCGAAGAGAGGGGTTTGTTGGGAGCAATCCTATGGAGGCAGGAAAAGTGGCTGAAGTGGGGTATTGACCGCTAGCGGGAGAGAACTGTAAAGACTGTTGAAGACTGTAATTGAGGGGAGAATGTTAGGCAAACGAGGAAAGGGAAGGAACAGGATAGGGATGTTGGACAGGATGAAGGGAGGAAGAAAGTACTCAGAGCTGAAGAGGGACCTGATGTAAAGTAGGATGTTGTGTTTTGCTAGGGGTCATAAATTATTTAATTAGTAATTATGTCCATCCAAAAACCTACCTTAACCGGTAATTACGTAATAATAATAATTAATGGTAGATGGTTGAACTAATGCCAAACAAAATTGAGCTACCCACTGGAAAAGATAGCAAATAAATGTTCTCTTGGTACTTTCACATTATTTTATTATGCATGCATATTTATTATATACTAGCTGAATACCCGGCTTTGCACGGGTTTGGGAGAAACAATAATATAAATATACTACATAAATAAAAACAAATTATAAAGTACAATAATACACTACTTCATACAAATTTAAGAATCTTTTTAATTTAACACCTGTTTATAAACTACATTTTTTGTTTCATATCCAGGAGAAAGAATATATAAATTTTTAGGCGAACCTACTCTGGAGCAAGCAACATAAAGTTGCCCGTGGCTAAAACATGGCGATCTTAGATCAACACCACAAAACTTTAAAGACTGTCCCTGTGATTTATTAATGGTAATTGAAAAAGCTAGCCGGACTGGAAACTGTAATCTTTTAAAGTTGAAGGGAAGATCAGTTGGGATTAGAGGTATCCGTAGAATAAAAATTATTTCACCTTTTCCTTTTCCAGTTAAAATGACTGCCTGGATTATATTTTTCATTAATTATGTCACACACAATCGTGTCCCATTGCAGAGTTTTGGTGGATCTAAATTTCGCAATAAAATGATTGGAGATCCTACTTTAAGTATAAGGCGATGTTGTGGCAATCCAGCTGGATCAAGTGAATTTAGGAATTCCGTTGGATAATTGACGGCTTCGTCAGCATCCACTACGGTATCAACCGATTTATATTCAATCACGTCTCCTGGCAGCATGGCTAGTATCTCCTTGTTAATTTCATTAACATCATCGTTCTTAGGAGCAAGAGTGGCTCTTTCTCGCAACCATTCTAAATTTTTATAATTTTGATTAACGTTAGGATAGACTGCTTGTATCATATCGCGGACAGTTTTCACCGATACACATAAATCTGATGACAATTTTATCATACCAGATGCTTCAATAACTAATCTATCTTCTCCAATCTCCAAAAGTTTATTTGCAAAATTTTGAGCATTCCCATCTCTTAAGAGGATTTGCATGTTTTGTTTAAGGCTAATTTCTTGGACATGATTCCATAGAGCAGAATGTTTTAAAAAGGCATAAATTTCATCGGCTGGAGTCGATTTTGGAATGACAGGCAGAGTTTGACGGAAGTCTCCACACAGGAGTACCAGAGCTCCTCCCATTAAACTGCAGTTTCCTCTAAGATCTTGAAGTGTTGCGTTGAGGGCCTCAAGAGATTTTTTATGAGCATTCGTACACTCATCCCATACTATCAATTTACATTCTATAAGAACTTGTGCCTGGCCTGAAGTTTTATTTATATGACATGTGGGATTTTCTTGTCGGGAAATATTAAGTGGCAACTTAAGGGCAGAGTGGGCTGTTCTTCCTCCTTCCATTAATGTCGCTGCAATACCTGAAGATGCAACAGCTAGAGCAATTTCTCCATGAACCCTGATTTCAGCGAGAACTAAATTAATTAAAAATGTTTTTCCCGTGCCACCAGCAGCATCAAGAAAAATGATACCTCCTTCTTGTTTATCTACTTGATCCATTATTGTTTTGTACGCGAATTTCTGATCTTCATTAAGAAGTGGCTTTTTATCCGCGATGTATGCTTCTAAGTCTAAGACATTGTAGCTAGTTTCACGTATATAATCTGGATAAAATACACCCTGTTGATCTTGTACAGGTGCAAAAAGACCGAGTTCCACTAAAGTCTTGTTAACCATGGTGATACACTTTTCCTCCAAAATAATCAAAGTTTTATTAAAAATGTCGGAGTTAAACGTAATATCCAATGTAGGATTTTCACTTCGAACTTTAGCCAGTATATCCTAACTTATTGATTCTTTATATTTTTCCTATATTGTTTTTGGGTTAGATGGATTACAGGAGGTTATTATGATGGCAAACAAAATTCGGATTTGTCCTGGAAGAGAAATCAAACTGGCCTCTCGCAATGAGTCATCCCAGTGTTGATCTCCTTCTAGCAACCCTAAATTCTGGCAAGCTTCTCTGAGTGTCTCACATATTTCTCCGTTTACCGTTCTTAATTCTGCAAATGAGCGA
Organism: Hetaerina americana; assembly: GCF_022747635.1. Classification (NCBI taxonomy): domain Eukaryota; kingdom Metazoa; phylum Arthropoda; class Insecta; order Odonata; family Calopterygidae; genus Hetaerina; species Hetaerina americana. Next base: position 314,516 of record NW_027287128.1, read on the forward strand.
GGTTCTCTAATGGTATGTAGAAGCATTCTTAAAAAATAACATTCGGCGTTGTTAGGATGGACTGTGTAGACTCGGCCCAATGCGTCACATGAATAAATATTATTCTCAGGATCAAAGTTGCCCATTTTTCTTCTACAAAAGACTTTCCTTGATGTATTCCATGTATAATATCTCGGCAATTCTGAATACAATAGTGTTCTTGCAAAAGTATCCTGCTGGCATAGTTGGTAAAATGCTGTTTCTATGACAGCAACAACGTAAACAAATTACATACATACAAACAAACACTCTCCTTTATATATATAGATTATAGTATTTCCGTCGTAGTTTGAAAAAGTTAGGGGAAAACATTGTTTTCATTTGCACAAATTTAAAAAGGAGTGCCATTATGGTTCTTGCTCCGCTCACTCCATTATTCTTTATTTGCTGATTAAATTGAGGTAGGTAAATATTTTCCAATTAAGCAGTGACCACAGATTTTCCTGCAGTAAGGCTGCCATTGCAATATACTTCTTCAGAATTCACTTGAATATATGTACTTGTTATTAAGTGGAAGTGCTTTTGTAATGAAATTTTTATTAAGTTTCTCTTAAATTGATCCTTTCGAGCCGTCCATATTTAACAAACATTTTTTGGCCAAAAATGGTAAAACTGTAGATAGACTAGTTTAAAGTTTAGGATGTTCACTCAGAAAATATTAAAGGCCTCTTTCGAAAGCATGGCCATAAAATGAGTGGTTTTAAGGGTTTATCTTTTTCATTACTACTGAATATAATCATATGGTAAGTCAGTGCAATACAGATTTCTCTTTTCTTTTATATGACTCTACTAACACATTTTGCCAGAGCTCACTAGAAACTTTCTGTGCCCTTGATGAATTAGGGAGTTAAGTTTTGAAGGCAATTATACTACAGTTAAAGAGCTTTGAAAGAATATGGCATTATTAGTGGTTGATTTCACATATGACCTCAATATTTCTAGAAAGTATATAGGCTGTTTGCCATTGTAAACATCACCATGACTTTTTTTAATCCAGAGGAAGCCAGTGAAGGAAGAATAATTTACTTTAACCACATTATGTGTGCTGTCTTTTTAATTATTATTAGCACCTGCAGAGATACTGTATCAGTGCTTAGGTAATTAATCAGTTTTACAAGCAATATTAGGGTTGCTATGAAAGTTGTTTCTTCGCCATTTTATTCCATTTCACAGGGCATATAGTATACAATATCGTACATGTCATGTCACCTGCAGGAAAAATTGATATACTACCTTGATCAAAAAGTTCCCGGAATAACCACCGTGTGGCGCTCCCATCGTTCCGATTTGAGTTCTGTTTTTTTTGTTAAATTGGTACATCTGTTGTTGATATTCCCTTTAAATCTTAGTGTCATAACTTGACATTTGCAAAAGTTACGGTCGGTTTTCGGTATGTCCATCAGTGCTTCCTGCGATTTTTCCATTACTTCCTCTCGGCTGCTAAAACGCGTTCCTCGTAATGGTTTTTTAACTCGATTGAACAGAAAGAAGTCACAGGGAGCCAAATCAGGTGAATTCGGTGGCTGTTGGATGGTATTTGTTGCATTTTTCGTCAAAAAATTACGAATAATGATAGCACTGTGCCACGGTGCGTTATCATGGTGCAAAATCCACGAGTTTTCTGCCCACATTTCTGGTCTCTTTCGGCGAATTGCTTCACGCAAACGTCTCATAACGCCCAAATAATACTCTTTGTTTACTGTCTGGCCTTCTGGCAAAAATTCATGATGCACTACACCGTTGTAATCCATGAAAACCGTCAGCATTGCCTTCTTTTCTGACTGAAAACGACGTGGTTTTTTTGGTCTCGGCTCATTTGGTGAACGCCATTCACTTGCCTGATGTCTGGATTGCGTGTCGTACTCATAAACCCACGTCTCGTCTCCAGTAATGATCCTTTTGATGAATGTGGGATCGGATTCAGCCTCGCAAATCATGTCTTTTGAGACGTCAACACGGTCTCTTTTTTGCATGAAATTGAGGTCTTTTGGCACCAACTTTGCTGCTACACGACGGAAACCCAAATCATTAACCACAATGTCTTGGGCGGATCCATAGGCAATGTTCAAGTCCTCCGCTATTTCTCTGATGGTTAATTTGCGGTTATTGACCAACATTTCTTTTACTTTATCAATTTTTTCACCGACTTTCGATGTCGATGGTCTGCCACTGCGTTCATCATCTTCGATTGACTCACGACCACTTCTGAACCGCTCGTGCAACTGGTAAACGACCGTTTTTTTTAGAGAATCGTTGCCGAAACACTTTTCCAACATTTCCAACGTCCGTGCGCCACTAAATCCGTTTTTTACGCAAAATTTAATACAAGTTCGTTGTTGCAAATTTAAATCCATTTCTGAAATTGTAAAAAATCGCCAACACACACAGAGATAGATGTACTCTTGGCTACGTAACTTTTGCAAATGTCAAGTTATGACACTAAGATTTAAAGGGAATATCAACAACAGATGTACCAATTTAACAAAAAACAGAACTCAAATCGGAACGATGGGAGCGCCACACGGTGGTTATTCCGGGAACTTTTTGATCAAGGTAGTATGATTTTAAATAACAACAATATTGATAAAATATTTCAAAATGTAAGGAATATCATTATTAATTATCAATTATGAGAAACACTTCAAAACTTTAAAAATCATACCTCTACAAAATTTAAGTAACATTAAAGGACTCGTACCGGGGGCATAGAAATGACCATTTTTCAGCTTCCCCATTTAAAAATGATATTAAACAAACCAAATCCATTATATCTATCTATATGTATCCAATATATTTTTGTGACAAGTGTTACCATCATGTACAAACATTATAAGCCGCCATTTTGAAAGTTTAGTGTTTCTTGGTAGGGTGTATTTGTAATGTTTTTAAGGAGTAAATAGTTGACAATCGAAGTAATTTCCATTTATTTAGCATCTTAAAAGTGCATATTATTCGTATTATTACTAGTGAAAATTCTCTATTGTCTTGTGGATACATCTCCTAACGCAGTCGAAGAGTGATCGAAATGTTGATACGCATTTTCATAAAAAATGCTTAAGTCTAAGTGATACTACGTTTTCTCTGAGCTGTCAGCTCTTTTAGAAAAACAAATTGGTTAGTCAGACGAAATTTCTGCAATAAAAGACAGGCTCAGTGCTCACGAAACAACACATTAGATTTGAATAATTATGAGAAATTCTCTCCGAGTGTTGGAAGAGAGGCGAAGAAGAGCTAACTGTGCTATTATTTTCCATGTCGAAGAATGCCTGGATCAAATTGGAGACGTCAAGAAAGTGTACGAACTGCTTTCCAAAATTGTTAATATCGAAACGACGATAATTCCCGAAAGTGGCAACGAATCAATTTCTCATTTGCAGCGGATCCCTGACCCAGTGGCACATTTCTAAATGTTAAAAGGTGAACTCGAGAATGCTAGTGAAAGTAACCTCATAGTCATTATTGTAAAGGGCTCCCCAAACTTGTGCAAAAAATTTAAGTAGCATACTAACTAAAAACTTCCAAACAATTAAGCGAAAAGGACTCCTATTCTGTATGATTACACTATGTGTAAAAGCCTTTTAAACAAGAGTAGAAGCATGTTTTGCATATTATTGCTTGTTTGAAGCATGGTGTCATGTAGATTTGGCCTCTCTTCTTTTGATATTAGTTAATATGTTATTGGAACTCAACTTGATTTACTACCAGAAGAAAAATTGCTAGCCAAATGTTTTTGTCGTTTGCTCCAAAACCGAATTACCGCCCTTGCTTCTGGAAAAACTAGAATTTTGCACTAACCCCTGATTAGCGAGAAACCTGATGCATTTAACATTCCTCATTGTACATTTTCGATACCATTATTTAAAATCTCGTGAGGCTATAACCGATTATCGCTTAATGTATTTTTTCATTCTCTATTTCGTAATTCAATAATAAAATTAGCCATGTTTGATCCCTTTCAGTATGAGGTTTTTTTCAATCTAACTTGCTTTATCCAGTTAATTTTTTTAAGTCTATTTGTACACAAGTGCAATGGAAGAATATTGCTATTTTTGTATTTCCTTTATTTTGCACTTGTGTATCTTTGTTGTAGGTAATTATGAGTGTATACCTTGTATTACACATTATTCCTTGCATTACTTGTAATTTCATTACCTTGTTTTGAAATTTGTAATGGGGAAATATTTTCCAATGATTATTAAATAAATATCACCCAGAGCAGAAAAAGTCCTCAGAAAATTTGTACATTAGTGATTTTAACCCATTACAGGTCATTTGAACTTCAGCAAATAGTGGACATATTAAATGCGGAGTGACAGCTCAGCAAATAGATATCACTCAAATGTTAGCTAATAATAACAATTATTAAGATAATTAGTTTACTCTGCCCATAAATGAAATTGTGGCATTTGGTAGTTGCAAAGTGAGTTTACTGAATTTCTTTTTTTTATCTATTAATAAGCATTCATCCCACATTCTGTGAGGCTCCTTGTTGCAAAAGCTGGAGGTTTTAAACCCTGGCAATGGGCATTCTCTTACAGTAAAACTTAAGCCAGTCTGAGAAGCACTCTATACAATGAACTGTGGTTCTGCTACTCTCTGTGGTAGTCACTGAAAAGCATTAGCATGGGATGACAATCACGGCCATAGAGTTCCTGTTCTAAACAGTTCCTTCAATACATTATCAGGTCCTGAAACCCCAAAACACTGCCAATCAAACATATGAAAAGGGAAGTACATGGGTAAAACAAACTACCGATAAGGAACACATTACCAACCTTAGGTCTAGTGAGTGCAATCTGCTGCAAGTAATATCATATTATCATATCTCATTGGAAAGTTAAAACTTTGTCATTATTAAATATGAATTCAGGAAAAAATATCCTTAGCTTATTTCGAAGCATCTGCCGCTCAATTCAGTAGTTTTACTTAGTTGTGCTTATAAATCAACATTATTAGTAACATGAACTATGAATAAAGTTTTCACTGTATTAATTTAATTCCTTTTCAAATAAAAATACCTGGAAAGGGTAACATAATAGCTGATTTCTCATTGAATCAGACTCTTAATGAAATTCCTGCCCATAAAATGATATTATGGGGAGGATAATTAAGAGATCTTGCAATACAGTCTGTGTTAATCCTTGCATTTCAAGCAACTGATGCAACCATTATGATCTCTTTGTAGGCATGCAGTCTGCCAGGTGTTTACTGAAGAAGACTCCCAAGGATTCTGATTGGAAGGGGGCATTTTTATGGGCCAAGGACACCCAGGGACACAGCAATGCCAACTCAGATTGTTGGATTTTCCTATCAATTCTCAGTAATTGTGAGTGCCTTATTGTTGGAAGATCCTGTTATTGTCCTCATAAGAGAATTGCCGCCAGTAAGTACAACATAGACATACTATCATCTTCCTACATTTCTACTCATGCAAATGTGTTTCACTGCACAGTTTTTTCAACCTAAAAATTGGCATAACTCTTAAAGTATTAAAAAAATCATAATCATACGACTTTTTTATGAAAGTTTCAGTGAGGTTGATGTTTTTTTCTAAGTTTCATGTGGAGGCCAGTGTGATTTTTCATTGATTTATTGCAATTTATTAATACTTCAAACACTTTGTCATATCAATTAAATCTCAATTAAGTAAAGTACAGTATTTTCCCTTCAGTAACGCGCATGTTATCTATGCAAAAACGTTCAGATAGTCAAAAAAATGAAGATGCGTGTAATGAAAATTGAAAAAATCCAAACATTTACATTCCTATGTACACAATAATTTAAAGAAGAGTCCCACGTAAATAAATTGGTATGGAAGCTTGCTTTTCTAAATACAGATCTGCTGATTTTATACAGATCTGCTACTTTTACAGTTATGTCATCTCATAAATCCATGATAAAAAGAAAAAACATATAATTTATATACTTCATTTATCTTAATAGGTAGTACTTCTTTATTCTAATACATAGTACTTCACATACATGTTGAGTACATCGTATTATAAACACGTATGTATTAATATATGATAGGATAGGTCAAATATAGCACTCGAATCCAAGAAATTCGTCTCGTGAATCACAATTAAATGAATTAAGAGCATTTATTACCTCTTCTAGCACATCACCAAGTTCGCTCTCCGAAGTTAACTCTTCCTCATCTTCTAGCACTGGCGTTGAAATATTGCCTAAATCTTTTTCAAATCCATTTTTTACACAAGTCACTCTGACGCTTTACCAACTTTTCCAGGATCGACTGGCTTATTTCTTCATAAGACACTCCTTTAATCCTGCCCGATTCTGTGTAGTCTCTCATACCAGGCATCATCCACTTTTCCCAACTAGAAGGTACCTTGATTTAAAAGATTTATTAATGGATAAATCCTGGCAGCCTCGCGATTTCCTTTTTCTTTCACAAAATTGATAACTTCTAGCTTAAACATGGCTGTGCACGATTTTCTTCTTCATGGGTTATTTTCTTGAGAAAATTCTAAATTACAAAAGCTTAGCATAGAACACTTCAAAGAAAATAATGCAGTTGCAATTTATAGTTGCAAATATTCATTTACTGAGTAGAATATATGTTTTACCAGATTTTCACAAAGTTATTTTTGAATGGTGGCATTTTATTGAGATTCCTCACATTATTAGGTAACTTATTAAAAAGAATGAGGCCCATATTTTTGGGCCCAAGTGCATAATTTGTAGTTCTTGCAAATGATTGGTGCAGGTTTTTAAAGGCTCTGGTATTATATGTATGATAATTTTCTCTGCCATTGTAGAATTGAATTTTGCACCTAACACTGTATATTTATACATACGTGGAAGAGGTGGAATGTGAAGCTTTTCAAGTAGGGGATGACAGGATGCATTAAAAGATGCATTGCACATTATTATTATTCTAACAGTCCTTTTTTGTATTTTAAATGTTGTTCTGGCTTTTGGTGAGGAACCGCGGAAAACAGCACTGTACCTTACGGATCTTAATTCATAACGTAACTTGAACCTAATATGAACATCCCAAGGTCCTATCTATTTCATTGCCGAGGAAACAAGAACTGGTATTTTGCGGAATTAATTTCCTATCAATATTGATAGTGATGTTAGCTTTTATCCACATTGAGGAAGAGGGAGTTTAGCTTGCACAGCTCATTTAGCAGAAGTTAGGCATGGATTGACTTAGACAGCAGGTCATTGATATAAGAGTACACTAAACTGGCACTAAAACATTGGTGTCATCAGCATAGCACACTTGGAGTGTGCCAGGCAAGGGATTTAAAATACCTGGGAGGCCATTAATGTACAAAAGGGAAAGAACTGGTCCCAGGACAGAGCACTAGGAGTACACCGGATTTGATAAGTTAAGGAGGTGATACGTATCTCATCCCATTTTTGTATAGGGAAACACATTGTTGTCTATCACTTAAATACCACTTGGCCCAATCAAAGCATACATCTCTTATGCCAAAGCTGGTGAGTTTTGACAATAGTAGTTGGTGGTTAAAATGATCAAAAGCCTTGGAAAAGTCAAAAAAGAGTGCTGCAGATTCAGGTCTGATGTCCAGATCAGGCAATATTTGATTGATAACGTGATATGAGGCAGCGGAAGTAGATCTTGATATCCTAAAGCCGTGTTCAGAGGTGGATAGTTGATAGTGGGTTGCCAAGTAGGACTTCATCTGATTGTAAAAACTTTCAAAAATTACCCTTGTATAGGGGTATGACTTTGGCTACCTTGGGTGGAGCTGGAAACTCACCAGATCAAAGAGATTTAGTTACCAAGAAAAGTAAAGGCTGCTAAATTTTTAGATAATATTTTTTACAGTTAATATTAAAATGCCGTCTAAGCCTGAGGTGAGCTTATTGCCTAGTTTTTGGATGATATATCTGACCTAAATCAGAATCAGAGCATGGATGCAAAAATAATGATTTACAGGCCTGGGAAATTAGTAAGACCACATTATGATAATTAAGATTTACAGCTGTTTGTTGAGAGAGATAAAGGTCATTCAGTTCAGAAGCCATGTGTAAGCCATAAGCACGAATGTTATTATTGGAATCCATCAATTTGAAAATCAGATTTTACATTCTTAGAAGGCCTTGATTCATTGGGAAATTTGAAGTTGTTTGCCATGTTTGATATTTTAAAAGTTGGGCACCAGCAAGAAAAACTCCACCAAAATAAGTCCCAGCATTTTTGAAAGAGATCATTAAGACCTGAACATTTTATATACATTGAACTTTTAATCCACATTTTGTGTTGATTACTGTAGTTTAAGTGCATTCTTTAGTGACTGTTAATTATTTGGCTTATCTCTATACCGAAGCTGTCTCACAAATTTGGCTTGAATAACATCCTGACATGCTATCTTTAGCCTTTTCCCATACATCATTAACTCTGCATGTCTACTCAATGGGGACATGTATGTGGACGTGCAAATATGGGCACAGCTGCACTTTATTTCCCTCTAATCCCTGAATTGTATCCCAAATCATCATTCATTGATTTTGGTTTCAGATTAGTCATGTTCCTGTAAAGCCTCCTTCAACATTTTCTTAAAATCCTCTTTCTAATATACTCCACGAAAACCTACAAGTTCATTCAAACAAAGATATATCAATTGCTCTTCATTTCTTTCATGCTACTCTTCTCATTAGTGATACATAGTCATTCATTCCTTTTCACTTCATGAGCTTAACATGACTTTTGACTAAGTAATGACTGCCTGCATTTCCAATCTGCCTTGCACCAACCATAGTATTACTATTTCTATGCATGAAGTTAACTTTTTGGGTGTTTTTGTGCATTTTTTCATTTACTCAGTTTACTCTTTTATTTATAATAATTAAATTTAATGCCACAAATTTTTATTACCAACTTCATGAATCTACGGAAACAGAAAGATCTTTCATGCACATTTTCTTTGGGAGCTACATAATACAACATTCCTGTCTACTTAAGTTTTTAATTCCAAATGTATTGTACTCTTTCAATTATCCATTTTTCTACCTTGTTGTCTCTTTTCTCTATGTTGCTTTTTGTATAATCCAGAACCATCTTCATCCATACTGCATAAGCTAAGTTTTTTATGTTTTTATGTAGTAATGGCTTTTCTCAATGTTGATAGTAATGGAGGAAATAATACAGGGAACACTTTGGAATATCAGTGTCATAAGCATTTAATTAGTCCAAAAATGTTACAATTGTAAGTTGGTACAGGCATATACTATGGATAGACGCAACAATAAATGTAATGATTAATAGTGTCATGGTCTATCCGGTCAATGAACAATCACAGTTTTGAATTACCTCCTCCTGTTGTTAAAATCATCACTTATTACTAAACCAGATTACTTTGAAGTCAATAGCTGGGCATGGGGAAAATGTGTGGGAACCCTTGGATGCAGCTGCAGGTAGGGGGCGCAAGGCCCACTCATGCACTTGGAGGGCAGCTGTCTCCTTCCCACCACCAGTACTCAGGTCTCCACTGCTACCCTCGGGTGATGTCGTGCCCATGGTCACCGCCCAGAATTCGGCTGTGCTCGGAGACATCCATGCTCAGTGCTCTCTCTCATCCCTCTTTTGGTTATCCACAGATGATGGAAGGGTGTTTCTCTTTCCATTGAATATTTCTGTTAAACAAGATCCAATGAAATGAATGCAATGAAACTTAATAATCATTGTTATTTCACACTTGAAATTATATGCATAACCAATGTATGATTAATTATGTGTTGTTTCCTATTTCAGTCCGCATGTTAAAAAATGTAATTAAAAGAAAACAAAGAATGAAATAAATGTGTAAAAAGAAACTCTAAACCAGTGCGCATTATTTTGAAGTCATACCTTCATAATCTCCTTGGAAGTGTCTGCTGAGAAATGTTTGCTCAAGTGCTTTCAAGAACTTGGTAAGTTGTCTTGGAGGTAGGCTACAGTTCAAGGTTGAGTGATTTCACTTAAGTCCAAACTCTACCTTGCAATTTGGACTCCAGTCAAATCACTCCTCCTGACCAAATTGCGAGTGAGGGTTTGGACTTAAGTGAAATCTTTAATCCTTGAACTGTAGGCAACCCCCAATACAACCTACCAAGTTCTTATCATGCACCGATGATAAGCAAACCTGTTGGCGATACTACGAGTCATCATTAACTTTGACCTTGAAAAAATCAAGAAAAAATTCGGCATAGGTTCCCTTTAGACAGTAGGGGGAAACTTTGGGGACCCATTCATTTTGGGTATGTCGCAGAGTGGGTTACCAAGCCCACCCACCTCCCTTAGACCCCAGGTCTAGTGCTTGGCTCTTGACTTGGAGATACTACATTCTGGCAATTATTTTTAAATCTTCTCTTAATGAATTCATTAATAAATAAACTCCATAAAAATTCACACTTTTAAGTAGTAAATTATTTTCTCCAAGAAATCATCATGTAAAAGTTTTTAAATTCTTTAATGCAATGAAGATTTAGTGAAAAATATGGTGATTTTTCCCAACCTCTGTAAACTGACCATAAAGCTCTTCTGGACTTGAAGTTTTTCTATTTCTGATTCCTACTCATTACTCACTCCTGGATTCCGCGATCAGATGGTTTAGGAGTAGGGCTCTTTCGGACTTGGAATATTTTTTGCATATCTGATCCGATCAGTAATGCAAAAATATTCTAACTATTACTAATTCTCTGGACTTAGTATTTTCTTTCTTCATCCTGCTAACAATTATGAAACATAACTGCAATACACTATCTCGAGGACTTGGGATATATATACTCCTCCCTTGATAAACAGACTAAAAATAATTTTGCTATCTCCTCTATAGAAATTTGATTCCTCTACACTATCCCTATGAACTAACCATGGCTATTTTTAGGACTTAGGTTTTTGCCATTCTTTCTCCAGTCCTTATGGACTTAGCAAATTTTAACCTCCCTGTTTTCTGAAACATGGAAATTTTACTTTTTGCCACAGTGAACTTTCCTTATTTTTCCATTTGGCTGCTATTATTCTCTTCTTTTAAAAATGTATATCTTCTATTGAAATTAGGATTCCTTGAAATGCATCTTTGAGCTAATGAACATAACTAATGTATAAAGTATATGAATAAGTTATATCTGCTCAACTTTCATGCAAAAAAAATAATCCCTTGGAACGCCCTATTTTTGTCACCCTTTGTTTTATTCAAAAATAAATTCTATTTTGACTGATTTCATTATTCATTACAAACAAATTTATTACTCTACTGCTACCAACTTTGTCATTTATCTCTGGATTTTTGAGTAATTTGATCTTTGTATAGTCTCTCTTGTACTTGTCCAGAAACCAAACTTGCTGGGTAATTAGATTTTGCTCAGTGCAGTAGAATTAAAAATAGACGAGAGAAGGAAATGGCAGGACATAAATACAGAGTTCGGTATAAGGAAGCAGAAAGAGTTAAATTGAGATACGATGCAGTGCGAAGATTTAGAAATATTACAGAGGAAGTGTGAAATTGGTTCCCTGTAGACGGTTAAAATACTGTCAGAAAGCAAGAAAGGAAAATCTGTGTTAACTGAAAATTCAGGAAAATTGTTTGTTGGACCAGAAAAGATCCAAGGGAGATGGAAGGAATAGGTCCAGGCTTACCGAAAGGAGAAAGAGGGGGCATCAAGGTAATTGAAATCAAACAAGACCATAGAATTAAACTTGCCTACTCGCCAGCTCATACAAGAGTACTAAAAATTAATTAATGAAAATTAGGAACTGAACACATTTACATGTCAATTATATAATTCACTGGCTTCAGGTTGAATCACAGATGTTGCCATAATAAATTTTTCATATATTTTGTCATTTAAAAATTTATTTAATAAAGCAGGTACAAAATTATACATATACATCATCACATTACACTAATGACACAGCAGAATGTAGCACAAACAATACAGAGAAAGAAGTTTACTATTTAACTTTCACAATGACTTGAGTGACCAATACTTTTTCCAATTCTTCCATGCTTAAGGAAAATTGGCAATTCGACCAAACCTACATTTTAGCAGCTTGGTATTCAACTCACTAGCCTCTTCGGAGTGGCTACCATACCTAAGAAACCATTGAAGCAGCAAAATCAATGGAAATCTACAAGGAAAATGAGGAACTAATAATTGAAGAGAGCAGGGAAATTGTTCATTGAAAGTGCCAATATTGAGCAAGATAATGAAATCTAGTAAAACTAAAGAAGCTTTCCCGTAGGGTAAAATATATTTCTCCATTTAGCGATGGAAATGACTTTTCAAGACAAAATATTAGAGCATATAGCTACATGTATCCATCTATAGCCCTACCTCTCAGACAAAAAATTATTAGATATAGTTTAGCGATTGTTATAAATTTTGGAGAATATAATATTTAATTAATTGCATAGAACTGAGTTGTAAGTGCATAGTTTATACCGAACAATTGTTAGACGAGGCAATGATTTGCTAAAACTTAAAAAAATGGGGAGCATTGAATGTGCCAAATAGCTCAAAGTCTGGGGATCTTGTACACTTTTAGGACAAAAAATCCAGATATCCTAGTCCATATTGAGTGTGTGGATCTTGCAGTAATTCCTCAATGTTGAATTATTTACATCAATATACTTCATAAGCATCTTGAATTAATTACATACTTCATACATCCATCTCCTAAGTTTTGTGTAACTCAAAAATTTAACAATTGTTGAAGTTTGAAAATCAATGATTAAAGCTAAATTAAATGGTAAATGCAGAAATGTCAGAGGGTAAGAATCATTCATCTTCACTGGGATTCTAACCCAGATCCCTTTATATCTGGCCTAGTGCTTTAGCCATTTAAGCTACAGAGGCATCATCCAGCACTCAAAATATCCCAGCAAACGACTTAAAAGTTACTGCCGTGGCATATCCTGCAGTTCTTTGAATTAAAAGTTTGAGATTCCAAAATAAGTGAAAGTGGATTGTAATTGAATGCATAACAATTACTGTGGCTAACCACATGATATATGATGAGTTGCTGAACTAATTTTTATGTCAATCAACTAACTCCCTGTTTGATCTTCAATTACTGGCTATATACATGAGAACAGAAGGTTTCTCCAAATTTTAGGATAAATATCCTTGCTTCCAAAGAAGTAAAAATATCTCCTGAAGTTAAAACTGCACTTCAATTGAATTAAAGAGGTTTTTACGACTTGTTTCACACTTTTCAAATCCAGGTAACAAAAGGCTACAGGGTTGGAAATATTCTAATCCCAAGGGAAATGGCTATACAGCAGTATCTGTTTCACAAACATGTTCACCAGCAGTATGAAGACTTCAAGATAACTTTACATGGGCAGTGAATTTGATTAATAACTAGGAAGTATGGGGGGACAGAAAATTCGAAAGGATAGAATACAATAGGAATTGATAGCAGGAGACTCCAGGAATGCCTCATTAGAATAGAAAGTGTCACTACTAAAGGCTGTCAACATAGGTAAGATGAAGTGCTGAATGAGGAAAAGAAAATTTTATGAAGTATAGAAGAATATGAATTGTCTGAGACAAGAAAGATTTCTAGTTTTTAGTTGTGCTAAAGATTTAAAGTGGAAATGGACTTAGAAGTTTCTTTGCATTTGGTAGATACTTCAATTTTATGGAAAAATGAATCATTCCAATGTAGAATGTTACAGAAAAGGAAGGAGAGAATTACAGAATATACATATATATGTGGGTCATGGTAGTCCAGGAGTGGAACGTTGGACTACTGATTAGAGGGCCTGGGCTTGATTCCCAGGCAAGCCTATCTGGGCACCTGCAGTTCCACCTAAACTAGATTTTTGGGCACCCTATCTTCCTGGGAAACCTAGACCGGCCCAGGGAAAGGAACTGGCCTCCCTACCCTGATTTGTGAATTTCACACTCCGTTGGGCTTAGTACGGGGTTAATACTACCATCACCTACCAAAGTGACCTTTGGGTTGATTACTGTGTATATATGTGGTGTAGTGCTTAAATCCGGACAAGCACGCGTTTCCTCAAATGAGATTTCCTTGCCAGGTTAGCAAAATCTTACCCCGACTTCTCCGCAGCATTATACTGAGCCACAATATCGTAAACAGCTAGCTCATTTAGGGTACCAGCAGAATCGAGCTATTTCAAAATATAATGCCCAGTGCTAACATTTTTGATAAAAGCGGCTCTTTGATTGTACTCCGCACTTGTAAGTAATATCTCGGGCATTTGAGGTTATGACTTAACTAGATGCCTATAGCTTTTAAGAACACCTATCGCGACCTCCAGTGGAACTACGATATGGCGGGAAATGCAAATTGAAATGTCCCGATTTAAGCTTCGCACCCTATATATATACATACACACTTGGTGTGTTGCGGTAGTCCAGAAGTAGAGCGTTTGACTACTGACCAGAGATCTCAGATTCGATTCCCGGGCAAGCCTCTCTGGGCACCTGCAGCTCCACCCAAGCTGCGATTTTTCGGGTACCAGATGTTCCTTGGAAACCATAACCGACAAGGAAAGGAACTGGCCCCCCTGCCCTGATGTGTGAATTTCACATGCAGTCGGGCTTAGCACTGGGTGAACTCTACCATCACCTACCAAACCAACCTTTGGGTTGATTACTATTTTTATGGTTTTGTTGGTTGTTATGCTTCTATTAGTTTCCCTACTAGTTCCTCATCTCAGTTTATTATTTATCTCTTAGTACCTCCTCCTTCCTCATTACCTGTTAATATTCTTCCATTTACTTCTCTTATCCAGCCTGATCTTATTTTTAACCAATGCAGAAATTTCAGACTAAAAATCATTCACTTTGACCTGGAAGGAGAGTCAAGGCGAATGATTTTTACCCTGAAATTTCTACATTTTAATGTATATTAGTGGATGAATCCATTAAAAGTTACTGCCACGGCATCTCCTGCAGTTCATTGAATTAATTTGTAACCTCTAGTTTCCTAGTCACTTTTCCATTTACTGTCCCGATAGTTTTGTTATGGACTTCCAGTATCACTATTTGTGTGCTTATCTTCTTCTTACTTTACTCATCTTCCTGCCCTCTCGCTAAATTTTTCCACTGCATTCCAGTAGTCCTTTCTCATCCTGGTTAATGCTTCTACATTCCATTTCTTCAACCTTCTTCCCTGTTTTTCTTCTGTAATTTACTCGACTTTTCATTAGTTTTATTACATGAATGTGATATTGCTGATGCTATAGTTTATTAGACATCACACTTCATATACTTTACAAAAAATATCAGAAATAATATTTTGATCTGTGGGACTCATTTTCCTCTTCCACACTTCAAGCTGCAGGCATAACTTTTAAGTCTCCAACTTTGTTCAGTCAGGTCCAACACTTTTTGAAAAAAATAGTGAATTGAAACTAATAGATTTAATATCTCATGCCCAAGTGTCTCCATGAACCTTGAATGAAAAGGATTTTTACATTAGATTTATATATACATTGTTCCTCTCCATGCCACAGTGGCAGGGGAAAATATCTTAAATAAATTAATTAATACATATGTATTAATGTTTATGTATTAATCTATTCATATTAGAAATGACAAGGAGTTAAATATCAGTATATATCATTATTTCTGCACATACCAACATGTTCAATAATATAAATAAATTTTCATGACCAAAAATAAGATAATGTACCCAATTCCTGAGTATAATGATAGTAGCAGAAGTATAAATCATTGTTCTTTGAGTTAAAAAGCAACGTAAATGATGTAAAGGAATCGCATACCAGCACTGCATCTTTTTCTCTTACCTAAGGTCCATCTTCTATGCAAGTAGCTCCAGTACCTAGAACAGAATATTCCGTTATTAATGATGTTATTTTGCCATGGTATTTTACTTAATACAGATAACATTTTAATCATCACATATATTAAAGTTAGAGCAAGATAAAATATTCAACCTATATACTATAAACTCAACTCTTAGTTAAATAAGTTTCCATTAACCTTATTTAACAAACACCAAAATCAAGAAAAATATAACAAAGTCCCTAACCTTAGTTATTATTTACTGTTTTTAAATGTTTCCATAACATATGAATCAAATTATTCAGATATCACCTTAAGTGGCAAGTAATCCTAATTCAGAAATAATCTTATCTGGTAAACAATTTAAAATTACCCTCCCAATCACCCACTCAAAAAAAATTATTGTAAAACATCAGAAAAGTAAGGCCACCCAGTGAAGGTAAGAAAATAGTTTAGGGCAGAGCCATAGAATGCGAAGACTAAAAATGTAAATGGAAAACATCCCAAATAAGTGAAGCCCTAGTAAGCTTGTCATCTTGGGAGGGTTTATCATAGACCAGTCTATTTCTACCATGCATGTGAAGCTCATTGGATTATTTGCAAGCAGCAATCATATTCAACCCATCAAACTAATTCAGCCGTCTTGAAATGCAATTCAAGATGTAATTAATATCTTTGAACAAAGTATTTGGTGTAAAAAGGGTGAATTCTTCAAGGTCAGAGCTAAAAAAGGTAGGTTGATTATTATACGGTTCATTTAGCTTGAAAGTCCTCATTTCTATTCTATACATTCGATTATTACAGGTAGTCAACCATTTAAGGTAGGTTAGTATGCGTAGACATTTGGATTGACAGACTAACAATGTTATCTTGCTTTGTGTATTCTATCAGGACACAACCTGAAACCAATACTAAAATAAGCCCATCTTCAATTCTGCATACTCACTCCCTGCTTTCATTCCATCCAACATGCCTATCCTATTACCTTCTCATTCTTATCTATATTTCCTTCCTCATTATCCTAGCTTTCTCCCCTACAACAGTCTTCAACATTCTATCACCAATCAAAATATTCCGCATCCACACTTCCTACCTTCTCTGGATTCCTTCAAAAACCATCCCTCCCCCAACACCATGCCTAGTCTTGTTTTACTTTCAATCCATCTTAACTATTTCATCATTCACACCGACATCTCAAAATCCTCCGATCTGTCTATCTCATTTATTTTAATAACAATTTATCTGCTCCATGCAAAGCCATTCCCTATATCCAAGATTAAACATACATTTTCTTAACATCTTTACTCATCATCCCAGTCATCAATTCCCTTCTTGTGAAGGCTTTTTTGCCTCATGTAATTATTCTACTCCTAAACTCCCCTCAGCCCATCATAATCCAAAACACTGCCAAGATTGCCTAACTATTCTACCTACTCTAGTTTTTGCCTCCTATTTCAATGTTTACCTTTATATATTCAATTGTTTCTTGCTCAACCTTGTGGAAATTCATTTTAATGAAATTAAGAATACAAAGTAACTTTACACTGTCCTTTATTAGCGTACAACTGGTTTCAACGCTCAAGCGTCATCATCAGGTACCTTTTTACCTTTATCTTCCTCATTCTTTAAAACCAAAACCATTGTTTTGCTTACATTGGTTATCATCCTATATCTACTACACTGATTATCTAATGCATTAGCAATGCTTGTGACCCTTTGGCCAACTGGTTGACTAGAGCTTGATCATCCTCAAACAACTGGATTTATTAATTCCTCGACCACTCATTTCTATCTCCTTTTCCCATGTCTCTTGCCATTTCATTGATGTAAATGCTGAAAAGTATGGGTGATCATGGAGTCATTTACCACACACCTGAACATTCAGAGACATGCAGGTTGTGGATGATTTGCCTATCCCTCTGATTTTCTCATATCTTCTGAAATACATCCATTTACTCTATCCAAATGAATATTGAGCACCTTCTCAAAATCCATTAAACAAATACTTTGTGATTGTACTAAATTTCAACTTTCTATCCTTATAATCAGGGCTATGGTGCTACCCATTCTACTTTCCTAAACACAAACTGATCATCCCTTGAGCTGCTGTAATTTCCATTGCCTTATTGACAAAAATAAGTACCACCTAAGCTGCAAAAGAAATTACACATTGTTCTATAGAGCTCACATATGTACCGCTACTTTTCTCTTGTTTGGGATGTGACCTGAACACTAACAAATTCTTCTGGCTGAATACTTCCATCATTATATATATCTATAAATCTATAAAATCTATTCCTACACCTTTTTTAAAACCCTTAAGTTGCTTTGGGGCAGTTATCTATCCTTATTACCCTGATTTTATTTCCCTACTGCCCTTTGTATCTTCCAATTGAGTATGCGTGGGCTTAAGCTATCCCATCTACTTCCTCTTTCTATATCTAAACTTCCTGGTGTACCGTATAGATTCTAAATGCGTTCTGCACATTCCTTGAATCTTTCCAGGTTCAATAGTTTTACTATTGTAATTATGAGTACTTGTCGCATGTAGGCCTCAACAATGACCATATCTATTCACTCAGCTTTCACTTCTAACGATAGTGTGGCTATTAACTGTGAAAGTAGTGGTGTGTCAAATGAAGAAATTTATCAGCCAGAGCACTAAACATCAGTCAGATCGCAGTTCTAGGTCCACTTGTTGAATTTTTTCATCATTCTAGATACTGGACCTGCCATCCAGTATATGTGGATAATGCCCAGAGATTCACAGGGGTATCACTTGAGCTACATTATGGTTAGGCAATTAAGTGCTACTGAAGTCAGATTCAAGGAGATGAGATTGGGAGAAGACAGATGGGGGAATGAAATGTTGAAGTGCAAGCGACGACAAAAATGACAAAAAAGGAAGAAGTACCAGGGCAATAGAAAATTTCATGAGCAAGAACAAATAGACTGGTGGAATAGAAGGAAAATTTAAATCTCAATATAAATATCTCAAAAGCTGCAAACAAACTATGGAAACAGTAAATATATAGAAAGCACAAGATGATCAGAAAGATGTGATGAGATATGAAAATAGAAGAACTTAAACACAGAACTAGGTAGAAGGAATTACTCATAGATAAAAATAAAATGGGTGGGAAATTAATGGGTTGGAAGTAGATTGGTGAAGGACTTGGAGCTAGGATTTGTAGTATACAAATCGAGAAGGAAACGGGAATACCAGTTGCTGCTATCACTACTATTGAAGCACACATTTGCAATATTTAACTTTTAATCTGTCACCACAACAAGGAGTTGGCTACATAATATATATATTGGAAGAACACCTGAGGGAGACCATTTATTTCTCACATAAGTTTCAATTATGAAGAATAAAAATGGACTTCCGACTCATGTGGTGAAGCAAGAAAAAACTGGTAACTGACAACTGGGATTATTTGCGTGCCTTAACAATGGTTATAATAGTGAATAATAAATAATTCTGAAATTTGCTTTATTTCATCAAAACTATACTAAATCAAATATAATTTTATTTTCATCAAAATATTTAGAGGTTTGACAACAGATTGAGCAAGTCGAACAGCAGGGTAAGTCCGATTCTCATGTGTTAAGTTTTCCTCAATTACTCAGGAATGTAAATTTTATACTGTTTGACAATGAATTTAAGAAAAAAATATTTTTAATTTAAAGCAAAAAACTTTAAGAGCAAGTTGATTCTCATGACGGAACCTGCATTGATGTGCCAAAATGTCAAAGAATGCCGGCCCCTTAACTGAATACAATAATGAAAAATCAAAATTTGATTCTGTACCATCCAAGCTATTCTGCATGGTTCAGAATCATGCAAAAAATTGCCTGAAATGACAAAGTATATCACAAATTCCATGTATGAAAAATTATAAGGATTACCGAGTGTTTTTTGAGTACTAGATCTTCAAATATCTCCATGAATGGCATTATCTTAAGAAAAAAGCACTGCACATTGCCACAAGAATGGGAATCCTAGACTATCCTTTGAATCACAGATGCTCAATGTGCTTTTGGTATTTACATTCATCACACAAATAAATGATGTTAGTGATAGTTAATGAGATTAATAATAATTCTGCTCTTCGACAGTTTAGTCTGTTTCTTATTATTACATTTACTCCAGTTATCAATCTTATGTAACTGAAAATTCTCCTTTTCCTGCAATTAACTTTTTCTGGGGTCTCTTGAAAAGTAAACATGGGATTCCATTGTTTATAACAAAAAATAACTATCACAGGGCAGGCTCATGAGAAGGAGAGAAAGGATATGGAAAAAATGAAGACCATTAAGTGTTGACAAGATATGGCATAAATGAGGATAATTTAGGGCCAGGCTTACTTTGCTGTGAGATATCAAGGTCGTGAGGATAGATAAAATCTACACAGAACTACTCAATGGTTTAGAAAAATGAGGAAAAGAGTTTTCATTGACTTATTCATTGCATTTACAAAGAAGGAAATTGTCCAGAAGATTTATTAGATTGCTATTAGTTCCCATAACAATAATGGGAAAGGCGGCCATGTGCAAGGAATATTGAACAACAGGGATGATTTCACATGCATCTTGGGTAATACTTAGAACAATAAATAAGAGAAAGGAGAGGAGGGAAAATGATAATTTAGGGGATTATCAGTTTGGGTTGAGGAAGCAGTAGTAGTGGTAGTTTTAAGGGGAGGCGACCGACAGCTAAGGTCATTTGCGCCATAGGGGATGGACAGGAAAGGGTGAAGGGAGGAGAGAAACCCGGCGTCGGCATTAGCCTACTCTTTACGAAAGGCGCCAAGGGGTCCGCAGCTTAACGTCCCATCCGACGGACGGCGTACTCACTCAAAGTGCCCTCCACAAAGCACCTCAAGTAGGGATCGAGATACCTATGAAAAATATTCAACACCGCCGGGATTTGAACCCGCGCCCTCTGGCTGGGAAGCCAGTACGTTAGCTCCCGCACCATCTCGATCCCCTTGAGGAAGCTTATGGTGATCAGTGATACCATAGAAGTAATGAGGTTATTGGTAGAAATGGATATTAACTACTAGCCAGTTTCCAATTGCTGAGCAGATTATAACGGCAGTATGGTTAGATATAGGTAGACAAATGTAAACCAAAAGTTAATAAATTTTTTAGAATAATGAAGCCCAATTTAAACAAATCTGAGGTCATAAACCAAAGCAGGTGGGCCAGTTTACTTAATAAGGAATTTTTGGACCCGGGTGGTCAAATAGTCGAGACATTAGAAGAATTAAATTAGACAATATCTTTTAGAAGGAGAAGGGAGTTATAACAGAGGTATTTGAGTAAGAATTTTAATTAGAGAAAATAGAAAATATTTATATGGAGCACAGAAACATAAGTCATTGAGGTAAGATGATAGGTATGAATTGGTGGCTATTGAGATTAGAATTTAGGGAAGGATGGAAAAAAATAAAATAAGCAAAGAAGAGCATGTCAAAGTGAGGATGCAGGACATGGGTGAAGTTAATAAATCACAAATCATCACATTTCAATTGTTCATTCTGTGACTGAGAAAAAACTATTAGCAAGAAGTCTGTAAGAAAATAATACACACCCATGATGCACAATTTGACAAAACATAAGTACTTGTCATGGCAGCAGAAAAGGGACGGATTGTTGGGAGTAAACCAAAGGAGGGGAAAAATAGATTTAGGACATTTTGATACATATTGGAACATGGAAGATGGAGGTAAGAAAATATGCAAACAGAGGAAGGAACAAAGAGTTGTGGACAGAATTAAGGGAAATTGAAGGGATACAAAATTGAAGAAAGATTCCTTGTAGCATAATGGTTTTAGGTAATGTATGCAAGGTTTAGAACCGTAGTAGTGATTAGCCTGCGTGTCCATTCGAAATCAAACTGTAGCCTACCAAATAATATTATGGAAGGAGGCTACTTAAATTTACCCTCAAACACTACAGTACTTGCTCAATGAACATCTGATTGTAAATACTCAACAAAATTCAAGAGAGATGATTTCACTAAAATAGTGGGCATGAATCCTCACAACAACCAAATAATTAAAAAAGTGACAAGATGGTTTATTTATGCAACCATTTAGAACTTCATAACTATAACCTGAAGAATAAGGATGGGATTTCAGGGAAACTTAATGAATGATCAATTAATTAGAGGGAGAATCCAATGCAAAATACAACATTTCAACAATTAAAACAATGAATTGCCAACCAAAGGACATAACAGCTATTTTCAGGGATTTTATAGACTGCTGACAATATATAAAAATGCTAATATGTCAGTATGAAAAGTTAATGGCTAAAGAAAGGTAAGTGAGACAAAGACCTTAGGTTTAAGTTAAGCAGATTAGGTTTAACAGGGTAATGAAATATTAACTTATGAAAAGCTGTCCATAAGCACAACATGAATATGCTAACCAATGGAGTCTGGATGGTCTGCCCATTTGGGCTCGCCCTTAATTTTTTAAACTTAGCATTGAAGCTGCCCCAATGGATGGCATTACTATACATCACAAATGGTTTAGTCTGCCCATCACAACAAATTTATTTCAATTTTTTGAATCATTTGGTTTGGGTTGTTGACCTTACTTGGTGGTTGTTGACCTTATGCTCACTCCAAGACAGTAGCCAACCTCATCTATACACAAAACCAGCAATTAGTTCATCTAGCTTTTGTATGGCAAACTGTTTAGATCATCAAATATGAGTTAAGTAATTCTTTTCTCCTTTTATAATTCACTTTCACTTGTACAATAAATACAAAAAGCAGAAATCGCTAAAAATCTTCCTGGGATGATAAAAACTGACTAAACTTATACCAACAAATTTCTATTAAGAAAGCAAAAAGGTTTTCCCAACAAAAAAGCACAAACCTCTCAATGAATCATCCATGGACATATCAGCAACCCAAGTTGACATCCTTGCACCCGCCTAAGTCCTTAGCCATCAGGTTTCAGTTAAGAGTTCTTGACATCACTGGTTGTAATGAAAACATTCAACTGGAATCACTACGGAAGTTTTGCCAAACCATAGATTCAAGATTAATCCCTTCCAATATACAATAGGACATCTGTACCTTTAAATATTGATACCAGCCTCATATGAGAAAAAGTATGACTTTTTTCTTAGATAAAATCTCCCATTGAAATGAGAAAAAAGTGTAATTAGGTCATAGCCTCAATTTGTATGTAGATATCCATTTTCTCTATAGGTGCACTTCTTGCTTAAACTTGTTTAACAACTTGGCAGCTCATGTTAACTCATAGGTTGAGTTATAGATGGTTCTTTCCCTCGCACAGCATTCTATCAAAGAAAATCTTTTGATACTTACAAAAAAGACAGTATTTCATAACTACCCTAAGAAACTTGTTCTTCAAATATTTATATTTTTTCCATAAAAATTTCCTTTTGAATCCAGGATGACTAGGCTTGACAATCTTAGTCAGCCAGGATCCTTAATTTCATCTGACAAAACTTCTGATGGATGAATCTCACAAATATGAATAAATTGAAATAACAAAGCATTGATTCCATAAAATTTGTGGATGATTCAAACATAATTTCTGTCAAAATTTGTCAAAGGCTTATGGTCAAAATGCAAAAGGTATGTGTCAGGAACTGGCGCTGAGACTACAAACTTAAATTAAATTACAAAAAGACATCCTGCATTTAATAAGGCAATATTGCAAGGGGATATTAATATAAATCTTAACGATGAAAGAATTACTTGTGCATCCAGCAAGTTCATAGGTCTAAGTGTTCAACAATCTGGTGAGTACAAGAACACACTGATTCACTTAATTTGGTTACAGCAGAACAGACATATCTAGACGTATTAAACTCTTGTATTATTCTATTTTTTTTCTCCAGGGTGCCATATGGAATAGTGGTTGGAGATTATTTGAGTGCATGTTGCACAAAGTTTTCTTAATTCAAAATAATTTATTAGATATTTACTTGCTGCTGCTTGGAGGACATCATGTAGGTCCTAATTCTAAAAATTAAATTTTCTTACCATTCCATCTTTGTATATATTTGCCATGCCTGTCTTCATAAAAAATAATATCCATCTCTTTCATGCAAATATTGACATTCACTCTTATTCAACTGAAGCTCATCACAAATCCTCATAAGTTACCATAAGTCAGCAATTTCATTTAAAAGCCCAATGGCAATGAGTGTCAGAATTTATAACACATTACCACGCTCATCAAAAACTAATGATAAATTATCCAATTTCACATTGAAACTCTGAAAACTCCTAATTAAGTGTTATAATTCATTGAATGAATTTTTAAATAGCAAGCTGTTATAATGCATTTGCTTTTTACACCTTAATGTATACGCACTTTTTTTAAGCATGTTCACAATGTCAAAATGTACCTGTATTTTGTACTTTTATTTGTATTTAACGGCTCCTATACCTATATAATATGTACGGTCAGTGGACAAAATATTATTTGTATTGAAACTCAAGCCTGAAGATACCAAAGAGTTTGACAATAAAGAGGCACTGATGTAGAGGGAAACCATTGAGTCTGTACTCCAAATGCTTTGCTTTTTTCTCATGAAAAATAACTCAAACCCTTAATTGTACACATTTTCAATTGAATGGCCTTACTACACAAGCCTATTCATTTGTACAAATCTTTGGCTCCTCCATCTCTCTATTTGTGGTGGACTTTAATCCCAATGACAAAGTTCTTAGAGATTACTGCTTGCAAGGATAATATTCAACCACAAAACCTCAAAATTCTCACTTAAACCTTTCCCCAAAGGTTGTAGTACATCCAGAGTGTAACCATGCAATTATTTGATATATAGCAGTTTGATTATCTTCACCCGACATGAGACAGTTTATTTACCTTGACAATTTTTGGTTGAAAAAAATGCCCAGCTAGTTGTTTCTACTTTGTTAATTTACAAGTGAATATTTGCTTATAATTGTTAATTAAATAAAAAAAGCCTAAACCCAAGAAATATATTGCTCTGGCATACTCCCAAAACCTTTTACAATATTTTGTGTCTTTGACATACCCACATGAAGTACATCCAAATGGTATAATGTTTAAATAATGAGAGGCTGACATGGAATTTTATCCAAAAACATTAAAATCTGCATATCTGATTTTAAAGACTTGCCGTTTTACACGTCGAGCTGATATACAGTCCCAGACTAACATTATGACCACCCCAAAAAAACTGTCCTTTGTCAGCTTTTCCACACATCCTGATAAATATTGAGGTCGATTTTTAAGAAACTTTCAATAAATTCGGAAGGATTAATACTCAATTAATAAGTGTAATGTTTTGTTCTTTAAAAAATTAATCAAAATATAAAGAACTGAAAGGGCAGATGTTTTGTGAAAAACTCATGTATGTGCTATCTAATATTTTCTTACATCAAGGCAGGATCTTGACTTTTCATGATGTCCAGATCCACACCAGAGCTGTAAAGCTATAGAATCGATAATTATCTCAGCGTGCTATCAACTACTGCGATGCTTTCAACCATTTCAAATGCGCCGGTGGTTGAAAACAAAGAATAATGAAATACTACGCGGTGATGAGAATCTCGACGTCTGCTGTCTCTGAATTAAAGTTGCCTGGGGATCACAAGTTGACTGGGGTTTTAACATCCCATCCGACGGAAGAATCACTCCCTACACAGTAGATACCATCGAAATATTGACATACATCGCGATTCTGACGAGTTGTGACAAATAAATTCTGCATAATTAAAAAAAAATTGACGTCGAAAATCAAAGCATAACATTTATGACGAAATATACAATGTGCTTTTACCTCGGTATTGATATCGTTGTGATAGAAGAGGATGACGGAGGTTCATTCAAAGCATCTTCAATGCGGCTAAGTGAATTCAGCGATGCAGATTCCCTCTCCGAGACGGCGGCAGAGTTACAGGACCATGGACAGCAGATGAAGTTAGCAGAGAAGCACCTCTCATTGCTGAACTCCGTTGCCGAAGAACTGGGTTTAGTCCGAGGTGTGCCCGCAAAAATTGAAAAACACGGGAAGAAACCATCCTATAATTTATTCCCGGAATATTAACTCCATTCCGTACATTTGTTTGACCCGATATATTTATATGCACAGAATAAATATAAATATATCGGATTACTGAGATATATATATTAAAAAATATAATAAAAAAAAAATATATATATATATATAGACATTAAAAAAATCACAAGACGAGAATGACTCCATAGCTTCAGGTGAAGGATTGTCCATGTTTAAATAACTAAACTCATTTGAATTAATTTCAATCTCCCAAAATTTCCTTGACTGCGAAATTTCAAAGCCCCGTTGGGCCGCAGCAATTGGCTCAAGTATTTTCGCGAGATTTCACCTTTATGCGAAAACACTACTACAACCGACAAAAACTGCAATTTTTAAATGAAAATATTACTTGTTTTCTTTTTTAAGTCTTTACTCAGTTTATTCAGTCGAAATATATCGGATTGTGGAATCAAACACACTGACAGAAGACATCCCACACTGGAAAATCAATTTAAAAGTTTAAGCGGTTCCCTTTTTGTCACTTTTAGTAGTTACGGTACGCACCATGAACAGTGACCCGGTCATGCAATTTCTTATTATGTATAATTATGACATCTACGACGGCCGAAATTCACGAAAATTTGATTCCAATGGCATTTAATCTTGCGCAGACAAGGTATTTTTATAGGCATTCGATTTCACTTACAAGTACTTAGAAAACGTGCACTAAATACGAGTAGAAAGATTTAGGTTTAGGACCTGAAATATACAAAAAACCTCTTTGAGATCCCCTCAAGCTTCAGTCTACACCGGTATCTGCTGCTGCAAACCACTAGAACACGGCTGTCGTCCAATTACTAAGCAGGCAGAATGAATCACATGCGCAAGACAGAAGTCGGTGCGAGCGAGGAGCGGTCATTGAGGAGTGGAAAGGAGAAAGAGGGGGTAAAAGTCGAAGAACAACAATGGGGAGACTTCTTTTTAGGAGAGACAGCAGTAGCTACTGATGAAATCAAGAGTGGAAAAATTTCAAGAAGAAATCCCTGTACGCCAAGGGTGCATAGCTGGCATTTCAATTTCAAGTAGGTATATAAAACTGGTCCACATTTCTTTTATCAATTCAAAACGAAAAATGATATATGGTTATTTTTATCAATTACTCATAAAACTATATTGTTATTTCGGATATTCCTTATCATTTGTAAGTACTTAGAGCCAATTAAGCTGAAATGAAAGCATATTTAAACCAGTCGACTCTTTCTTTCGGGGGATTGTGTGACGCTAACCACATTAGACTGACTATAACTTATTTTTTGGACAGCAGCTGCTAGGGTATCCCCTCAAACTAAAGAAAAACTTTTCCCTCTTAATGAATGCATTTAAATACTCAGCTAAAATTTACTCCGGAGTAGGCCTGAGCAAATAGAATGCTCAAGGATGAATATAAACTCTATCCAAGTGGAAGTCAGTAAGGCAATTAAATCACCTATCCTAGTCACTAGAAAGGACTATATAGCAAGAGAGAACAAACAACATTTCACTTACTTGGAATACATGTAGGCCGCCTTACTAATTTTCTTCGTTCTTCACCTCTCTGCAAGGCACCTGAAAAACTACCCGCACAAAATACGACTAAATTAATACGTGTGCTACCGATCACGAGCATCGATCATCCATGCATTCCAGTGTCAGACTAAGAGGATTCATGTCTGAACAGCTGAGAAGGGAGAACGGAGGGGAATACGAAAGGAGAGGATTGGGTCTGATGAGGGCAAGGGAGTAGTTTTTAAATG
This sequence comes from Hetaerina americana, assembly GCF_022747635.1. NCBI lineage: Eukaryota > Metazoa > Arthropoda > Insecta > Odonata > Calopterygidae > Hetaerina > Hetaerina americana. Next base: position 342,154 of record NW_027287128.1, read on the forward strand.
CACCGAAGGAGAATAGGCAAAAGAGTGGGGCTCGAGCCGAAAGTTGACGAGATTACCTTGGCAAGTTATGAGCTGACTACGTCTAGATATAAAATAGGGCAACCGTTCATTACTAAATTCCAGTAAGTTCTCGCGGTCTTCAATGGATCTGATTGCCTCGAGAGCTATTTAACTCTCCCTTACTAGAGAAATGGCCAGCGTTAGCTTATCGGAATCAAGGCAAACGCTCCGAAGTATTTCCTTAAACCTTGAGTACGGCGCGGACATCCCGCAACCATGCCTCATATACTCCCCTATCCATTACGCCAAAGGTGAGGGGCGTGGGATACGTCGTCTTTATTAAATATTTTTATGAATGATGACCAACAAATATAATAATGGACGGAGGATTCTATGTTTAAAACTGGGTCACTATCCAACCCTCTTTTACTTTTATCTGCTCTTTTACGGATACCAATTCTATCTCGTATCACCGAGGAAGGAGCTGGTCCTATTCGCCACACGTTAGAATATGCAGCCTTGCAATCAAATAGAGAAGAATGTAGTAGCTGCAGTAAACCAATCCTAGGATTGAAACACTGATGATTAGTGCTTCTGCAAAACAAAAACTATCTCACCAGGTGTAGAATCGGAGAGACCTTCGGTTCGATGGAGATCGGAGTAGGTATTGGCCGGTACCGTAGACAACGCTAAAATGTGGAATAAAGCAAAACCGCAGTCAATGACATTTAAAAAATCCATGGGCAATATAAAAAAACTATCCACGCGTAAAATAATAATGCTGGTGCCTTGAATTAGCATCCTAAAGTAAATTTGTCAGTATTTTATGAACAGAACAACTGATCTTTGATGGCAGAAATACGTGTCAATACTTCAGTAAACGCAGTTAATGAAGTCGCATCAATTCCTGATAATTGAACACGCCTTCGCCAAAAAATCATGTTTTGTTAGAAATGGCTCGCTCCTAACTAGCACATAAAAAATATGAACACAAGGAAAGCTGGAATCCGAACGAAAAAATATAATATCCCAGGTTACGAGACGATGTAAGCATTACTCTGAAGAGCGAAGTCAACGCACGGATGTTCACCTTTCTCAAACCAAATTCACAAAATTCAGCGGTTCTTTCCGCTAAGATGGTGGTGCCGTAATCTCAACACCTTCAAAGTTTGTGGCAGTAATACCTTCGAAGCCAGCCATTAATTACTACCTATTCCAGAGTTACTTTATGCGAATTCGTTCATTTAGAAATAATTCATTTGCCGTTCCCCTTCCGGGGAAGCCTCAATATTTGTGCAACGGGGGAATTCACCCTGGCTGTGACCCATCTCTTCTCCTTGCAACCTCCCCACCCTCATACTTCTCCCGGGCCTTCTCCTCAACTTGACCGATTTTGGTACAACAATATCCGATCGGTCATATTCTGAGCTGTGGAATGTAATTTATCTTCCACCTAGGATACTTTTGATACCCTCAGACCTCATACGTACTGATCGACTGTCCAAGTATTGAGCCACTAGCATTTGAATTAGTTTTTGCCCCATCATATGCAAAACTATTTGAGGTGACATCCATATCGTCATCTTATTCTTAAAGTGACTCAAAGGTTAAAATTAATTTCATTTGGTTGGCCTGCAATCTTAGTGAATAGAGTGCCACACTAATGACCATAAGGTGCCAGAATGCACTAATGGCTCTAAGTCGATTCAAGTTCGCTATGCTTGAATCACTACGAAGTCCAGTAAGAAAAATATCCCCAGGACTGTAATCTTGGAAAGAAGGATGGAAGCTTGGCACCCTTAGATGACAGGAGGATTTCAGCCAGCAGGTCCTATCCCTTTGATGGAGTCCCACCCCGAGGATTAGGAATAAGGCAGCATGTGAAGCTCAGACCCTTGGAGCAGAGTAAGTAGATCAGCATACATAGAAGATCGTTTCACTTTGTCCAATGGTCTCTAATTGCAGGAATGAATAGGGATTAGAAGACTTCTGAGACCTTACTAGGATTATTGTGGGGTACTTGGGGGTTCAGGAGACAGACAATCCCTTTCTGGGGTGACAGTAGCTATGGGACATAGGCCAGCCAAGAGATTGGAAGAAAATCTTAAATGCTGACACCAATATGACTGAAACTCAACTTTCATTGTACAGATTTGGTGCAGAGGCATGGATGAAGATGGTATGAGGTCCCAAGGTGCAGAGTATTGGAAAAACATTGAATCCCTTCTGTGGTCTCTAGTGGCTCACAAGAATTGACTAAAATCTTATCTCATTTGACAAATTCATACACGGTGTTTTCAGGGACCCTTCAATTTCAAATATTTTTTCACACCAGAATGTGATTAAAATTGGGGAAATAAACATTTAATGAAAAATATAAATTTTGAATTGCAGCAGTTAATATCCTCGACCCAATTTCAATACTTGTAGGGAAAGACCCTGGATGAGAAACATGAAATGATAAATAACCAAAGCCAAGACATATGAAGATGTAACAAAGTTAGGAAATTGGAGAATTGAGTGGAGGGCTGTGATAACTTGACCTATGCATCCGATGGTCAATCAATTTGATTATCATTCTTATTTTCATATCTTGACAGCTACAGCAATAGACTTAGTTACGAGGGTAGGCTGAAAAGTAATGCACACATACTTGTAGACCACAAACAAAATGACCTTCAGAAGCACTCCTGGCGGCATGTGGAAGCAACATTCCCCCTCAATTTGCATGCACAGGTATAAGGTTGTTTCATTTATCCAGTGTATTTCGAGGATGTGTTCTAGTGCTATGTCAATGCGAGCTAAACAGTGTGCTGTTATTGAATTTTCAACTGCCGAAAAAGGGACTCCTAAGATTCATCGTCGTTCAAAGGCTGTTTATGGTGACAATTCCGTAGATAGGTATACTGTAAATCGATGGGTAGTAAAATTTCGTGGTTGCCAACCTGGAAAAGCCATAATTGTTGATGAAACAAGCATCAGACATCTGATGACTGCCACAGACGATAAACAATGCAAACTTGTCGAAGATTTGATTTTTTTCCTCAACTCAAAGCATAATCATTACACCTCGGATGATGAGGTGAAGACAGTTGTCAGGCTCTGGATTCAAGGAAAGTCAACAGTTTTTCGGTGATGGAATGAAAGAACTTGTTTTAGACATTGGGAGAAATGTGTTAGCCTGAACGGTGACAATGTTGAAAAATAAATATATAATTTTGAAACTTCAGAATTGTACTTTAATGTACTTTTTGTCCAATCTAGCTGTTTTTATTTACGCTCCACAAACATGTGAGCATTAATTTTCAGCCTACCCTCGTACTTACGTGTCTATTATGCACTCAGTGAGACTGGCACTTTTTATACTTAACAAAACATTTCAAGATAGAACCTACAAAATTTATTTGATTACACTCATTGCCTTATTAAGGTTATAAAAGGAACCACATGGTGAAATCATAAACATATTCTACAGGCATGTATATCTGCATTCTCATGAAGGGAGATCAGAAAATCTAGCTACTCAGATGAATGAAAATTAAGTAGTCTTTCTTCTATAACATAAGGCCTTTCTCATAAGAGCTTGATAAAATGTTGAACAGTATACAGCGTAAATGTTTCATTTAAGTTTCCTATGAAACGCTTATAAATGTTTGCAAACTGTTGAAAGGGGTGTTTTATAGAGATAGGCAACCAGATATTCTTTGGACTAGGCCCTGATTCCCTGGGGATTCAAGCATGGGTGTGAGAGTTTTAAGTCTGAGAGTTAGGAAATAGACTGGCCCAGTTATGCTACTCATGACACGACTTGAGATTTTACAAAAACTTGCATTTTCTAATCAATCCTGGTTCTTCCTACAAGCTATACATTTTTTCATTAAAACCAATAGGGAGGAGCTTAACCTAGGGTCATTGCAGGACAGAAAGTACAATGCTTAGTCCACATCACATTCCAAGGATTAAACAAAATAATTAGTGACACAATAACAATTTCCAATTCTCTTATGTTCAGTATATTTACATAAAATGCATACATGTAAAGTGAAAACAAGAATTTTTACATCTAGTTCCTGATTTGAGTAATAATCATCAATTGATTTTCATGGAATATCACAAGTCCATTTTATAAATGTAAGAATTGTTTCCATGTTGATAATTAAATAAAACCATGAAACGACAGCACACACAATATATTTTTAACAAATCTTTCCTTTGACTCAAAAAGAGCATTATTTTGAAGTCTAAATTATCGCACACATTGTTTTCACAGATTCTATTACACAAGTTTAATAATTGGAAAATGGTAATGAACAGAGAAATCAAAATCAGGGGGGACAGTAGAATCCTTTTTGTGACCTCCAGCCAGTAATTTCAAAACTACAAAATTGGTTTTTGCTATTTTGAGCAGACTGTTAACCTGAAAAATAAAAAACATATTTAATAAGTTTGTGATATTATATTTTCATAAATATTTTACACCAAATGATAGTTTACACCTACTTCTTGATCTGGATTACTGATCATTTCCAGCAAAGATCTAGCCTGGTGAAACTGCTCACAGCCAGTGAGATACAAACTAGCACTTGATGTTTGCTTACAGGGTGTGAGGCATGTCATTTCCTTGAACTCAGAATACTGCACAGGTGGAGGCGTCAGCAAGCTCCCAAATGGTCCAAATCGATGCTCGTACCTCACCTTTTCACTATCAAATTCTGGATGTGGCATGCTTATTTTGCCATCCAGCTGAAATCCTGCCATTGCCTGTCATTTAAAGATTAATTCTCATTTTTTATAACTAGTAAAGATAGATATCAATTACAAAACATTGCGGGCGATGCCGTGACAGTAACTTTCGAAAGAGTCATCCTCAATATGCACATTACAATGCAACAATTTCAGAGTGTAAAAACCATTTGCCTGGTCAAGGTAAATGATTTGTACTCTGAAATTGTTGCATTGTAAGACATTACTTAGTTTAAGGTGCCCTCACTTAAGCAATGCCTCAATCAAGCAGGAAGCATATGTAAAATCAAAAGGGAAAATTTAAAGTTTTATTACTATGTTTATTTATTATTAGTAATATTAGTTTTATTAATGATGAGAAAGTAAAAAATTAATTCATACAAAACATGTAAACAAAACGATTCTTATATAAAACATAAATTTTATTCCCTTTTTATAATAAAAAATGTAAATACTCTATTTTGACATTCCTTGTAATGCCAATCTCAAAGAACATACAAATAAAATAACTTTTGAACCACCGCAGAGATCCATTAAATTCCCTATAAAATATTTTGAGTTGAATATCTTTCTGAGTCATTTGAATGTTTTTCTTTGTGAGTTAATACTATATAATTTAAGTTATAATTAATAATGACAGGTGCACAACTTTAAATCACCCTAAATAAAGCATTACCAAGTCTCTCGTGCACTTGCGGTAAGGGAATAACTCTTCTGATATGATTATTTCAAGCTTACTATGAATGAAATATTTTATATTTATCTTTTGTCTGATTCAGTCGTTTTCATTTATTTTTACTCACTATACATGTTCATGGACAGTGCTCCCTTAATTAATAACTGACACCAGAACATATCTCTTAACTACCGTGAATATTTTGTAATAGTTAAATACACTCATTTAATATAATTTATGAAACCATGAACAAATGGAACCCATCATAATCACTTGCACTTGGTTAATAAATAATACATCATTTGACTTGTTAATATTATCATAAATACAGCTTCCTGGAAAATAATACATATACTTATAGGATGCCCTGGCCAATGTCCTCCTCTTAGTAAATGCTTAAATGCTTCTTTTGCTAATTAAGCTCTTCTCCTTATGTCATCACTACTGCCAACATATTTATTCAAAATATCACCCAATTTGTGGATTTTTTAACTTTCTCTAATTCATACCCTCTCACTATGATGTGCAAATTAATGTTACAGGAAAAATTATATAATGGGATAAGTTAATTACTGGATTTAGCATTTAACATATTTCTTGAAGGACAAGAATGAAATTTAAAATATTTTGGTTAGCATAAATTCTACTACACCTTACGGTAAGAGACTACCCGTATATAAATGTGCACTGCTAGTAAATTACATTCAATAAGATGCCATTTTTTCCAATTCATAATCATATTTTTGTTAGCATTTTATGTGACTTTTACATAATTCTAATAAAATTCATTAATACTTTCAATTATGCAGTTTTATAATTACATCACCACCCCATGTTATATCAGTTCATGCAAAAATCATACAAGTGAAATATTAATTTATTGCAGCAATCCACTCAATCATATTTCATAAATTCTTCATTGACTGCCATAGACACTGATTTTTTTAGGCCAATTTAGCATTTTTAATAAGAAATCAAGGGCTATAGAAAAGATTTGTATCATTTGTAATGCTTAGTCAAGGGAAAAATTTCAAGTCAGCAAGCTTGACTTTTTTTAAAGTGAGAACCTGTTAACACTGATTTAAAATAGACTGTTGACAATTTATAGTTTGATAGGATAATGATTTTAGGGAGTCAAACTTATTGAAAAGAAATAATGAACAATAAAATTAATATTAATATGCCCAAAAAGTCTGTAAGTCAAAATTGAATGGAGTATCAACAAAAATATTCAAAGATGGGTAAAGTGACTTGGAATGTCACCAAAACATTATATAACACACACAAAGCTACTCACTCTATAATAACCACCACACATATTCTGAATAGCCTGGTTTAATGTAATCTCTCTTCCATAAGGTCTATTCTTCTTTTTCTTGATTTTATTTTTCTTTGAACCTCTACTCTTTTGACTTTCAACCATTACCTCCTGCTCAAGCAGGAAAGCATCAGCTCTGGTTAAGGCTGAAATCAACCATCCATAGAGGAACTCAGACAAGTACCTAGGGAAGATATTTCAAATTATCAATTGAAAAACTTTGCTGGAGAAAGAAAAAACTGATGATTAAAATTTAAATAGGATAAAATTAAAATATCATACCAAAAAATGTAATGATACTCATGGACACTGTAAAGCTCTAGCTCAAATCCTGATAAAAGATACATTATCATGATCCTCAGGGTATGATATAGAATCCAAGTTCCAAAACATGCCAAATGAGGTCGAGGAGTGTCCGAATTCAATGACAAGGAATGAAGATATGCATCCATTCGTTCAGCCTGAAATTATCAATTTAAGAAAAAAGCCATATTGGTAACACTCATTGAATCAAGGTAAATGAAATACTCGTACATACCATACTGCTTTTGAAATAACATTGGAACTTGGAGACAGAGGGCAAAGTAGAGATCTTTCTCCCCTGTGATTCATTGAGAACCAATAGTTTTGGACTTATCCTTGGTGACCTCACTCTTTTTAGACCTCTACCAAGCATTGTGTTGGCAAGCATTTCATTTTTTTGTAGGAGAAATATAAAATGAGGTAATGCAAACCGTACTGTAAGTATGCATGGCACCTCAACTTAAATTCTCCGGGGTAAAAACCTTTCTCAACATTCTCAAAGCATACATTCACGACTAGTTGACTGGGAACTAATGAATAACCATGTCATTTAGAAAGCAGCACTAGCATATATGAGACTATAAATAACATTAATAGAGTATTAAATTGATAAAAGTAAAATATATACTTGTAACTGGTAAAAAAAAGCAATTTCTTCCACTATGGTAAAAGTTTTAGAATATGCATTTTGTATTCTGGGGACTAATACCAAAACATGCCCTTAATAACAAACCAGCTTATCCTCTATTAAATGGATATATTAAAAATTAACCAGTTCTTAAACATGGCAGTCAAAAGTATAAAATTACATGTTTGCAGGTTTCCAAAATGAATGGCTTCCTTTAAAATGGTTGAAGCAAAATTTATTTAGTTCTTAAGAATATCCTATTGATTCCCCGAAAATGATATCTGTCACTCAAGACTCAATATCAGACATAATTAACTATATTGTATTATATCAGGGTTCAGTCTTCTCTTCGAGGTCCTGAAATTGTGACGAGGTTAAAATGGATCACAATCACTATTTATGTTCTATTTCCACCTTCTGGTGACCTAGTGACCATAAAATTTCCAAGTTGAATATTTTTGACTAAAAGGGTAAAATGATAGGTGACAAAAAATGAGATTATAGCCCATCTCCTACCATGAGGCTTGTGTTTTTCCAAAAAAATTGAATGGGTGGATACATAATCTCATCATGAGGTTTAGAATACCTTTTAGTATCAACAGTGGAACCTTGCAAATTGAGCATAATTCATCCTGGAAACTTTCTTGTCATGCAAAACACACCCATTAAGCAAAACAATGTTTCTTATTTGAATTAATGTAAAATACAATAATGCATTCTATACCACAAACATTAAATAATATTCAATGTTTATTCCAAGTAAATAATATACACATGATTTAGGTTCATAAATCATACTCGTCTTTTCTGCCATCACTGAATGATTCAATCTGGAATGTGCATTTGATGCGATTCGACTTGAAAAACATATTTTCATAATTATTTTATAATTTAGGACAAATTCCTCATTCATTTTTACTAGAAAACTGTCTGGAGGCATTTGTTTTTGCTGGTTTTGAAAATGTGATGCAGCATTGTCTTTAAATAAATTTGCAGTGAGCATAGACACTACATTGTTAAGATGATGCTTCTCAATGTACGATGCAACAGTTTCCCATTCGGGAACCGGTTCAGTGAGCGTAATTATATTTAAGAGTTAGAATGGTGTTTTAAAAGTTAACCTGTGTTGTGAATTTGGTGGAAATCAGACGACCTCTAAGGTGAACCGGAACACGTAGTCACAGACCGGAAGTGACCATAACTCCCGAACGGCTGACTATATCAAAGCCAAACTCAGCGTACTAATTGTAAGTATTAGCGTTAACTACTGTAGTGAATTAAGTGAAGATTGGACGACTTTAAGAGCGGAAATAGCCGATTCCTCAGTAACGGCGGACGATATACTTCTACATGACGTATTTGGTAGACACTAACCAGATATCTTTGCGTGTTTTAATCAGTGAAGTGAGCATTTAATTGTGACCTGCTAACCTGAGTGTGACCTCAGTATGTGTGTTTAATATGAGCCCAGGCCAAAACAGCACATGAAAATAGAGTGAGCATGCAATTATTGAATATGGCTTCGGAAAACGGCCCGGGTGAGGACCTTTCCTCTATCAAACTTCAATTCGAAACTAAGGTAAACGAGCTCAATCAAATGATAGCAAATGAAAGAATCGCCAAGGATAAAAAAGGGGACTTTATGTGCTGTGTTGGTGCTCTCTCCGGCTGTTTTGACAATGTGGCCACATTAGTGAATAACATTCTGATAGCTAAAGCGACAACTGACGAAATCCTTGGGAAAAACACAGATATCATCAGAAGCGTAATACGGGAAGAAATCCCAAAAATGCCGACACAAGCTAGGAAAGAAGCATCATTCTCCGAAATAGTATCAGCTCAAAGGCTGGATTCGAAGGGCACAAAGGTAGAACTTCCCAGCGGAAAGCGAATAATTACGAAAAAATCAAAGAGCGTTCTAATATTCCCACCCGACGATTGTAAAGAGATCGAGACCAGGGAAGACACAAAAAAGGCACTTATAAACCTAGTAGATCCCAAAGAAAAGGGAATAAAAATTCTAAGAAGAGCAAGAATAAGGAATAGAGGTATTAAGGTAGAATCAAACGACTCTGATTTGGAGGAAAAACTAAAAAGCTACGACTGTTTCCAAAAGAGAGAACTGATAATGAAAAAAGAGGAAAAGAATAAGCCGCGTCTCCTTATAACGGGAGTCAAAGAGACACTTAAGGAAGAAGAAGTACTTAAGTGTATCAAACTGCAGAATGACCTACCTGAAGAAAGCAAGGTAGCTCTAAGGTATAAATTTGGTAAAAGAGAAGCCAAAAGAGTAAACTGGGTGTTAGAAGTTGACGCCACGACGAGGAAAAGACTACTGACAAATAAAAGAGTGTATATAGGCTATGAATCACACCAAGTCCGCGACCACCTTACGATTCTACAATGCTATAATTGCCAGAAATTTGGACACTTAGCAAAAGAATGTAAGAGCGATAAGAGTACCTGCAGTCATTGCTCTGGGGAACATGACTCGAGGCAATGCAACGAAAAAGGAAGCAGTCCAAAATGTATAAATTGTGCGGAAGCTGGAAACAGGAAATTTGACCACAATTCCCATGACAGCAAATGCCCTATAATTCAGAGTAAGTTGGAGTGGCTAGCCAGTACGATAGACTATGGAGAATAATCAACATATTCTCAAAATAGGGCAAATAAACACCCAAGGAGCCAAAACGCCCACATTAGAACTGAGGGAAGTCAGCGAAAAACTCGGAATAGATATTTTATTTGTCCAAGAGCCCTACGTCATCAGACCGGGAGAGCAAAAGACCTGGAAAATACCAGGGATGGGGATGCGGGCAAGAACCATCCCAAGTAATCCAGCAAATAAGGTTTTCGCCAGCATTATCTTATTTAACAACAGCCTGGACGTCCTGGAGTTAACACCTTACTGCGACGACTACCATGCTGTCGCTGAGATAACGTCAGGGAAAAGCTCAATAATAATAATAAGTGCATATTTTCCTCCGAGCAGGTGTATCAAACCGTTCATAGAACACATAAGAAAAATCGTTAAGGAAAATCGAAGTCATAAAATCTTACTATGTACAGATAGTAATGCCAAAAGTGAAACCTGGTTTCATAGGTTTACGGACTCTAGAGGAAAGTTAATTGAAGAACTAGTCCTAGCTGAAGACCTCTACATTGCTAACTGTATCGGAGAACCGTTTACCTTCTCCAGTCCGAATGGCAAATCCAACATAGACCTGACTATCGGTAATGCCAAAATCATCCGAAATATCACCAACTGGAAAGTCCGGCCAGGGAAGATTACCAGTGACCACCAATTGATCACCTTCGACATTAAGGAAGCTAGTTACAGGGAAACACCCAAAATGAGATATATACTGAAAAACGCTGATTGGGAAAAATGCGAGGAAACCTTCCTGAACGAACTAGTAGCCTCGGAACGGAATACTCCATGGACACCAACAACGGAGCAAATAGATCTTAATATAGCAAGACTAACCAAAGCTATTAAAAGCTCCATGAAAACAAGTATTCCAGTAAGATATTACAGAGGAAAAACTCATCCTTGGTGGAATGACGACCTAAACAACCTCAAAAAGCAAGTCCACAAACTGAGAACCGTCTTCCAAAAGAGTCGAAACGAGGACAGAGGAATCCATCGTCTGAGATACCTAGCAAAGCTAAGGATATATAAGGAACGTATTAAAAAATCCAAAGAAAATGCTTGGAGAAAGTTTGCTAGACAAAACTTTGGAGACAACTCCTGGGGCTTTATCTACAAGCTGTTCTCAGATAAACTGAAACTCCCAACAATACCAGGGACTAGACGAAATGACAAGGGTGAGGTAATGCTGATAGAAGAATGGATGGACGAAATGTTGGACACCCTTCTACCTGACGAAGATCAATCAGATAATTGTTACCACGAGTCTACCAGGAGAATGCACAATGAACCGCTTGAGAAAAGCGCCGCAAGGCTCTTCTCAGACGAGGAAGTCAGTGAAGCCATCTACCTGATAAGAGATGGCAAAGCCCCCGGCCACGACCAGATTCCGGGTACTGTAATAAGAAAACTGTGTCAGCCTATCTCAGGAGAGCTAACCAATATCATTAATGATTGTATAGTCCTCTCATACTTTCCGAACACCTGGAAACTTGGGAAGCTACACGCTGTTCTAAAGGATAAGCGTAAAGGCCCAGCAAACGCTGAAGCATTCCGACCAATCACTCTCCTCCCAGAGCTGGGAAAGGTAATGGAGAGACTTATTAAAAAGAGAATTATAGAAGAGGCTGGGGAATGCCAGATCTACCACCCCAAGCAATACGGGTTTACTCCAGGGAGAAGCACGATTGATGCCATAACTAAACTGCTGAGACTAACTAACAACGATTGCAAATACACCATGGTGGTTTTTATAGACATAAAAGGCGCTTTTGATTCCGTCTGGTGGCCATCCGTAATTAAAGAACTAAAATATTTAAGGGTCTCCAACAACCTAATAAAATTAGTCAAAAACTATTTTACCAACCGCGTGATAGAATACTCCAGCAAACACCTCAAGTTCTCTAAAGTAGCCACGAAGGGGTGCCCACAGGGTTCGGTTCTTGGCCCAACCTTGTGGAACCTCTTAACCAATTCGCTTTTAAGAGAAGAACTCCCGGATAGGTGCGATATTATCGCATACGAGGATGACATCGCAGTAACTATCCCTGGAAACAGCAGAAAAGAGCTGGAAATGTTGGCGGAGAAAACTCTACTTATCCTAGAAACCTGGGCAAAAAGTAACAAACTGAAGTTATCCATAGAAAAAAGCCAATACATGACCCTAGGAGCAAAAATATTAAGAAACCCGGCATGTAAAATCAATGGGAAACAGCTAAAGAGAACGAAGACCTTTAAATACCTCGGCATACACATAGACGATAAACTTACCTTCCAACCTCACGTGAACTACACTTGCTCGAAGGTTAAGACTATCTTTGGTGCCATAAGAAGGCTTTGCCGTTGTACATATGGCCTCAAACCGATGGAAAACATTTATGAGGGAGTAGTAATACCCATTGTCACTTATGGGTGCGAAATTTGGTCCCATAGAGTCAATCTCGCAAGATTCGAGAGAAAGCTAAAGGAGACACAGCGTGCCTGCTTGATAGCGATGTGCAACAGCTATTCCACCGTGAGCTGCGACGCACTCTGTATAGTGGCTGCAACTCCACCTCTAAAATACCAAATTTGGGAAAGAATTGCTATAAACAAATCGAGGAAAAAATTAAATATAGAGTATTTCAACCTCTCGTTAGATGCAGAAAATGCAGTACAAATATCAAAATTAAAAAGACTACTGAGACAGGAAACACATAGAGAATGGAACGACGAATGGAACAGAACAGAAAAGGGAAGGAAAACACACCGTATATTTCCGAACATAGATGACCGGATTAAATTAAATATTAAACACACATCAGCAAGCACACAAGTGTTAACCGGACATGGAAACTTTAACTCCTACTTAAACTTCATAGGGAAATGTTTTACCCCTCTGTGTAACTGTGGAAAAGAAGACACAGCAGAACACAGAGTGGAGGATTGTGTTTACTATGAGACAGAGCGGCAACTCTTATGGAACAATATGGAAGAGAAGCTAACGAGCTTTAGGGAAATGATCACATTCTGCCTACAGAACAACAATAACCTGCTCGGAAAATTTGCAATAAGAAAACCAGCAAATAGTGAACCACAACAAGCGAACTAACTGGGAAATATTTTGTGTAAAATTTTATGTAAAATGTAGCAATGTATTCTATATGTCTATTGAGTGATTTTTTTTTCTTGAATTGTTTATCATTAGTTTGACTCCCAACATATATAAGCACCTGTAGATGTTAAAATTTTAGAAAAACTTTCCTTATGTCTGATTATTTTTGTCTTTTTGTCTGTTTTGTTATGTATGTTGTTTCCTTATGTCTCATTATTGTTTGTAAAAAGGGGAACTAAGATTCAAAGGAATCCCCAACTAACTGTGAAGTAAAATAAAAATGGACCCAGGAAACCATTGGTCAAATGGGTCCAAAAATTAAAAAATTAAAAATTAAATTAAATTAGCCTTCATATCACATTTAGCTGGCTCTTCTGAACTTAATACTAAACAATGAAGAAAGAATGAAAGACTTTGCGTTTCCGCAGGAAGGAATGTACAAGAACTTTACACATCTTTAAAGCTCCTGGGTTTCTGAACAGTATAGAAGCAGGGGTTTAATTTTCAAATCTCTTGTTTGCATTGGCACACAATAGCAGTTTCAGATGGTTGTTCACCGGCTTTTGGCAGGGCAATTCATTCTACTCTACTGTTACATACAAGGTGGACCCAAAAAGAAACGAAATAGTGTTGCATTTGGCAGAGCTTACGTAGTACACATTTCTTCCTCTAAGTGAACTTAGAGCAACTCATTCCATGTTCAGTGTCAACTTTGCCATTGGGGTAGGTTTTAATAACAGTTTCGCTTACTCCTTGTTTTTCACCATGGCAGATTTAAGCAAACAGCATGCCGCCTTGAAATTTTGCTTTCTGCTTGGGAAAAACACTTCAGAAAGTGTTGTGATATTAAAGACAGCTCACAAGGATTGTGCTGTGGGAAAAACCAAAGTGCACCAATGGTTTTCTCCGCCTTGACTGGGACTTGCGCACGACTACGAATGCATGTGACATTGTATGTACGGTATTTCGTCATAACATCTAGTTCCTTTAAAAGCCCCAAAATTTCAGAGTTTAAGAGGACGCCTCGGTAGCTTAAGTGGCTAAAGCACTCGACCGGATATTTAGGGATCTGGGTTCGAGTCCCAGTCAAGGCGAATGATTTTTACGCTCTGAAATTGTTGCATTGAAATGCACATTAGCGGATGACTCCGTTAAAAGTTACTGTTGCGGCATCTCCCGCAGTTTCTTTGGAATTTGTCAAAGGGAAAACACCATAAGTGTTTAAAGTTGGCTTTAACCTCATGGACAGTGGCGCCTCGCGCACGACTACGAATGTATGTGACATTGTATGTACGGTATTTCGTCATAACATCTAGTTCCTTTAAAAGCCCCAAAATTTCAGAGTTTAAATGGTTTTCTCATTTCAAAGAAGGTGAAAAGTCACTTGATGACAAACCTTGTTCAGGACGTCGGTCAACTTCTAGAATTGACGAAAATGTTGAAAAAGTTCGTGCAATCGTGCTTGAAGACCAACGATGGACATTGAAGAATATAGTAAATTATCTGGATTTACATGGAGCTAGCTTCAGTGAATTTGGTCATAAGATTTGAAGATGAGATGGGTCACTGCAAAATAGTGCATCGAGTGCTGACTGAACAGCAAAAAGAGAATCGAATTGAAACTCGAAGTGCATTGAAAGATCATCTCAGAACTGACTCAAGATTTTTTTTTTGATCATTAATGGTGACCAATCATGCCAAAACCAAACAACAGTCAAGCCAGAGAAAAATTTTATCATTGCCTTGCCAAAAAAAATCACTTCAAGACAAATCAAACATTAAGACTATGATCATTTGTTTTTTCAATGTGAGAGGGATGGTGCATTCTGAATTTGTCCCACCAGGTCAGACCGTTTATCAGACTTATTATTTGGAGGTTTTGCCAAATTGCATACCAGGGTGCAAAAAAAAAGGCCCAATTTGTGGGACACGAAGGACTGGCTTTTCCACCATGATAATGCATCTGCTCATGCTGCCATTTCAGAGCACCAGTTTTTAGCCAAAAAAAACGACTCTGCAACCTTGCTCACCTGACCTTGCTGTGTGATTTCCTCTAAGTTCTGTGAATGAAGAAGGACATGAAAGGACAATTTTTCGATCATGTGGCAGCAGTAAAGAAAAAACAAGGCCGGAGTTGTCGGGCATCAAAACAGACGAGCTGGGAAAATTGATGGTTTTAGGCGTAACTTTATGGAATTGCTTCATATTGGAAATAAAAAAATATTAACTTTGCGATTCCATAGAAAATTAATTTCAATATGACCTGGATTCAGATATTTGATGTCATCTACAGGTAGATGATGTTGAACATTGAAACCCAAGTCATATCAAAATAAATTTTTTATGGAATCACAATGTTACTATTTTTTCATTTCTGAACTTGAAAAATGTTTTCAAGAATGGAATCGCAGATTGGACAAATGCATTAAATGCAGCATACTTTGAAAATGAAAACGTTATTTTGAAAAAAATTAAATACATAGCTTTAAAAATAATAATTCCGGGTATTTTTGGGTACAATATGGTATGCAACATGGTCACAAAATATGGTACATCTAATAAATTTATTTTTAATTCAATTTAAAGCATGAAATATACAACTTAAAAACTCTTTGGAACAAAACAAGAGTTATAATCTTCTCAGGTGTGATACTTAGTAATTGCAATGAATGGTTATAAGACATGATGGGCTTAAAGCCACATGACTCAGGTCTATATCTTGTGACCTGGTTAGTTTCCAGTCCAATGATTAGAGTCTTGTTGCATTAGAGTAGCAATAGCCTAGAATTAGTAAGGCGCTGCTGAAGGCAACATTTCTTTAAAAGGTTTCCAGCAGCAAGCATGCATGATGGTTGACACATTAACCATGTGATGCAAGTGACTCAAGAGCAAGCACATTGGTCTTGCAGCACACATTAAACCTTAAATATGCCAACACATCACTTAGAATAACTCTAAAATTATATATCTTTCCAGCAATACAAAAAAGTGGACATAAATAAAAGGAAAAGATAAACCTAATCTCTAGTAATAGAAAAATAAAATGGGAGAACATAAGGGTAAAAGCTGCTCAGAGAAACAAAACGAAGCCTGATCAATTCTAACATGCACAGAAAACCAACCATCCACGCAATCATCACCACTTTCACTAATTAAATCATGAAAATAATTCCCATTTACTTGAAACCGCAAAGAAATAAAAAATACGAACTAAAAAATCCTAGTTTAACTTTAATTACCTCATTAAACAAAGTAATACTTGTATATCATTTGTCCTAAGCTAAAATTCTATCCCATATTTAACTAGTTTGGATAGCATACTCTACTTGTGCTTTGCTCTGATCAATGAATTTTATTTTTGAGTATTAGGGATAATGATACTGACAAGTAATTAAAGGAAATCCAAAGTTGTGTCACATGGAATACAAATTATGGCTTTCCTATAACTTTAATTAAAGCTATGCCATAAAATGCTGTGTGCCAACATGCATTTCAGGGAAAATGGAACAATAAAATAGAATATCTGAGAACCCAAACTAGACTACTGCAATTTTAAACTTAACTTGATCAGTTTACATAGCAACATTTAAATTGACACGAAATAAATCTGAGATGAAATTATGCTCTTAAATTCATCCCATTTGATGTAATCTAGAAAGTCTTACCAAATGCTATACATATATATTAATAGTTTTGCCTTACTATGTACAAGGAATTTTGATTAAATAACAGGAAATGTATTACTGGCAAAAGAAAAAAAACAGTTCCACTCACCTCATCTTGCAAATTCCCAAACTCTTCTAAAAGATGAGCCAATTTATCCCTCTGCCTGGCCCTGTTATGCCCACATATTTGAATTAAACTCCCAAATGGCCGAACACAGTGATTGAGAAATGTATCCACATACTCCTTCGCCTATGGAAAATATAGTTTTTAGAGTTAAACATTTAATGGACAAAGAAGGCAACTTTAGAAGGCTACTTTAATGCCACAATACATGTATTTTTGTGGCAGGATTGGCTTATAATATTTAAATATTTGGGGGTGAACATTAATGCTAATATCAATTTTTATATTTACGAGGGTCATCCGGAAAGTAGTACCCGTTCGTGAAATAAAGACACAAAAGTAAATATTAACAAACATAAAAAATTTTATTTGAAAGAGGATACTTTAAACTACTTCTCAACATAATCTCCAAGCAAATTAAGGCATTTGTCACAACGTGTGACAAGCTTCTGTATTCCTGCTGCATAGTCCTTCGCCGCCAGCTCATTGAGATACGCGAGGGACCCATCTTGCACAAATTTTTGCATAATGCAGATGGTGTTTAACAATTTCATGAACAATTGTTCGAGAAACATTGGGAAAATGCTCACAGATGTCATCAATTGTGACGCGCCGATCGTTCCTCACGAATTCGTCAACTGAGCTCACCAGTTGGTCTGTAATGACAGGCGGTCTCCCCGAACGCTCATCGTCGTGTGTGTTCCCCCTCCCCATGTTGAAGTTGCGACACCACCGCCGAACAGACGACTCGTCCATTACATTGTCTCCATACACCTCCTTTAATTGGCGATGAATATCACATGGGCGAACGTTTCTTGCATTGAGGAATTTAATCACTGCCCTCACTTCACAACTGGCGGCGTTCTCAATTTTTTTAAACATTGTAAACAATCACAGAAACAACACAGGCAATGCTAGCGTCACGCAACTTGGCTCAGAGAAGGCAGACAAGCCACTGAAGCTATCTGACCTCGTCCAGCGGCTACTCGCGTCGTCAGCACTTCATGCGGCACGAACGGGTACTACTTTCCGGATGACCCTCGTACTATAGTTTATGCATACAACCGATGTAAATTAAGTCAACAGGTTTTTTTTATCAGAAGATATGGTTTAACTTAGTATCAAAGGAAATTTAACATGGAACAATTACTAACTCTGCACAGTATTTATTAACAGATTGCATACGGATGACGAAAATTCTCTTCATTTAGAAGCATAATTTTAAACTTTTACTCAACATTATTTAGATGTTGGGTGGTAATTTTTCATTGGCCTTTCATTATCTAATAAGAACAGTCATATTTTAATTTTTGATTTCGTTAAGTAATTTCGATAGTGAAAGTTTAACTGCATTCAAATCCCAGACCATTTTTCTATAATGGCGCATAACTTTAATTTCAACAGCTTGAAACATATTTCTCTTCAATCTTCATTTCAGACGTAATATTTATTTCATCTCTTCCTCGGATGCCTTTCCTCATTTTTTCCTGAGTGTATATCTACGTGGCTCTACCTGAGCCTGCTAGAAAAGCCTAGCATGACTCTCATCTAATGGAATGCACTCTCAGCTCTGCTCTATCAATGTAAATATTTTTTATGACAAGAATGAGGAAGCCAATAATGAATAGTACTTAGTTATTTTATGGCTCTGGTCAGTTCCTTCTCTCGATGTGTCTTGAGCAGTCCTTTTCCTTGAGTCCAGGTGAATTGAAATTTTGAAGTTATGTTTATCTTGTGAGAGGTTTTTCTCAATCCATAGTTTTTGAAATATTTAAAGGAATATTCCATATGATGGCATTACATAGGCAAAAGAGTGCTTTGCGCAAGGAAGAAATTTTATTAGATCTGTGCACCCATGACTAGTCAAATGTGACATTAGAGTATGATGAATGGATTGACTAGAGCAGAAGTGATTCTGAAATTGTAGGAAAGTTCAGAAATATCCACTCCTCTCTTGATAAGTGAAAGTGACAGCGATAAGAGTGCCAATGAAGACAATACTTCACCAGGAATCTCTACAACCATCAGGTCAAATAGAGAGCGCCCTGCCACATTGAAGAGCAAGGCAAAAACAGTGAAAAATGCACAGGGCACATTTCCTAGTAAAGGTGAAGTACTTCTGGTGATTTGGAAAGACAAAAGGGAGGTGAGGATGTTTTGTACTATTCACAGCACTAGGATGGGTAATACACAGCTGAAAGATAGGATAACAGGACTGCCAATCAAAAAACCTATCTCTACTTCGAAATACAATAAGTTTATGAAAGGCATAGGTAGGGTGGATATGTATTTATCATTTTATACAATCATAAGAAAAACAATGAAATGGCCAAAGAAATAAGTACTGTGGCTTATTAATTATGCTCTTTTAAGTGCTTTTAGAGTTTATAAAAACATTAAATGAATCAAATAGCATTTGATTCAAAGGCTTTCTGCACCATACCACCAAAGAGTGGGCAATGAGTAAAGGGGAGCCAGATGAGTCATCTTTGGTGGACAACTGCGAAGATAAGCTAACACAGCGTGTTCCTTCAAGGGATCACCCACACTGTCTCTTGAGAGACCTTAGTAAACATCATCTGGTCCCTATCATGGTAAAAGGAAGAAAATATACCACAAAAGAAGATGCTAAGGTGTGTTCTTCAAGAAAAATTAAGGAGGAGGTATGTGTGCTCTTTTGGCAATGCTCCACCACACAAAGGAAAAAGCTTCATGGAGTATCACCCAAAGAAGAAATACTAAAATTATTCGGGAGCATTACATTTAAAGTGCCATTAAAAATATTCAATTTTTAAGAGAGTGATGGTAATTTTAGTGATGCAATGCATGCTCAAAAACTACACCTTAAATTTCCACCGGAATGGGGGGTTAAGCCCCATTTAAATACCCTACTGTGATGATTCTCAAAAATGAAACTCTATTCACAACTGAAGAACAATACCCACCCATGTAATGCATACATATACCAATTTCTCTTGATTAAACCTATAATTTGTGAATGACTCTCTCATAACAGTAAATTCTCCTATGTTATTGACTTAATACACCAAACATAAGAAGGATAACCTTATCACTAGCACTCATGAGAGGTAGAAATTGGAATAAACACCGGTATGGAAACCTATATTTTATAAAGCAAAAATATTAATAATAGCTAAATGAGCCTAATTAATGAACAAATTTTCAGAATAGATGGTTTGAAAATACCAAAGTGAAAAACTCTGATTGTTTTTTGCTACTTTCCCAGAAAATTTGTATAAATCTAAACAAAAATTCTTTTCACTTTCTTAAGAATTTGTCACACAGACACCCTTCTAATTAATAGAAAATCAGTTTCATTTGCACTAGAATGAAATTTTATGATGATTTGGCAATTGCCATGAACCAAATTTCATTAAAACCATCAAGAACATGTTGATGTTATTCCGAAGTATTATATATTGGGGTAAATATCAACCAAGAGTTGAAATTACACTAATGTACTAATTATGTTAGATAGGACAAAAATATTGTAGCTACAGTTATGCAGGATCAATTTACATTAAACATTATACATGTACTCTGGTTCAAAACTCACTTGAGGAATGTTGAGCAATGTTGATTTTGGCATTAGGGCAGGAGGTGAAATGAAATTTTTAGCTGCATCTCGTAGTACATCTACAAAATTATGAGTCCCAAGGACTTTGCTACAAGTTGGCAGGTACAATAACTGAAGTATTGACCTGGAGAGAATGCAAGGACTTTGCCGACTAAACTCGATGAAAAAATCCTGGAAAGAAGTCATTTATTAATACATCAAAACAAGCAGGAGACTAAAAAAAGAAATTTTTTCAACAGCATGTTAAGGTCTATAACATACCAAAGCACTATGAAATGAATTATAGCTTGTAATTTTACAAACTGTCTTCAGCCTGTTTAGGAGTTCTTCAAAATATTCCAGTGCTTCATCTCTTGATTTAATTTTTGTATAGCGAGGAAAAGTGGGTGGAAGTAAACGCTGATTCACTAGAGGGTCAAAGCCCATGATTGTAGGATGATCATCTGAATCAAGAAAAATTTTAATTATCACAAAGTTTATTTCTTGTAGTCATGAATACATATTAACGAAGCAATAAACTTAGGAACTAAAGAGTTTACTAAGCTTTGTAACCTAAAATTAACATCCCTCATAAGGTTTTCATGCATAATAAAAATATACAAGATCTAGGGGATGGATCACATACAGTTTACCAATAAAAAAGGGGATTTGGTGATGTGTTAAGGAGCCTTTTGATATAAATAACCCATGGTCAATGAGTCCCAGGTTAGAGACTACATTTACATTAAAATCTGATA
Source organism: Hetaerina americana (assembly GCF_022747635.1). Taxonomy (NCBI): domain Eukaryota; kingdom Metazoa; phylum Arthropoda; class Insecta; order Odonata; family Calopterygidae; genus Hetaerina; species Hetaerina americana. Next base: position 363,693 of record NW_027287128.1, read on the forward strand.
TTGTGTCTGGGATACTTAAATTATTTATAAAAAATTACAAGTCACATGCTTCTTCCACCTCTTCCACACCTTGAAACTTCTAAAATTACTGGTCCTCAAATGAGGTGAGTACATGCCAAATGAGCGAGAGAATATGACAATATAACAATCAATAGCAAGGCTAATGTGAGGTCCAAAGAATTCACAGCCAAGCTTCTAAGATAAGAATTCCCATCAACATCTCACCGAGGTAATTATACTGAGAAGGGTAGTAACAAGCAGACCTGGTGATAGACATTTTAGGGCAACTTAAACATCAGGATAACACAGCAGAGCTGCATTGAATGAATTTCATTTCACCGAACAGTCTCTACAAAGGCTACCTCTAACTGGTAGCCAAAGTGACTACAATATAATTTAAGATGTAAAATTTATAATACTAATACAACAATCACTTCAGAACCGACACCTGGCATTCACACATTAAATCAGGATACATCATCAACATATTTTAAACAAGAGTATCATAATTGTGCAAGCATATAAAACTAATCTCATACACAAACACATTAACATGTAATGACCCATAAAACTGATGAATTTGAAACGTTAAGTGCTACATTACAATAAGCCTTTCAAAATTTGAATGCAGCTTCAGAAAAACATAACAATTAGGGCATTTTTAAAGTCATTTGGTGAACAAAAAAGATAAACAAACACAATGAAGCACTGGTTTATTTGTGTTTTATTATTGCATTGCTGGGTCATATTTAAATTTCCAGGAAACTGTTCTTAACTGCCTGTATTGCCATAACTTTAAGAGTTCTGAAAACATTCCCAAAACAGGTGACCTTGAATATTAAAAGAAATATGATTTATGAGTAAAATATTAAACAAGTACTTACTTTTACCTCCTCCACCAGGAGGAAGTTCTGGTTTGATTCCTCTATATGTCGTCTTTTGGAGAATTAAAAGAACTTCAGTACAACCAGCAAGAAACCTTTGACAGTCACTCAAAGAAGATTGCTCTCGTTTTTGACCAAGGGCCAAGAGGGCCTGATAGAGCATCCTTGTAAATTTTATCCGAGAGTAGAGGGCAAGGAGATCTTCATGCTGGAGAAGACAAACGAACAAAATTGAACAATGAACTGTCAAAATATTTGTACAAACACCAAATAACTCCAGGGGTATATTCCAATTTTGAAAATATACTTCTATAAATGGCCGCATATTCTTTTTGCATCACTCACATTCCCAATGAAAATTTATCAGAGTCTTGGAAATCAATTCCTCATTGTTGGTACACACCACCTTTCAAATCAGATTTAATTTCCCAGAGTGTAATTAGCAATTAACTGCCACATATGAAGCAAATTCATCAATGGATATAAAACACAATTTAACAAAATCCTTTTAGTTCTGCTAGTGTAGTAAATTCTTTCATTCTCTACCAGTTGTTTGATGTAGTAGCCATTTACTTGAACATAATATTTTTTCCTTAATTATAGAATCAGATTTTTCAAAAAGTATTCATCTGGTCGAAGGTAGACATAAGGTCAGAAGTAGAGCAGTTTTTCCAGCAAAAACATTTTAAATGTATCAATTTTTATTATGTCTTGTTTAGTTTTTATTGTAAACACAAATTCAGTACATCTTATGGAATTCTGTAGCATTTTCCTCTTTTATTACTGTCTAACATATACAGTACATTATTATTCTAGGAGAAATGAATGAGTCCCAATACAGAGCTAATTTCACCTCTCTGTTTCGTAATATTGAAATTTTTAGGCAAAAATACAAAATCTAACTATGAACGTGAAACATAACTATTTATCTGGTGGTTTCACCACCAGGGGGGATACTAGTGTGACCCACTGGTTGGTCATGCCAGTGTGAACCAGTTAAGAAGTTTGGCTGTAGGAGGTTGAGGATTGAATTTTTAACAGAAGTTAGTACATGTTCATGGAAATTGAAGAAAATGCCTTTTCTCTTTAACTGGTGTAAAGGCTATTGCACTTGCACCTTTTGCTCGTGAGCAATTATTTATGATTTTTCCCTGAGTTATGTTAAATATACATCAGTAAGATATCTTCCTTAAAGAGAAAAATTAGAAAAATGTTTCAAGTCTGTAAAAACTATTTTGTCCCACATAATTATCCAAACCGCTACAAAAACCCACGTCATAGTTAATATTTTTTCATGTACTTCTGTTTCAAATGTAACTATGTACATTCTACTCTAGAAATAGCAAAGATGCAATTATTTCACTATCTATTATTTTATTAAGTTCAAGAAGCTTGGTGCCACATAAAATACGCATCAGTAATGTACATTTACACTAAATTTGGAACTTTAAGAAGGATTAGATAAACACCAAATTTGATTTTTTAATTTACTATTAATTTTTGTAATGTAATCTCCAATTGTTTCCAACGTGTGTTTGCACATTGTTTAAAGATGCACCAATGCTCTGTCATTAGCAAAGAGGAGAATCATTGCAAGAGGCCTCAAATTTAAATGTCAATGGTGGTGACACTTTTCCTGGAAGCATAACTCAGGATCCCTTAAAGAAGGGCACTTGTATTTTGTTCACTAAATGGAATTTTTTCACCAATAAATTATCACCTCTCTTTGAGTAAGGGCATCCCTTGATTCAGCCATGCGTGCCCTAGTACCCTTAAGTCGTCGATGCAGGTCTTCCTCCACTTCCCGCAGCATTCCCAATGCTCGGGCTTCTGAGATGTCTGGTACTAAGCGATATCCATAAGCCATAGGTTGAAAGTCTTCCTCTTCAAAAACCATAGCACTATGGACCAGAAAATGAGAGAAGTAATTAGGGCACGGTTGTATGAAAAACACATGCATTAGGTATGGAAGAATTTGGGGGAATCACGCAGATGACAGATGCCAGGGTGTCTTCATTAACTCACATTCATACATCACCAAAATTGGCTCTGTACATATATATCCCAACATGAAATGTATATAAAAACAAAACTCAGATTTTACTTTAGCAGATAATGGGGAACACATCCACTGTTACTCCAATTAGAAGTAAGTTTAGTCGGCCTAAATCCCATATTTTCAAATCCTTTGCAAGGTTACCATAAATTTAGATGAATACATTTATGCATTTTAAGATATTCTTGTGCATATCAAGATTAATGCATGAATATTTAACAAAGACAGCAAGTAGAAGGCATATTAGCTGTGATGAATACAACTTATGCTACATATATATGCACCAAATATGTTCTAAATAATTGTGATCAACATCTAGATGAAGAATCTAAATCTTAACTATTTTATATTCTGCACCAATTTTGAGTTTCGAAAGTTCTCTTATTCTCATAACAAATGTATAAGGATTAGATGGGACATTTTCTTTCTTCTAACTCATGCTACTATTTGTTATCACTATGAAATATATTTTAACTATCCATATTAAAATGAGAATATTTTGATTATCAAAACATTTTTTAATATATATAACTACAAGTACATATTAATATTTCCATTGAAAATTCTATCCCTGACAAAAAACTTTAATTGTGGCATCAATATTTCAACTTGAGATAACCTCAATAAGATTTAATTTTCATTCCTTGAAATTGATTCAAAAGGAATTTTATGTTTTTGAAAGGCGACTTAACTAAAGTAAATGAATTAACTCTTCAATTTAGTATTGCTTAGAAAGAAGCAAATGATTGCTCAAGAGTGAAATACATAATATTTCTGGACACTACCATTTTTGTGTCAAGAAAATGCTTGTTCACTAGGTTTCCCTTGTAAGTACAAATAACTAAATTATATCATCCTCTAAATTCATATTTAATTCTTATACTTGCATTTATATGGTTTGCCAATCTATAGAGCCTTTTAAGCTGTAGAACCCTAAATGATCATCAGAAATTATAAGCGAATCAAAATGAAAACTTTACTCATCATGCACATCATGACTAAAAGACCACATTAGCCCTTAATATAGAAACTAGTCAAAAAAATAACATACTCTATTTTCAATGGAGTACACATTGGGTTTAGTAACATGCCAAAAATTAGGGAGATAAACAGATTTCCTTTATAACGCCCAACAGGGAATGGAGTTGAAAGAAGTAAAATGAAACCTCTAACATAATAACCAGGTTATCCTGGGAAACCATAACCGGCACAGGGAAAAGAACTGGCCCCCCTACCCTGATGTGTGAATTTCACACGCCGTCGGGCTTAGTGCTGGGTGCACTCTACCATCACCTACCAAACCCACCTTCGGGTTGATTACTGTGTTTATGGTTTATCTGTATTATCACTTGCAGCAATGAGGTGTGGACACATGGTGTTTGTGCCTAAATACAAGTCACTATTGAACCTGTTGAAATGAATAACTATTACTTACCGGTTAACAAAGTCCTTGAAGATTTCAACTATCTTTAGTATGCATATGCTAAAGGCTTTGATGGGTTTGTCTTCTATCTGATATGGCTTGTGAAGATAAAGATTAGTAAAAACTGTTTGTGCAAGTGAATGCCCTTCTAGCCAGGATACGACACAGGCCAACGTTGAGTCAATTATACCAATTTGTTCAGGTGCAGTAAGATCATCGAGCTTTAATGTTCCAGCCTGAAATATTAATTCAAAATAATTAGACTTTCAACGTCTTGAGTATCAGGCAAGTGATCATTATTTAATCAGTAAGCATACCTGTACTGCTTGATCAAAACTCAGTGCCTTTTTGTTTCCCCTATTGCACAACATCCCTGCATCCATTTTTGGGTCCATCATCTCAATAGCAGACATTGCCTCAAAGAGACCGAACATTTCATCGTGGAGCAACTCTCCAAGTTCAAGATCTTGTCATTGCAGAGGAGAAAAACATAATTAATTACTTGAAGTAGCCGTCATACGAAAAGAAATCATTGCACCAACAAGAAAATAAATTGTTTAAATACCTTTGATACACTCAAAAAAATCATTAGTCACCTCCACCCAATTATAATCAACATCAGGCATCCAATGATTAGACACATCATCACAACCCATATTATACCTAGAATAAACACATACAACAAAAATAAATTATTTAACAAATCTTTCAAGGATGATGTAAAACAACCGTGATTGATGAGGTATGTTTTTAAAACATTGGAAGGAAGGCACCACGATTAGTACTACATTGAAATCTTGTCGGTACATACGACTCCTTCTGCTCGTCGTCTGTGTCTCCTGCGTTGTCGGCCATATTTACAATGCTTGGAAGGGCAAGAAATGGGATTTAAATTATTTTGATTTCAAATTTCAAAACATCGGGTAACACTTCTTACAATTACATTACAAAGTTACATTTTGCAGCGTTAATTGCCGATGGCGCTACTGTTCCCGGCATATTTTGGTACCACTAACAAATGAAGGCGATATAAACTGCACAGAACACGAGGTGGGGTTTGTTGTTGTTTATTGTATGACGTCCAATTCGGCATTTGTATGTGTGGTGGAACGTCCATCAGGTGAATATACACACCCAATTAAGCAAAGACGCTTGTTTTGATTTGGAAGTTCTCTTCTCCCAGTGTTAAGACGTCGGTGATGGCTGACTCAGATCGCAGTCTGCCGAATATTTTAATTACAGGTTAGGAAATAATTTTCATGAGAAAATAAAATGCTCGTTCTTTTGTGCCAAGCTTGGGAACTTTCTAGTGTTCAAAAGTAATTTTATAAATGCAAAAAACAGGTACCCCTGGCGTGGGAAAATCATCATTATGTCAAAAGCTTGCAGACATGACAGAAATGGAGTGGATAGACGTCGGAAAAATTGCCAAAGATAAAGGATGTCTGGAGTCATACGATGAAGAATATCAATGCTCCGTTCTGGATGAAGATAAGGTATTCTATATTTGATGGCCTAACCTCTTTACTAAGATACACTAGTTGATAAACTGCGTTTGGAATGAGTATTGTAACAATAGGGATTTTGTATATTTTGAAGGTCCTCGACGAAATGGAAGATATGATGGCCGAGGGAGGAAAAATAGTCGATTACCATGGCTGTGATTTTTTCCCTGAGAGATGGTTCGATGCAGTTTTTGTACTGAGGACCAGTAATACAGTTCTTTATGACCGATTAGCTCTTCGGTGAATATATTAATTTATTCAATAAAATATTTTGCACGTTCAAATAATATTGCATTACCAATAATCTTAAGATGTTGCTTTTTCCGGAGAGGACAGATGAAGTTGTGTTTGTATTCATTGTGGAATACCTTTGCACTTGCGCCCGTATACAGTATTTCAGAAAGCTGAATCTTTATATTTTAAGAATTACTATTTTGTCAATTTTTATCATTAAATACATCTAAAAATCCGTTGTAACAAGATACTAACGCTACAGAACATAGGCATAAATTCGATGTAAATCCTTCCTCGCTTCATTCAATCCAACATACCTCCCTCGGCTTCCCAGCATTTTGTTTTTGTCGCAATCGTCATCATTTTATCTGCATTCATTTTTCCTGCCATCTAGAATTCTCTCCCTACAACTCTCTTCCCCTACCATGCCAAGGACTTGCTTGTTGTTTATTTCATCCAGTTATCCCTTTCCCCCACCACATATCAAAGGCGTAATTTTTGATTTGTGAATATCTATAGTCCATGTCAACATTTCACTTATATTTTTTACACCCAAGCTAAGGCCTTGTCATCAACTTCTTCTTTGGAAAGGCTTCTCAAAAATGCAATTCTTCTTTAGATGTCCATACTACTGCATCCATCTTAGTTTACTATTCTTCCTAACTGTACTGCTGTACCTACTTGATATAGTTTATGAAATTTTGCCATGTAGGAAGATTTTTGCTCAATGGCTGCTTACTTTAATTATATTTCTGACTTTCCGACTGTTAATGGTTGGACTAGAAGCTAAAAGAATAGCATTTGAAGAGCCAGAAGCGCTTTCTTTATTGAACTTAAGGGAGCTGTGCCATATTAATCTCATAATATTGTCAGCATACCTTTAGGCCTTGTAAAGTTAATATTTCTGAATTTTGATAAATATGCCATGAAAATCCTGTACCACCATCAAATATCACAAGCACACAAGGTGTAACTGTAAGTGGATCACAGTAGTTCATCAGAAAATATTATTGTGACCTAAATAGTGTGTATCAGGTGCTTAAAGTATTTATTTTTATTGTAAGGCACTGTTTCACCATATTCTTTTTACATAGATTGAAATATGTTTTTCTAGTCTTGATGTTACATTTATTCATCAAGTTAAATGTTGCACTTTTTCATAATTATATAATTATGTACAAGATATGTGCTTTAACCATCACGTGAACTACGTTTAATACTAAAAAAGCAGAAAACAGCTACAACTCGGATGTAGTCTCAGGGTGCTTACTCTCAAAGTAAAGATTTTTTGGCTACATATTTTAGAAGGGGAAGAAAGTGAATGCCTTTCTCATTCACAATCATTGTTATGTTTAATTTTCAGATAAAAATAGCATCACTTAGGCATTTGGAAAAAATTTTGTTCTCTCTTATGTACTTAAAATATTTACGTAAGGTGCCAGTGAAGTTTTTATCTTCTGAAAACTAGTTTGTGTCCTGCAGTGGGGATATGGATACATACTGCCAGTAAAGTCATGTGGGTGCTTGATCACGTGGAAAGTATGTACTTTCAGGGCTCTTTTAATAATTTTATGTATGTGGATAGCCAATTTGTTAATACTTCTGCTGAAGAAAACTACTGAGTGGGTTGTAGTTAAATATTTTCAATTCTATCAAAGGGTATGGAGATTCGTGTTTTAGTACCTAGGAATAATAGATGATCTGGTGTAATATTTGTACTCTCTTTGTATGTTTTGTTATTCATTGCCATGTTTTCTTCAAGTCATCCTAAGTCAGAGTTGTGTCTAGCTGGCCACAATCTATCTAATTTCTCTAAATACATGTATCTTAATTATCACTTTAGGCAATGTATATTATGAGTGGCCTATAGTCAATGTAATGAGAAGACTGATATATCTTATAAAAAACCATAAAGTAATCAACCTGAAGGTCAGTTTGGCAGGTGATGGTAGAGTGCCTATTACTTGGCCCAATGGCGTGTGAAATTCACACATCAGGGTAGGGGGGCCAGTTCCTTTCCCTGTCTCGGTTATGGTTTCCCAGGAAGATCTGGTACCTGAATACACAGCTTGGGTGGAGCTGAGGGTACCCAGAGAGGTAATCAAACTCGGGCCCTCTGGTCAGTTGTCCGATGCTCTACCCCTGGACTACTTCAACCCTATATATCTTATATTTACAGGTATTTAATATTTTTTATGTAAGTTCAAAATAGAAAACCTGTCCAATATGGTAAGACCTGAAGTTGCTGGCCCCAGTGGCGGCAGGGTAACATCCTTGCCTGCCAACCCAGAGGTTGCAGGTTCAATTCCCGCCTAGGTGGGTTTTCTTCCACCTAGGTATTGGGTGTATGTAATTGTGTTATCTTTCTTCAAAGTCTGATGTAAAGGCCATAGTGCTGTTTTCGGTCTAATGCAAAATAAATAAATAAACCTAAGACATTTGACCATTAGTAAAATTCTGTTAAACAAAAATATAACTATCCAGTCTCAAGTTGTACTCTTGCATGGGAATTAGCTCAAATCAAATAGTGTAGTGGTTGATCAAGTCTGAGTTGACCAACTAGGACTGAAGCTTTTGATTAGTTTTATGGTTGGTTGGCATTCATATGGTTTAAGTTATAGAAGACTAGGAAAGTGTTCTTTTATATATTAATGGATTCATGTTCTCACTAAATTCATGAGTTACGTCTTTTCAGGGGTTACAGTACTAAAAAACTAGAAGAAAACATTCAGAGTGAAATATTCCAAGTACTTCTGGATGAAGCCAAGGAGTCATATGAAAGTGAAATAGTGCACGAATTACAAAATAATACATTAGAAGAAATGGAAAAAAACTTGACTGACATAAAAAATTGGGTAGAAGCATGGAAAAGTAAATAGCACTAGTAAATTCAACTAATAGGAGATGATGGATATTTGACTCATTTCTTATGAATATACAAGTTTTCAAAATAAAGTTACTCTGTACAAACAAAAAGCTTTTTCATTTATTGCAAATTTGAATTCCTATAAATATGTTACAGGGACTTTAATTATACATTAATTCAAGCATAAGTAAACCAGCAGCTATTGTATTCCAAGAAGCCTGTTAACAAATATTGCAAGAAAAACATTCTTCCCTTTTCTGAAAATATTTTACCTGGACCCTGACTGATCTGTGCATGCATATTCCATGACTGGAGGACAAAAGTACTCAACATTAAACTTTTAAATATTGAGATTCTATCTAGTTACAAAGTATTTGATAGTTTGAATATACACCATTTTATATTAATAACAAACATTCCCTTTGATCTCCCTTAATCCAATAGCATTTTATGCTATTTATATCACAGACTGCTTATGTGTTTTTCACACGGGTGCACTGTCTCTTATGGTTATCACTTTCCAAAAAATTAGCCACCTTAGCAGAAATAACATTGCCTACTTTCCATTCCCATCTCAAGGAAAATATAACTGAAAGATACTAGTATACAGAAAGTATGTGCGTGCACAGTATTATGATGCAGCTATCAAAATTGAACTGCTTTTGTGTTAGTAGAAGAAGCTACTTACTGAATGTGATTCCTTTTAAAACAATAATAAACATACAAAATGAAATTTTCAGATAATAAACATCACTATTTTGTGGCCCTTACTTCCTTAGCGTAATCAACTATGAACATAACATTGGAAGTATGGTATGGCAGCCTCTTGAAGGCACGGCAAAGTTCAGAAGTGTGTATGAGATAATGCATTTTTCCCATGCTGCATTGACGAATGTCCTTCACATCACGAGCATTTAAGCACTTTCACTGGGCAAACTCACTGACTTCAGTGCCTAATAACTTTTTAAACATTGGCATTCAGCCAAGTCATTAAAAATGTCTGCATCATACAACAAAGTTTATAACAAATAACAGTCAAATCTTTTGCCTAATGGTCAAAGAAACCATTCCATCAGGCAGCTTTTTCATTATGCTCCAGGCTTCAATCCTTGAAAGAGGAGTGACATCAATTCCATTCACTACAAGTAGCTCATCTCCTACATGGAGACCCCCATGTTTCTCAGCAGCACCACCTGGAAAGAGAGATAAATAGAATACATAGGTAAATATTGCCTTTGTTGTCCACAAAAATTAAAGAAAATAACACAGCTTCTTTTGTAATGAAAATCTGTATCACCAATGAATAATATCATGAAATTGTCATTACACTATAAGCATATGTTTGGTCAAATATTTTTGTGGGGCATTGGGTTTTATGATCTTGTAATAAATACTTAAAACTGTGTTTGTTATATATCATGTCCAAGGTGAGGGATTTAAAGAATAAAACTTTGAAGTTGTTCTGTGAAAGTCAGTGTGAGAGAGCTGAATTGATTTATGGCCTTAATAATACATACATACATAATTAAAATAAAGTTAAAAATTAGAGGTGGGAAATCTGAACATCTTTGCCCTTTCGGTAAAAGCACCAAAGGATGCTGTTTTACTTCACACTTCTTGGAATGCACCTTGAGTGCCCTCCACATGATACAGAACCAGGTACTCATTCACCACTTAAAAATTATTATCCCTGGGGATTAAACCTCTGAGTGGGCAGGTTGCAGCTAGCCAATGATTGAATCCATAGTCACTTATTTCTGGCAAAAGAAAAGGCTCGTAGGCGAGTGACCATATTTAATTTTAACAATTAAACCACTAATTATATAAGAACAAGTGAGGCTGTATGTCACTATCCATGTTTGATAAGAATATGGACAGTGGCAGTGGTTAACTTCTTCATTAAAATCAAAATTGCTACATAGGGAAGTAATCATTTTTAAGTTTATTTTACTGTGAAAAAGTGGTCAAAGCTTGGAGAAATGAAATTATAGCACAATGTTATTCAATATCTCTAACTATGTATATATATAAAATAAATTATGTACGCGTTTCAATTTACATACCTTTCATGTACATATTTGATATAGCTGTTGATCCCTCAATCAGTGACTTGCACGCAAACAAAAGAAATATGGGTCATTACAATGACAATTTATGTATATGTGCTTTGTTAACATAACCATTACTCTCAGCAAACTCTGTGTTTGTTGTTTTTGTTGAAATTTCAAGTTTAAATGCGAACTTGCTACATTTAGAGAGTAGACTGGCCTGGTATGTACATACATGTTTTCTGAATCTGAGCATGTACCAAAGCAAAGCAATGTTAACTGGCACCTGCTGTACTTAAAATGTTTCATCACATGTAATTTCCTATTGCAATTTTGATCAAATGTAAATAGAGCAGTTCAATTATCAGAGTGAATAAACAAATGATCATACCAGTAAATATTTTTTTGACTGTTAATGGCTTATCTCCTGAAGGTGAATCTTTTCCTCCTTCTAGACTGAATCCTAAACCAGCACCATCTTTAGTCAACACCAATGTCTCAGGTGGTCCCCTTGACTCTGGCTCTAATTTCTTCTCAGCTGAAACATTAATATGGTTGAATTAGGATAGTGCAAAATGGTATAGTTCAAATTAGCTGGTGTAAATATAAAATTGTTAGGAATTAATTCCTCTTTAAAAATTATCAATGAAATCAAAACAAAGGAATTTAGAGATTATTCAAGCTTATTTGTGGTTGCAGGCATATAAAATTGTGATACTATTACATCAACTATATCTAGGACTCTTGAAATATGAATATGTTAGACAGACCCTTATGTAAATTAGCAGCTTGGTCCTGAGGCCTTATTCAAGTAAATGTCTAAGGATCTGTTGAAAGGCATTTAATTGTTCAGTTCAATTCATAGAGCCAAGGAAATGAGTAACTATCTGGCAAAGTGACATTGATTTCTTATTTCATTTTGACATTATTTGATGCTAAGCTGTTTAGGATGCATTTTTCATTTTTGGAAACCAGCTTCAAAATCAATAAATAAAAAGATAATTATGTAGTTTTAATTATATTGAATTTAATTTTAATCCATTATTTATTTATTTCCAAGTATGGGTTTAATGTGGTGTAGATATAACTCCTACTCAATTATTGGCAATGGTACCAAAATTAAAACTTCATCACAAAAGAATGTAACATTGGCATTCATCCCGAATGTTTACAGATGAGTATCTTTATGAAACTGACATTTTTTATGAATCAAAAGAAAACTGTAGGGAAAGCTGCAATGGTAACTTTTGTGCAGCTGAATGCTGAGGTGGTAGCAAATAAAGAGAAATAGTGAAAATATCATCCACAGTTTTAATAAATTATTTTGGACAGCATTTGTCTGATTTTAGATGATGATACTATTTCATTTTAGCCACTGGAATTACTTTAGAACACATTTGTCTTTTTCTTGTTGACGAAGTTTAATGTTCCATAATCAAGCCCATAAAAGATTTTCCTGTTCCTACAAAAATTCATACCATACCTGTTTCCTCAGCAATATCCCCACTTCCTTCAGTGGGCTGCTCCAGTATTCTAGGCGGCCGATTACTTGAGCCTATACTTCGTATTGCTGCGGCAGATAATGCAGCCATGCTTAATTCAGCAGCGCCATTAGCACCTTGAGCTGGTGCTGAATGAGATGGTGAGTTTTCTGGCCTTGACCTGGACACTACTAAAACAACTTCAGAACGAGGAGCCTGCAAGGGAAAATGCAAAAATTAATGAAGGAAGTTTTAGCTACCATTTTATGTAACTCCAAAAAAGCATTTGGAAAAATGAAAATTAATAGAAAAAAGAATACCAAACTATTAAATTAGTTATATATACATTAGTATGAATAGTTTAGGATGATATTCCATTGGTACCAAAAATTTTGGTATGATGTCCAGAAGGTTTCTTGTGTATTAATTAAGTCTTCATGAAAAATACTGACAATTTTAAACCCCCTGACCTGTTCTGACTAAAGCTAATTAAATTGGCCCTGCTTAACGGTATGAAACATTTTTTTTTTAATATCCAGTTATCTCTTCCTATTCCTCTTCATTTACATTTGGCGCAGTAGGGTATAATTTCATGTCATAGAATGAAATATTCAATGGTAAATCAAACTAAGTTCAATCTCAAGCCTTTTTTAAATTGAAGAAAAGATTTAAATTCAGTAATTAAGGCCTGAAATTATTGTAAACTAAATCCTTAGTTTAACTTTTGAAGGTCTAAAGATACTGATCTAATCTCCAGTCTCTCATTAAATATTGTCCAATTTCATGGACGGACCCCTCCCTAGCCCATGGCCATTTTTCCGGACACTACCTTCATGTGTTTAACACCCTGCTCCTATATGCTTCTATTTGGATCCTCAAAATTGTAGTTGTTCGGCTGAAAACCTTTTGAATGGAGGCATTGCTTGGGTAAAAGTGGAACACATGCTAGGTAACCAGTGCTCATTATTTTAGAAAATGTGTACATGGGGTATTTATTTTTGAGTGACCAAAATATTTATCAAACACAAAAAATAGTTAAGCCAAAAGATACACCTAGCTCTGACTTTCTATTGGTATTTCAAAATTTGAAGTAGAGATATATCATCCCATTAAATATATTTCACCCTTTTATGACTCAAACTTATTAACTAATGTGAGACATTACTTGTGGATCCTTTCTTCATTAACCATCAAACTCATTCAGGAGTGAGCCATTTTTTCTGGATCTCTGGACGTCCTCTGTGGTTCATACATATATTTAAAAATTGAGTGTCTATGCACACTTTTGTGAACCTTAAAAAGCAGCACAAACACAGGGAAATTATAAAAAATTCTGGATACTCATGTTTGTGAATATTTTGATTAAGTTTTGACGAATAATCGACGATAAAATATCTTGTCTGACTGCGATCGAGCGAAGCTATAGCACAAAACCTACAGTGTATGACCAAGGAAAAGATAACGGCGTCGGCGACAATTTGGCTTCCCACTCTTTGCAGGATTAATAACAAACACGCTTAAAGAGTAATCCGTCAAGAAACGCGACCTTCACCTAGTGGCCATCGCGAGCCTTCAGAAAACACCCTCACCTTCACGCTCACCCACACCCCTTGAGGCCGAGTTCCGTCTACCCCACTCCGCCGCATATATACCCGTGTGTAAAAAATTAACTATCCACTTATGGGACTGCCGCTCTTGGGACAAGTGGCTTATGGCGGGCTGTACCGTCCCCCTCCTTCCCTTCACGTTCACATCCATGACGTCGGCGGGGGAGGAGGGGGTGTGCACGACCAGAGAAGCCCTGAGCGCCACGGAAAACAATATTGGGACGAGGTGGCGAAAGGGGGTTGCATGACGGAGCTCTGGCATCTGCGGCAGCAGCGCATAGCGTCAATTTATAATTGCCGCGCTAATTGTCACTCCTCTGAAGTGACAGTTTCTTTATCTAGCTGCGGCAACTCTTTGATATTCTAGAGAGAGAATGCTGTGGAATTCATACAATTCTCAAACTCAGGTCCTTTTAAGTACCGATTTTATATTTTACACAGTATTAAATGTATAAAATTATTACCAATTAATTCGTAGACTCTTATCCTCGCAATGATCGATGGAATTTCCTACGACTTCCTTCATCTATCACTTGGACTGAACTACGAAGCAAGGGTAGGATCCATAGAACAGTCTCAAGGGGACAGATGTGGAAGGGCGACATTTTTTTAATGTAAACACGTGCGCTAAGGAATATGATATCCAAGAATTTTTCTTTGACTAAAGACTGCACCTATATATTTTTCTTGGGTCAATTCGAATTTTGTTTAACATGAACCACTATCAGTGTTGCCCTTTGGAAACTACGAAATATGTTTGGCGGTTTAATCTTGTGAAAAATAAACTATCAGGTTGGTAGTTCCAAAAAAGACAGCAGCAACTCTCATTAAACAAAACGCTTTGTTCAAGTCTTTAAAAATCGTAAAACCTTTCCCGAAAATCCTTCAACGGATGGGGATTTTCTCCCCTTCCTCCCTCCGAGGATCCATCGAAAATAACGTAATTTTTCTATAAACTTGAAAAAAGAAAACCAGCGAAGTTACGCAAAATCCCCCGATGGTGAATCAAAGTCGCTTGCCCGATGAGGAATGCATTTAAGGGGCTTCTTCGTTAAGCCACTAAACTACACCCCTCCTTCCGAATTCTCCGCATACCGATCCGAATCGCATTCCAACCGACGGGGTAACAGATCCCCATTTGGTGAGGGACAGTTTGAGAACAGCTGCAGGCGGAAAGGGGAAAAAGTCGGCGATGGAAGCCATAGCTCGAGTCTGGACAGACGTACCTTGAGGATGGAGATTGCTTCGCGATGCGTTGCACCTTTAGTACTCTTGCCGTTGATTGAGAGTATACGATCTCCTCGCTGAACCCGACCGTCCCTTTCCGCTGGGCTTCCGGCCAACACCTTGTGGACCTGTAAGACATAAAAATAAAATGGACCATTATTTTCCCACATCTGTTTCGAGTCACTCGAGTCAAGTGTTACTGCAAGACGACGGCAAATCAGCAAATCCTCAGAAAGTTTCAACTTAAAATCTGGGTCTCCCATCGAACTGCTGCTCAACGAATTTTAAGTTCCAGTGAATGTTAAATTAAGACTTTTAAGCACATTCTCGTTAGATATAATTCCTTTTATCTCCTCTTCCACCAATTTTTGACCATTTAAATTTCAATTGACTAGAGAACCGATTTAAACCACAAGAAAATAACAAACATCAAGAGAGTAACTCTGTGAGTCTTAATATATGTCATTATCAATATATTTTTCTTTCGAACAAGAAGTAAAACATAAATGCTATCCGATTGGACCTGCAAATTGAGAATAACAGAGGCAACTTTCGTAGAGTTTTATTTAATCCAAAAGAATTACTTTTATAAATAGGAAATAATAATTTATAACCTTGCAATTGAAAAGAAATAATCGCAGGGCCACGTCCTGTGGAAAAAAATGACAGTTTAATTTACCATTGCACAAATGAAGTATTGAGAAGGCTTGCAAGACAATCTAGAGAGCATAGTAAGAACCGTTATGTGGCCATCTACGTTGCTATCGTTGCTATATCCAGCAATAATTTCCTCAATGCTTGGCACACAACTTTTTTGATGAATAACAAACAGAAAGACAATGGAATGCTTCTGCTGAGCCAATGTCCGAATTTGGGAAACACGGAAAAACTGCATGGATAAATGTAGACCGTGCCCGCCTTTTGTTTCTCAGTAGGCTTTCTGTTTTCCGGAATTAACTGCCTCTGTATGACTCACCGTGATCTCCTTGGCCTCATAATCAGCGCCACCAGCCAACGTGATGCCCACACTACCGCCCGCCATTTCGCGGTGCAGCACCACCACTTCCACTTCGTGCACCAAAGGCGTTCCTCCGCCATTGGAAGACGCCTCGTCCAGCGACTGATTGGCCTCCTCGATCAGTTGCTGCAGCTCCTAAGGAGTAAAGAATGAAAAATGTTGCACCAGATTGCTTTAAAAATAGGTATTGCCACTACTAAAATCTTTGGAATAATCGAAACTGCTAAAAACCTGAATCTTCCGCAGTAAATTAGCATTGAAGTGAACAGAATTGACAGAAGGTTGAATAAAACCTTGGCTTCAGCAATTTTATACAAATGGAAAAATCAAAATCAACGAAGCCAAGACACATGTTTGGTTACATACGTACATTTATACATTCGTTTCCAATGAAAAAGGTAAATTTTGCTTGTCACACAACTGTTATGATTAAAATCCAATGAGTCTATACATATTTAAGCTTCCAACCCTAACCAGACGATCAAAATCCGATGGGTTGAGAACTACCGGCAAAATATATTTTCTAATGATAATTTGATTTTAAGACACCAACCATTATATGCAATCCTCTATTGATCGTCGGAAACAGTTGACAAAATATTGTATGTAACCACAGAAAGGTATATTTATTTATACATGCACTCCTTGGAAATTTTAACATGTTATGGAGATGCATTTTCAGGAAAAATTAAGTTACATTAAATACTCGTCTGAGAAAAAGCATAACAAGGCTAGTTTTACGTCTTCATTCATGTGAAACAGAGCAAAAACTATGCAATATTTTGAAGCTTAAAATAAAGGTTTGGATAAGCTTCGAGAATATTTTATATAAGATTATAAGAACTCGACTTTTAACTCACCTGCGGCGAGATTAGGCTGGTTGAGGACGCGAGAGAGGTTATACTTCCGAACTGGTCGCGGTGGTTGGACGCCAGATTGTTCACTGATCCATAGTGTGCTGGGATCGGCATGTTGCTGTCCTCGCTGGTTGTCGAATCAAGCGAAGATACGCGAGTGTGCACCGCTGTTCCCGCATTGGTAGTCGTGCTAGACACTTTGGACCTCGCCACGGTTGAACTCTTACCATTCGTCGATACCGTCAGTTCAGTCTTCTCAAATGCCTTGCGGATGTCGTTGACGCTCACGGACCGTCTGTTGTTGGCCCTCTGATTGCTTACTGGAGGCGCGGCCGGTGCTGTCGGAGAAAGCGCGGAGGGATTTCTGGGCTCTGGTGTCGATTCTTGCCTGCCCATTTTCACCCTTCCCTCCGGAGGGGAGAAACTATCTCTTCCTGAGCCGAGACTAAGAGTTTTATCGCTGCAATCGTTGAAAGACAAGGGTCTATTTGAAGAAGTTTTCTTCTCTCTTAACCTGATGGCGTCCACTTTCGGAATGTCACCGTTGGTTTGGGGCTCAGATGTGAGGGAAGAGGTTTCCATTGACGAAAGCACTGTATAGGATTCATCAACTTTGAGACGTGGTCCTTCCGGGGTCGAAGAGACTCGCCCTTCGTCTTGTTCGCCGGCTGACTTTTTGGACGGTTTCCTGGCTGGGCCGTTGACAATAGCGGTGTTCGTGATAACGGATGCTGCTACAGGATTCGTCGGTGAAGGAAGCGTGGAGGCATCATTTGATATTATTTGCCACTTTTCCGCAATTGACCGAAAAACATTTCCCGAGTCTTTCTGTTTTTCGGAATACGACCTGTTCCTGGACTTTTCTCCGTCCGAACCCATCTTTCGGCTTAGAAAGTCGATTTCATCTTCAAAGGAATGCTCCTTGTACGTGTGGGATTCCTGAACGTTCAGGTTCTGCCTCACTTCCGCCTTGGGGGCGTACTTCTTTTCCAGTTCCATCCACCTGTCAATTCGAACACCAGATGGCGAGGTGAAAGAATCACGTTTTATGTCTCCTCCGACGGAGACATCATCCACCGCATGCACTTCAGCCTTTTTGTCTTCTTTGTGCGAGCCACAAACGCTCTCGGTCGTTGAATATTCGGAAATTGGGGATGTTGCACGGGGTGAGGATGACATTGAAGGGTAAGGCTCAGCCACTCTTCTCTGTGCTGGCATTGCAGGCTCCACTAATTCCACATTTCCATTTACGAACGGGTATTCAATTATTTCATCCACATAAGCCACCTTTATGTCCATGTTCCTCGCAGATTCGATATCATGTAAATCACTTATTTCTCTTGTTGTTTGATAATGTGTTAATCCGTTGGACCGGGGCAAGGGACTGTTTGTGGATGGAATAGTTTCCGCTTTTGCAGCATCTTCAACGTCAGCCTCTGTTCCACTTCCATCCTCGTCAAACTTCCTCTTTATCAGCGGTGACCCAACCTTAACATCCCTGCCACTGCTGTATTTTGCTGACGAGAGCACGTTCTTCCTATTTATTGCTTCCACACTCTGTGCCTTCAGAACTCTCCTATTACTGCTGCTGTCGCTTCCACTGCCTCCATGACCCCCATCCTGAGACCCAGAGGTAACCGTGGAGGCGGTTGAAGCGGCTGACGACACTGAAGCAGTTGTCTCCGACGATAAGGTACGTCGGAGAGGCCGCCGATCTGGGGAGCCTGTTCTTTCTGAAGCGCTACCGGCGGAACGCCTTGAAGAAGTCAGAGCTCGATTCCTCTCGTCCGAGTGAAGCCTCTCTCTCGAAATATGCTGCCTAGGAGCGCTAGGGCGATGGCCACCGTCTGACGTGTCCCCTGGAAGGGGAGATGAAGGAGGTGAAAAGCCGTGTGATATGCTTGAGCGGCTAGAGCTGACAGCAGAATCGTTGTCGCTGTCTTCTGCTGATGCCCCTCTGGAGTGTGGAACGTGAAGCAAACCACGGTGGGTAGACTTAACGTTGTGCCCGTCCACATACGAACTGGGTGTACCGTTGCTCTTAATCACAGGGACCACCTCGTCTTCCTTTGAAGAATCTGTATGGCATATTTGGCCAAAGTCGAAGCTCGAGTCGGAGCGAGGAGAAGTGATACTCTCCAATGATTTAGGTTCCGGTCCTAAAGGCGAAGACGGTACCAAACCATATCCATTTGAGGTGCGAGGAGGTTTAGATGGGGGGATAATCTTAGAGGATTCTTGACTGTGATTTCGCATGTCGTCACGACTTGACTCGAATGGTGAAGTAGATAGTCCGTGGACGGAAAGGGATCTCCTTTTGAAGGCTGGTGAATATTTTGGAAGGTCAGGTAGGGGTGCTTGACTCTTCCAAGGAGGAGATGTTAGGGTTACCCCGTTGCTGTTAATGCTGTTGTGGTTATTAATGGCAGTGTTTTGCATCTTCAAAGAATGGCCGTTCATGCCCTCCGACCATCTCTTCTGTTGCTTACTTTCGCACCTAGGCAATGTGGAGGTTTTACAATTTCCACTTAAAATAATGGCATCCCGACTTTTAATCTCGGGTAGATCAAAGAGTGATTCCTCGCACCTAGCTACCTCTGCCTTCTCCGGGATAACTAGACCGCGTAGCTTTGAAACGTTCTTTCTCCGTTGTTCAATCATAGCATTGAGAGATGACTTACGAGCATCATCCTGCCCGTTGTTACAGCTGTATCTGTAATTGTAATTGCTTCCGAAGGAATGCCTTTTAGGAGAAGCGACATCCACAAGACTCTGTGACCTAGAGTGGAGGGTTCCAGATCTCGCAGAAGGAAAATTTGAAGACCTCCACGAAGCCGATTCTGGTGAACTGGGTCGATGTTCCAACATGGACGCCACAGTCCTTTCAGATGCCACTGGAGGTGGCCTAGGGATTGCCGTTGGCTTCCTCGGCAACGTAGCGTAAGCAACTCCGCCACTTGAGTAAGACGAGGCAGATGAAAGAGAAGAATCAGGAGAACAGGATGCAGACGAGGAGGTCAGATCCATGGTGCTTCTCGTTCGAGCGAAATCTAAAGTCCTAGAGCTGTCCCCGTTGCCTTCCATGCTGTTTGAAACGTCTCCTGAGCTGCTATGCACAGCGTTCTTGTACAGAGCGCTGGATGTGTGCAGACCAGGTGAATGTGGTGAAGCTGAAGAGTGATCGTTCACGCGTCCCAGTCCATCCACTCCTAACATGGACTTAGATAGGTGATTTCTTCCGAGGGAGTCGTCCCATTGGGGGATCTTTCGACTTCCAGAAGCGTTTTTGTGAATTGGGTCTTCGGAGATCTCGTACTTGACGGGACTCCTGACAGCGGGAACCGGAGGGACCGGAGGAGGGGTCTTCCCTCCTGAACCTTCTTTCTGAAACATTGCAATTTTATCTCTCACGCTCTTCTCGCTCTTTTCGTCCTTCATCCAATGTCTCCTTTCCGCGTTCGATCTCGGCTCGAGGCGGGTGGAGAAGTTGGGGATGTCTTTAGGGGAGACGGGCTTTCGCGTGGGTGGGGTCGGAGGAAGGGATTTCGGCCGGCTCGGGGGTACTGCTTCCGACAGGTCCTTCTGCGGAGGGCAGGAGGCCGGAAGAGGTGGAGGCGGCGTATCTGGAGGAGAGTCCATGATGGCCGAGCTCTCCGAAGTCTTGGTCAGCGACAGATCGGAGGTCATGGTGATGGCTGCCATGCGTAAAGGCTCCTGATAGTTGGGAGGGAATTCGTGGCCATCTGGAGGAAGGCGCGAGAAGCTCGGGGGGAGGGAGGAGTCTTCAGGGGAGTGAGAGAATCCGTTTGAGATACTGGAGGACGACTGCACGGACAGCAGCGAGTCCATATTCCCTAACCCTGCAAGAAGAGGAAAGAGCAGGTGTTACACGAAGCATTAGAATTTGAATGCATTCAATTAAGCTAGATAATACAACGCGAATAACTAAGGAGACATACCTATTAAAATAATATTATAATCAGGCTTTGGAAATTTGGAGTTTCTGTATTTCATTTAGACTGATGAAAAATTATAGGAAAAAATGAGTTCAAAGTAATTAATTCAACAAAATACATACTTATAGAGGATAATAACAAAATCACAGGCTACTAATTCATAAGAGTTTGAAACAGGAAAATACAGTACCCGCTGAAAAACATTATCACAAATCAAATAATTAATGCCAACTAGCATGCAATAACTTGTGAAAAAAGTTCAATGGCCACAGATTGGGATTACATGGAAGGCGCATTTAATCTTTCATAGTGCCATTATGATAATT
Organism: Hetaerina americana; assembly: GCF_022747635.1. Classification (NCBI taxonomy): domain Eukaryota; kingdom Metazoa; phylum Arthropoda; class Insecta; order Odonata; family Calopterygidae; genus Hetaerina; species Hetaerina americana. The sequence continues at coordinate 385,181 of NW_027287128.1, forward strand.
AACAAGAATTCTTGAGGTATCACTTGGATGAAAATCTTTAGTGGCAGTTGAATACAGGATGAATTATACTAAAGATTAACCAAGTTAGGTAAGGTAAGCAACCGTGATGAAATACAATTCATAGTTATGAATGCAAAACAGTAATAACAGAATGCGGCGGTGTGCGTGCGTGTGTGTAAGCGTCGACGTAATGACGACAGGAGAAAAGAACAGCGAGAACATACCGAAAATAAGGTCAATTACGTGCCTCCCTAGAAATATTGAACACCAGAAACATGGAATATGGATTTTAAATAACACTATCAATACTAAATAGATTAATGAAACCAATGATCTACACTAACGAGTTCTAAAATGCCACAAATATAAATGTGATGAACAGCAATGCCTTCCACCTTGTCGATGGAGTAGACGTTCATGCGGGCTTGCTGAAGTCACTTGCTACATTCTCTACCAAGTAATAGTAAAGTAAAAATAAGGTTGTTGATCATGATGAGAGCAAAGAGGGGAGGTAGAATATTTATCTTAAAATGGCACATAATATAGTCATAGACTAAATGTTTTGTGAAAACAGAGGCATTTTTTTTTTGCTTCTTGAGAGCAAAGGATATCACTCATTTAAGTTATTATGAATACTACGCAAAACCGACCAAAATAGCAATGCTTAACGGATAAAATTTAGGTTATTGCTAAACATATTTATAAAGTGGTGAGTCACAGTGATGCATTGGTAAAAATCTCCGAAAGCGGACATGAAAACGTTGAAACATGATGCCCAACCGTGTAGTATTTACTTCCCAAGAATTTTATTTGTTTGAATTGTGAACCATTAATCTAAGAGGAAACATTGAAATAATAGTAAAGTCTTATCATAGCTTACGCATCCGTGTTCATCGGTAGATTCATATCCGCAAGCAGTAGTAAGGAGCTTAAAGTTTTGACAATCTTTCAGGAAAAAAATGCGATAAAAACAACTTTCCAGAATAAATTTATTTTAGATATCGTATGAATCACAGTTACGGCTTGGCACATTATCAATTGAGTTCCTATAGCTCGTCCTAAATGAATGTCACAGTTAAGGACAGGAAAAAAGGCCGTCGCATGGTTACCACAAAAACCCCAAACATTCTGTAAGAGCGACAGATTGTGCATCATCGCCCGCTAATAAAAAAGTAAGGAATGGAAGCATGCCCGAGTCAGGAGATACAAAGATGCGGGGAATAGGAACGAAGTAACATCCGAGGGTTAATGGAGAAGGAAAAGGAATAACCATTCAATGGTAAGTGATGAGACCGCGAAGAGTACTACGATCCCACCTCCCACGCCGTGCCCTGGCCCCTTCGCTTTCCCCCCACCAACACCCTTTCCGTTGCCCTTTCACGCCTCTATTCCGTCCCTCGAAAACCCCTCCCTCTCCCCCAACGCCCTTGACCGCTAACGAAGGGTGTGCCTTCACGTCCGCGGCCTCCACCCTCCCCATCTACCGGGTACCAGCAGCTCCTCCAACCGATAAGGTCCTCTCCGGAAAGAGGGATGGACGGCACTGTAAGAAATTCATCGCCAGCCCCTGCGGAAGTTATCGGCGTCGAAAGAGTAAATCCCTCTCCCATCCCAACTAGGCGAGGGGGTGGGGAGGGTAGGGTCTCATGACAATGGGTGGTAATGAGGTGCTCGGACTGGAGGGATGTGGCGACGGCAATAACGGATGCATCCGTGGGATTGCGAGGGGGCGCCGACGGCAGAGGTGAGCAAATTCACGGCTCGATATGCCATTCACCCTCACCCCCTTTGACAGATCCGTCGGGCCGTGTGCACCCCATGTTGTATGCATCCTTCGACGTAATGTAGAGTGCGATACTTCGTGGGGCACGAGGAGTAGTGCCGCATTAGTGCGGACTCCTTACACGCTCACAGGGAAACCATTTACGCATTGTTTAAATGCTATGGGAAATACCTTAGATGGTCATGTCGATGTTTTGGGTTAACATCCGGTAGGAAGCAATGAAAATAACTTTGAAAACAATTGACAAGAAACAATCATATAAATTAAAATATTACAGTCATACCAATAAATAATTTCCACAGCGGTGTTTTTGAAACGAAAAATTTAACTAGGAATAATATATAAAGGTGAACGACAATTCAGTGTAAAGAGGAATGCGTTAGGAGCTGTTTCAGTATAGAGTGAATCAAATTGAATGAAGAACCTACTGACATGACTTTTTTTTCTGAGTATTGTAAACGCTGGCAATTTTAAAGAGATATGTATATGGAATTTGGATACTCGATAATTTAACGAAGTTAAGGTATTGAATTGCTTTTACTCTGAGTACAGAATGACACTCTCCAAACATATCGACAGAAATACACTTCTACGCATGCTGAATCAATAAAATGTGCATATGTTAAGAAGACGAAAACTGCGTCCGGTCCAAAACAATATTTCCATTTCTCGGCGGAAAAATGTTTCACTCACTCCCTGAGATTTCAGTCGTTGTTAAAAATATTTAGTAATGTAAACGGTGTCCATGTTTTCAATTCCTAGTTTGCGGTATCAATCAACAAGATTTCTCCGCTGTTACTGCTCCAACTCACCGATTTTCGGCTACGAAAACCCTTGGAAATGCTATTTCATTCACTTCCTGTACATGTAAACCTTACAAGGGCCGTATAGTACCCAGAAAGAGCAGCAACAAAGAACTCGCCCACGCTGCTCTCGGAGACACTCCCCGCAGCGGAGATCAATTGGTCACCCCCGAACGTCTTCCCTTTTCCCTTCGGATCATGACCGAGATGGTAGGCGGGAAAATGGCGGCGGTGGAAGATTGGGTGTGAAGGAAATGTTAAACGGCAGTTGTTCCCGAGATGGGCGTATTTTTTGTTTGCCGCGGCTTTTTACGATTACACGGCCATAAAGCAGTATCTCAGAAACTGACCTAAAGTGGGAAAAGGCTAAGGACGAGCGGGGGAGAGAGGTGGGTGGGAATGGGTGCGAGGGCTCGGAGGGGTGGAGAAAAGGGAGCAAAGCAGCAGCTGCCTTGGGTGGAAGTGGAACGACTCTTTGTCTATGACTCTCCGGGAATGGAAGGAACGGGTCACTCTTATTGTCATGCCGCTGCGAGATCGAAGGGAGAGGTGAGACGGGAGGCTAAGGGGAGGGAGTGGAGGGTGACTCGGCGTCCGATGGCCGCTAGTACACGGAAATCAATGATGTCGCGCGCACCGGCGAGAATGTTTTCTTACTACTTCACGGATGTGGTTGATTTTTCAACCCCTCCGCTGAACTGCAGCATCAGCAGCTCAAGCTGTTGCGGTAAAAACACCCTTCAGCCGCTCTTTGAAGTAGACGTGGCCGAATCTGCTATAGCCCTCAGTGGAGCATTTTATTGCCCAGCATCGGTTTAAAAGGCCGAAGCATCAGTCATCGTCCTTTTAAATCGTATTCATATATGGAATTAGTTGGATTGGTCGATTGTCATAATCAGGACAATTAATGGAAAACCTCGATACAAATCTCGAGATAAACTTGATTTGGTCGTTATTCCCAAAAATTCTATGGCCAAGAGGCGAGGAAAAAATTATTTTCGTCGTGTACTCGCTGGATGTTTACAGAATAGATCAATAAAAGTTACGATATTTTTAATTTAATTTTGATACCAAATTTATAACTTTTGACGTTATAACGATGGCAAAACGTTAAATATAAATACAAGAACTCCTCTGATGTATTGGCACCACATTCTTTTATTCATTGACGAGGAAACTGAGGTTGGACGAGGGGAAACGAGAGCAGATTCATGAATAGATGACGTTTCGATATTATGATTAATATTTTTGAATTTTTAGCAATTCAGCAAAGAACATCATTGCGCACATGTGGTGGCGGACTCGACAGTTAATGGGTGATGAAATGTAAAGAAAATAGTATTACTTTAAATTTACATGTAAATTTGTTACGGTAAATGGCACAAATGAGTATGTATTATTAATCTGTGTGAGTATGTATTAAAAATATTTTCAATTCCTCAAGAAAATAATTTCCTTCGTCAAATGCACCGTTTTTCACGCGAAGCGCTACGAGTCAGCGAGGAATTTTATTCTAAAATTTATTTTAAAATGGCGACAAAAACACAAGTACACATTTGTAAAGCTAAATGGAAAGGGAATAGAAGTTAAACACCACATATCACTAAGCGCTTGGCCTTGAGAGGAAGTAAAATCGAACATGGATTGATGTCGAGGAGTAACAGCACAATGACGATTCCCAAAATTCAGCAGGCAGCCAAATTTAGTCCTTCGCGGAAAAGCGTTATCGTTTCATTGAACTCAGAAATATCTCAGATCTTTCAAGGAATGGACTGACAATGGAGAGCCGTCGGGCATAAAACAAAAGGATCCGGTAAGAATGTGCGCAAACGGTGTTCACCCGCCCGCCACCCTTTTCGTAAAACTTACAGACTTAAGACTCTTCGCTGGGATAAAACCACTGCAGATGGGGGCGGACCGAAACGGGGTTCGTTCGCTATTTGTCATGGCAAGAGCAAAGTACAGCATAACCGAAAAGGACGGACTTCACTCGACTTTCCCGCCATCCATGAAGATGTCACGGCTCATGGTCTCTCACCGCTGCCCCTCCACATTACCTTTCTCGGTCCCTTTCTCTTCTGCCCGCGTCTTCTCCACCCGAAACCCTCGCCGCACTTTCTTATTCCCGGATGCCCGCGTCCTCATAATGCTGGAATCCCGGATTCTTTCTCCCGCCCTTGACTAACACCATATGACTTGCACTTAACAGGGTATTACAGAGTGAAAGCACTTCTTTTTCATGCGACCTGGCACACAACGCACCACCTTTCACCTTCCAAACCTCCCGTCAACACCCTCCCGAAAAACGGTAAGTTGAAGTGGACCTCTAATCCGAGATGCCATACCACCTAATTCCCGGGTCGAGCCATCGATTCCGGTTGGTTTGTATCGAGCGGTCCACCTCGGTCGGGGGAGCACTAGATGGAGAATGCTCTCTAGTAATACGAATTTCCAGGGCGTGGAGAATCAGAACCAGATTTCCATGGCAACTCCCAAGTGTTTTTCCCCTTGCAAGAGAGTCCCGAATGACTGAACCCGTCATGGATAAATACAGATTTTTTCTCTCACTCATTGTTGTTGGCACAAGAAAGTGTCGATATGCACTGCGAGTTTCAGGTATTGCAAGATAAAACCCACTCCAGAGGTGATGGCAGAAAGAAGTTCCATCGCCAAAAACCGGCGAACGAGACGTAATTCGGATCTGGTTAAGTGCGCTTAAGATATTTAAGGTGGATTGCAGTTCGAACGATTGCCGGCTAAGAAAGAATGTTCAAAATAATTAGAGGGAAACCGGGGCCGTTCTATGGGGTATCGCTCGGCGGATGAGGGTCAAAACCCGCCATTCTTCTCCCCATGCTTTGGCGGCTCTCGTGTGTACGGTGCTAATCAAGCGAAATGTTGCGGCATGCTGGGGAAAGACGAGCTGACGCTAATGCGCCCGGAGATTCGCCTCATACGGTTACCGTTAACGCCAGGTGAGCCGAGGCATTATTATGACGAAAGGTCCACACAAACATACGTCAGACAACTAAGTATGTCAATTCCAGAGCGCCCTCATTTAAAAATGTCCTCGAGAAAATATGAGAAACAGATAAAATTAAAGACAAAATAAGTGAAAGAATGAGATTAAGCATTATCGTCATATCGTTACAAAGCACAAGGTCAAATTCAAAACCAATAACATTACACGTGGACATTTGAAAACTATAGCAAAACTGTTTAACTAATTACATACTTAACGTTTGAAAGCTAAACACTGCCTTAGGATATTATTTATAATTACACTGTAAAAAGCAAACAATATTATTAAATCTACAGATCATCGGAAGTCACTTGAAATTGCTCCAGAGGAAGGAATCTTTTATCCGAGAAAAAATGTTCTTAAAAGTGGTATGTGGCCAAATAGGTCGTGCTCACCTAACCACTTCGCGTGCCCATACTTTGGGCTGCATATGAAAATTAACCGAGGTGCTGGAAAAAAAATATATCTATACTATTTTTTCAAGGAAAAACACGTGGAATGCCGCAATAACAGCTTTACTCATGCTACATGCTAATGGACCGACAACTGAGGCATCAGTTAACATTTTTCCAGAAAATTTTCTCCACCATGATATCTGCAATTGAAAAATATAATTTCAATACAAAATAAAGGATATTCAACAACTAATATAATAATGAACTTAAGTCACGTCTCATATCCATAGGTGATATATTCATTTCTGAAAGCGAAGTAAACTTCAATCGCAATGATGCCCAACGCTACCAATCATAACTGATACAATGACACTTGGTATTCTTCGATCCGGCCAGGAATACACTGAATAAGAAAAATAGTAAAGAAATCACACGTGGCTACGATGAACTCGTGATCCATAGAGTACTGTAAGTCCGAAGAAAGAAGGTGTCATTATTCATTACATTGCCTTACGTCTGTAAATACGAGCTCAATGGTGAGATAACGACAGCTTTATTTCCTGTAAAATCTTCACGACGGCCAAAGGTTACCGCAATGCTTTCCGGGGGAAAATGTTTTGACGCAGTCTAGGATACGGCCTACATTCACTTAATGCTTAGCAGGCTAGAGCCTTTAAGAAACAGTACGCTTCCGGGATTGAAAGCCTGTAAACAACCAATGGTAATAATGACTCGGTGAGACATCGACTCAAGAGTAGCGGCGATAACTCGCGGGAGGGTGCCCCCGGAGACTTCGACGAACGCATGTTTCCCCCATAAACAACAGCGCCTGGGTTCGGGGCAGAGGGGATGGCGCAAGGGTTCCACTTACCCATTCCCCCCTTCCGGGGAGACTGCGCGGGGGTTGCGGAGTGCAAGCGAGCCGGGGAGATGGGTAAATGGAACGAAGGGGAAATCAGAGATGAGGAGAGGGTGAGTGGGAAGGAAGAAACGAAAAGGAAATTACCTGGTAAGAGATTTTGCGGCGTCCAAGAGTACATTCTATGGGACGAGGGGCATGGAGGAAAACGGGGAGGATGGGACGAGATAGGGACGGACCCGTGGCGCCACCTCCTCCCCCACCGCCTCGCGCACAAAAGGGGACTCGAGAGGGGGTGAATAAATATTGGCACGATGCGTCGGACGGGGGAGGACCAGGGAGGGGGCGGAGGATGGCCACCTCTATCTGAAGTCTGCAGGCTCCCCCGCACTTTATCCTTATCCTTTCCTCGGTCAGAACGGACGAGCCGGATGGCCGTGCCTTAACGGAATGCGGACCAGCTGAACGCCGAGGAAAGATATCTCGAGCGAGACGGAATAGGAAGGCGATGAGGAAAACAGTGCAGGGAGTAGGAGAGGAGAATGCGCTTCGGAGAAAATGGACGCCAGCTCTTCGCCAGCAATCACCGACTCATTACTGCCTTCCCCCTCTCTTTCCTGCAACAATCTTTGGAGGAGCCTGTGGAATTAGCAATACACTTTCTACGGCCAATCTAACTTACCACTCTGAGAAGATACCACGGGTAAGCGGATGAGGTTTCGTATCTCGTTTCCCCGCCCATCTCTGCTTGTTTTAGGCCTTAAAACTCCTTAGACCATAAAATGTTGAGGATACTCCTCATTTACGGGGATGGGAGATACATAAATGAGGCTCGTTCCATAAATCTCAAAGCATCAAAGCCGCAAGTTCTAAGTTTCTCAGCCGTAAGTGCAAATTACCCATTTTCATGAACATTGCTAGAATGCTAATAAGAATGTTTGTTCAAGGGTTCTATTCATAGTGTCTCATTTTTTACAGCACGATAGGATTTTAGAGGACTTATTTTGACATATTTCCACGCACAGCTTGTTAATTATCTATGTTTAATATGGTTCCATGAAAATCGGATTAGTGATAAACATTTTCCAGAATCAGAAAAAACAGGTTTAAAGAGGTGTTAATTTTGATTAAAATCCTATTCGAATGAGCATTTATTTTATATTAGTTTCTTTTATAAAAACATTTAAACAAATTTGCATGCAACCCACTTCCACACAAAAGAACAAGTGCTTAACACATTCTCTACATGACGTTCGAATGAGCTTTTCCACTGATCAAAAATATATTTATCATTATAAACTCAATTAAACAATACGAAAACCTGATATTTTGGTGCCAAGTGCATGCTAACAGAAAGAACATACTTCTGCTTTCATCTGATTTTCTGATTTTTCAATTCGCACCATATACGAGGGTCATCCGGAAAGTAGTACCCGTTCGTGAAATAAAGACACAAAAGTAAATATTAACAAACATAAAAAATTTTATTTGAAAGAGGATACTTTAAACTACTTCTCAACATAATCTCCAAGCAAATTAAGGCATTTGTCATAACGTGTGACAAGTTTCTGTATTCCTGCTGCATAGTCCTTCGCCGCCAGCTCATTGAGATACGCGAGGGACCCATCTTGCACAAATTTTTGCATAATGCAGATGGTGTTTAACAATTTCATGAACAATTGTTCGAGAAACATTGGGAAAATGCTCACAGATGTCATCAATTGTGACGCGCCGATCGTTCCTCACGAATTCGTCAACTGAGCTCACCAGTTGGTCTGTAATGACAGACGGTCTCTCCGAACGCTCATCGTCGTGTGTGTTCCCCCTCCCCATGTTGAAGTTGCGACACCACCGCCGAACAGACGACTCGTCCATTACATTGTCTCCATACACCTCCTTTAATTGGCGATGAATATCACATGGGCGAACGTTTCTTGCATTGAGGAATTTAATCACTGCCCTCACTTCACAACTGGCGGCGTTCTCAATTTTTTTAAACATTGTAAACAATCACAGAAACAACACAGGCAATGCTAGCGTCACGCAACTTGGCTCAGAGAAGGCAGACAAGCCACTGAAGCTATCTGACCTCGTCCAGCGGCTACTCGCGTCGTCAGCACTTCATGCGGCACGAACGGGTACTACTTTACGGATGACCCTCGTATATCACTATATTCTGATGACTAATGAGTATTAATCTATAGACAGGAGTAAGTCTTAGCGATCCATCATCCACTAGGGCCAATCATTAGATAAACATTTTGGGTGTGGAAAATTCTGCCATCAGATGTTTATTTTATGATTGCAGTACTTCACAGAAAATACTCCATCACGGAGATGATGAAGCTTGAGGGATTAAACCCTTCCAGTGAGTGCAGATAACGTTGAAAAGTTTAAAACAACATAATGGAGTCCTCTTCAAAGGATTAGGCAGAGTTTCCGTCCTTTTTCAAGAGTGATTGGGCTGAGAGCCTTAATGGAGTGGAAAAAAGAGAAAATGAAAAACGGTCTAAGAATGAGGAATTCTTTCCTCGGTCGCGAGTATGCTACGACAGTTGCATCGGCGCCAGAGACGTTTCCGGGGGAATCAGATGGCAAACATCGATCTCGGGCGGAAGAGCGGAATACAACCAGGCAATGATCACCGACCATCTACGGGACTATCTCGTCAACCGAAACTGATAAAAGGCATTTAAATAGACGACACCCAAACTAGGCTCATTAAATTCAAGGATCACGTAACGGGAAATTCTATTCTTCAATTTCTTCTACAAGTACATATATTTTTAAATTGTTAATTACCTTGATGACCTTTAAAATGAGCGCCTTCGGGCAATGAAATTATCCCGCGGGGCAGTGACTGAATGGGCTTCGAGTCGCCACATTTCAAACCGCCCACAATCCACCTCTCGGATATGAGTTCGCTATTGGCACTCCACCGCGATTGGACGAAGGCACCGGTGAGGTCGTCTCCCACAGTAAGGACCCCAGGCCACCTCTATCACGCCCCTCGGTCAGCATCCCACTATCTCCCCCGGCCCCCGCCGACCCCTCTCATCCTCTTCGGGATTCACTCAAGCATTGGGACGTCGGCTCCAAACGAACGCGGGGCATTCAAGCGGCTCATGGCGAATGACTTTGACGGAGGATAAGGGATACGAGAGGGCATGGTGGATGAGGATGGAAGAGGCGGAAGAGGAAAATAATGTGAACGAGAGGTGGGTGAGAGACGGGAGAAGAGCCGGGAACGAGGAGCGGGCGGAACCGGGAAGATTGAACGAGGCGGGAGTAGTTTAAACGCCCGGAAAGAATCTTTTGAAATTGGCGACGAAAACAAGTCATCTTTATTTCGCGTTCCGTTTCACTTTTTACACTCCCAAAGGGGACCGTGGCTTATTATGGATGAGGGAGAAAGATGAAGGGTGGAAGGAGAGAACGGGGGAGTGAGAAGCAGAGCGACGACGTGCACTTCGCGGTGGGAAGCTGGAGAAGTCGGCGTTCTACCACGGTGGACTCGGTTAAGTCCCGAAAATATTTTTGATTCTGCGACGGATGCGAACAGTGTAGCCGTCAGGATCTTTCCACGATAAGACCAAAACGATGAAACATACCGCCTTCACAGATCGGAAACGGCCGTGTTTCAGGTTTCTTCGGTAGTACAATCCATTCATTATTTTTGCACTAAGCAGCGGAATTGAAAACACACAGCGTACTTAACTCTAATGATAAGCCCCACGCCATCGAAATTTCACGACACAGAGTAAAATGGTATGGAAATAAATTCATTGGGAATCAATGGGAAACAGTTCGTTGGCTGATGTGGCTTTACCCCCCTCCACACACCATTGAGGTAGCTTGCAGGGTATCATGTAGTTAAGATTCAGATGAAGTTGGAAAATTTATCTGATTAATTTCTTTGATAAACGAAAATATCTTACACTTCGAGGAGCATATCATGAGCGTTTACTTCAGGAAAGCAGTTAGGGCGCGTTTATCGCTATCATATATCAATTATCCTCTGTTTTCAAAGGAGAAAAAGGAACATCTGACTGAACCATGATTCGACTATTGCCCTGACCGAAACATGGACTTAGTTTAAGCGACATCAGTCAACCTCGATCAGTAATATTTGCAGAGGCGTTTGAAACTCCAGGATGAATAACACAGTCGAGCGCTGATCAAACACGGGAGGGGGTCTCGGTTGGCCGACCGGCGACTTGACGGTGGGGAGACACACCGCCGACCGAGGGAGGACTCACCCGACCGCGAGGCATCGATCTCCGCGGGGAATGATTTCGTCTCCGGGACGATTTCTCCGGACAGCCGAGAAGTAATCTCGACTCGAGTCTCTGCAGTCCACTGGCCGCTACGGTGGAGAGGCCGAGATGAGAGGGACGAAATTTCTTTAGCGACGGGGTTTACTTCCTTTCCCTCACGATGACTTCCTTTTCCTAACGAGTGAGTATCCGAGGGAAGGAACTGGGGGGACGCGGCATCACACACAAACACAGACACGCAACACACGGAAACGGTCAGCAGAACAGAGGAGATCACGCCAGGCGACGGAAGCACACTTCGGCTTTCCCACGCGCTCGGAATGGAACAACTTCCTCGTGAGGCGGTCTCGGGGCGACTGACTGGTCGAGCGAGCGCCGCGATCCTTGTGTGTCGATTCCCTTCTCCCCTTCCAACCCTCTGCCGTCCTCTTCTGCTTCGCCTTCCCACTCCACCGCCAACTTCCTCCCCTCCTCCGCTCCCTGCCCCCCCCCCGACCCCCGACCGCGTCCGCGGCATCTCCCCGCCGTCCAGCCGTCGTGGTCCCGACCACTTCCCCCACCCCACCCCCACCCCCCACGCCACCATCTCACCCCGCCGCCCACTTCTATGTGATGATACTCCTTCGAGTGTTTACAGGAAGGGGTGCATGTAAAGGAGGATGGGATGAAACCGTTTCCCTCCCTCGCTTTCAAAGATTGATGAAAATATTCGATTAAACCCCTTTCTCTGGTCAATGCGACTTTCATTCGAATTTGTAACAAATCTGCTTCGATGGAAAACATCCAATTATATTCCCGCGAGGATCTTGAAAGTTGGCTGCCAGACCGTTAACGCTGCCATGCGGAAATCCTACCGTAATAATATCAGAGGAATTCGTTTTAAAACACGAAAACATACATGTACGAGGTTTACGACATGCAACAGCTGACACCTCAAGGTTTTGCTTTTTACTTATCGTTTTCTGCTATTTTCTAACAAAATTTACATTATTAAGCTGTTGTATCCGAGAAGGTGATACCTCTGAAATGTGTAGGCGGCATATTTTTTTTAATCCCACGTTGGTTTATTTCCACGTTATGTTTTGGCAGTAATGACGTTAACTCTGCCTTCATAAAAACATTTTTATGGAGAGATGAAAACCGATTTGCGGATAATTATTGGCGTTTAAAGGATATGATAGGCAACCATTAAATAACTATGCCTAAAATCGCTATTACGGGTAGATGCACGTAGGGAAACAAGTTAATGAACAATGACAACTAAGTAAGTTAATGATTCGACAGACAAGAATGTTCAATTTATGCTATAATAGAAGTTAGTAAAATCAAGCAACCACAATTTTCGGAACTGGGTGACGAAATGACAAGTCAAAGTTGCCGTCGCTTCGGTTACTTTGGCTTTGACTCCTGATTCCTCCGTTCGAGTGAGCGAATCGATCACGAATGTTTTCGAAAACATTCCTCAAGCCCGCACCTACTTTCTTAGCCCACCGGGCGTCTCTCTTGGATTAGTCATACATTTACTTATGGGTTGGTAGGAAATCATAACAAAGCTATGATGAAACTTTTACCGCTACTTGGGCATTGCGAAAGGAAGACAAGTAGGAGAAATTTTCTGAGGCTAATAAGTATAACGTATTAGTGGTCATAAAATCCAGTTAAGTACACAGTGATTTTAAACATGATGTCAACAGCCTAATCTCTCAAAGCTATACATATTTTATATTTATAGAATTCACATTGCTAGTTCGAGTGAAAGGAATGCATGGATTACGCGTTGCTAAAAGCATAATTATTCTTTGGGATTCTAATTTCACTGATTATCCACAGTCGATAAGTTTGAATAAAAGTAAGGCCTGCTTACGAGAAATTATTTTGACTTGGATATGTTTATTAAATATCACACGCTAAGTAGCCACAGAAATTATTACGATTTCTACAATTAGTTTCATTTCCAATGAGTTCAAAGATACATACTATTGTAGGGAAACAATATTACTGAGAGTCTCTTTGAGTCCAATCGGTGAAATAGAATTGGAGCCCAAATCGTAAATGCATGGAATAATACGTATAAGATACTCAATTAATTACCTATTTCGTCAATAACTCAATACAATATTTCATAAAACCGTTGCACCACGTGTTCATTCAAGTGATTCGTTAGAAGAAAGGTTAACCTATTCCAAACTGGAATTCCCCATGACAATAAATCGGGAGACAAGGACACGTGGACCAAAGAAAAATCCCTATTCACCTATCGCTACCTATCTAAAGTACGAGAAGTGGATATAAATATATTCTCATATGCATGCACGACGCAATTTACGCCAAGTACAAGAGGACAAGAAAAAAGTTATGAGAGTATGAGCCAAAGGTCAAGGGAAGGCAGCGAGTAAAGGCAATGACGCACAAATTTCTTGCGAAAAGCAGGAGAGCCTCGGAGGGCGCGTCGCGTCCTTCCGACATGCACACACACACACGGGATATCGCGGGTGTCAATCTAATCACACGCGGGGGAGGGAGTGGAAAGAGCCGTAGGGGATGATGGTCCCTCCGACGAGAGGTTGGAAGGAAAGGATCCCATGGGGTAAGCACGGCCACCGATGTGGGTACGCCCTCTCGCCAACGCGAGAGAGGTGCGCCACTCGCTGGACGAAGGCAAGTGCCGTGTTTCCATTCATAGAACGTTCCCTACTCTCTCAGGCATCCTGCCACACACTCCCCAACGAATATTTCTTGGTGTAAAGCGAATGTTTCCTCACAACTGCAACCGAATCTGCGAAGCACATTTTTACCTTGATAACGATGGTGATGATAATATGAGATGGTAAAAACTTTCCGTAAAAACTTCGTTTTAAGCAGCAAAGGAAAACTTTGAAAGAGACAAGAGCTGAAAGAAGGAATATGGCCAATGCTTCCTGGCAATTCCTTTTGTTTTCTTTATGAGGAAAACCTTCGCTAAGAGAAGTAAACAGGTACGGTGCACATAGAAAAAAACAAATACCTACGACAAATCGGGATGAACTAATTTATACTCATGATTAAACACTTGATTGACGTGCGGTCGGATCGGTCATTCGGCATATCTCGTGAAATCGACCGTAGCATCACTCGTGTGTTGTCTCCTAAAAAACCAAAACGGAAGAGGTCGAATTATCACTTATTTTCCTTGTATTTATACTAAAGATCTCATTTCTTCTTACCCCACCCAGATTTGCTCCGTCAGGCGAAACAAGGCGCTAAATACATGTAGCATCGCCGCCGCAAGTTTCGACAGGGCCGCGAACGGAAGACACTGCACAGGTCCGTGCGTCATCTTCCCCTCTCCCCGCACCCCGGCCCGCACCGCGAGGGGTACGGCGCGGCGGAGGCGGGCCCCCCTTACCGGGCCAGCAGGTAATGGGACGCGCAAACTCAGACGTGCAAACGGCGCACGTGACCGCGGGCGTAGGAGTCCCGCCGTGCCAAGAGGAGCGTAGTCATCGAAAAGGAATTGGAGGGCGATGAGCTAAGCGGACGAGATGTGGGGGAAAAGCGAGGGATAAAAAGTGATGGGGAATGGGGATATGCAGCAAGACCGAATGAAACGGCTCCATATACCAAAGGGAGTCTTTGCTAGAGGTTGGGGAAGGGTTCTAAAGGTAAGTGGAATGATGGGAGGGAGATGACTGTCTCTTTCGACTTGCAGGATGGTTACATTAATCCACATGAAAGTAAGCACAGCTCGTTTAATGAAGTTCCATAAGGCCCCAGAGATGCAAGCGCTCCAGTCTGCGACTGTTTTTAACTACGCCCTGGTGTCCTGCAGAAAAACCCAAGATTTATTGGTGCATTCCGAAATATTTTTTAGCACATGGAGTCATCGACTCTAATCTCCTCGAATATTCAACGTTTTAAGGGATCCCGACTGCATCCTCACTCGGATGAGTCGGATTACCGCAGGATACATCCGGGCTCTACAGCGTGAGGGTTATTACGCGAAGAAATCACATAGCCGAAGAGGATTTCAGAAGATGCGTCTTAAATCAGAGGGAGAATGCTGTTAGTCGCATTTAGCATTCACTGTAAAGGACGAAATAAATTTTACTCAAAAGATCGGATGACTTCAACATTCCCAAACAAACCCACATCCAGGTACCTGGTCAAAATAATTGTCTTTGGAACTTCCTGGTGGACTTGTATTTTCCAGTTAGTTAATTTCTTTTCTGAATGATGAAGGCTTACCTAGGCTTTTGCTTTTCTATGGAATTAGGGTGGAGTGTATCAAGACGCATGTGAGAGTATCTATCTTCAAATAAATCGTACCAATAAAAGTCTTCAAGACATAAAAAGTAATTGTGCTCCGGTCATAACCAAAGAGGGGGCTTCCTTTTTTCTTTAAACCTATTATTTTAACATAGTTAGACTAAATTTTAAATTTAATTGTAAAATTACGCGGACGGCAATAAATCTTCCGTTCGATGATGGCTTCGGTTGTAATTTTCGCAAGGTATACGAGGAGGTCATGGTTTTTTGAATTGTATCTCACTCACTCAAAAGTAACTTGAGACTGGATTAGTCTTTGGACTCATCATTTTCCCGGAGCAGGATAAAAAAGAGAATAACGGCCGCGTTGTTGTTTTCGTTAGCGCCCCGGTCGACCCCAGCGTGTCCGTGCGGGGCCTGCCCGCTGGCGCACGGGCACGCTGGGTGCAAAGTCGGAATCGACACTGCGAGTCGAGCAGCTGCGATTTGCTTAATCGCAGCGCCGCCGCGGCGTCATATTTCACCTTTTGTTATTATTTTTCACGAGCAGTAAGCGGAACCGTCACGATATCTCTCTCGTTCACCCTAACTAGTTTATTTTGCAAAAATCAGGTCGAGGGGGCAATCCAGTTTCGTGCTTTGACCAAACCGAATGAAAACAAAAGCATTTGAAGCCGGCAGGGACCACAATTTGTCATTCGTGGGCAAACATATACGCGTCACTGAAATCAACATTTTCAAATATTGTGATGTTAATGGAATGTGGTATTGAAAGAAAATTACAATGCGGACTAAATTCACTCACAAGAATAGATTCCATTTAAGTAGGATTATATTTAATCGAGAATGCAACGGTCACGGTAATTTATCCTTCGAAGATTACGATGACTAGTTCCACCATCACCTCGGTGGAAAAATATCGATGTTCAATGCAAATTTAGTCTCGAATTGCATCAAAAACCGTACGAGCAATGGATTATTCAAGAGCTCTAAGCTAAGCTACTTTCTGTTTCATGACGAGTGAATGATATCGTTAGCTATAGTATCGTTAGTATAGTAGTTGTCGACGTACGCAATTGCTGCAAATGGCTGGGAGGTCAACTTTTTCCGCACTAGTTGAGGCCACTTGGGCACTGAGTCAGCAATGAAGTGTTTCCTTTTACCAGGAACTGTCGAGAAAACAATGCCTCGGTTGATTCAACCATTCTGCTTCACTTCGCAGTATTTCTTGGACTTTTTAAGTAGTGCACGATCGCCACATACAGGCTGAAGAATTCACTCATCACATGTATACAACTTTTTTAAGTTCCGCTACCCAATGAGTGCCTCTCGGATTTTAGCTAACACAGTAAATCGATTATCAATTATTTATTCTACATAAATCACAGTCGGTTGCTACAAATAAGCTATGTCTATGTGCTATGTGGAGAGAGATAGGAAACCAAATATTTTCGCGACGAGCTTTTCCTCCAAAATATTGCATTCAGATAACCAAAGAGTGATTTAAAAAAGCGATCAAGATTACTCAACGGGGAAAATTCTTCTTCTCTGTACATTCACAGTGCGCATACATTTTCCAAATATCACATTAACACTCTTATACATTTTTTATTCGATCAACATCGTAGCTTTTTCATGGCAGAACCTTTGGCTTGCTGAAGCACGTTCAGAGAGGCGTTTTTCCAACATTCCATTTTTTAACAGTGAGGCAACTTCTAGTACAACCATCATCACCATCCAGTCTCCCGAAAGCCATAATAAATATCTCGAAGCACCAACTACCACGGAGAAACCTACGTTCCGTCCCTATATTCCAGTAATCAAATCTTGAGAGAAAGGCCATTCTACTGCTATACCTGGAGCCGCGCTGGCATTGAACTGCTCACGAGCTTCAAAGCTTATGTACCGAAATAACCAACGCACTGCACTATTGTGCACTATTGGATTAGCAAGAGTGCACTTAGAGGCCCCAAATCAAATATCAATGCAGGCTATAAATTTTAATGGTTACAATAAAAATATATGCCCGCAGCGAGCTTCATAAAACGGGATCCAAGCTTCTAGGGCGCCTCGATGGCGGAAGAGATAGTAGGAATTTCTGTTGATTGGGAAGTCAATTGTTTTGACAAATATCAAACCCGATTCACGGCATCAAGTATTTGATAGGTTTCTAACCTTTGGGAAGAAAGTTCTTGAATTTGTGAAACCTCATGTCTTGTTATTCCTGCCCCTTGAAAAGGAGGAACGGTTCTACATTCAACTACGAAGTATTCGTTCAACACTTGTTTTTTCCATGCGGTGTGTCAATAAGTGAACGATTCCCTATACTTTTATACGCACGCAGTTTTAATCAAAGACAATAATTAAAAAAAATATTAATTAGATGTCGGATTAGGAACAAACGTAACGGTCAACGTCTCTGATTACCATAACAGAGGTTCTTCCGAGTCTGGGAGATTCATCAAGTCTATCCGGTCATTACATTATCGCCACGCGCTCCCTCGCATTTTGAGACAAGGAAATAATCAAATCAATTCACTTTCTTTTTAGTTCAAGCTGCCTTATAAAAATCCATAAAAAGATCAACTGGAAGAAATTAATTGCGAAAACGAATGAAGGGACAAGGCCATGATTGGGTAGGATGGGGCAGAATCGAGATCGTGGGACATAAATCACACCAAATCAGAGTTCAAGATTCGTCATCGGCTGAGAGTAGGGAAGTCATATGTCATCCGACAAAATAAAAACAAAAAAATGGAAGACGGCGGCTTCCAAAGGAATTTGCAATCTAGTGGAAACAATGAGAGGCGCGAGGCGGCTGATAGCGAGGGTTCAAAGGCTCCCCCCATCCCCCTCCTCTTCTTCCTCCCTCCCAACCCTCCCTACCTCCCCACACTCCACATCCCCGCCTTTCACACGCTCACACAAAAAAACACACGAGCACTCGGGAACACAAAACGCCAAGACCACAAACACCTCCGTGTGAGTGACGTAATCAAAGGTCGTTGGCAAGGTCGCTATGGGGAGAGAGGGAAGAGATATACGGAGAGGAGGAGATATCTCTCTACCTCCCCTCTTTCTCTCCCCCTCCCCATCTTCCTCCACCCACCTACTCCTTGACACCCCCTCGATCTAGCCTTCCGTGAAGAATGGGCGAGCGAGTGCATCGGAGTTGATTGGAGTCGAAGGCAGGGGGGATAGGAAAGGGAGGAGGAAACGAAGGCCCGCGGGGGCGGTGGGCAGGGAGGAAGGGGGAAGTGGGAAGAAGGGCCGTAGGAAATTGCTCGGAGGATACACGCAGCGGCGAGGCGCGCTCTTACTAAATGGAAAGGGGACGTTGCCGTTCGGCGGTGTCGTAGTACACGCGCTCGCGGGGGTGACGTTCGCAATGGAAACGCAACCCACCCCGGGTCCCACGGAGGGCAATCGGAACCACCCGCGAACCTACTCGCGCCTCGAGGAATCACCTTTCGGGTGAAACCTCTTTGCCGCCCCCACCACACTTGGACAGAACGTGGACTCGGAAATCTTATTTGGGAAGGGATGGATTAAGTAAAGAACGGATGACGGTTGCGCGTTTAAAATGCTTAGGCCGTTTTTTCAACAAAAATAAATAGGAGGAAGAAAAAAAGATATTAACAGGCGATGGTTTCGTCGCGATGTGGGTGAATCCCATAAATGCATGTGAAACGCTGGTGAATTCACATTTTGCGGCAATGATTTCCGCGAAATTACCTCAATAGTTAACAACAATAAAATTTTGATGAATTAATTATATCTAATACTCGATAATACTCTCCTTTTTCCAATAGCTGTGCCAACGTGACAAGTAATTTGTCAGTGTATGAACAGTAGTTAAGTGTTCCAGGCCAAATAGTTTATTTCAATCACTGTACGTAATTATGTCATGCTAACTTTCTAAAATAAAATGTTTAAAGATATTTATAAGATTCGCATAAAAGCTAGCGCTACTAATCATCTCATATAGCATAAGAATAATTTAGAATGCATGATGTTCCAACGGTAGATCGTCTTTGAAACATTAAGTACAAGAAATTCCAAAAAGCTATTTGAGGTGGCAAAACTTTTGAGACAAGTGAGTCAGCTTAGCTATCCAAGCAATATGACCTTAATGACGTAGCTCATTACTTTCATTCGTTAATACTACGTAGATTCTTATTTCAACACTTAATAGAGCACCATTTCTACCGCAGAAGGTAAAAAGTGGTCGACGACCTGACATCATGAAGCGATATAAAAAATATTTTCATTTTAAAATTTCAAGACAATGGTTTGCTAAAGATTTGAATGTTGACAAAAATTCTTCTAACCACAAGTTTTTCCTTTCTTGGAGCTTGCGCTGATTCCTTCGCATAAAATAATGATACTCAACTTCTAAATATTGGCGTTTGGTGGAACAGGGAAACATGAAACTGTTTCAAGCAAGTTTTAAAATATCCGCGAGACTAAATATAAAAATATTGCCATTCATCTTCCTATGAGCTACAACGAGCTACGTGCTTGACTTGATTTTGCTCTCGTATGAAAGAAGTTAACGAAGAAGAAACCAGAACCGCTAAAAAAGCTAAATAATATATTTAATTCTCAATTTTGCATCAGTGTTCGCATATTCCTCGTTAGTGGATGCTTATTAGTATCGCTCGAACTGGGGGTTTGTGTAACTGTTCATCAAATCAGATGATTATGCATAACAGCGATTGAAGGAAAAGACATGCCAACATGCCATTTCAAACGGTATTTCGTCTTCGTAAACTTTAAAATCATATTTTTTAAATGATCTAATCATAACACTAATTTGGAAAAGAAGATGTTTTCATGTAATCTCACAGTAATGAATTATTTCCTTTAACTGTCGCGGCTGGTAGATATATAATGGAATAAGGGAGTTCATCACCTTTGATTCGCGCGCCAAGTCCAAATCGCTCCGCCTAGATTCCTTCAACTTAGGTTACGCAGTGTACAGCTTGCCGCCATAAATTTGGAGAATTCTTGGGGAATAATTTTCTGTTTTTATCAAGGAACGGAATCCATCCTTATTTCGATACAAAGAAAAATACCGCTCGTAAACAAAGTGGCCATGCATGAGAGTAAAATAATGCCCAGACCAAGCAGAGGATTGACGTCTTGGGTAATTAAGTGCAGTTAAAACCGCAAGAGGCTGATGAAGTTTAGCTTGTTATATTCTTGGAATTAATTATCACAATTGCCTACGGTTGGTTAATCAACTCTCATTTCATTTAGAATCGGAAGTTTGTACGTCCTGATCTCAGTGCGGTTGGTTTAACACGCTAGAGAATATAAAATTTTGTACTGCCATTCAGAAGAAATTATTCCATCTTACTGCATCCAAGGTATATCAATTCTTTCGATTCTCACATTAAATGAAATATTATATTTCACGCACCCAGCATGTAATTAATCTCATTTGGCCAAAAAGTTTCGTAATATGACCTTCAGACTATGTACCTGAACAATGACTCAAAGGCGTTGAAGGCGCAATCGGAAAATTAAGGGTATAAACTCTTCAATTTTTATGAATCTAAATTAATAATACATGAATGAATAAAATTACTTAGTTTTAATTATAATTGAACTTGGGTGAGTGAAAGTTAACAAAGAACTGGAGGAAGCAGATTAAATATAAGTTAGTTACCCACACAGTAGGACTATAAAAAAGAGGAATGAGGTCATTCCGTCTCCGACTTGATTTTATCCGCTGCGATGAATAACTTAATTGGCAAGTATTTCGTTTTCTCCTTCGTGAGGTAACCAATCGATATGATATCTAAAATGCTCCCATGGCGGCGACCTCTTGACGTCATGCTTATAGAGGATACATTCTATTTAGTTTCTATATGGCAAGGATTAAAATTCATAGGTACTACGAGGAGCTTCATGCAGGTTTAAAATCTATGGTGGTATGCTCATGTAAAAATGGGATACATCAGCAATTTAGTACGTCCATCCTTGAAAAACGTGCACTTTTATTGCTCCCTTGCGTCGGCTCATTCGTTTCTAGACCGTGGATGTACTTCAGACAAAGAAAGGAATTTCTTTCTCCGGAGTGCAGGGAAAAGGAGGACGTTAGTCCGATAAAAGGAGAAATAATTAACGAGAAACACCGAAGAACTCAAATCATCAGCACTTAAGAGTACCAAAGCTTAATCTCCTTGTCAGTATTTGTTATGACACAAATCAAACGTCACAAATAAGAAAAGGGATGGCATGACAAGCGAGAACTAATGTTGAATTGAGCGATCGAAATCCAAGGGTTGGCACACGGCAGGTGGGTATGGAGGAGGAGGAGATAGGGCTATCCGAAGTGGTCAGAAGGGAAACTGAAGCAACGATAAGGGGAGGAGTGGGTGGGAGATAGGATAGACGAAACTGCGGCTTGAGATAACAAAATATATGGGCCTTATGCCTGATGAGACGCCTCTTGGAGAATCATCGCACATGTTTACGTTTTAACGCTTCAATCGACAAGAAAAGATTTCTCCTTATCGGGATCTCGTGCTTTGGTCGTTGGGAAGGATGATTCACGGAGGATGAAATCACTGCCCTAAATATACGTACTTCCCCAACAGCTGACGTTAGAGCAATACTGATGGGTGCCACCAAAGAGTGGATTATGGCGCGTAATTTCCAGGGCATGTTGCCAAGAATAAGAGCCTCAATCGAAAGCTAGAAACAGATTACTCATCAAAAAGAAGCCAAGCCCTCCCTGCCTTCCTTGTCCGCATGGAATTTTCGGTCCTAAAACTGCCGATGGTAACTTCCTTCGCCCTCGGACTCACACGTGACAAATGTTTCGTCAAGGATTGAAAAAAATTGCATCGATAATAATCGCTATTATCACATGTTTACCGCTATTACACTTATCGCTATTGGCTACCGCCATACCACTTTTCCATCAATGCTGATGATGGGTGAATAACGAGAAAAATGAGCCTGATATAGTAACTTACCATTATCTAGCTTATTGGATGATTTGCGCACTGTGCCAGTTCTTTATACCCTTAGGGAACTCAATAACAGACGTAAGCTTTGCTTTACTATTAGGATTCTCATGTGCCGAAACACCAGGCCGAATCAAACAATGCCTCTTCAATTATGGCCGAGAACCTGCGTATTAATCACAGGAATAACTTGGACCGTTAATTAAAATACAATATTAATTATAAAAGTATTTATGGAAATTTAAAAAAATCGCAGTTTCCTATAAGACGCCATCAGATGATCCAACAATTGGACTGCAAATGTAGTAAATGCATAATAACTTTCAATACCTATACATCATTTCTGAAATTTGTAGTTTTTTTATTAGACGCTAATGAGATCTCCATCGTCTTCGTATCACACTTTACTCATTGAAATTTTAAGCATTAAGGTATGTTTCATATAGCCAAGAGAATGTCCCATGATCACACAAAATCTCAACCGCTGAGAAAAAATGTTATTAATGATTGAATTTGAATCGAGATGGATTTTTTCGCTACTCCCTCATATGCTCTGAAAACAGTATAGCTAGAAAAAAGTATAGCATCTACCCGTTTTTCAGTTGTCTTTCTATAATTTCAATGGTGCGCTCGTGAGTGAGTCAAGTAGGAGGAATGACTGCTATTATAATACTTTTATTTGCCATTCAACACTAAATAAAGAATACATTGCAATAAAATGACTTCAACAACGAGGATAATCGAATTAATTTTACAGCTACTAAAATATTCCACATTAAAATTTTTAGGCTATCAAACTTTGGCATTTGTTACCAAATATAGGATTTTATTGACAGTGCCTACCCCGAAGGAGTATACATGTAAGGTATCACGAAAACACAATGAAATTTCCACTACTCCATTTGTTTAAAAACATTGCATTGTTCTGCGAAACATAGAAATGACATAGAGTTTGACTATCTGGTGGTAATACTATTTCTTAGAATTAGTTATTTACTCCGATTTTCTATTTCTATAGTGGGTTGATAAATAGAGCATGCCATCTACAAGCTTCGGTTTCAGCACTCCCCAATTCGAAAAGTGCATAAAAATGCACCCAGCGCCGTGACAAGACAGGTGAAACTAATGAGCTCGCATTTAGTTTGGATATGGACCACAATTCAAAAGAAAACAAACACCGGATATGGAGGGGCTGGTAAATAATCATGATTTTATTTGTCCGTCAAGAATGTCAATTACTCCTCCGTCTGTCCTCAAGGGTGTGGGGGGAGTGGGCTGAAAGATCCCTTCGAATGGGGAGGGGGAGCGGGGTGGAATAAAAGGTGGAGGGAGACGTAGATTTGGTCACTTGGAAGGGAAATGGGGGAGAGGGGACGGGGTGGGAATCGCGGATGAGAAAATAGTAGGGAGGGGAGGGATCGGGTCTCTTCAAAGGAAAGCCGCTCATCGTCTCACGAAATTGAAAAGCCAGCGACCTCTACGCACGGCCCGACTCCCTTCCCACCCGCTTTCCCCCCACTCGGGGCCTCTCTGAGGGTCCTCGGGAACCTTGCAACACACGTTCCCCGATATTCCCGATTGCAGAGGGAGGAAGAGAAGGGGGAGGGGAAGGGGCCAGTGAAGGGGATGGATCCCTGTGTCCCTGTTATCCGCATCCATTGTTTCGACGGAGACGACAGTTTTAAAACTGACTCTGCCTCCCCCAAAAACTCCACTCCACCACCCGCCCACTTCCACGTACACAACCACTCCGCCATTATCCTTTTTCGGCTTTTGCGGTTCTCTCGGACGAGGACGGAGCGGAAATTATAAAGATACGAAAGAGGGAGAGAGAGAGAGGGGGGAGAGGAGGGATGGAGGCGAGAGAAGCTTGGACTTTAGGGATATGATACGGAAATCCGGTTTTCCTAACGTTTCATCCTCCCTCCTTCAAAAGGAAAAGAAAACATGAAGGGATCGGTCGGATGTGTTCGTGAGAGTTTTTCCACCAAGTAAAAAATCTCGGCGCCAAAATTAACGACGCTTTGTTTGTAAATACAGAAATCGTAACGGAATCCTGATGAGACCTCAAAATTCGGAAATTTCGGCATCATCTCTCAAAAAGGCAGATCGCTAACGGTAACTGGACACTGAAACTGCGTTTAGTATGGATGCTCCCTTGTCACTTTTATAGAAATTCTGAGACTGAAAGAAAATCAAGAGTGTTCTCAAATTAGGATCGACTTGGAAGTCTCCGAAAATTCTCAGCGTTTACATGAGCTGTTTCCGTCATTATGAGACAGCATACATGGCCCAAAAACAATATTTGACAAAGCGCTTCATTGTTCGATCAGGCCTTTTTTTACCAATCAGCATAATTAAATACGAAGATGTGAGCTGAAGTTCACATGGGTAGAGCTCTAAAAAAACGTACACTGTTATTTTAATTACGCCTTGTCCATCCGTAATAAGCAAACTCTTGCCCAACGGAATTTCTTCAGTACGCTGCAGATGTTTGACTATCTCCATACCCAATTTATGCAGGGAAAAAAATGAGAAGACGGGACATCTGAACCTTAAAAAAATTCAAAATACTAGTTTTTTTTTCCTTTCTCCTATACTTTTAGTGTACGGCACAATTTTAAATAACTAACCGTGGACAAGTACAAATCCAAGTAATTAATTCATAATGAATTTGCACAAATTAGAGCCTGCCACAGTATCCGAGTCAACTTTCCCACTTGAACGGTGGAAGGGAACAGATATTCTGTCAGTTTCTTTCAGTGGAAAGAGCAGTTGGAAATACCACCGAGGGAGGAGTAGCAACTCTGATTAGCACAGTTACACCTGCACTGCCAGATGATATTATCGCACAGTAAAACCTCAGGTGGTGAAGGTGCGGCCCCGAAAAAAAATCACATGATACGGAGACTTCAACGCTGGCAGATTCGAGCATTGAAGGCTCTTTCGCAACCTTCTTGCACTCGCGAAGGACCTCGACATAGAGATAGAAAGAGAGAGGGAGAGTCGCTAGTCACTTTCTGCAGCGCCCAATCCCCCCTCCTCAGGGTGGACCCCCGATGAGGGGCGAGTCCTCTGGGGCCGTCAAGGGGCGGAGGATGAGTGAGATCCCTGGGAAGAGATTCGCTTAAACCGGTCCACAGTGTCCTTGAGACGGACGCGAGTCTGCACAGGGGGTGGCTGGATGAAGGGGAGGGGTTAAAAGAAGCGGCGACCGAGAGACACGTACTGGGTGGAGGAGGGGTAAATGAAAAGCGAGACAAAGAAAGTGTGTCCACGGTTTGGGACGTGCTCGGATATGTCCCGCTAACAAAACCGACTCCTTGAACATGGAAGGGCAAGCGGATGGTTGAAGGGACGATGGAGGTGGGGATGTGGGTGGGTTTTGGATGTCCCGTGGAATCGCATTCAGATAGCTGGAACGGGGTTCGTAGCGGTTGAGGAGCAGAGAAAAGAAACTAATGTCAGAGAGGCAATATATCTGGTTGCTAATGCGAAACAACGAAAAAGAAGACAGAAAATTCAAATTCGAGAATCGATAACGAAAACGGTGCAAAAACACAACAAATTCAGTTAAATTTGATAACTCTCTTACAGTCTAAAAAATTGAATTTCATTTAAGTACACTATCATCAAATTTTTATCATGTGGTTATTTTATCATCGGTAAACAATGCAAATTACTGCAATTTTTCTCAATTTTGAGAAACAAGTAATTTTCTATGTAAAACTATAGGATGCGTTTCACTTGGCCTATGAAAAAATAATAAGGAGATTCACCATAGCTTGTAACTATTTTAAATCGAAGAATTATTACGCCTAAATTTGAGAACAAACTATTCCGTTAAAAAGTTAGTATTTCTTAATGATTCTCGATAGAGAATGTAGCCGAAGGCTACTTTTATTTCCGTTTAGATGAGTACAGAAATAAAATAAATTTCAAACATTCGTGACTCCTCGAAGAATTTTTCGAGGGGAAGAAATTAAAGTCATAAAAAATCATAAGGCAGCAATTGCAATTTTAATATTAGCACGAATTCTCTTTCATCTATTCCATAAAACTGTTATCAGGAATATGTACTTGTTCAATTTATTATCAGACTTCATATATATCTGCATAAAAGATATTTTTCTGCTTCCATCAAAAAGAAAACAAAAGAACTCTACATTTACTTTTGGCCTCGGATGTCACTGGCTTGACGTATTTTAATCGCATGCCAATTTCCTTCGCTTGAAATGAGTTGATATATTCGGCAGTGGGGATGATAACATGTAATGACCCATCAAACAGTCAGGAAATTTGCTTGATAAATACGATAGGGAGGGACGAAGTAAAGATGGCGACTGAATTTAGATGCTTATTTTACATAATATAAAACAATAAATAAATGGCAGTGAAGAGAAAGAGTCAAATTAAATGAACAAGGGGAGTGGCAGGCAAGACGCGAATCAAAATAGGGAAACGGCAATGAGGCGGTAGGAGCGGGGAAAGGATTTATTAATGCTTTATCATGAACGAGCCAGTGGAGGCCATGGGAAGGAAAAGAGATGCAAAGAGGCGAAAAGAGTGGAGAGGAGGTGGAAAGAGGATGTTGCGGGAGGTAAGGGCGGTTGAGGGGTGGCAGTTGGAGTCGCAGACTGAGGAGGCAAGGAGTGGAAGGAGCAAGGCATTGTTGGGGATAGCAACTATGATGTCGGGGCCATAATTAGATTCAGGAAGATGAAACTGCGAACAATGGATGACTGAAGAGAGACGCCGATCAAATTGCTTTTGCATGAGAATGACTTCGATGAGATAGGAAGACATAGGTGCTAAGGGAGAGATAGGAGAGGGAACATAAAATGACGAATATCGAATTGCAGCATACTTTTTACAAAGCCCTTGTATTTTACATTAGTCTCAGACAAAGAAGGGGAGATTTTTTTCTGACCTTATTTCTCTGATCTTATTTTACGAGTACATTTTCATGGCCCATAGTTTTTCAGAAGCTAAATTAACCAATATATTACTCCATTTGTAATTTTAATAAGTTCAATTTCTAGGTCCTATCCTGTCAGTAATTCATATTTCTCAACTAAGTGTATTATCATCAACAATATGAGTTATCAGTAGTATTATAGAGAGCGCTTTCCATTCCTTCGTGGAAAACCACTAATTTCAGCCGACTATAAAATAACTTTTGTTTTCATACTTTGAATGCTATTACAAGCACTTTTTTCTGCTACTATTACACTGCAATAAAATCATAGCTCTTAGTAATAATGCTGACTCTTGTGGAAAGGAAAGTGATACAGTATATATGAAGTATGTACTTGAGAAATCAAGTTACAACTTAAGACGCAATTCAAAAAGTAATACATTTTGAGTGTGAATTATTGTCCTTCAATAAAAAAAATAAACTAATGGTAAAAAAACTGGATAGAAAGAAATCTTCGGTCACGTCGGAGAAATTATCCCGTGGCAAGTGAAGGCAGCTCCTAGGAGGGAATAAAATTAGCGTACAATTCCCAGACGACAGCGATGAAATAAAAATAAGACACTGATGGGGAATGCAAGGTGCGGCGCGACACATCGATGCAGAGAGAAGCAGGAGTAGTGGTTCCTGTGGAATTGCCGCAGGTGACTCCCCAGCCAACAATTGAGCCGAGAGGAGCCGCGGTACGTGCCAAGGGAATTAAAATGCGGGTCGCCTCCCTTCGGCGAAAACATAGGCATGCCCCAGAGACACTTTGCGGAGGGAAGGTACGTATATATTCCGCCCGAAAATAATCATGCATTTGTTTGCGTATTCCAAATGAAACGGGCACGTCGACAAGATCACCAACGAAGCGCATTAAACTCGACACGCAAGGCCGACACGGAGGAGGATAAACGAGTTAAGGGGACCGAAATGGAGGTAGTAAAAGACAGTGAGAAAAGGGTAACTATGCATGTATGCACGCTCGTGATTACATGGAATACATTGACTAAAGTTGGAAAGACTTACGTTGACACATACGAAGGGAAGCGAGACGGGACTAACGTAAGAGACATAGGGGAAGGAGGAAGCAAAGAACAGTGAGGGCAATCCATCCTGTTTCTCATTGTTTTCCGAAAGCGCGAGATAGTTGGTAACATTAATAATTTTTACTTTTCATTATTTACCGTGACTTTCTGTTGTTTCTATGAAACCCGGACAGTGCTGCGTTTATTAAAACGCTCATTATGTTTTAACGACTACTATATTTTTTGC
Organism: Hetaerina americana; assembly: GCF_022747635.1. NCBI lineage: Eukaryota > Metazoa > Arthropoda > Insecta > Odonata > Calopterygidae > Hetaerina > Hetaerina americana. The sequence continues at coordinate 413,777 of NW_027287128.1, forward strand.
CTGCATACGCCTATGATACCTGTATTATTTACTCGTATTAAGTTTTTAAAATCTTATATCTCAGTTCTCTCTCCATTCTCAACTTCCGTAATGAAAGGGCGAATACCAAATTTTAGCGAGGGAGCACAACCGTGAGGCGTAACAACCAGCTTTTACATACTTTACTAACAATCCTTAATTAAATGCGATATTATTATAAAGAACACTCTATGAAGCAAGGAAGTAAATGGAGAATGATTAAGGCACCATTAAATCACAGGAGTTTAAATATATATTATTTTGTAACTGTTTGGAATTAGTTCAAAAGATCACATTTTCCCATAATGATGAAGAAATTTTCTTTTTTAAATTACTTAAATAAAAAGCAATGAAAAACGCAAGTAAAGTTGTCCTAAAAAATATTGATATTTTTTTGTTAACTTGTACGCATTTCTTTTTAATATACACAATTTACTTTACCCATAGTTGAGACCATACTGACCGTTTCCGCAAGTTGGCGACTTATTCAATTAATTAAAGAACCATCACTTCGAGAATTACGATCTTCTACTTAAATCCCACTGATTGAACGAATTGGACCAACCAACATGGAGTAGGCCTGTCATACGGCCACACTAGGGAATCGCGGCAGATGTCTTCATCGAAGGACGGCCTTCTCTATTAGCTCGGATATTTGAAAGTATTCGTACTCCGCGGCGTGTGCTTTGTCCACTCCTTCGCCCATCTTCCTCCCTCCAACTGCTCCTTCCCTCAAGTGACCGCGTCCCCTCTGGCACGGGGGTGGGCGGCTCTCGACCACATGGGGTCAGACTCGGCCTCATCATGGGGCTTATCGAGTCCATCTTCAGACCGGGACCGCTCCATCATCGTGCCTCGCGCCAAGTGACCGGGATGGTGGATGAGTGAGAGTGGCGGTGGAGATGGTTGCAGTGGTGCGAGGGGTCACGGGGAGGGGGTGGGGCGTGAGCGTAGGAAGGGGCGCAGGACGTGGAGGCAGGTGCAGCGGACCGGAGAGGATGGAGAGACGCCGGCGCTTGGAACCGTGAAATCCATCCTCCCCCCTTCTGCGAAATCCTTTCTCTTTCCGCGTTCAGAGCTTCTTCTCCCCCTGAGGACAACAATCTCTCTCCCTCGCTCGCTCGGGTCGGGCCAGCCTTCGCCCCGAGAGCGGTCGCTTTCGAAGAAGCGATTTCGCCCATTTTCGCGGAAATAAGGACCTCTCAAGTTTTTTTCGGAAAATGCTTTTCTTCCATTTTCCTGTACTCTGTAGCCTGGAGTCTGTCTACATCGTCAAGCCGACCAAAACACAAAAATGTTGTAAAGCTGTCCGCGAATACGTTATTAATACCTACATGCAACTTGATTAAATGCGCTCTTGGTTTTTCCTTTAAACTTCATTCCGAGTGGGCATCTTATCCAAGATCAAACCGGAAAGCATTAGGTTAGAAGGGGAACGACTTCCCTAATAAAGAACTCCCTTCCTCCCTTTAAGGAATTAAGGAAAAAGTCTAACGAAGAGGAAACAAGCTCGAGAAACAGTAGAAAACCAGTCTTCGGAACGGGGAAGCCTGATGACTAAGTATGCAAGAATGTGAACTTCTGCATTTTGGTCTTAAAATAATTAGTGAGCCCCTACAGCAATAACCATAAAAACATTTTCCGCAGGGAAAATCTAGTTACATTCCTAAGAGTTATGATCAATTCGAGGGAAGGTACTCCCCTCGCAGTTAGTGAGACTTCACACAACATTAGTAATATAAAAAGCCTACGCTTTTGAGGTTCATTTGAAATGGTCTCTGCAAACAATGAAACTTCTCCATGGTTTCCTAGGCATATGAAAAAAATTTCTTCCATAAAAAATCGTCATTAGCTCCTTGTAGTTATCCGCGTTAATTCTGGCCCAAACGGCTACAGAACCTTACTACTTCCACGCTCACTTATAGCATTTTTCCCTCTGTAAAATTTTTCAGCAGCTCTTGACCTTCCCATTGGTATAGGTTGGTAGTACAAAAGCATACCAATAAAATAATCATACCTCTTAGTAACCTTCACCACGAATGGTAACCAGTTTAATCTTCGCTTTTGGTTGGTAGTCATCCTAAATCGGATTATCTTACTTCACCACAAAAATACTCTCGATTTTAACCCAACGTTTATGATTCACATTACGTGTAATTATCCCCCTATTATATTTTATGCCACACTTCCACGATTGGCGTCTCCCTACACCAGGTATTTCGAAAACAGGGAGTCGGGTTTGACGCCATTAGGATCCAGGGACAACACGTGGGCTGATTAAAATGAAATCTCCGAGGGATCCCTGATTTCGCTGCCACACTCGGACTCTCTCGAGTTTCCCGCCATCCCGAACCACCTTGCTCATCCAGTCAAACTCCCAACAGTCTACGCGAGCAGGATCCTCTCTCGTTCCCGGTATGAAGCGCCCATGTAATTGACGCTCCTCCGCCCGAGCAAAATGAAAGAGAGAACCTGTTGACTGTCCAGCATGCGCTCCGGATCGAGTTACCATTAAACTTCATTTGACAAGGGCAACCTTTCCTCGTCCCACCGCCGACTCTCTCACCCCAAGTCCCTCTTCTCCGCACACACCACCACCTTCTGTCCGTTTGCCCGCTCGCCTCACGAACGAATGAGGGAGAGAGACGTGGTGGGAGAAGAGTTACCGATCTACAGATCACAGAACATCAGCCAAGTAACAACGTAGGAAGAAAACCGTGCGAGAGGTGGGACTTTCGGGAATCGAAATTTTATCCTCGAAAAAGGCGAGCGATCTCTCTACGACTGGGAACAAGAACAAGAGAAGCACACGCGGTGAGAAAACCAAACATTTTTACGTCAGTGCTCGTTTGAATCAAATAACGCAATGCCTGCAGTGTGCGAACTGATATGGGATGGCCGAGGGGATTCGTGGAAATGATATTTCAACATCAAGAAATATCTGGTAAACCAGATTTGATCTTCGGGGTGTGGCGATAATCCCTTTATCTGCGCAAATGTTGTGGCAGAAATATGACCACTGCGTCGCGAAAAAAACACTGCAGTGTTTACAGCCATCGCGCAGAATGATATGATATGGAATTAGCACCCAGACACATTACTTATTCAAAGTTCCGATTGCAACGTTGGAATACTGTGCGAAAGCAATGATCTCCAGGGCATGGGTGACTGGGACCTTACATAAAGAACCGTTTAGTGAAGTTTACCAAGAAGAGTACGAGAGCAGGACGCCTTCTGTTCGGTCACACGCCATTGGCTCCGAACGAGATACCCTCGCGAACGTAAAATGTGTGTAAAAACAGTCACGTATTTTTCAAGCATGATGTCAGAAGACATGAAATGGAAGACATGAAAAAGCAGCAAGCAAATGGGTAAATCTTGGCAGAAATATTATGGCTCCTAAATAGGGGGATTTTTTGCTTGATTGAATCTACAATGATACGCACATTAATGTGGAAATAAGTAATTAAATTATAACGATATCTTGCCAGGTCACTCGCCTTTTTGTGCAAATATTTTAATGTTAAGGTACACCTATAATACGAAAAAATTATTTCTCAAGGCTTATTACATTTTTAGAATTTCATCAATAAAATGTGTTAGTGATACCCTGTCTTTTCCCCATTGAAACCCAAAGGGGAAACACATGTGAGAATTTCCATAACTCGAAAGGAAGAATTTTTCGATTTTTAATAAACTTTCCAAAATTTCTAGGTAAGAATATTTACGTTCACGTTAGAAATGCAATGGACAAATAATATCTTCGTCTGCTTTCTTCATGGGAGCTATTTATAATGTAGTTAAATCTACACAATGTACATAATGGTCTCCAGAATCTCTCATTTTTATGGCAGCACACACTAAATGAATGTACTGAAAACGAACTTTTTTCACTTTACCTATCACTGATGAATAGTGGAGAATGAATAACTTCATATCCACGGAATTTGGTGCCTATGGAGTAGTTTCCTTGTTTTTATCGAGCGACAAATCAAGATTAAACTGTTTTGACAAGAGCTAATGAGTTTAAAATTTTCATGTTGAATACGCATCAAAATTGCTCCCTTTCCACCTTATTTGATGATGATATGTAGTGAACATGTCCGTCTAGCATCTATTCGTATTCGACATATAAGAAATGACAAAACGTAATGATGCCCTCGAGCGTCAGCTCCTTCTCAGATTGACTACTTGAGTCAGGGCGCCCGGCGATCCCAAATGGAGAAGCAACTTCGTTTCAAACATGAGGAGAGCTGGAGGAAGCTCCCTGATCAAGCGAAAGGCTGGAATACAAAGAGAGGGAAAGGGATCGAAACGGTACGGAATATAAAGCGTTTTTTTCGGGTGGGAAATGAATGGCGTGACTCCCGCTGGCGGTTAGACCTAATCCTCGCCGACGACGCGCCAGGGCGACTGTCACTCGTATGCGTGGCAGGAATTGCCAATCGCGCCCCTCCTACGCTCTCAGGGGAGTTCGATCCTTTCACCACTGGGACTTTCCATCCCCTCCGCCCCCATCTGCCTCCCCCCGGCTACTACGCCCACGCAATGCCAAACCGTTCCTCTTCCGACTTACTCATCCAACACCCCAATCCCCGCTCCGACCCCGGCGCATCCCAGCACTTCCCGACCTCTGGCTCTGAGACGTCGCCGTTTCATTGGTCGCCGGTAGCGAAAACTTCAAGACACCCGCTCTCCGCTTCCTCGGGGAGAGGGGGGATATAAAGAAGATTGGGGGGGGGGGGAAGGAGAGAAACTTCTTCCTCTCACTCGGAGGGGGTTATCTATCTTCGTCTTCTTGCCATTCGGACTGCTCACGTCCGCCCGTTTCGTGATCCTTCCAGTCCTGCCTCCCCCCCTCTCTCTCTCTCTCTCCGCGAGCTCCTCCCTTCTTCCCCATCGCTACGTAACGCCATCCTCCTGCCCCCAACCACCACACATGCCTGGACCTCCAACTCTCCGGCCACCCCCTCCTTGCCACTTCCATCCGTCGCGCCCACTCGAGCTCTCACGCCGACGCAAAACCATTAAAAAATGCTCTACCATCGGTATGCTCGCCTCACGTAGAAACTGAGCCTGCAGTGTCGATGAGTCCTCTGCTATTTTTACCTTTTAGTGTGTAAAGCGTAATTGCAATTGCTTCCTTTGGTGTATGCGCGTCCGTCGAAGACTTACGCTGACACCCGGCAGACATCCATTCTCCGTTCCACGAGGATACTTTTATTTTCCGCGTCGTCGACCGTCTTCAAGGAAATTTTTTCCATGTCACGCACGTCACGCATAACAAAACAAAACGCACCCAGCCCTTTCTGCTCGTCTTTTACCCGGACCAAACTTAGTAGTCCACGCACTTCTAAAGAGTGTCATATTTAAACTTGAACGTCCACTTGGATTTCAGACCGTATAAACTAGGTTCAGTGACAGCGAAGTTACACAAGGCATGAACTGGAAAGAGGAGGAAGCGACTTAAGAAAGACAAGAATAAAACAAGATCGCTTAGATCAGCGGTTCGCGACCTTATGCGATCAGGTTTGAATTTTGATTTAAATGTTCCGCCAGGGAAAATAAAAATACACTCGGCCAGTTCTGGACAGTGTAATTTTGGATAATGCAAAAAAAAATACCAAGATATGACGAGATGTAAGAAAATTACTAAAAGGAATACATATCATAATGGCAATAGATTTCGTTTGCAACCTTTTTGCGAAATTTCTATTTTTATCGTAGCATTTTCGAAACAGAGTGATAATAAAATTAGAAAAATATAAAGGTGAATCAGGAGAGTTGCAAAAGACTTTATTCACTTGAGGAAAGAACCAATTCTTCGAATGGGATTGTTTACTTCCACTCATAATATTCTATGCACGCCTGAGGACGGAAGTGTCTTGCCCAAAGTTTGGAGCCGTAGTTCCACTACCAAAAAACATTTGCATCGGTTAATTTGTTACATTAATAACGTTTCATTTAGGCAGCGAGGGATAATAAGTGCCGCAACTGCGATGACCACCGTCGGGGAAATCCATGCGCTTTCACCGACGGGATCACTCACGCGGAGGATTTGCAATTAATGTCGATCCCTCGACTGAAATGAAATAAAATTCTGGGTGGGGGAGAAAGAGAAGTTAGTGAGGGCGAATGCCGGAATGGATGAATGCAGAAATCATTTCGAACTCCCTTCGAACCACCTGCTGCGTGAGGAAATCTTCTGAGATCGCACAATAAACGGTTTTACGGTTATGCGACTCGCATATGTCGGCGGAACAAGAGGAATTCAGCATTTGCTGACGATGGGGAACCAATTTCCCAAACGAATGTCACAGCGTGGTCCATACGGGGGAGAGGAAAAAAGAGAGAAAGAGAGGAGGGTGGGGGAGAGGAAGGCACCGTTACAGGATCGATGCAACCCCACCTTCCTCCCTCAATCCCACTTCTTTCTATCTCCCCCCACCCTTTTCTCTCTCCCTTAAAACCTCGGACGACGCCCCTCGGCACGCCGATTATGTATTACATTCCGAGGCACGTCCTTATCTCGCCTCGCCCAACATCGCGCGTGTCGGCGGATTTAACTCACATTGCCATGCACCGGAGATGATGATGCGGGAGAAATGCTCGCGATCAGAAGTGCCCGGCCGTTGGCGCGCGCTCCCCGCTGCGCGCGGAGATGCTGCGAAGCCCCCACCTACGGCAAGCAAGCAGTCAGTCCACCGACCAGATAGCCCTCCTCTCCGCCACATCTCAACTTCCCCCACCCCCATGAACCTCCGTCACTTCGCCCTTATTAATCGACTCCCCCATGGACTAAGGATGAGCTTCATTCCGGATTTCCTTTTCCACATATCTACTGCGCGTACATATAAACTTGTTTCGTTTGGGAAGTCAATGAACATTTGGCTGTGTAAGAACACGTTCACATCTTATTATTCATACATTCAAAAGTGTATTACAAATTAAATTATACACTCACGTATTCATTTTAATGTGGGGAGAAGAAATAAGATGGTGAAAGAATGACCGAGAAATAGATAGTAAAATTGGGAATAAATAGGTAATATAGGCAATCCGGAAAATGGGAAAGTTTTTGGGTGCCGGGATAGGAACCAGGAGGATTCATTTTTCCACGACGACAAGAAAAAAGAATACCTTTATATGCATTGACACGTGATGGATAGAGTTAAATTGCTCGCTACTTCCCTTCGCAGAAAGTTTCGCCTCCCTCGCAATCTCCCACTCATCGCACTGGGGATTTTAATTACATGCACTGGTTCTGAATTCCTGTATTCATTCTGCTGTCACCATATGGAAGAGAGTTCATGTATTTAATTTCCGTTTTCTTAGATAATTATGATCCCACGGGCCAAGTCTTTTTTCTCTCTCTATCCGGCGCTCCCCTTAAAAGTATTCACTCACATACTTTGTTCTTTTAAGGATTAAGATCTCCATTCATTGACACGGACTCGTTTTAATTGGCATTTTGAAAAGTGGCCGCGTTTAAAATTAATTAATGCACATACATTGTGTTCTATACCACCACTTAATGCAGTGCATGTTTCTAATATTCATTTAATTGTCATCCCCAGATTTAATTATGTTATATCTACGGGTTAAAATTGGAACCGACTGATATTTAACTTAAAAGCGGTTCAAAATAAACGTAATGAAAGAACATCATACAACTCTACATGACATTCTTATCACTCCTGCAATACGAAGACTATATTACTATTGTCTATTTTGTTATGATAAATACTGAACAGATTCCACATAAATCTGCTCCATCATTTTTTAGTGGAGGGCGAACAAATCTAGAGCTCGCGAAGATTTAAAGAAATGGTTACGTGGCGACAGCACTATAAAAGATTATACTCGTACCCGATTTACGCCTGGCTCACCTGATATGATAACACAAGGTTTTTTGCCTAAATTATCTACATCTCTGCACTGGAAATATAAAACATTGTCTTTGAGAGGCCTCAAAGTTCTTCTCCTTGACCTTAACATTTGAAAAACCGAAATCAGCCCTCCCCCACCCTTCCACCACTCGCTGCCACCTCTCAGCCTCCTCAGCCTGTTCCCTCAACACCCCCCGGTATATCCGCACACCTTCATCGCCCGCCCATCTCCACCATCGTTTCTCGAGGCAGATCGCGGCTTGGGACACGCCCCACCGCCGGACAATGCGATACACGGTCGCTGGGGGTGGAGGTAGAGGGGAAAATGCAGGACGATCGCCGCAAAGACTAAGACCACAAACGACCCGGGGACCGAAACCTCCCCCGCAACATCCACTTCCAACCCCCTCTCCGGCCTCGCCATTCGGAGTCGCTCACCCCGAGAGAGATCTCGTTTTCGCCCAAACGAACGGACGACCCCACCAATCCCTCTGCCGCTTCTCTCGCCCTCCCACCCCCCACCGCCATCAGCACCACTCATTCCATTACCCCCGAGAGCCCACGGACCAGGGAGAGGAGGGGTAGGGGTGGGCTGGGCCAAAATGGCGATAAGGTGTACCATTCTGAGAGGAGGGAATGAATGGAAAAGGGAAAACAAGAATCCCATGATGGCCACTTGTTCGTCAGGGGGGTGAAATTTATTTTGTATAGCTTCGAGGAATGGTAAGAGGAGATAGCAAGAGAAGTGGGAAGGTAGATGGGTCGAGGAGAGGGAAGAGGTCGGATTAGCCAAAAACTCGGAGCAAGTCAGCATGCGAGTGCGGGTTTATTCGTTATATGCGGGGCACGAGGGTGGCTGACCGACGCGCGTTTTTTATGCATGGATGTCGTTTTCGTTTTGGGAGATTGTGGATCTCCTCCCTTCAGAAAAAATGAACCTGCTGCGAATCTCTCACGGGGCGTGGTTTGGTCCGAAGAGATGAGAGGTTGGCGAGACTAACCAGCGCCCTGGGTGAGTGGGTATGAGGATTCCACAAGCCAAGGAGTTAAGAAACACTGAAATGACTTTTCATCGCAGAGGTAGGAATCCGGAAATTTTGAAAGTCCTGCGATCATGCTGAGTTGATAACGGCGATATGTCTGCCTCTCGCATACAATATCATCACTCGCAAATATAAGTGAATGGAGTGAATAAGCTTTAAAAACACAGAAAGCCCTATTAGACAGAACCTTATAGTTTATTAAAATATGAGTTGCTTCAAAAAGGAGAGTGAGAGAAGAGAAATTCTTTTACAAAACCCTCTAGAAGATAACTATGGCAAATAATTAATATTTGAGAATTGCGTCTTCAGCAAACACTGTGTTGAACTTTGAACTGTGTCCTTTGCTTTCCATGATGGTATGATGAGAGTAATATTTTTTTTACTCAAATGCCCATGTATATGCATTCTAAACACTGGTTGTTAATGTTGATGTCATGAAATAACAGAGATAATTATCGACGTCAAAATATTGGAGGCATGAAGTCATCGACAGAAATAGAAGTAACTATCCCTTAAGGTGGGTGCTTGCTTATTGTAAGCGTAACGACTTGGCACGCCCCCGGAGAGTGGCCGCGATCGCCAAGGAATGCATGAATATTTATCTCCATGGCCTTGAGCTGCATGCGGTACGTGAACCTCGGTAAGTGAGTAACCGCAACAAAATCTGCATTCTCCCTAGTGAAATTACTTAAAAACAGGCGACTGGGCATCCGATATATCATGGGGGGTGACATTTAGGAAAAGATTTCGTGGACCAAGTTAGGCAATTGGCATGGGATTTCTCACGGTGAGGATGACAGAAACTTGAAAAAGAAGAGAGTGCAATGATGACGGTAAAAGGTTAAATGGAAAGGGTGGAAAATTTGTGCTGGAATCTAATCACATTGAAATGTTCGGGTGCATGCGTATCAAAAAGGACTAATCGCACTAACGGCCAAGCGCTGGATGCCGTGACGGCCAATAGAACACATCAAAAGTGTAGGAAACATTCAACTCGCCTTGCTGTCTTATGCCGAGACAGTTCACCATTAGTTTTAGCGCGAAGGACTGGTTCTTTAAACAAAAGTCCTATGAGGAGAGAAGCCTTCCCGTGAAGTCATCTTAAATATGCAAAGTGTTAAAAACCAACAACCATTAGTTTCATTTCACATTTAAATGCTAATTTTAAGCCTTTTTCTAAAGCGTCGAAATAATTGCATCCGAATTTAAATAGGTTTCCTCGAAAAGCGAAGAACATTGCCACGGGACTTGAAGCAAACACAGCTCATAGGTAGGGGAGTGACTCAGCCTCATCCTCCACACCTTCAGAAAGCCAGCAGAGTTAATAAATCGATAGAAAGGGATTGGGAAAACATTCCGGGTACACGGACGCATTTTTTAAAGGGCACGCCTACGAAACGGGGCGCGGCAATGGGGATCGAGACAAGTTAAGCCATCATTCACTCTATCTCAGTGGGATCATTGTCTCAGCAAAACTAATTTGTTGGGGACGCTCACGACGAGGGGGTAGAGAAAGGGAGAGGAAAGCAAATAAGGAGATATTTATACACAACGGTCGTCGCACGAGGGGATTCCTTAATGAGAAGTAAGTTTCCAGAGACGTCCCCCTATCCACCTTTCGCTCCTCCCTCCCCCCTTCATACACACTCAGCCGTTTCGGTCCTTCTCCCTGCGTCGCGTTGGTGGCACTGCAGAACGTGGGCAGGTTGAGAGAGGTGAAAAAAAATGACGCGAAGAAAAACACACACTATTATCGCAGCATGTGACTTGAGTTTTGAATATGGAAGCGCGGATACCTACGGTCTTCCCTGAGCCCTGCGAGACTCGGGCGAAGCAGATACTCCGTCGGAGAGGCAAGGAAAACCCCACGGGGAGGCCGGCGAAATAAATACGCAAGTTGGCCCTTCCGGTATGATTTCAAAGGGTGAGCACGCGCTTTCCTCTTGGACAATAACATTGTTACCACAAGCCATTCCAACCACTCTCCTGCGCCATCCTTTAAAAACGCTCGCCCCTTCGCAGGGGTACGATGTCACGTAAATTACTCGGGACCGATTGGTATTCCCGATGAAACGCTCCGCAGACCGGCGCCGCCGTCGGGACGCGGGCATCCTCCTCCCTTCCCGTTCCCCCAATCCTTCGCTCCATTAGGCTTCCGACTTCGCCCCATTAAGCCCCCATACCTCTGTTCCATTACTCCCCACCCTTATCGTTCGACCGACGAGAACGGCTATGTCTTTCTCTCTCTCCCTCCCTCTGTGTCTGGAAGGAGATCGCTAGAGCGCAGCGCCCGTCGACCATTCTGACGTCCCTCAGGAAGACGTCGATGGCCTCCGAGTTAGGCGGGTCACTCCTTCCACATCCACCCCGTGTATTCTCCCGCAACCCTTTCGCCTGCACTTCACCCCTCCTCCCTCCCTCCGCCCCTATTTTTTTCCCGAAAGATCCATTCAGCCCTCCAGAACGAGTGAGGGAGAGTAGTGGGTGTGAGAGAAATGAGCGAGAGTCAGTCTTCCCACGTCCTTTTGTCAAACCCATTGTTCGATCGCGGCTCCGCTTTCGTCAAGGCTAATAAAGAGATTTTATGTGGTAATCTCGCCCATTCGACTGTTTTATTTCGCCGCTCCACCGCAATCATTATTCCCCCGGCCCCGAGCACAACTCCTGCCATCTTTTCTCTTCTCACCCCTCCCCACCTCCGCCTACTGCCCTTGCCTCTTCCGATGTCCCCGTCCTAAGGCCGAAATCCTCTCTCTTCTTGTTGACTCTTAGGCTGCCTTGCGCCATCCTTCTCCCCTATAGACCCCTTTCCCTCACTTTTCCCACCTTCCACGTGACTAGCCCTCTTTATCCGCCTCCCAATTATTTCTCCTTTCACAACCCTCCCTTTTTCTGCCACCGGTCGTCGCGTCTAGAGATACCGACTCCGACCCTTCTTCTTTCTCCCCAGGCTTCCCTCCCGCCCGGCAATCCAAACCCTTCCCGCCCCATCCTTCCCCCCCTGATCGATCGGGAAATGCCATTAATTTTAATCTCTTCGACAGCTTTCGAAGCTAAAAACATCGAGATTGCCCTAAAGACTTCATCAAATTGGAAGTTAATCGCTCGACTCACACAGAGAATCGGCAAATCCCAGACACATGCGGGTCGGCAAATGCGGGTCAGAATTTTAGGTTTGGCAAAATGAGATGAGCGCTTAAACGCCTGAAATAGGTGGCAGTGGGAGGGGGCAGAGAGCTGAAGATCATGGGGGAAGGCGATGACGGTGTGGGCAGTAGGCGAAGCGAGAAAGCTTTATTAGGGGAGAGATCTAGAATATTATGTCACCACTTACACTTAAGCTAATGCGTTCATTAGTTTCAAATTTTTGTAGAAAGTCCCCATACCTTTGAAATTGATGTTCCGGGCTGTTTTTCCACGCCATTTATGAAATGAATTAGGGAAAAAAAATTGAAAGAACTTAATAAAGATCGTTTCGTTTGAGTCGTTAAAGAGTCGACAAGAAGAATCAACCAACAATATCCAATCAATGAAGCAGAATAATTATTGGCTACCTGTAACTTAATTTGAACTCATACCATTTTGATTCATGACAATTTACATAAAACTGTCAAATGCGACTTGCCTTTTGATAAAGATATGCGTAACTAACACGCAAAACTTCACAATCACCCACGCCAAATATATTGAATGGCCAATCACGAAACACCTGATTGAAGTGCCTGCGGACGTTGAAACCACATTTGACTGAAGTGAACAGCCAAACAATAGAAGGCCTGTCACATTTTTGCCACACTTCATGGGATACCAGAGGCTCCTCAAGCTGAATTATTCTAAATCTGGTCACTTCAACCCAACAACATGTCGCATAAAACTTTCGAGCATACGCACACATCACTTCTAATCGAGACAACAAGCCACAAACAATATTATATAGAACAATGCCACTCTATTAAAAATCGTCAACCGTGTGGGAAAAACACCAGGTGTTTGACTTGAGTACCTTAGCGAAGAGAAATATCCGCGGGTAAATGCCTATACAGGAAGAGAGTGTGTGAAAAACCTTCGAAAGCTTTTTGAGAAATAGATAATGGTTTGGTGAGCGAGAGAAACTGGTAGAGAGGGGGAAGGGTTTGTTGTTTGCGTGTGTAGGAGTCGAAGGAAGCTAGAGACAACGGGGAATGTATTCACGGCCCTAATCGGAGGAGACTTATTCAATGGCACCTCATGTACTTCAGCTCTCTATACTCTCCGCCTTTCATCGACAAGCAATACATAACAGCCGATAGCAGAGAAACTCAGCGCTCCACGTGAGCATGCCTCAGCGTCCGGTGTTCTCGGCATACCCTTCCACGCATACATCGTCCGCCTCGTCGAACACTCAACGATACTTCCCAAGTCATCTTGAGCGGACATGATAAACTAACTGCGGAAAAGCGAAGATCAACGGTCACAGCAGAGCTTGAAATGGTGCACTGCAGTAGAATGTATGTCTGCAGATCTGGATCGCGGCTAGCCCATCAATTTTGGTATTCGAGATTATGTTAGACGAAATTTTCACAATTATAATCCTGATAAAAAAAAACGTCACCCTCAACCAGTGTCGCCAAAATTTCGATTAATAAATTCCCGTTTATACCGGAATGCCAGGGAACACACATCAGCGTCAAATAAACTTCATGATTTTGCAATGACAGTCATGTATTGAAAGACGGTCCAGAGTACCAAATCTAATCTTATGCTTGACCACTTAAAAGATTATCGGAAACAAGTATCACTATCCATCCGGCCGTCGCACCAAGACGCTTCCCTGATATGAAAGAGTGCCCTTTCATTTTTTGCCCGAATTTCCGGCATTCGTACCACCGGACATTCCGGCCTGGAAGGGAACTCGCAACAAAAAAGCAAACCGACAAGAGTGGCATACCGTCCTTTGTGCCGTCGGTTGGAACATACCTCGTCCTCTTTGTCGATAAAAAATATATAGTTTCTCGGCATCACTTGAAAGATATAAAGAGAGACGGCAAATCCCACTCACGGGCCCCAGTAATGGAGTACGAATGTTCATCATGAGGGGACCGATAAGAACAAGGAAGATTTCATATAAAAAACGAACGGCGTACTATAGATCAAAAAAATATCCCAGTCCTTTAGAATGGGGCAATAGCAGGCAGTGGAGTGACATGGTATGATTTGTAATCCTTCGAAAGGGCAGACAGGACAAATGACGGCAGAATAAAGAATTGCGTGGTGCTGTGATGCGAGAGTATTGGGAATCCACTCGTCACGGCCGGTGCGGAGTCTCCGATGAACGCTTGGACTTGCGGATTACCCGACGGATAAATAGGAGGGCGGAGGGGCGGAATCGCCCTTAGGCAGTGGGTATTAAGACGGATGGCGACCGCGGCAACTCCAAAAGGACCTCATCCTTCAGAGAAACTTATGAATAAACATTGTGATGCCCAGTGTAAGCGGGACCGAGAATAACGGATTCCGACATGGTGGAATATTGGCACCAAAATTTTCGAACTAAAGCACGAAGTGAACTGAAATTTCTTCATGTATGCCCTACACTCAATCGAAACCATTTTACCAAGTGCACGTGAAAGTCTTTTAGGTAAGAGCCTTACAACTTAGTTCTCTCACATCTCCTTCTCCTGTGAGAGCAAATAAGTAGCTGAAATTCCGGGTAACCTGCGGAGAAAAGCAGTATCGCATAAGATAATCTAGGGCTATTGGATGCGTCTAAAAATCGACTAAATATGAAAAGTATGAGATACATATCGATATAATTTCTCCATTTCATAACTAGTATCGATACCGAGCTGCAATTATCGGAAATACCAACCAACACTCCGATTCTCTCCAATACCCAAAACAATTACCCAGAAATCTTGCTGTCCTATAGTAATCCCCATTCCCCTCTTCCCGCCTTTTTCCCCACCGCCGATTCCTCGACCACTCGTCGGTGAACTTTCCTTCCACCCATTCCTCCACCTCGGTCGGATACCAATGTAGGCAGAGGGGGTACAATCAAGAGGCACAAATCGCGGGGACATGACAGCCAAGCTCACCAATTACAGCATTCTATGCTTCTTACATTCTCCCGCGTAATTGAAAGAGATAGCGGATGGAAAGGTATGGGCAGTGAGATCCAGGGACCAAAAGAACGCTGAAAAAACAGCGGAAGAAGTAGCAACGGCAGTGAAAAGAACGAAGAAATATGACGAGGGGATACAATTCTTGGAGTCATCCGTCAAAGAACAACATATCCTGCTGAAATAGGTAATACTCTCCTTTTTAGACTAATCTGCGCGATCGAAATAAGATCATCTCATAACTTTTCGAGGATATACCTTTTGCATGAAGTCCCTCCCAATTATCAGTTTGAGCCAGTTTTCCCACATAATAGGAAATGGTTCATTCCATTTTAGTAAGCCATTATCTGGATACTTGAAAGAATTGGGTGAAATAAAATTCAGATCAGGGAATATAAAGAGTAGGTTTAGATATTTTAAAGTTCACCGCTACACTGCCTTCAACAGCCTGATTCATGCAGTGGGAACATTTTCCATGTTTTAGGGGGTCCAAACCCGTGCTATGGATAATGCACTACTTTCTAAAAAGAGGACCTGGATACATATCAAGGTTGCAAAATTTTCAGCCCTATGAAGAGAGACCATGTAAAGTGCTCATTCCTTCGAAAGATACAAAGATTATTGGCTCTTTGGTACCAAAAGTGAATTTTAGGCTGATTCCGAGTTTATATATACGTTATGTTTCCTTCGATCCCTAAAAATTCTATCCCCTGCGACATAAACCGATACATCCCTAATGGTGCGATTGGTTGGCACAAAATGATCACCTTCCCTAATAACCAGTATTACAGCAACATCTTTAAGATCGTTACTGTAATGCTCCACGGATGCAGGGAAGCACACACAAGCGCACTGAAAAACTACTAACGGTCTTCAAAGCATCTCTGGCTGTTTTGCCGACAACAACATGAGGCTTTTGCGAGAATCAATTGCTCAGCAATTCAACACCCTGGAGGGTCAAATACAACCTCCGACGTCTTTCGCGGAGTGCTAAGATTGGAGCTTGCGGTTATTTTACGAACAAAAGTCAATCCATGTTTTGCTCATTTCTGTATCTCCTACGCACACATCATTTTCCATCATTGTTTTCTCGACCTCCTTAACCGATTCCTCGTGAACTACAGAAAATTCTTCTTCCCAACAAACAATAGTCATATCTTCCACTCGAGGACATTGGCTTAAGTTGAGATTTATGGCACCTGAGGAGTATTAGCCGTTAGTCCAAGATCGCGCTGAGAGCAAGGGTGAAGATGAAAAGAAAAAAAGCTAAAATTGTCGCATCACAGGACGCACCCGCTCACGATATGATGTAAATGGGCTTCGGGGGTACATGATTGGAGGTTATTCTACAGTGGAACTAGCATTTTGCTGCGTTAAATCAGACAAAATGCTATGCATCTAATTTCATCCCACATGGGCAGGAATGGACCTAATTTTTAAATCAATTTTCTTATTTTAACTCCAAAATAATAGTTTATTATAGTCGTATAGGTGAATTGAATCTATTCAGCCTTGTCTATGGAACGACTTTTATGCAAAATTCCGAACAATTCGTGTAATAAAGGCATATGCCTTTCCAACCAACTGAAAGGCAATGCTATAGAACAAGAGTCGGTGACTTCATGTGAGTTTATGTAAAATAATAAAGCGAGAACGATATCTGAGCGAAAGTCATATTATTAGTGCGAATACCATGAAGACTTCGGAACGTAAAAGGGGAACAAGGACGAGAGATGTGGGTCAAAAATCCAAATAACGTACTCCGAGATCTCTCTCAATTTAAAACCGTTAATTTGATTAGATTTACTTACGAGTAGGAAGCAAAAGTAATTTTTTTTAGCTCCGAAGAGGAACTGAAATATGACTGGATATGATTTCGATTCGAAACAGTGCTAACTTAATTGGACTCTAAAATAAATATGAAGACTTTCATCACCAAAAGTGTAACATATTCGCTGTGGGCAAAAGTTGACCACTAGCTATCCCTGGTTAAAAAATTTTAGTTTTCCATAATATTACAAAATCACTGATGATGCAGTATAGATATTGCATCAACATTTACAGATGTACTGCCAGAGATTTAATGGTGAAGGAATTATTTATATCGCTAGAGAATAAAAAATTACTTTGTAAATATTGATGAAAATTAGGAGATCTTATACTTTGTAACTACAAGGATTTTAAATTAACTTTATTTTTATTGGAGCTTGATAGGCACGGTGAAATTAATGAAAATCTGAAACGCATAGGCGCCAGCGGAAGGAAACACGGTAATGAAAATGGCACATTTAATACGTAGCTTTAGGAACGGCTGTTTTATATATATACACATACATACATACATACATACATACATACATACACACACATGCACATGCCTTTACATCCTTGCTAAAAATACGATAGTTACTAAGATTTGTGATGTTTCATCGATTATTTATAGAACATAATAAACCATTTAGATGTCGCGTGAAACAGCTTAAAACTCAAACATCCGAATAAGAGACACGGTAGTCAAAGCTTAACATATGAAAGAGGTCCAGAGCGAAAAAATTGGTGGAAAATATTTGATAGAAAGGCATGTCTCCAAAGAGCATCCAGCTGCGGATTGAGGGCATTCGGTAAGGACCTCTCTCGTCCGGTGGACGAATCATTCCCATCAAACAATTTCGCACCGCGTGATTCTGAATGAAGCACAGGGTGAACGGGAATTTGCGAAGCGTCTTCTTCCTCCTTGGTCTCCTTCTCTTTGGTGGATCCTCTTGTCCTCTCGCGCGCGTCCTCCCACGGGAGAGGCAATCAACCGGTTGGCCATCCTCCGACTTCCCTCCTCCTCCTCGAACTCACCCCACCATACGCTCACACACGCACCCCCTCCCCCACAACCGTCTTCCACCGCCGCCGCCGTCTTCCGAGCCCCACGCACAAGCAGATGTGCACGCCGACAGAATGCGTAATCACCTCGCGAAAGGGGTTTTGCTGGGGGTTCGGACGGCGGCGGGAAGAGAAGAGGACGAGTGTGAGTGGGAGTGGTTGTCGAGATGTGTGGCGGAGAGGAGGCTGCCGGCGGACGGCGGGGGAGGTGCAGTCGGCCGCCGGGAGTTTTGCTTGGACGACGGCGGCGGGCCCCGCGAAGGCGGCAGAGGGAGCGGGGGAAGGGGTGCTGGAGCTCTGAGGTCGGGCTGCGAGGACGTGCGCCCGTCAGCGCCTCCAATTTATTGGAAACTTAATAGTCCGCTCGGGGACAATTAATAAGCACTCTCCTTTTTACCCCGCCGGACGGAGAAAGAGAAGGTTTGAGAAGGGGGGAAGAGGAAGGATTCACGGTCCGCATAGCAATTGCCTCGGCCGCACAAAAACCCAGCACACATTATGTCACGTTGATTCTCCGAATGATTTTGCACACGGCCGTAATGGGAGGAAGGAAAAAATTGACAAGTGGTCTCTCTTTTCCTTTTAGGTTGCGCAAATTATAATAACCTTTCCCCACAGAAAGAAAGGGAAAGAGATTTATATGACAAAGCTGGGTGGTTTTCTATACACACGATGAATAATTTCAATACTTATTTTCTTAAGACAACAAGACTTCTTTCCTTCTTACATAATGAAGGGTGATGTCCTAAAACCCCCTTCCACATTCTCGCGTATTGGGCGGTCGGAATCAACGTACCTGTATGCAGATGCAGATTAAGACTGAAAGGTGATCATATTTAATTTTTATTTTATAGGCAAACCACTGCGATCGGGGACTAGTTCCGTCCAATTAAAAACACATTTCTATTGTTTACATAGTTTAATGACCTTAAAGTTAGAATAAAAACCATAATATTTCCACTGTCGAAGCAAATAATCAGTCTTCATCACTTTTCGAAATTCCATTAGCACTCGAAAACGTCAACCGATGAAAAGAGCAACAATGAGTAAATATACCGACTGATGAAGTACTAGTAAGTACGGATATGCAGACGGTTGAGTAAAATTCGTGGTAACTACGTAAATGCTTACCTATTCTGCAGTAGTTTCCTGATGCTCAAGGGTAGACTAAAAACTGTCCGAGATGGGAGGGGGTAATTAAGAATAAGTATATATCTAAATTGGGGGTGTATTTCAATTGTGACCTTTGCTATTTGCCAAAATTATGTCAATCTCTCATTATTCCATTTTTATCGACAGCTATTGCTGTTTTAACTAAGTATTTAACATTTATCCATTGAAATGGAATACTATTATAGTTGAATGAAGAATAGACTATAGGTTTTTGCACGATTTTATCCGGTTAAAACTTCCTATTTTCAACGCAATTATCCGTGTAAGCCAAAATTATTTTTGTGGGCCTACGAATACACTCATTACATTTGACCCGGAAAACATTAATTTTTTTAATTTAAATTAATGCGGGTGATTTTTTATGATCAAAGCAATGGGAAAAGCGTGCTTTACTCTGGGCATATGCAGAATAATATTCTGAAAAACAAGTTTTATGCCCTTTCAAGAGGTAATACTTAATAAACCAGTAATTATGGACTTCTTCGAGCATAAAAAATACATTCCTTTTTATACCTGTTCCATTTTTATACTAATTCCCGAGAAAAATATCTCCTGGCCGAGCTGCTGGTTTCAATATAACTCTCATGGTCTTTGCCCCGGTTTACAAATGCATCGAGCGTTTAGAGACGGGTAACCCACGAGGGTTTCGAGGCCACGAGTGCGTTGATATGTCACAAATGTCACTCCCTCGTAGAAAAACAAAGCGGGCTTATATGTTATGAGGAAGCACTGCGCCACTTCTTCGAATAGTTCTCATTTTTCCCGATCGAGAACTATCTGTCGTCTGCGATTATAAGCTAGATCTGAAACTGAACCGCCTGAGCGGTCAGTGGTGGAGTGCAATGCACGACTGAACGGGAAATTGGAAGGGGAGCGAGGATTACTGAAATGAGAAGCAGAAAGGAAAGAAGAAGAATAACTTCGTCACTTGGAATATAAAGAATAAATCTTCACGACAGGTGCATGTGGAAAATCAACAAATAGTTGAACCGAGCGGTAAAACATAAACCGTCTCACCAAGCCACAGTGAGATGCTATGAGACAAATTAAAATGAACAGAAAATCCGCACCAGTTTACCACACGATATGAAAACTAACTTCATTATTGTACGACAATTTCACCAGCCCGGCGTTATTTTCGACGAAAAGATCATTAATTTATATAATTAGTGTATATAATAAGCAGCATAGATTCATCAAAAAGGAACTATGTATAGGTTTTTCCAAATTAAAATTTAAAAAAACAGTAAGAACATATTTAAATAACTGTCCGAATCTATCTCCATGACACCATCGCATACACATGGACATATGAACGACGTTGACGGAGCCTCAATACTCCACCTTGACGGATTAGTTGAGGGTGTCGAAATGGAAAACCTAAGGTCCGTGGTTCATTTTTCAGCTCTGGAAACTTTTATCTACGAGGAAATTGGCACTCTCCCACTTTTTCCTCCAACCTCACGTTCGTCTTTTATATTTAATCTCTCCCTCAATCTATGTGCACATTATTTTTCATAAATATACATAATGTATTTCCTCTGATGATGAAAATAGACACAGTCGGTACGAAATAAATTTTAACTCAGCACGTATCATTTATTTCTGCAATGAACAAGAAACCAGAAAAATCCATTAAGTGAGGGAGGGCCGGCATATCAAAGGAAGGAAAATCAGAGTAAGGGGTGAGGCGAAGGGTGAGATAAGAAGGTTACTTGGTACATAAAGAGGAAAAGGGGACAGAGAAAAAGGGAAATTTGTTAAACCATGGGATGTGGTGAGGGGGCAAAAAAGTAACGCTTATAAAATGTAACGAGCGAACCGATTTAATGATCACATCATACATTTATTAAAGTTTCAGGATAACTATTGAGCCATGAAATGTAATTACTGAAATGTGTTAATTTAAGCTAACGTGTACTTTTGTTGCCGCATTGGAGAAAAAAAGGGATGCAATTACAGGATTGAGTAAATAATGTGAAGGAAACCAAGTAGAACGAAATAATTCTCTTCCTCCTTTCCCCTCATCGCTTTCATATTTAACAGAGGTTTACTTTCATGATATTGGTGAGACAAAAAAATGTTGATCGATGGGGGATAGAATTACCCGGTTAAATGAAAAACTAATGCTGCTTGGTTAAGTATTCTAGCAGAACGGAGGCGCGAAGAATATCAAATAAGCTGAAAAGAAATGTTATACATGCAATTAAGTTTCTTCTTAGTATTATCATTTTTGCCTTGATTCTTTCATCGCTCATAGATGTTTAGATAGAAGCCAAGACATCTGATGACATTAAATGAGTAAATTTGGAACAGTGACTAAAATTCTTGACTAAATTATGGGAATTTTTACTGATCAAAAACACAATTCCCATGATATCTCAAGGCCTGAGCACAGAGTTTTTCTAGACGAAACGTTTCTCTACAAAACAGCAACTGGAGAAGAACAAGATAAGACACATCACGGTAAAATACAGCAGTAGAACGTTTTACATTATCAATTTCAAAAAACTCTATAGCAAACAAAAAAGACAGTAATATAACCTGAAAAAAACTTAAAATATCAATTTCATAAAACATTGAAAGGTCGCTATTAGATTTATTTTCCGTGTTAGTGTTTCGTGAATGGAAAGTATTTCTTTCAGACAGATTGAAGAGCGAATTCTAAGTATTAAAAAGTAATTAGTCCAGACGAACGTTTATCTGTGCCCCCGAAAAATTACTCGCAACACCATTTTTGGTCTTTCTTTAAGACACGCATTACTTGAGATGAAGGAGATAGAGGGTGGCAAAAGTGGATAGAAATACCCAATGGCTAAGTGCCCAAGGAACGAGAATGAAAAAAACAGAATTGCGATCAAAATCACTGTCGGGTGATAATAAGCAGGAGTTTTATCACTCCGGCACATTCCCAGAACTTAGAAACGGGGAAGAATTCGCGTATGCGTTACGCATCGAAATCCTAGTGCCTATTTCGTTTCGTTTACGCCTCCCGCCCATGCGGGGAATGAGTGAGGGATCGAAGAACTTCCGACCCGCTCCTCGACACTGAATCAGCCCCTCTCTACATCCGTCGGCAAAACGCGCGGAGAAGTGTACTGAGAAGGAACTGGAGGGAAGGGAGAGGGGGACGGGGGGAGGGGGGGGGTGAGGAGATTAGGACGAAAGGCGTAGTGGCGAAGGGACTCGCGGATCGGATGCAAAAGGGGGCGGGGGATGAAGTGGAGAGGAAGGAAAAGAGGAGTGGAGAAAATGAGAAAAATGATACATCGACAAGGATGGGTGGGAAGGCAACCCGAAGGATGCGTGTGCTACCGGGAATGACACGAGGAAGACGACACGGACGAGATATTGGACAAGTCTCGGAGGATAGGAAGCGAAGAGAGCCGCCGGCAAGGGGGATAAAGGGAGGGTGAGCGGAGGAGAAAGTGTAGGCGGGGATACTGGAAGGCGGAGAGAGTATGATAGATTGCTTGGAACACTGGAATGGCATGGGACAAGAGAGCCAATGAGATGGGAGATGAGATGAGAGCTCCACTCAGCGAGAAACATAAAAAAAATCATTTTCCAATGATATAATTCAATGAGAAGCCAGCTGCTCGCTGCTTGAGTTCTCTAATAATAGTTTTGCAGGTAAGTTAAAAAAAGGAGTTCCTCCCTTCTTAATTAAAAACTGATATTCCCGGTCTGGATGCTTAGTATTGTCATCAGGTACGAACATGGACGCATAGCGTTGTTCCCCTCCGTGGGTTCCACATCTACGAAGGCATTTCTGTGTGTGTTTGATAAATCTGGGAAGACTAGTAGCAAAGGAAAAATTTAAAGTAATACTAATCCCTAGATAATAATAAATTGAGGAGTATCAAAAATGTATTATTCAAAATGAGTCTTGAAAAAATTATCAATTTCCAAAGCCCTACCTTCACGAAATGACTCTGCGGAGTTTCGTATTATCTTTATTCATTAAAATACGACAAAGAATGATTAGGCCTCAATGGAAATTCAAGCATATCTCCCGAAGTGCGAGTAGTTACACATTAACGCAAGATGTACCCATTAAATATGATTATAATGATTTTGGTCCATGAATTGCCACTCTTTGCATGGAATTTATGAACCTCCTCCAAACACATCTCCACATTTAGCACTTTGATTTGTTCCTATATTACTGACTCCGTACACAGCTGTGAGAGATTCACGCACTTTTTAGCAGCCTCAAGTGAGAATAAGTGCATTGTTCGAGAGTTCTGCGTATGAAAAGAGTACAAGTTTTCGAAGAGTCAGCATCTTTCAGAACATAAAAGATATCCGGCGACGAGTAGACCAGTAAGGGGCACAGACGAAATGAACATAGAAGAGAAAATGCGCAAGAGGCAGAGCAAAACTGAAGGAAAGTGAGCGTAAGAAACTTCGCAAAGAAGCGTTAAAAGGTTTACCGTGATTTTTTCTGGAGAGCGAAGCAAGGAAGTGAAGATTAAAAATAACAAATAAAATCCGACCGACAACCCATCAACAGTGACACATGCTTTTCATCCGCACGGAGAAATTAAAAAAAAATAGACGAGAGAAACCCTCAGAGTCGAGTTTCTGTCGGGAACTGAGAAGAAAACACTCACGAGATCCGAAATGGACCCGACAGCTTTTAACAGATTAATCAATTAAACCGAGACTTTAAATATGGGACTACTTCAGTGAGGGTACTCGCGGTTACACGCATTATTCCTCGATGAGATAGGAAGAAACATTCTTTTTTCATACTCTTGACATGTAGGCACGGGCAGAGCGTAAAAGGGCCGAGGAACATCAATTGACGTGAACAGCAGCGCGGTTGACGAATGGGCCTTCCCGGAATGCCCTCCGGCCATCACTACGAAGAAACCGTAGAGCGGACGAGAGATAAGGCTTGCGGTTAAAGCGTTGGAGGGAAACGTCAGATGGAGAGAGGGTGGGGATCCGGGTGTCGGGGGTAGGATAAACAAGGGAATAAACAAAGAAAGTGAGGTCAAAAGTGAAAGGAGGAGTCGAGAAAGGAAAGTATAAAAAGAAGAAGGAATATCATGCGAGGCTGTAGAAAGGAAATAGAAAAGTATGGGACGATACACGAATTGATAAGTGAATGATCAGAAATGAAGTAATGTCGGTTTCAACTCGTTTCCATCATCTACACTCACCACAAAAACTTAGCCAACTTCTGTGAGCAATGCAATGTAGTATCGCTATAATTTGGCAAGAACACCTTCGATAAATATCCCCACTGAGGAAAACATATTATTTCGTATAAAAATTAAAACAGTGATTATAATTGCAAGAAGCCTTGCCTACCTAGACGTGCTCAATGTGGGTTATTCTCATACATACGAATCTACTGCCCTCAATATTTCGATTATTTATGTGCGTTTGCTAACCTTTGGAATGATCCACATGGCCCAACGCGAAGCCAACTGAAATCCCTCTTTCGTCCTCACCCAGTTATATCATGGGCGAAAGGAGACTAATGATTTTAAGATAAAAGATGGAAAATAAAAAAGTCCGCTTGGTTTAATAGCACACATAAATATCCAAGTACAAAAATACTTGTATTTCTTGGCATAGAAGGCTTGCCTTGAGTTTTGAGATCAAGAGGACCTCCCTTACCAAGGAGAACACTAGCGAGAGAGAGGGGTGGCAAGGGGCAGCACGGGGAAGGCGACCATTAACCAGCAAATCCTTTCAGTAAAGGAGATGAACATTCTGAATAAGAACCGGAGATGAAGAAATTATTCCAGTGTCATAAACCTTGGAAGATCTCTTTCATCTTCCACCGCTCTTGCGTGTACCCGATTCGATCACACCCACATTTCCTACAAACCCTTGCTCTCGCAGCGCCCAGAGAATAATTCACGGACAAATATGGCAGAACGATTGAGAGGCCTCGGAGACACTCCGTTCGAGTAGGTGTGGATGGACATGGCTGTAAATCAGGAAAGGAGACGGCCGATAAATATTACGATGGCAGTAGGAAGGTTGGCTATGGCACATATGGAGAATTCGATTTGAATTGTTGAATATGGCAAGGATGGTTTAACATAACAATTGATTAACTTAGGTACATTCAATTCGGAGTATGTCGGTCACTGTTGGATGTCGATGCCTATATGGAAACACCCGTCGGTCGTGAGGTGATATGAAAAATCCTCGGACTTTTTAAGTTCAGCATTTCTGAGAAACACTCACATTCGCCCACTCCATTTTTTCTCCATTGAGCGAAACGCAGACGACTCGGACAGAAGACACTTGGACGAGGGTGCAATAAAACACGCGATGAGGTGAAGGTATGAGCGGTAGTAATTTTGTAATTTCAGTAATTCCGCGGTTGTCGTCCCAGAGGTGAGATGGGAGCAATTCGCTCGCACGCCTATGTACGCTCAGAGTCACCCAATAAATTTTTATAGCGATATAAAATTGA
Organism: Hetaerina americana; assembly: GCF_022747635.1. Taxonomy (NCBI): domain Eukaryota; kingdom Metazoa; phylum Arthropoda; class Insecta; order Odonata; family Calopterygidae; genus Hetaerina; species Hetaerina americana. The sequence goes on from NW_027287128.1 coordinate 439,317, forward strand.
ACTTGGCGCTCTGGTTTACACCCAATACTAGGCTGTGGTAGTGAATTTAATTTACGCTCGGCGAGATACGCACTTTTTCATTGTGACTTCCTAAGACCTTGGATACACTTCTCTTGGACATCGGCTTCCAGGTGGGAAAAAAACGTCCATGCCAATGGAAGGTAACGACGAAGGAATGGAAACAAATGGATGCGGAGGGAAAGGGAGAGAGAGAAGATGGAGAGGGCAAGATTAGATAAATATATATGGACAAGAGGTAGAAAGAGAGATGGAAGTATGGCAAAAAACTACGCAAGGCTCAAGAATGGTAGCCAATGTGGAATGGGAAATGAAAGGGGGAAGCCAACAGAATGGATGAGGACCCGAAATGGAGGATTAAAAAAATTAAGCGAGGCTGAAGGCAAGGCCGTATTCAAAAGGGGTGTTAATGGGTATCAAATGCCTTCTAGAATTTATCCCAGCAGAAAAAATTAAAATGCTATCTACTAAAGATATTCGTGTAAAAATATCTATTTTTCGATGTTTACAGAAAACATTTGGGAGAAACACCACACATATAAAAAAGTGATGATAAGAAGTATTACTATGTGTGCATTACAAGTATGTCTAGGGAGTGAATACGGTGGTAAAAAATAAATAACTCAAAACTCAAGTTGGTAAATAGATCGAGGAAAAAGATTTAAGGAACTTCCACGAGAAGTTAATGTTAAACATCGGACCTATCTTTCAAGTGAATAATGCTACTCGATATTTGACCTAAATATTCCATTCCAAATGGTAATATGGGTAACATGTCATAAATGGGGAGTAATAACTCCTGGACTCATATTTTTAAAATATCAGACCACTTAGTCTGGATGGGATAGCTCATGATTGCATCATAGACTCAATGTCAAGTAACCATAAAATTGAATATCACAACCTAACACAGTTATCAACCCGAAGGTTGATTCGACATGTAAGGGTAGAGCTAAACTAATACCAAGGCCAACAACGTGCGTTATTACACATCAGAATAATTCCCTTCCCTGTGCCGCCTACGGTTTCTCAGAAAGATATATTATCCGAAAATCACACAACATGGGTGAACTGAGGATACCCAAGATGCCTGGAATCAAACCCGCCCCTTCTGGTCAGCAGTCAAGCGCTCGGCCTACTAGACTACCACGCCCCGGAATAACACAACAAATACTTTATATCCACAAATTCGGAACAGATACGGGGAGTATTATCACATATAATTATTCAGCAAAGAGAAATGTTAACCGGAAACGATGCATACAAAAATGTAATATAATGTCAAAGAGATTTACTTTTGCAAATTATCATTGTCCATATCAATAGCGGTCATTACTCTAGGATAGGTTATGAAACGTCTCTATTCTGCCACAGTTTTCCCATTGGAACCTTCGTACTTCTGGGCCAGGTTTGGCAACTTATTTAATTGTTGCCTATTATGCACCTATTGATGGTATACGTGCATGTGCGCTAATTTGCATGCGCTTCCTTAGAAGGACCACTTTGAGAAAACTGGCTACTAAATACAAAATCAATTTTGAAAATAAAGTCTTTTCAAAATTTTTGTATCTCATAGAAAAACACCTTCAGCAGGCAGTGAGAGTGAAAATAAAAACCCAATGAACATATTGAGAAATCAGCTCAAGGCCAAAGAGCATCCCGTTAAATCTAAGATAACCGAGGATACTTCACATGACCACTTCAACGAATATTGTCAATTTGTGTACCTAACCGCACACAAACAGTTTGGTAATTTTAATCGGCATTTTGATTAATCACATATATTCATTAAATTACGAGTAAGCAGCATTTTAGATCACAGCCTTAACTTTTTTTGGAATTTCGTGTTATGTGGCAGAACTAAGTCAACTCCACTTTTAATTACGCTCACTTTTATGTACTGCTTGTACACACTGTATCAAGCAAAAAATTACAATGTCGGATTTAATACGTACATCAAATGAGTCCATTCAATCCAATGGCATATAAAAGAAAAAAAATGCGACGTAATACAAATCATTTAATACTCATATTTTGCTTTAGTTATGGAAATGTGACCATTAGCAGATGAAATCACGGTATCAAAGCTAGAGATGTTCCACAGACTTGTGTATGTGCTTCGCAAACACGGGTAGCCCCATGACAGAATGTTTTGGGAAGATGGGAATGGCAGTGGAGATAGCATAAGAGGCACGAGCTGGAATGGAAAGACAACAAAAATGAGCGGGGCTGAGCGAAAATGGGGAGAGAAGAGAGCAGCGGGCGAATCAGAGTGAAGGGCCGGTGATGGAGCGAGAGCGGAGTGGAGGAAGAGAGGCGAGTGCGATGGGGACGAGACGGATAAAGGGAAGGATGTAACATACAGAAAAGAGAAAGGAAACCCAGTGGCTGAGGAGGACGCGACGAAAAAAAAAGAGGAGCGGACGGAAACAGAACATTAACAGGTCTTGAGATGAGGGAATGCTCAACATTTATCATCCCCCTCGGGCAACATGCGAGAGTCAGAATAAATATGAATCTCCTAAGATGATCTCCCGCGGGCCAGGTAGCGGACGGTGAAAAGGGGTGAGGGAGAAATACATAGAGAACGCGATGGGTATAAGGAATGGATCAAGGGAGCGGAGGGGAGAGGGCCACGCGGAGATGACAGAGAGATAGAGGAGACCTTGCGATGGGAACACCAGAGACGGAAAGGGAGGGGTGGAAACAAGAACACTTCCGCAGGTTTTCCGTCTCCGCGCGAGTTTCTTGCGCCATGTTTTCTTTTTATTTATTTTCAGCATTTCCGTCGTTCGAACGCTTTGAAAGGCACCGAGCTCCGGTGAGACGAGGAGAGAAAGAGAGGAGTGGAGGTAGGGGGGGGGGCTGTGGATGCGAGTAGGGGAGGAGGAAGGCGCCTCGAATTCAATCAGGGAATGTACGTGGGAGTAGGGAAGTGGGGTTAAAAGGGGTGGAGGGCGATCTCGGGAGGAGGGAAGGGATTCCACGAAGAAGAATGGTTAGGAGCGACATCTGGCGGTCCAAATTTAGAACAGACGCCGAATGAGGGTTTCAAGGGCACGCGACTATCGCCTGCCGGAGAGGGAGGGAATGGTGTAAGAGGAAATCCTTCGAGAGGGGAGGGAAAGGAGGGAGAAAGGTAGGAACGGGGAAAGAGAGGGTAAAGGAAAAACTTGTAGCAAGGCAGCCAGCCCATCCGTCAGATTTTTCGGGCGTCGAGACGACCAAGGTATGGTATGTAACCCAAGTAAAGGCGTGACTGACTGGATATCGCGGAGGTCTCGGAGGGAAAAATCGAGAAGCCTGGGCAACCAAGTTTGAAACTTCTTTCTTTTTTCCCAATCCTCTCTCTCCTCCCCCGAAAGTGAGAGGTGAGGGGTGGAAGACGGAGAAATGTGCTTCGGCCATTATTTCAATACGTAAAGTTTCCCACGACGCCGTTAATTTCCGCGACAAAATGAAGAACCCGGAGTGGGTGGGGTAAAGAGTTGAAGTGGAGTTTGAAGGAGAACGGGTTCAAGAGATTGAGGGAGGTAGAGAGAAAGAGCAAGAGAGAGAGAGAGAGAGAGAGCGAGAAAGGGAAAAAGAGAGACAGAATGGCAGGAAAGGTCACCGTTTTGGTGCGCCCGCCCAGACGAACAAAAAGAATAAAAATGTGGCTAAGAAGTTGGGGGAAACTTTTGTATTCCGACGTTTGTATGGAAGACTAGAATGCAAATCTTTGTCTTTAATAGTTTAAAGGCCAGATGGGTCGTGAATTCAAAATGCAATCGCTATTCATACCTGCTGAATATTTAAAAGTGTTGTGTATTGTATGTATACGCTTCAGTATTACCTCTGAACAAAAGATATCAAAGATGATGTTGGGCGTGGCTCCTGTTGTTCATTAAAAAATGAGCGCTTTTCAGAGCTTCATACTTGGCCAAAGACAATGCTTTCCTCCGATTTTTCACCGCAAAACGCTATAGACCTCGAACTTCGAGATGCAGATTTTATGCACTACTTTCATTTGGAGTGGGTCGCGGTAGTCTAGTGGGTAGAGTGTTGGACTGCTGACCGGAGGGTCCCGGGTTCGATTCCCGGGCAAGGCACTCTGGGCACCTGCAGCTCCACCCAGGCTATGTGATTTTTCGAGTACCAGGTCTTCCTGGGAAACCATAACCGGCACAGGGAAAGGAACTGGCCCCCCTACCCTGATGTGTGAATTTTCACTCGCCGTATAGGGCTTAGAGTACTGGGTGATCTCTACCATCACCTACTAAAGCCGACCTTCGGGTTGATTACTGTGTTTTCATTTGGACTTGGTAAATTTTCACATGGTTGGTGACGTAAACGTTCCAAACAGTTAAGGTGCATTCTACACATCTAAAACTCTTCAACTTCGTGAAATAATAAAATTAATGCCAACCATGCACCTAAAATACTTCATTATTACTTATATTAAAAGAATTAATACTAACGTATTTGATCAGGGCATAGAAGAATTAGAAGAATTATTACTAGCATATTTGCCTCTGAATAATTTCCAGTAGCTTTCCTCGGAGAGGAAGTCATGGCACTATATAATCCATGGTATATTACATCGGACACCCGCAGTAATACAAGGCATATACACTGCAAGGTCTAAATGAATAAAAGCGACAGAATTCCGATTCATCGACCTCGCTCTATACGGAGACCAACGTGGCACCAAAGGACGAAAAGACTCGCTTCCTGTTCGGGGAACCCCATAATTTGGCGTCTTTCGCGCCAAGTTGACAACCCGAAATTTCTCCCCGCTCGGCTGGCTCTCATTCAAATCACTGCACCGGAATGCAGAACTCTTTGGTTCGTCGCCTGCCTTAACTCCTGAGGGGTGAATGTGAGAGGAAGAAGCCCTCATGTACTTCCCATGGGTCGCCGCCTCCCATTCCTTGGCTAGTGGATACGAGAGGGGGAAAAATAATGGATAGGAGACGATGGGAGGGAAAATAAAGCAGAGATTGTCTGATCGGACAACGGCGCCGAACTCCGATCGGCCTCAGAGTTAAATCACATACATGTACATCTGTCTTGGATTTTTTTTCCTTATCCCATTCCAACGTAAGTATCCAGTGGAGCTCAAAATTTAATCCACCCGGTAAACACTTCCATCCATTAGTCCTAGTATTTTAGTCCATGGAATTGCATTTATACTTTTCTGCCAGGTACTTGACCACATGATACTATAAATATTTCAATCAAACATGATTTGAGGAATATTACACATGTGATATAAACATCCGCTTAGTGATTATTCAATAAATAATTTCTAGATATGCAATTCTTTAACTTCGCAGGAGATCAAACTTGAGGTGGGGAGATTGACCACCGAGGAAACTTAAGCATTTTAAAGGCTAATTCCTCCGGCACATGCTGTATCGTCAGTTTCTGATAATTTAATGTAATCATAGTGTTTTTCGTCTTCACTGAGGCACAAGTCACTCACTCAAACATCCGCAGGTTTCTTCCAAAATTTAATCTCAATACAAATACCTTGTACGCAAATCACTTCTACACCACCAATCGAGTTCAAATCTCGTAATAGTTCGTCACAAAAATTGATTTGTACCCCGTAGGTGGGGCAGAGAATGGAGAGAAAGGCATCACTCGGGGCAAGAACTGTGTATCCTCTAGAGGATGACCCACCCACTTGACCTTTCGATCACTTTTGAATCGGTGCATACTCATGAAATAATAATTAAATAGTTAAATCCATTTTATACACAAAATATTCGAACGACCGCTAACACCATCAACAAGTTGCAATGCAACAGTATGCTGTTGAATTTAAGTACTTAATATTTCATATACTTTTTATAATTATTTGTATTTTAATATTTAATTCTTACCAAGGTTTCACATTCACTTCGGGATTATTCGGTCCAATTAACTCCCCTGAAATTTGCTCTCGCCGGCTATCCTACAAGACCACAGTTTTGAGAGCGGTTACTGCATTTAGATTGTTCCTATTTCCCTGGAATGTTTTCTTGCTTTTATTTTTGACAACGGACCATCAAGTCCTATGCTATGCTACAAGGGCTCTCACACATGAGATACTGAAGACGAGCCGAGGGAAAGGGCGAGGCCAGTGAGAAATCCCTTGAGGAAGACCTTAGCGTTCTCTCCCATTCCCCTCCACTCCCCCCACTCGCCACTCCTCCCCGTCCGTGAATATCCACGCTTCCCCAAGCCCACTTCCGGGGGAGGTGGGTGTCGGTGGCTTGGCAGCCGCCAGAGCGGAAAAGGCGGAGAGAAGTAGAGAGGGAAAGAGAGCAAGGTTAGGGGGAGACGAAAGGTTAGATGGGGCTGCAACAAAGCAGAGGATGACCGAGGAGACGAAACTTATTCGTCCGCGAAGTCTTCTCGTAAGACCGGCGAAGTTCTTCAATTGTGTACCTATAACACATCTACGATTATTCCAAGATTGTCGCATCAAAGAACTAGTGCCTCCAAATAGGTATTGAGTGCTGGTATTCCGTTTTTTGAATGGCCAAGCCATTGACGCGACAAATATTGCGCCTGTTGTTCCGACACTATAAAACTAAAAGAATAACTTGTAAGATATTTCAGGCGAAATCCAGCCAAGAACATTGGCCCTTAGAACATTCAAAAAAACACTTTTTAAGGTGATCGAATTTGGAAGCCCAAAATCAAGGACTACAGAAATTGGTCCTTTTACGAAAATGGGGTTCATTTTGAAACCCATTCTTTGGAAAGAAATGTTCAAATTGACGAAAATTTAAAAACGTATGGCGGGAAAAGTTGGTTTGAGCATAAAACGCGACTCTGGAACATGCGTTTAAGGCACTACCCCTTCCAATAGCACAATGGTCTCGCTCCTTCCTCTTAGCCTCTCAACCCTAAGGAGTGGTGTCCCTTTGCCAACACTGTACTTGAGCGAATGTGTGATGTTGTACCGCCGCTGGCGCCTTGGGAGAAGCCGACGGCTGTTTCCACAACTTTTCCCGTTCCTAGCGTTGGATCAAACAAACGGGTTTAATATCTCTCTTATCTCTCTCTCCGTCTTCTCGTGTCCTTCACGGTTACGCAACTACAGGAGCGTGAGACGGACTGATGTAAATGCCTGGGGAGGCTCCTCCGCTATTCTAGGGAAATACGAGTCGAAGTGACGCCAACCAAAGAAGCTTAGGATTATTCCTATCATCAAGAAGAAAAACAACGGGGAAGAGTTACTGAGCTCTTTACCTCATTGATTGCGGTCGTCATTTATTCATTTCAGGCCTTATGTCTGAAATCTTCTGAAGCAAGCTGCACTGCAATATCCCGACACTGCGAATCCTCTGATACGATAAAACCAAGTATATTGTAGAAACGATCTAAAAAAATTAGATGAGTTTCCTTAAGTATAAAAATAGTTTCTTTCAAAAACGAAGTTGGGAATGAGAAGTTGAGCTGTATGATACATTTTTCGAAAACCTTCACATGGAGGACTTAGTAATGAGATATAAATTTTTCGTCGCTGAATAAAGCTTACATGCCAAATTTTATTAACAAATATTTAGCTGTCAACGATGGCGAAAACAAAAATTGGCAATTTTTAAGAGCAAAATTTGTGCTAAATAGCTATTTTGGATTTCTCAACCGAGATTAAGTTCGAGAATAGATATAAATAATATTAAATACATTTGTCCAGAAAAATGTTGGCGTTTTGACTATTTCGAATCACATTTAATAATATACCCCATCGCAAGATATTATAACGTAGCTTACATCGCTGGTAAGTTTAATGACCAAATCAACAAGAAAATCAATCGACAATGGACTACAATATCGAACTCAGGCACTCATTAATAAAACACAATCCCATTTGTTTTGAACACCAAATCTTGACAGAAACACAAAGGCGAAGCCTTTGCTGGTGATATTGCCCGTGGACTAGCCTTGAACGCTTCACAAGTTCTACATAACCCAAAACAATGGTCTCTCAGCAAAGCCCATGACCCGTAATTGAGTCCTCAAGAGAGGTTGCAACGGAATGACGGAGAGTGGTTCCGTGCTTGGTGCTTCGAGAGCAGACACTATCTTTACTCGAGAGGCTTGATACTTGACCCCTGATGTTCCTTTCCTAGCAGAAGAAAATTCAAAGCGAAGAGATTGTCTTTTGAGAATTGTTTGAGGTAGGAAGGAGCTACCCACCCCGGCATTTCCAGCGACGACGACGGGGCTCCCTGAGATGAGGCCGAGGGAAAGAATGTTTTTCTTTTTTCAGATAGTCGGCCGTTAAAGTCTACAGCGGGGTCGCCTGCGGCAAAGGAATAAGCCGGCCTAATGAACGGCTCAGGGCTAGGTAATAAAGTTGCAAGCAGCTTGAGGAGGAGTTAAAGCGAACCTTGCCCCGAACCTCCTCCTCCTTTGTATAAGTTCCGAATAGGTAGTCGAGGATACTTTTGAAATTAACCGTGACCGCACGGGAAATCGTGAGTTAAACGAATTGTGAGAATCCGTTGCTTCGGCGAGGCTATTTGTCCCACGGCTTAATAAATTGTATAGGAGAGCACGAGTTTCGTGAATTAAGAGCATCATTTTTACTTTCACGGTAGATTAGAACGCCAACGATTGCTAATGAAAGCAAACACGGGAATGAATTTGGAATAATGATGTGAGGTGAATCTTAACTTCGTGAGGCAGAGTTGTATCGAGTCACGGAATACGAGTAATCGTACATATGTATAAGAGCACCCTTTTAATATGTAACATATTTTAAACCACATACTTGAGATTCGAATTACTAAGTCTACGCAAATATCATTATTAAGATATCTTTAGATGTAAAAAACTGTTAAGAAAGTAAATGGAGGAACGATTAAATATTACATCAGAAAAAATAACTTTTCTTTACGAGTTAATATGCCCTTTGAGGGGACAGGAGTGGTTAAATGTGTGTAACGCTGGACCAATGACTAGAGGACTCTATTTCAATCCCGGTATACGTCTTGGAGCATCCACTGCTTTATTCAAGCGGTGCGATTTTTAAGAAATCAGAACTTTGTGGGAAACCTTAGGCGGAACAGGGAAAGGAACTAGCTCCCGCTACCCTGGTGTGTGCATTGCACATGCTGTTGAGCTCAGTACAAGTACATGGTGATCATAGCCTATCAAACAAACCTTCGGATTGATTACTGTGGTTTCGAGTTAGTGTGCGCTCTTTGCATAAATAGATCAACGGACAACACAATTATATATTTTTAAATCACAGATACCAAATTAATTGAAGGAACACCGTTCCATACATTAAATTACTGAATACGAAATGGGTAAAAAATAAAGTAACTACATTTTGAAATTGTAGAGATTCAATCCATTCTACTTTTGAAAACCGAAAAAAAATCTCATTCGGCGGGAGTAAAAGCCGTGAGACACCTATGGGGAAATTCTAAGTAGAGCGGCTCAAATACATGCACCGTTGCAATGATTCGTCGGGATGGATTAGAATAATGGCCCGGCCTCATGAATGTTTTTTGCTCACATTAGCTCCGCCAGAACGCAGTACACGACAAAGCTGATACCATCAGTCTCCCAGGTGAAAGGGAGGCAGTGAGCGACACAGGCAATAGGGTCTTTAAGGTCGGCGTGGAAAGAAAGGCGATATGTAACTTGGGGGTGTGAGAAAGCCTGATCGAAAGAAAGGAGGGTGGAGGCTAGTACTAAAAGGGCAAGAGGGTTCTAAGAATTTCCATCGCATCATCCGTGGTCCGGGGGAGCGGCAGAGAAAGGCAATGCTAATGCATGCACGGAACCTTCAAGTGCGAAAAGTGTAGGGAAGTTGCATTCCGCTTCCACCTCTTCAAGTAAAACGCCCTACGCCACAAAAAAACGCTGAATATCCCTCTCTCTCTCTCTCACTCGACCTCTCTCCCCTTTCCGTTATCCATGGAATAGACACGGAACCACACCCTCGAAATCCTCAAGTGTCTCCAACAACTCCTCGATACATTCCGCCTTCACGACCCTCCCGCTCTCTGAACCCGGCTTCCTTCATTTCCCAGACTTGACTACACCCACCGATAATACGGCTCGCCTAACTCATTTTTCCCTTTACACTCAATAGAGGAGGACTTATTTGCCCGTTATAATGGCATTTTTGAAAAGGAATGATGTGCTGTTCTACCACCGCGTTCAGCTCTCGAAAGAGCAGCCTCCTTATTTTTGCATGAAAAACAGGCCCACTCGAATACATATATACATTTAAAGTACCGACGCTGACTTGAAGAAAGAAATGAAGTTGATTTGAGGTTACGTATCTTCAAGCGGAAACCAGGATGTGGCCCATTTTATTAATTTTATTACTTCATTTTTATTTAAAATAAGTACATTGAATTTTTAAAAACACCCATCGAAATATTTGTTCATTTTGAAGCGCGGGTACGCCAGAGATCATTAGACGGTAATTAATAATTTACAAATATACCCTGTGTCAATTTCGCCAAATCCGAGGCAGAAGCTTTAAATAAATCACTTATTACAGACGTGGCAATAAAGCCTCCGATACCCAGCGGTTGGAAAGTGCGAGTCTCTATTTACCTATCCAACTACATACACTTTCAGCTTGGCATTTTGATTAGACTATGAATTAGTGACAATGAACTTATTTTCTCTCTAAATGACAATAGTTTGGCTATCCACAATAATCAGTATCTCCCAATAACCTACATAACCCGGGTTAACTCATCGATTCTACCCAGAATGCACATGCCAAGCATTTCAGCACCATTAGCTTTTGAATTGCAATTTTTTCCCCCCAAAGGAGTTCTATGGAAAACACCCGAGTCCCATTCCACGAGAGTGCAGTACGATTTCACGAGAAATTCCCCAGATTGTCACTTCCGTTTGTGCCGTCACCGGTTACGATTTTGCCGATCCGTGTTTTTCCACACCGTCCCCCCAACCCCTTGAATTTCGTTTGGCCGAAAGGAATTTATCCCGGGACTAAAAGAAGGGTCGTAAACGACGCGGAAGAGGAGCGTCGGAGACGGCAGATGGCGACAGCCGAAACTGATCATAGAAGCAAGCGTCCCGGGCAGACATGGAGGAGGAGAGAGAAGAAAACAATGCCGCGGGTGCGGAGGGAGGCTGCGGGGGAGGCAGGGCGTGTAAGTGGCGCCGTATTATGCGGGCTCCGCCATGCCTCCCACCTCTTCCGGGTGTCTTTGTTCCGAATGAATGGCGGGAATAAGGAAAACAAGAGCGGAGCCACAAACCGCGAAACATAAAATTAGTTCGGCAAACGGAGAGAAAAATTCGTCGCACCTGCCAAGGCGAAATGCACCATTAATCCCGATGCATGACGGGCGTTCGATGTAATTCCCACGGTGCGGCATAATGGCTCTTAATCGAGTTGCAATAAAGTTAGAGTAAGGCGTAATTAAGTTATCAGCCACCCCCGGCGTCTCATTACCTTTTCCACGCTCGTGATCCCCAGTTTTTTATTTACATCTCATCTCACGAAATAGCTCTCTACCACCCCGAAATCAATTGCGGATGAATCGATTAACCCGAACATCTTCTGATTCCATTTCAGTGCACATTAAATATTCCCATTATATAATATCATATGTTATGGGACAAAAAAATTGTGCACCATAATTGATTAGGCTGCGAAATTGATACGCACGCTTATCATTAAAGAAAGCACTTCAGTAGATCAACAGATAATGAGTCCCGCTGTAGGAAGGCTCTTCTCCGGCCAGCAATAGCACCACAGTTACTATTAGTGAACTGCTCATGGTATGAAAAGATCATTGCCGATGGGGAGCAGAATGAAAAAATCAAAATTAGAGGAGATGAAGCAGTAAAACTTCCACATTCGACCCGAGACGTCGTTGGCGCATACCAGTAAATGGGCGCGATAGCATCCATGGGTGAGAATGACAGAAGAACACTTTCCGTTTGAGAAGTGGTAGCATAGAGCTCATAAGGAAATCTCAAGGAAGAGAGATTTGTTTTTTTTACGCCCCGCCATAATCCCGGGGCTCTCGATTTCGCTGTTCGTAAAAAAAACATCGGGACAGGAAACAGCCTCAAAGCTAATCTCGCCAAACAAAAGAAGATATCGACCGGCGGGTGGGGGAGAGAGAGGAAAGGGCAATAACAATGTCAACAGCGTATTCGTTCCGCTCCGACTGACCCGCCTCTCCACGATCCCATCTATCCTCGCCCCCGCCCGCGAGGAGGCTCGCCAATTTCTCAGGGCACCACCGTTAATCCGTCGCTCACGGAGAGCGACCCATCCTCCCGGAGAACCTTGCAAGACGCCCTCACGTCCCCATTCGCCAAACATTATCTTTTAAGAGACAAAAATAAAATTCCACCCCCGCATCGCGAGCAAGGTGGGTACGCAATTACACCTCCCTCCTTCACGAGTCCCCCGCGCTCAACGAAACCGATCCGAACGGAACGCATTCCTTCGCCATCCGTACGTTCTCTCCTTCCCTTTTCACATCCTTGCGAATACCAAGACCACTTTCGCTTCCCCACCCCCCTCTTCCTCCTCCCATTCCTCCATCCACGATGTACTTCGGGTACTCATCCCGACGGGCTGCGTTTTGCATGCCACACTCGGTGGCATTTCTCCTCTCCTTCCCCGGGCGAAAAGCGCGCGGCGGACGTCGCCACTCTCGTGGGTAGCCCTCCCCCCCCCCTCCAAGGTCGCGAGACGATTCCAAACCGGAAAGAAACAGGGCCCGACACTTCGGAAGAGAAAGAGAGAGAGAGAGACTCGCACTGTCTTGAGCGGAAACGGTCGGAAGAAATGGCAGAGAGCAAGGCAATATTGCCGCCCGAGACGCATGCAAATTATGCCCGACGCAAAAAAGCCAGCATCCCCAAAGCCCCTAATATTGTGCCGGCTTGAATTCTCAAGGGCAGATATACTGATAACTTGCGGCCTTCCTTCATTATTTAATTCGGAGATTTTTCTCGCGGGCCACTTCAAAGGAACTCGCCTGGCTGCACTTGAATGGTAGTATCAGTTATTGAAGGAGGCGCTTGACAACTGAGGCCATATGCGACATCTGGGAACGGTGGATAAGTTGAGGGTAGTTTAGAGGGCGGAGGAAGGGAAATGAAGAGGCATCGGACATCATTTGGTTTTTCTTAATTAAGGGCACCGAGAGTTTCCTGAGGTATATTTCACGTTCCACGGATGGAGTAGGTACTGCACTTGGTTTGCTGTTCCACATTGCATCTAGTTAGGACCACTTTTCTACTACAAATCTACCACTGTCGGGAATGAAACCAGAGACATGGGTGTGAGAAGCAAAAGCAGTGACCACTAACTCAATCATGGCTCCACATTTGGATATATTCTTGTACTTTCATTTCAAATTAATGAAAAAATAATTTTGCTCTTTATGGTATCGTATAATTCAAAACCGCCGTCACCTAATTGATGCTCAATTTGTTTGAAGAGAGTTGAGCTCACCTGGTTCTTGGCACTACAACTCTTGTTACGAAAGCATTGAGGGCGGGGAAAACAATATCTTTTCCTGCCACTTCCAGGCAATATCTCCTATTAATGTACATCAAACAGCTGAGCGCTGAGAATGTTTCATCCGGATTTGAAACCGGGACCCTATGGCCAGTTCTACCGACAAGACTGTCTAAGTAAGTGCAGTAAAATGTCAAAATATTGTCATTTCTAAGATAATTTTACAGTGATCACTGGCTCATATCCCTCGGGACGATGGTAATAACACAATTGGAATGAATATTTCATTTCAGAAAGAAAGTAAAACACCAAACAAAACTAAATGAAACGAGTACGACTCAGTGGATAAATTATAACAATCTCGATGGGATTTTAAAATCATGAAAAATTGTTTGAAATAATTAAGCTAAATTGCGACTTATTTATTTCTAACGTAAGTTTGGACGTTTAAGCGCTATCCAAATACGATTAAGCCTGAGTGTCTTGTGTTTTTCCACTTTATTCATTTCCCAAATAAAATTCAAATAATAGAACTCATAATTTTCAACATGAGCTGCCTGGAGGTGGCTCATACCGTTAAAAAGATAATAATCTCATTGATATACATGTTTATAGTCCAATAATACCTAATCAAATATCCGAGTTATCGCCCAATATGAAAAATTAATGTTAAAAATGACCTTCGCAGGTAAACTATTAGAATCAGTAAGTAAAAATGGTATTTTAGCAATATTTTACTCTTCGGTCATAATATATATCGTGAATTAACTTTGTTGAGAGAATAATAATAGCATAACATATTATTAGTAAAACCATAATTTAAAGTGCTATTAAATGCTTTAACTTGGAATAACCCACTAGTCCTAGAAAATACCCCATATTATCTAGCCTACGATGTCGTCCCATGGGACAAAATTTGAATGTCACATCCAAAAGGGTAATCGCGTAGCGATGTAAGCGGCTGCTATTTCCGCTATCACCTTCGCCGCGCCGACTTGTACGTCGTCCCACTTAAGGCCATCGCACCCATGTAGGTACATACATGCACACAAAAATGCACTCACCGGTGTCGTCGGAATTCGAGGTCACTCGCAGATCCTCTCGCGGTGGGGACGAGGCGACCTTATCGAAGCGCTGCTCATCGACCAGATACCCCTCGGGTGGTACACTCCCGCCGCCGTTGCAATGCTCGACCGGGGTGGAGCAGGCGGCGGGCCCATCGGCGATGGCGCTCTCCGGGAGGACGAACCCTTCCACGACCTTCCCTGACTTTAGCGACACCGCCGCCGCTTTGGCCTGGACCGGCGGATCTTTCCTCTCTGCACGCACCACGGCGGCGGTCTCCTTCCCCTCGGTATCGCACGACGAGGCCGTCGGTTGTTTGGAGTCGCAGGTGATCGGGGACACAGCAGGTCCCAGGGCGGCTGTGATGTCGGCGCAAGGGTCTGCAGCGGCGTGGGGGTGGGTGGAGACAAGAGGGTGTGAGGGGGACGATAATGGGGAGAGGGAGGAAGCAGGGGAGGGAAGGAGGGGGGGAAGAGAGAGAGAGAGAGAAAGAAGAGACGGTTAGACGTGGAACACGGCGATAAATTGCGTGCAGTTAAGCGAAACACGGACTGCAGCGACGTCAAAGGAGTTACATGAGATTCGCTTCCAAAAGACAAAACGTCTCGGATGCGAAACATGCGCTCACCCTCTTTCACCCATTCTCCGCCTTTTGCTTTCCTGACCACTTCTCGGCGCCCCGTCCCGCTCTTAAAGAGTTGAAACATCTTCCCTTATTGACAGCCATTGTGTGTCAAACAATTATTTTCAATACATTTCCAAAATGCCTCATGATTCAAGGGAAGTTCATTTTAAATATAAACATTTTTTTTGTAAATTATAAGTCGCTGTTTTAATACAGCAATTACATACATGTATTTGCACAAACCAAATGGAAATTATTATACTTATAAAATAATCAAAAGTAGAAAGGAGATTTACACTTTTTTCATCAAAAAAATCCTTCATACTTCAGCTACCCGTTTGTTTAAGACTGATTTGTAGTTAAGACGCCCGATCATTAACGAAAAAGGCATAAAAATGATCCGCAATATCCATTGGTTGCTCTGTTAGCTTCAAATTGAAACAGAGGCATGGCCTAGAATGACTGTGGCCACAAAACATACCTATAAAGTACCATTACTAAAATATAGCTGACATTACCTCACGCATAAATATGCTGTCATAAGGAGGAAACATGTCACTTTATCGACACCCTCGAACTAAGGTTCCATACATTAGGTTTTGGCCAATGTCAATCAAATTTGACGAAAGCACTGAGAGAAGAAATTCCACCGTTGAATATCTCTGACCCATCCTTCAGAATTTCGAAAAATGTACCCAATTTGATATGAGGCAGTTACGCCGCCCAGTGGCACTTAAACCGTCATTGGCGATTAATATTCATGGCGCCAGGCCGGTTATTCCGGTGGGCAGCGCGTTCGCTGCCAGTCCTGAAGGGTGTGGGCAGATTCCAGACTCGTGCGCGAATTTTGGGCGAGCAAATTTGAAAAATGGATGTGGTATGGAAACGTCCACAGTAATGGGAGGACAAGTTGCCACGGTAACACATCGATGACAATCATCCCGCCTTAAAAATGTATAATCGGAATTATACAGCAAAAGAGGTATTTATTTCACCTATTTATTTTCCTGATAATAACAAAAAGATCACAAATAGACATAGAACGTGTAAAGAGAGGGAATTTCGCACATTCGTAGCGTACAATTCACGGAACCAGTCGGTCTGTAGGGAGCGGTAAACAGAGAGGCCACTCCGCCTCATTAGCGTCACAAAATCTTCATCGCACTCACTTTGAAACAATCCGTAAAACCCCCGAGCTCCGATTGGCTGAATAAAAATCCTTTCCAAATTTATTATTCGCCCGCTTTGGAACATCCACCCCGTCTCGAAATCTGCTTATCCCCGAAGGCTTGCTAAACAGGTGAGGGCGCCCTTTGATGGCTCCCCGACTCCCCCGTGCAAACTCTCCGTCGGAACCTCTCATCCACCCAACTCCCGTGCGTCGCGTTTTTGGAATTCGCATCTTCCCGTGGAGGAGCCAGCCGATCGTCCATCAGCGCGCCTTAACATTATCTCATTTTCCGGATTAGGCCAGAGCTGCCACGGAGTGAATGCGTTGGGACTCGCATGAAGGAAAAGAAACCGGCCATTTAAAGAAACCACTCGTTCCGATCACCCAACAGAGATTGTCGCAGCCCAGGAGCTGTGGCCTCGCGGACTGGAGGACACCGCCTTCCCTCCCCATGGCTAACAATACCTCTGCCCCTAATCTAACACACGCCGTCCCCTTCATCCCCACTCTCCGTCCGCCGACCCCATGCGAGCGGTCCTCCCCCCCCTTTACACAAATCTCGCGCCACACGGGTCCGCCCCGTGTAACTACCCCGCTCGTCTCGGGAGGGCACAGCGTCCACCTCTGCTGGAGAGAGACGGCGGGAGGAAGGGAGAAGAGAGAGAAACCGCCGGGCAAGACCCCAAGGAGTCAAGGCCACGGAGCGGGCGGGAACAATCGCACCTCTGGCGGAGGGCAGCGGAAACTTCGCCATTCCTCGCAGCGGAGGCCCTGCGTAAGTGGGTATGACCGTAGTGGGTGGGAGTGAGCACACATGCGCGGATGAGTCCAAAGGAAAAACACTCGTCGACCAGCGGCTATTCGTTTCGTCTCGCCAAATACATTTCACAAAATCCACTCGCAAAAAATTTGCCCCCTCGAATATGGAACCCCGTAATGCGCTCTCAGGATTCAAGTTTTACACTTTTTCTGAGATATTTTTGCTTTCGTGCATGTTATTAAAAAACAGGCGGACACAGCATCACGTTGATATCATCAAAACTGACACTCAGGTAAACTTCGAGAAAGGTGGACCGACACCAATATTATCATGTTATTATACCATGATGAAAGAGATTTCTATTTTGATTTGTGTCCCACATCAGCGTTTGGGATGTGCGAATAGTGGAACAGCCCAATTTTAAAGTTACCAAATTTAAGAAGTCACCAAATTTAAGAAGCTACTTAAAATTGTGAATTTTAAGACTAAGATTAATTCTGTTTAATATTATTTTATTTAAGATTCTGAAACTGGATATGAGTATTCCATGTGTGCCACGGTAAACGATAAATGCCTCGACAGTATAACACATTAAATCGCATACCCAAATATAAGAAGTAATAAAATTATTCAAACCAAAAAGACCTAGCTCTACTATCAATACCACCCAAATCTTCAAGATTTAGAATATTAGATGGAAAAGATTACAATAATGAGTTTTTATTTGCAACACGGAATGCTTAACAATATTTCTAATAGTTAATTTTAACTCTTAAATTTAAGGATTGCAATTTAAACTTTGTAAATGTGACCAATTTAAGTTTTCACGGGCTGAAATCTAATGAAAAATTGAGTACAACCTCATAAGTAGGAAATAGAATTGATGATAAGTCGATGGATGTAATGTTTACGTAAATGCTAACTTATCAGAACTTACGAAAGCGTCCATCCACAACGAAATTACGGTATGCATGGCGAAGATCTAATGCCCCTCGTAAAAACCTGCCTTCACGTTATCAATATTGAGAGTTTTTAAATATTCAAATGGACAATTTTAAAGCTACTTGGCGATCATTTTCTAAAGCACTAATTTAGATTAACATTCATAATTAGTGTGAAATAATTCGGATACTCTCGACGTCCAATATAATGTTTATGGGCACTAAAACAAACGAACAGTAAATTCTTTCAATTTTTTTGGGAGAAACTACTACGGATCCCGCAGGTCAAATAAATATCGAGGAAAAAGAGAAACACAGGTATGCATGGGTTTGGGCGCCCTGAAGTGGGCAAGTGCCTTATGGTAGACAGCTGGTGTTTGAGGAGAGGCTTAAGATGCGTCCAAAGTACGGTGGCCTTCAAAATCTATATACGGGCAGGGTCAACAAATACTTAGGAAGTGTCACAACATGAAAGTATAAGAGGGGCAAGTTTTAACCTCGTTTGAAAACAACTACGCGGCATGAAAATCTCACACTCTCAACTTGATCGTCACTCGAAATTTGATTTAAATATTCATCATGCTTTTTTTGCGGGGTCACCAGAGAAATTTCTGCAAATAAAATGCCATTTCTTTCCTTTTTCTAGTTAGGCGAAATCCAGTTTTTCAAGAGAAAAAATACTAAGCTGCTCCAGATCCCAGTTTGATTTTCCTGTTCCATTTTTTTCTCTTTATCGGACGGCCGATCTTAATATCACAACTTTTGTTTCATGAGACCTACTCAAAGACATTAATTGCCAGGCAGGATTACTGGATTGTATGCGGCCAAGTGTCGGTGTTCTTCCGTAATGCCGCAACATTTGTATCGGTACGACAGTATCGCTATTATTTTTACCAGTATTCAAACATATATTTCAGAATAGGATAGCACGGATAAAATTTAATCATGTCACGTGAGAAAAATTGCGCATAGTAATATGAAAGGTGATTGATTATTTGAGTGAAAGGAGTTGATAGGACCTCTACCAAAATGAGTTATTCTGAGGAGCTAAAATTAAGCGTTCATCAAAATTATCAAATAAATATTAACGGATTTGTCATTCCGTGACCACGAGTTTCAAAATATCACCTACAATGAACGATATCATTATTATTTTGGTCGACTATTTCATAGAGAGTCTAAAAGAATAAAATGTTTCATTTATTACAGAATTTCTTCTACGGAACAGTAGCAGATCTCTTCATACAGGTACCCGAGTTCAAATTACACAGTACTTTCCACGACTGTAGAGAACGAATACCCAACTCCTTTCAATCATTCATTGGACAAGAAACTTGCGACTGCAATAAAATTAAACGGAGGTACATATCTTTTCTTATCAGAGGAGAAAATAGCCCACATGTGCAAGAACATGACTATATTTCTTCAAATGAATCGAAAAGGCTGCGTGGAAAGTTATCGCGACTATAAATGACTCAATTTCGAAAATTTACGCGAAAGCATCAATACTTAAACGAGATCGATTCACGCACATCCTTCAAGAGATGAAGTAAATGATGGCGGAGCGAAGCGTAAATGTCGGCTAATTGGTTGCTTCAATGCAAATAGACCGGATGCTGAAGAAAAATCTTGTATCAGGTACTTGGTCAACTAAATAAGATAAATAGAGCATTATAAAACCAATCTAAATGTCGTCTGCTAATTAGCGTTCGGATCTGGTTTTATAAGCGTTAGCGCTCGTATGCTCGCTCTTGAAAGAGACAGGGATAGGAATCTCGTCCTCAGAATCTCAGTAATCAACCCGTCGCGAAGGTCTCAAAAAAAAAAGAATAAGATCAGTCAGAACGTTTTAATAAATACGTCTGCTACAGTGGAGAAGGCGGACGAGCTATTCCTTACCAAAAGCTCGTCGCCTTCTCAGCGTAGAATTAAACGTGGCAACCGTCGCTCACCCGTATAGTACTGGAATCCTCGAAGTTTAATAATTTTAAAAAAATATTCAAATACCGATAAAAAATTTAGGCGATCGACTTTTCTTTTGCTTTCTTGGAATTTATTGCATAGTAAGAGAAGAAAACTTCTCCAGTGATGGAGGAAAAAGGGGCCGCGATCCACTGCGATAATATTAAGTTTAAATATTTACAAAAACGTTATTTTTTAGTATTTAACATAGATTATTGTTAAAATGTGATTGCATGTAATCAAAAAGAGTTAAAGTCTGCTGAGACACTCGATTTTCAAACACGAGCCACTCAAATCATTTTTGGCAACCCTAATAATTATATTATTCGGATTCGGTAATTTGACGGAACAGTTGGAACAGGAGAGAGCTGTTTAGTCAGTCGACATCAAAAATGGAACACCTGATATTTGATTTTATCACCTCAGATTGGTTAATAATTTTCGAGTTGAATGGCATTGTCATTCACCAGTAGGTTTATGTTGTTTTTACCCCGACGCACTCTGTTTCATTGCGACAATCCACATTAAAAGTGAGAAGAGAGCCGACATAACTGACATACTAAAACTTGGGGGAAAAATCATTAGATCTGAGTTATCGCGGAACGAACAACCGTGATCGCAATCTATATTTCCCAAAACCTAGGCAACAGATGGTCCGCGATTAAGCATTTATATCGCTACCACATCTCCCCCCATTCCATTGGAGCACGCACGACCTGGCCTTCCGCTCGCACTTCCTTAAGCTTGCCGACGGAACTCTACACAGCGCATTCGTGTTTAGGTGAGGATTGGTAGGAAGGATTCCCGAGAGGTGGGCCCATAAGAAATAACCTACAGTGTAAACAAACAACGTAAGTTTTCATATCGACCGATTTGGGCACGATTCAGTGGGAGATATCGATATGCCGAGCGCCAATATTGTTGACATCGATACGTTACGATGGACGAGATGCTATGGGTACCAAGTGGACGAACGTTCTAAAGCCCCGTCGAGAGAGCTTAAGAACTCACCGCTGTGCAATCCATTCGGCCAAGGGCGATGGTAGATGAAAAACCTCTGTATGCATGTTACTGTCATATATCCTGTCATTTTGATACTCATTAATATACTGCTAATTATATATAGGTATTTCGCCATTACAACAGTGCCTTCATATACGAGTATATCAGTCCTTCAGTCACCGATAAAATGAAAGATCGAATAGTCCTCCTGAGAATGCAGCAAAGGCGGAGGGGTCGGTCGAGGGGCCGATGTGATAGGGAGGGATGGATGGGGTAGAGCATCACAGCACCGCGGGTCCAGTGGCAGAGACTGGGAGGCGGAGATAGACGCGAAAAGTCACAGGAGTGGTCGCATGAGGTGTGAGAGGGCGGCGAGGGAAAAGGGGGATAGATGGGGCGGGGAGAGGAGGGGGGCGGCAGACTTGATAGCGCAGCTTCCCGAGGAAGAAAGTCGCGAATCATGGGAACGACATAAACTTCGCTCGGGCAGAGGGTCACACGTCGGTCGCGGCGAGCTTGTGGAACAGAAGTAGGGTAAGGAGCTAGGAGGGGCGGGTGGTTGGGGAGAGTAGGGAGGGAAGTGAGGAGAGGAAAGAACAGGGGCCGTGGGGGAAGGAGAGAGGGACGGGAGGGAAGGAGGGAACGGCGCGGGGGATGTGGGAGGCGACGGAACATCGACGGGGGCCCCGACAAAGTGGGAGGATTGCGGGTAAGTCTTCTCTTTCAATGACACTCTTCCCCTTAAGGGATCGGAAGCCGTGGATCCTCTATTTACCCGTCCTCGTAACACCCAGTGCGATATTGAATTCAGATATCGCCCTCATTAGGAAAAGCATACTATCGAGGCGAAGCCAGTGTTTGGTCGGCATGAGGGTACGACTGGGGCACATCGGCATTCTGGCATACATTTCTGGTAGTTTAGAGGGAAAAAATAATTCTAATAACGTGTAATGGTGATCTGCTCTTGCAAACGCTCTCCTTAGAAGTTCTTCGTTTGGTGACTCGAGCCATAAGAAAGTCGTTCTACAACGTACTCGCAGATATTATAAAAATCATCCTTACGCTATTTATTGCATAGGGATAGAATACTCTGTGAGTGACAACTGAGCGTATCGGGTTGGGTTTGTCGTTAAGTCGCACATCATTAGGTGAACTTGTGATTTGATCATGGCATTTAAAACAATTGAGTAATATTTCATTATGAGGTATTTGAATGGTTGTGTTGCTATTGTTTTCTACATCGTCGACGTAGACCCTTTCGTGTATTGAAGATGCGAGAGAGATCTGTACGAGAATTATATGACGCCTGACGGTGGCGAGGGTCTTAGTGAGTGTGAAAATAGGTACATATTTTTTTCCTGCGATATAAGTACGGAAGGAGTCGGTGAAGCGATTAACTTCTACACTCCAGGACGAGCGATCGGTTGTACAGCTGAAAAATGAGATAATCTTTGTTCAAATTATGAAAGAAATTGAAGGTTTAATAGCATCATGTGCGATGTAATATTAAGGGGAAACATGGCGACGAACGTGTAATAGTGGTATCAAATATGCCTAAATCAATGCGACGACGTAACAAATAGACAACTCCTTACGGACCCTTGGCATTTCGGTTCATTCAATTCCTACAAATTGGCCACGTCAATATGAATTTCATGCTGTTTCATCATACGTCATGGCCCTGCCCGTTCTCCAGTCGCTACTAGCCAAGATACGATAGTGCATTCGCGACACTGATGCTACAGATCGAGACCAACAGACTGGTCTCATTGGCCCAATTTTTCTCGGAAAAATGTTGTAAATGGAGACTACAGAACGAGATAATATGAAAGATTTCATACGAGCGTCCTCATACCATGAGGTAGGAATACATAAGGTTTTGCATTCAATAAAAATGATTAAATAAACACATTTATGGTCTATTAAGAATGTACGATTCACGAAATAATGGCATTTCTTTTTTAACTTGAATATATTTTCCATCAAGCATATAGGTAGTAAAAAAAAATTCCTCCAGCCATAACTTGATCTTTTTCATTTTCTGCATCTATCTGGGCAAATATAGTGGACGCTCCGCTGTAATTGAGACATTTTATGAGCAATCTACGAGATACGTACATGCGATCAGTCACTGACAAAACTCTGCCGTGCTAAACTCTTACCACCAAATTTACTACAATCAGAACGAGAGTTTGAATTCAGATATTATCGCATTTAGATTAAACAAGTTTACTTTCGTTATCTACATCCAAAAAAGCATGAAACCTACGAAACCGAGAAAAAGCATGGAAAATGTCGGCATTTCTACTCCAATCGCTATACTCCCAAGCAGATTGAAAATCTATAGGCAAAGAATATGCAAGCACAGCATGTTTTAACTCGCAGATTAATAGTGCAAGTAGATAGTAACTAGCCAGCAATGAAACTAGATCGTATTGCTGAAATCAATACTCTGGAGATGGCTCCGCAGCTGTCCATTCTAAGAGAAATTCAACGAGATAAAAAAACGTTCCTTCAGCGACCGTGAACCTTGGAACACCGCGCGTGTGACCATATTTAATCCCGAGATCTTGGCCGATTGCACTACATAGACGGTAATGAGCAGGGACAGTTATCGGGGGCGAGAAATGAGGAGAGTCACAACAGGAGGAGGGAGTAGAGAAGGAGATAGGGGGGCAGACAGACGGGAAAGCAGCTGGAGGAAGGCTGCTCGCGCTGGAATCTTTCAAGCAGGCCACGCGAGAGGGCAGCCGTGCCGTCCACTGTTGGAGAAGCGACTCTTCCCATCATCGACGGGAGAGGCGTGGCTCTACCATCGAGGGCACGGATCGGTGACGAACCTCATCATAGCCGCTTGGAAGATTGAGACTGGATTGCGGAAAGAACCAATGGAGAGTTTCTTGCCCTGACGAAGTCAAGGATGGCGGTAAGGTTCACGAAGAGCAAAAAGAGGCAGATTGCTGGCATATCGTTGGAAGTTGATCGACTCAAAGGAAGGAATCCATAATTATATCGGATAGCTCTATAGTTCAACGCAATTTTAAAAAGCAAGTAATGGATAATATAATCGAATGTAAGAATTATATTTCAATCATATAAAACATTAGTAAAAATTCGGTGTTATTTTCCTTTCTAATGTACATACGTATGCCTTTTTTCCAATAATAACAATTAAATATATTCTGATGAAATGTTAAACGAATTAAATTAATTACATGTAATAATGAAAAGTGATTAATTTGTTATGAATATATAAAAATTTAAATTCTTTTACCATTCATTTAGTAAATGAATTACATTCTCAAGACTTTTAAAGACAAAATATTACGTTTTCGGATGAAATGAGCATTGGTGTAGCCTTAGCCACTTATTTTCATATAATATCAGATTTACTGTATTACTTCACAGTTGTCATCAGGTAGTATACGAAGAAAGTCATAAATAAAAGCCGATATTTATTAATTGATGCATTGAAAACGAAGATAATAATTGAGTCCCACAACAATAAAAGTAAGCATTTAATGCGGCAATAGAAATCAAGCAGGAAGTATCGCAGCCTTCACAGTATTTACGATTAAACTTGTAAATTAAATGATTTCGAAATTGCTATACAATGACGAGTTTAAAATTTTTTCTTATTTTGCGACATATTTTGACGCGTTTACGATATAATACACTTTTCTAAGGCTTCATGAACCCAAAGGATCAAGTTTTTAATTTGTAAGAAAGTTCTTCCGCGCATAAAAGGCAATGGCAGTGATAGGAAAAATACCGCGTAAAATTTAACAACAAGCCATGAATTTACGGCGGTGATCACATGGATACCCCTAAGTTTACGTCAGTGCGAATTTTTCTTCTTCGTTGATAGTCTGCGCGCAGCCGGTTCACCACCTGACCAACCCTTGAAGTCACTTGCGGTCAAAGGAAGAGACTCGACTAGCCTGCGGGATAACGATCCATAAATTTCACGGCAGGAGGACCAGCAACTGCGGTTGAAAAACTCTAGGGACAAAACGAAGACTGAACGCGTTGGAATTCCGCCAAAAGAACCCTTCATTCTTCAGTTCCTTGGTCATTTATGGGTATCTTATTTCCTGCCAGCTCAAGCTACATCTTCTGTCAAAATAACACCAAATAAAACTAATTGCAAAAAATTTCCCGAGTTTTTTCTGTTTACCAGCTTTATTTTGCTTGTCTTCAAGCTAGTTTCTATATGCAACACCAACTGATTGTGAACACGAACCCTTCTGGTTACGTTCACTTCCAACAAACGTGAAATATAAGATAGCGTATTTATTACCCCTTCTCTAGCATTTCGATTTTAAATGGAACGTGCAACGCTTGGTTATAAATCCTAATCCTTGGCATCTGGCAAAGTATCATCTCGCGAAGCAAAGGGCAAAAACACCCTGTAACGATTATTTCCTCCAGACTATTTGCTGGAGGACATAAATGATGAAATATTATTGCCGTTTCCCCAGTTGGTATCGTCTTCGATGTAAAGGAATGTCATGAAACTTTTTGAGTCAGGAAAAAATAATAATCCAACACTTCCACTTTCCTTAATACGGCATAACTTTCTGATCCGAATCGTGTTCGTGGGGAGGGGTGCGATCTCCGCCTTGACCATTTTAGCGATGAGAACAACACGATATTAACATAAAACCTGACTACTAAATCCTTTGTGCGATTGAATCCATTTTTATCCACGTTATGTAGTATGCATGAAGAATATTATTTGTACGGAAATGAAATGGAGGCGTTGAAAAATTGGATTATGCTAAAAAACGTGAAAGACCTGGAAAATGATGAATACTACGAAATCGACGATCACGTAGATTGAGTCGCAATCCTCGGGAAATTGTATGAAACTCGACTTTTATCTCTTTAATGTTAGTATCTCGTTCTCTCTCTAGGAAACTGCCGATAGATGTGAAGGGTTATTCTTTGCAGTTCTAATTCAAATCCAAAAGAAGTCTTAAAGTCACTTCTTGTAAATACTAGTCGTGAGCACAACGATGGAGAGTCATACAAATGATTAATGATCACCAATCCATTAACCAAGAGAGACAATAATTATCGCCACATTGTACTAGTATTTAATCTCACACTGAATATATGAGTCACCATTAGTTTAAGTGTTCACGGACCACAGCAGGTTAAAAATATAAAAACACCCCTTTTCCGCAGTTAAATTCCCTCCATATCATTGCTCTGCGTGACCTAAACCTCAGAAAGGTTGAATGCAAGGGATCCCTGCCGGGTTCGAGATGTGGAAATATGTTAACCACACACCACGGCTTCATTTGCTGGTGAATCTAAAACTGAAAAACGTACCATTTGCAACCCTGGAAACAAGGAAATATTCTCAAAAAATCATCGCTGAGGAGCGGGCCATTTGGCAAAGGGTCCGTTGGCGAATTCCACTCTTGATGCAACAACTGTTGCCCGAAACTGGAGAGAAGGCGTGCGCATTAGAGCGAATCGTGACCAGATGGCGCCGCCGATAAGGAATGATGATGCTTTTGTCCATATCCATCGCTCGGACGACGTCACCATTCTACACCCCGAGAGGGATCGGGGAAGGGGGACGCTGCCCTTTGAGAGCATCTTTCCAATTAGCCCTTCCCCGGTGGATCAAAATGAAGAGCCGTCGGTCTCTTGGCATTGGTTGGCACGGAAACCGCATTACTCCCGCAGAGCTGACGGATGCCAGAGGAGATAACGCGCCGTCCCGCGCAGGTGACCTCGTCGCGTCCGCCTTCCATCGCATCCGAGATGGGAGCGTGTGTGGGATGACATTAGCTCTAGAGCCATCGCTCGAGGAGCATTCGGATTGCCAGCTGCATTCGGCGCAGGTCACACGAACGCCGGTTAAAAGGGCACAAAATTAGCAAATGAAAGGCAACAAGGCCACATGGGAAAGTGGTAAAATAAAGTAACCCTTCGAATCATACTAAAGTGAACTCGAATCACAATCAAGGAGAGCATCACTGGACTCTTCCAAGAATCCTTCATGATTTAAATTTATGTTCACATTTAATGCAACGTGGAGATGAACATAAATTTTTGCATTTCCACGAGAGCAAGGCAAATCATTTCGACCTCGATGCAAATATTTCTAAACATTTATTTCACTCAAGGTATTTCAAAATTTGTTCCCTACAAAAATACCCAATTGATATTAGAATTATTTTACCAGTTGCGAGGATGAAGTTTTCCGTGGGAAATGGAATGAAAGTGCTCTCTCTTTGCTTACTAACAACACAGGATGTATCGCAATCAACATTAAATCGATCTCGCTTCCTTGTTAGAGATGCCCTGTCTTCGATATCCGTCCTAAATTCATTGGAATCGACCGAAAGACGAACCGAAAATTTTATGGGAAACGTTCCTTACTCGATATGAAGTCATCGAGGAAAACTCTCAGAATGACGGGGTGAAATCGTCTTGAGAAGTTACACATGATGAATTGCGCCCGAATTTCGACGACGCGGGAGACGGACGAAGGGTGTAACATGGCCCGCGACGCCCCTCTAGGCGTCCACAGCCTCCGCTTTCCGATGGCGGTCGGAGCGGGTCCAGATCGAAGCCCCGCCCCCGAAGACGAGCGGGAGGGAAGGAGATGAAAGGGGGAGGGTTCCAAACCCGGGACCGAGGCGGCGAAATCTGCGTAAACCGCTGCCATTTCGTGCGTCTAATGCGAGCGGGAGTGAAGAATCGGGGGCCGCCGCGACTGGTGGGAGAGAGGAGACTGCTGGGAGGAAGGGGGAGCGAAGAAGCAAGGGAAGGGATCCCCGGCCGAAAAAGATGGTAGCGGTTGGCCATGACCTCCGCGGGGGAAGGGGGAGGAAGCGCACGGCAGCATCCATCGCCTAGCAACGCGGGGGAGAGAGGGAGGAGTCTTGTGCGCCTCGGAACGGGAGGGAGGTTGGGGGATCTATCGGGAAAAGTTGGGGAGGGGAAGGGCAGCGTTGAGGCGGGAGGGAACGACGTCGAAGGGGTGAGGAGGGGTTGATGGTGAAGGGAACGGGGGAGGGACGCGTCCACCCCTTCCACTCCCACTTGACTTGCCTTTCGCAGAACAATCGCCTCGCATGTGAATTTCATTTCATTTTATTTGCAACGGCAAAAGAGAGAGAGGGTGGGGATTATTCCTCAGAGGGATGGTGGTTGCATGCATGACGGCTTGACACTCTCCACGGCCATGTGCCAGATAAAAATGCGGGATAACCGAGAAGCAATACCAAAAACCCAAGGGTCCGAGAGATCGACGTGGAACCAGATCGACATTTTCGTGGTCGTGGATGAGCCCGCATTAACATTTCCCCTGATCTATCTATTCATAATCTCAGTCGGTCATAGGGGTCTCTCATAGGCAAAAAAATCCGTTGTGGTGAAAAATACAAAATATACCATTCGTAAATAATGAAGTTCCAGTTAAAATAAATGACAGACAACTTGTTCAGAGAATTTACAAAGTAATCGAAAAATTAAGCTTTAACAGAATAAATAGTTTCATTTGCGGCAGATGAAATATGAAAACCTGGCCTTCAATTCGTATTTAAAGGAATTACAGAATGAGCGAAAAGGAAGAATAAATATTTCAACGCATCATAATGCTGAATTTATGTGACTGATGTCCTGGTTTGAGACTGTACAAGTACATATATACAAGCAGAAACGGATCATCGCATATACCTTTGTATTTTTTCATCGCATGTTACGTTCACATGAAAATTGGTAGTTGAAAGTAATTACGGATCTTAACGGAACTTTAAGTGAATTATCCCAATTCTGATTTGACGGGTCAATGTCAGAGAATTATACGGCTACGCCGTAAACGAAACATGGATTTGTTTTTCCGCGCGCGCTATTGGAGATGAAATAGTGACAAAGGAAGATAGCCGAAAATTGCATCTTTCCAACAGTAGCCTAGTGTTATCTCATGTGTATTTATCACGAATTCGAAAAAGTGAAACGATCACGCATCTTTGAGCTACTGAATGAGGCCTTGGCTCTCGTTTGGTAGAGCTTAAGATTTAGGCAACCGATAATCAACAATCAGCACAGGCTATTAAATTTTGCGAACTGAGATTGAGATGCTATCTCAACTCACGGGATGAAAAAAGGAAGGGTTTCGCGTCCAGGTTTACGTTTGACAAAGAGGTATTTCAAAAAGAAATAATAAGAGGGCATGTCCTAATTTTTTTGCCCACAAATCAGTTTCCGAATACAATCGCTAGATAAGAATCGATCGGGTGCTATTTTTTCGAAGTCCTTAAATGCTACCTCAGTGCAACAAAACTCTCCCTTGAACGAACAGGAGTTAGACAAACACTAATTTATAGTTTTAAACCATTAGAGTCAACTGGTCCGAGAACATACGGCTAAGACTTATGAAGCACCACAAAGCACGAATACATTCAACAAGAAACCGGGGTCAGCTTTTTTTTCAATTATTATTTTCAAGAGAATTAAAAATAATACTTTCTTTGGACCTGTCATCTATTCTTGAGTAAATAGTAATTATTACGCAATCCTACACCAATCGTGTCTCCCACTCCAAAATCGTCCACTTTTGTCTTAATGCGACAGATGTGCTCACAATGAAAATTCGAATCATCGAAATAAAGTATAGCCTTTACTAACAGATAGAATGTTAAAAGGCGCGAGATCGGTGGTATCTATGAGTCTCTTCCCTCCGTCCCCGTATTACTAGACGTGAAGACACCAATCACATTTGTTGCAGAAATAAAGGATGACGAGGCCAACGCCGAGCCATGAGGCTCCCCTTTCCACCTCTCCCCCTCATCTTCCCACTTGTATTCATAACTCAAACCCTCACCATTCAACCGTACCCCTCCCCCCTCGCATCCTTCCCTCACAAACACCCCCCCTCTCCTCCCGCCATCCATTTCCTTCTTTCACGTCTTCCGCGGCGGGGTATCTTTCGGAGTTCGTTCTGGATGTCGCCCTCTTCCTAGGAGAGGAGGAAGAGAATGTGGAATGGATTCGGGAGATGGATTGAATGCATGGTTTTTTATCCCTCCAACTCTCGAGCCGAGGGTGTTTTTTCCGCGGCTACGCACACGTCAGGGTGATGAGAGGCATAAGGCGATGAGCATGATATAATTAATTATGCTTTATTGTTCGTCGCGTCAACAGTTTAGTCCCCTTAACCAAAACCAGAAATGGGGGTGGGAAAAAGAATTGTCTGCGCTGCGGGGAATACGCTCCACCTTACATGGGAAATCAAGAGCTCGGGATACTCGTAAAGAGCGTATCAAAAGATTCCAACGCATGGCTGGTTTTGGGTCTGAGCGATTTTCAAGAGAGGTTGAGAATGCAGAACAAAAAGGGACGTATGCTAGACTATCAACACAAAGATTCTTCAACCATTCCAAATCCATTAATGTAAGTTTTCAATAATGTATATCTTTTAAGGTCTACCAGGACTACGTTTTGACGCAATCGTAAATCAATATAAATATGAAAGAGCATGACTTTATTACACCTATGTATATGTAATGCGTTATGGCATTTCATCAAGACTTAAACTATGCGTCAACCTTTTGTGACTCTCGAGGCACCAATTAAGTGGGTACATAAGCTGTATGGAATAATACTCTCATACCCTTTACCATAATTATTTACTCATGAGCTTCATGATTGTCAAAACAATGAGAAATAATTAGCCAACTGTGGGAACTGAACGATGATACTAGTCCGGAGAAAAGTTACCTTCAACAAGAAATTATGCAGGGACCAGTAAAAAGGAATAGGATGAAAATACTAGGCATGTTAATTTTGAGTATAAACCGAGGAATCTGATTCATTAGCAGATCGTAACAAGTTGCGCTGTAAGTATGAACACAAGGGACACACTTGGCGGTCTTCGCACTGGAAGGACCACTCCGGAGCGGGGAATGATCGCACTTACGGTACGAAGGACCTCTTCCTTGAGGAAAAATTCAAAATTTGGGGATCCTAAGTCGAGTCTTCACCTCGTTATCACCCGTGGGGGAAATGGTCGAGGGTATGAAGGATCCGGTCGGAGGAAAGTGCGGGCGCACACGTCCTCACTCTCGGCTGAACACTACGGGGGGGGGGGGATGAGCTCGTTGTGTACACGATCGCGCGCGGGCGCGCCGACTTCCTCTCGGCAGCAGTGGGCACAGAGGGTTGAAGGGGGGGGAGGCGGGGGAATGAGGGGATAAATAGGAGAGTGATGGGCTGAATGGGGAAAGGGGTAGGGTGGAGTCTTCCAACAATGAGATATCCGGCGTCGATTCGTTCTGTCCTCACAATCTCAACTCGGGGCTATGGAGGAAAAAAAGGGAGCACGGAGGGGGGTTGGAACCAGTTCCTTGTACTCTTCCTCTCTCTCTCTCTCTCTCTCTTCTTCCTCTAGATCAGAGGCAGAGACAATTGAATGCATCGGGAGCACCTGTTGGTCGCCCAGAGAGAAGAGAAGAGGAGCTGATTCTAGATCGGAGGATAGAGTGCAAGTACACTAGTTTTATCCTGCTCTCTTTTTCAATTCTCCTGATGGTAAATTAGGTGATTTCTATTTCCCATTCGCCACCCATTTGCATGGAAACCCTCTAAATCTTAGACAAAAATTTAGTAACTGAAAATTAATCAACAAAAACAAAGAAAGCAATAAAAAAGTCAGTGTACTTCCCTACTTCGTGGTTTGCATATGCGGGCCATTTCTAGACATAGGTATTTCATCCACGAGAGTTGGAAAATTAAAACTAGCAAACTTAATATTGAAAATGAATGGCAGCGTGCCCTACAAATAAGATTAGACAAAAAGAATTTTCCTCTCTGGCTCGATGGCGATGGAAGAACGACTAGGAAAGAGAGCCCTAAGAAGCTCTTAGGAAACGGAAATTGCATTGACCAACAATATTCTTTTTTAATCACAAGATATCTATAATGAACTCAAATTTTTACAAGTGCATGCGGAATATATGGAAACTTTCAAATAGTCATATGTACGAGTACAAACGTAATAAACGAATAGCATAAGGGTATAAAAAGCCCAAGCGTTTATAGTTGGCTTTAACCTCGTGGCCTGTGGCGCGTCGGACACGACTACGAATGCCTGTGACATTTAGGTGTACGGTATTACGTCAAAACATCTTCTTCCTTTAAAGCCCCCGAAATTTCAGTGTTAAAAGGATGCCTCTATAGCTTAACTGGCTAAAGCACTCGACCGGCCGATGAGGGATCCGGGTTCAAACCCCGGTCAGGGCGAATGATTTTTACACTCTGGAATTGTTGCATTTAAATGCATATTAGCGGATGACTCCGTTAAAAATTACTGTTCCGGCATCTCCCGCAATTTCTTTGGTAACGAATAGCGACTAAAAGGAGGTCAGATAAGCAAAATATTTGGAGTCGGATAGTTCAATAGAAATTATCGAGAAATTCAATAGTGGATTTATATTTTTACCACACTTTAAGACTACTGCTAATTATGTTTGCATATAAACTCCATGTAAGGAGTGCAGAAAAAATGATGCAAGGATATTTCCTGCAAGGATTCTAACTGATGAATCACAAATAGTTTTGGGTTTTAAGACCGTTAATTATATCAGTGATTCGCGACTGTTTCTTTAATTCCATTTTCGACCTCACTATCGCAGGGTTTAGTTTATTAGTATACACCCAATCCCCTTGGAATTTTCGCTTTGGCTTCTTCATTTAATTAGAGTAATGGAGGTATCTCCGAAAGATTTCTCAACAACCAGGAAGACGTAATGAAGAAATTGCTTCGAGCTAACTCGAGTAATGCTTATAGTCATATCATGTGCTTCCAGAAAAATGTTTTACCTTCACCTAAGATGGTAATCGTAATGTATGTTCAACCTTCATCTGTTGTAAGTTAAGTACAAACGAAACCAGCTGAAAGACTCGAGAGAAACTTTCTCTTTTGTAATGAATATAACTCGATGAAATTTATAAGGCAATTGCAATTTATAAAAGATGTGCCCAGAGCTATTCAGAGTTTTCCCTTCGAGTTTAGCATAAAAATGCAGAGAGCAAAATGAAAGAGAGAAACCAAAAGCGTTTCCGAAGGAAGCTGCCATTGTAAATCAGTGTGAAATTTCCTATTTTTACGCCCGGATAGCGTTCCTGGAAAACCGGTAAGCAATTCCATACTGCGTATAGTATTCCTACATACTCAATTTCATCAAATGGCATGGTAAAAATGAGTTAATAAAATTCTCCGTCAAATTAAAAGCTAATTTGAATTAGTTCAGGCTTATAAAACGTTTGCCAAACAGAGAACGAGATGACAAACGCGTCATGCAGCGCTTCATTGCGACTGCTCGATTCCTAGAAAAGAACTTCATTCTCGACTGACCTATGGAGCCACTCCGAAACATTTATGGAAATATTATATTTCATGAGGTCAAGCTTTGTCGCGCACTGATTTTCCCCAAGAAAATCTGGTAATTAACTATTAAAATTCAGTTTCTGAAAGGTTTTCGCTTCCAAGTTCGTGCCTTTGGTCATTCGACGTGCAGAAATTAGAGGAAGAATCGTTTCCCCGTAGCATTCCGCACACGGCTAATTAGTTGTTGCACACGCAAAAAAACTAACATGAATGCGGGCCTAAAATAAAACTCATTTCCAATATGCACGCATATTTTAAACCTCACGTGAAAAGTGTCTCACAATGGACGTCAGTGACACGTTAGGAAAATACTCGCCATGACTCCTCATTTGTTCTCTTCAAGCGGCTTAGTAATCCAACCAAAAGTATCACTAGAGATAGCCACAAATATATGAGTGTAACAGAAGTTCAATGCCGTGGAAAATGAGTGAAGAGTGGCAACCAAAGCGAAGATTGAAATCGGTAAATCCGAGAACATAGGCACTTCCGTCCTTCCCCTCCAAACCTTTCACTTAACCTTACCCTTTCAGTTCCTTAACACGTATCATACCGCTCTCCGATGAATGAGAAATAAGAAACTATTCTTTCCTTTAAAAACCCGCACACGGTATAGATTTCACAATCCTAGGGCGGACATCGGGGAACAGGTCCAAGAACCCGTTCCACCTTGTAGCATTACGCCCGTAACATTTTTAAGCTTCCCAAGGGGCTTTGGAGAGAAATCTGATTCCCCGTCTTACACAAAAACTCACAGATGGATACTATACATCTTCCTATCTCACGGATTAATTTTATCTTCCCCTTCTACCACTACATAGATTATCCTTATTGCTCATTCACGACCGTCGCCGCGCTCTTTGATGGATTGAAGCGTTCAAGGAAGCCGTGCGCCGATTACCATACACAAAAATGCTGCGAGGTGTTTGGGGGTCAGGTGTTAAAATACGACGCGTAATGGTGAAAGAAAGAAGGATTTGCTCGGAGGAGGAAGATAAGAAGAAGATGAAGGGCGCAGGCAGAGGAATGGAAACGACGGTCTTGAAAGGTTATGCCGCACAAAAGAGCCTTTGTGATGCTATACGAATACGAACAAATAAATATATTACTGAAAATGATTAAAAAAAAAAAAATTGAGAACTTCACACCAGGAGGAAATGTAAGGGAACGGAGATGCTCAAATCATACCACAGTGAGATTGGTGGATTCCTATGAAATCTAACTATACTTCCTGGTCATGTGAACTGGAGTTTTGTTGCTTTTTCCCCTTTGCATTCGATATGATTACACGTAGAAACCAACAAACTTCAATTTATGAGGTCTGATATAAATGAGATAAAACCAAGCGCACGAAAAAAATCAAAAGTTATTCAATCTCACATTCAGCCAAGACCGAAAGGTTTAGAAAAACATTTACTCTGATTTGTAACATTGATAATGCTGTACAAGTTATAAGCAATGTTCAACCGTGGATACACAAAGTAAAAGGGAAACCCAAAAAGAACATGTCCCTTTAAACTTCAATTACAAATACAACATCCCATAATTATCGTTTTTTGGCAATCCCGCAGCTACAGGTATACTGTTTTGGTTTAATAAAAATTGATATTACCCGCGATAACTTGTAAAAATGCGATAAAATGAAGAACCTTCATATGGTACACTATTTTGCAAGCAGCAATATTTTTAATTAAAATGAGTGAAAAATTAAATGAAATGGCTCGAGCTTGTAGAAATAAATATCGTGCAGTATTTAGGATTCCTTCCCCAATGGTTTAAAGTTAATTTAAAAGGTTACCAGCCAAAGGAAACTTTAAATCATTAATTATTTTTCCATTAACCGGAGACAAGAGCAGGAAGCTATATCTTGCAATGATTTTTGAAATAAGGGATCACAGCTTGTATTCACAATGTTGGATTCGCTTATTCCAAAGATGGGAATCATGCTCACTCTATTCCCACAGTATCGAAGTGGAGAGGAAAAAAGGTTTTCCGTTATAAACCCGTTTTATCCGAGGAAACTAACTCGGGTGGACTTGAACCAACCGGAGACCCAAGCACCTTCCACTGGCATCTAAAACTAATGGTCGAAACAGAGCAAGGAGATGAGGTGTAAAATGGAGAAGGTCAATTGCTGTCAATTGCAGAGGATGGAAACGCGCGTGAAAGCGAGGAGAATATAAAGAGAGGGAAAGGCAAAAAAATGAGAATAAAATTAGAGTGGCGAGATGGGGAGGAGGGATGCTTGCGAGGTGATGGGGGGAGCGGGCGAGAGGGGTGGGGGTTGTTAGGGGAAGGAGGAGGACGAAGGCATGTTACCTGGAGAGGAGACGGATGGAGTGAAGAAAATCTTTCGGCTGGGAGTGGCTGCGGGAGCTAACGGTAAAAGCCAGCTCTCGGGGGAGATTAATGAAATGTGGAGGAAAGGAGTGGAAGACGGGGAGAAAGGGAGAGTACAGAGAGAGAGAGAGAGAGACGGGGAAGAGAGAGAATGGACAAAAGTGAGGGAATGAAGTGTGAGGGGGGGGAGAGAGAGAGTGGATAAGGGGGACGGAGGGTGACTGAGTGGGAGGAGGTGCGTGCACACCCTCTCTCGGTGGCTGGAGACGACATTCGCGAGACAGTGGAGCCAAGGTGAACCGCTCCCCTTTGTATAAGGCACGGCCGCTAAAAGGAATCGACCAACGGCGCGCCAAGCGGACGGGAGGCAAAACGGCTCCACCCTCCTCCTCTCCATTACGGCCTCCCTATGTGAGTAAATATAAGCTCTTTTTATTGTCGGCAAACTGCAACCCAAACCCCTCCTGTGAATGCTTTGACACTTTTTCGGTCCCGCGCATCGTTAACGGATCGAGCGGTAAAGGAAAAAACTACTCGTATTTCACGTGTGCAATAGAAATCCAAGCGTCGTCTTCTTTATGAAATTAAATTTCGATCATGAAGGTTCCGAAGGGTCCCATTTAAATCCAGGCGTCCCATTTAGAAGCTTACTTACCCTCTTAAGGGCTGACGAGAAGCCAATGGGAAAAATACCCGATGTTTTAGAACAATATCCTACGAAAAAAATAAGGGCGCGAACAATAGAGCTAAAGTATTATTTCGAGAGAAATAACTTAGGCCATATACATTTAAATGCATCCATATTTGAGAAATTAAAATCATGTGTTTCTAATATTGGGAAACATGAATTTCAGCCTAAAAGGAATTTTAACCACTTTTCGAACGCCTAACCCAGAACTACACGAATCGAGGCAGAAAAAATCGAAACCACACATTTGCATATCTTTGCGCAACTTGTATTCGTCATATTTTAAGCAAACATTGAATTATTTGTTTCATTTCAGTGGAGTAAAAATCAATGAACACCAACAAGGCATTCTCGAGTTTGTGAGAACAACCTTCCCCTCCGCTCGTTGACATTTTATTCTCTCTCGCATCCCCATCCGGGTGCCCGCCACTCCACTTCGTCGCTTTCCAATTTTCATGGCCCCCCTCTCTCCCTACGATCACAGCCACCCTATCCACACCATTGCCTCTGCTATGCGTAGTTCCCGCTGAGGTTAAGGACTAGAGAAAGAGGGTGAGCAAAGAGACCGACGATACACGCCCGTGTGGCAAGACCCGGCAAAGGGCACTGAAATCCTACACTGGAGCACAGTAAGAAAGAAACGAGAAAAAACCATGTATCTCGCATCAATTTAGAGATCATTAAGGTCGGAATGATTAAATGTAAACGAAACCGACCCATGCCTCGACTCCCACGACATGGAAGACATAAAACTTGAAAGCATATGGACGTGAGAATATTTGTAATTTGAAGGTGCAATAAAATATTGCGAAAAAAATTGTTTTGATTTTATTCTCCATTAAACATTTGGCAAACTATGCTCGTAAGTTACTGCCTTTTGTCGAGATGACGGAAAAAAACAAGAACTTTTACTTTGATCTATCGTCATTGCTTATAGGAAGTTAAGAGAGTGATTTTAAAGTGAGACATGCCATGCAGTATATGCCGCATAAAAATGAAGATCATTGTAGCGAGAAGAGCAGTCCTATATAAAGTGCAAACGTAAAACATTTAGTCACACTGTGATAAACGATGCAGCATGATGGTCGAAAATGTGTGTACAAGATATTGAGTGAGCAAGCATCACTACTGGATTCATGGAGATAAACTTTCACTGCACATCATAAATGCTGGAATTTAAGGACATTTAATTTCCAGAACGTCGCTTGGGAAAGTGGGCTGTGTACTCGAGTCCTTTAAACACAGGGAAGCCTCAGCGATTTTTGAATTTTCAAATTGGGCAAATGTCGGGGTCGCCTCATGATCTGACATATACTTTCAGTAAACGAAAAACACCCTGGAAATAAATTAGCAAATCTGCTTCCGCAAATGTCATGACTCGGGGACGCATGCGTATATATATATACATGATGGGGCAGGGCCCAAGAATTATGCGGAGAAGCACTGGAGTCGTTATCCATTAGCACCCAGACGACGTGAAAGCAAGAGAGAGAGAGATTATGGCCTTACCGGCGCGTCGCCCGGGTGAGGTCACTCACAAAAAAACGGCAGAGGGGTCACACCTATCAACGCCCTATGGTAATGATGCGAGACGAACGCGGCTTGGCCTAAAAAGCGTCGATTCTAGCAAAGCAAACAAACCGCTGAATTCACAATTGCGCACCCCGACCGACAAGACCGATGCCGGGCTGGTGCGCGAGACGCGAACACACCCGACATTCTCTCGTGACGTGGATGGAGTTAAACCATGAGTCCGTTAGCGCACCAAGAATTCTTCACTTACAGTCCTTTGATAGCGTCTTGAAGACTTATAGAGACGTGTAATTTTAAATTTCTACATTTACAAAAGAGAAGTGCAATTATGGCGCAAGTAGTTTTTAGAAAATCCCTGATTTTTTTAAAATCTACCCAACATAGCTTGATGGCGTGTGACAGATCTAGTTCTATTGTGACTCAATTCGTTGCATTTAGATAAACATTAAAATTTGGTACAAAGTTTACCTCATTATGAAGGTTGGATTTTTTAACATTTGCTTACACTGAAAAGTTGACCTTTTGGATAAGCTCTTTCAATAATGATTAGGACAGTATTGGCCGTTCCGATCGGGTTCGTAGCACTACACTCACACATTGTAATGAATACAATCTCAAAATATAACATTAATAACCGATGATCAAACAAAATATTTAAATAATTTTAACGTTGAATAAAAAATTTAAAAAGACGTACTTAAGAGATGTGATTAAATAAAGTGTTCGCATTTTCTAAGTTGAAATGAAGAAAAAAGAGCGGAAGTCAATGACTTGCAATAAACCACTGCTCAAACTAACTTAACAGCCTGAAAAAATCGCCACCGCTTGACCGAAATCCGGGCCGAAATTCGACAACCCCAGGAATACGTGAGGAGGGGCCGAAAAAACGTTTCTCCGGGAGAATGTACATAAATTCGGATGATATATTCACATTTCTCCTGCTCCGGAACGTGACGCGGAAGATACTTTAGCCGGTGACGGGATGGGGAAGAAAGAGAAAATCGCGGGAGAGGAGACGTGAAGGGCACGGAAGGAGACGGGTCACTTTCATCACCCACATAATCCCCCCCTACCTCCTTAACGTGAAAACACACGCTGAAACAAGCTCGAATGCGGAAAGAAGAGCAGGGATGGACCTATGGGGAAGAAATCGCCCGACGGGGGAGAAGATTCCGTCAACCGGTTGGTCTTCGGGCGTATTTCCCATAATGTCTCGCTCCTCCTCGAAAATGGACACGGGTCGAATTTCCGAAAGAGAAATCAGGGGACTCGCCGAGAATCGCAATTTACGCGTAAACATCCGGGGGAAAATGTTGAAAGAAAGCAGGAAGAGAACCCTGATCGAAAAACATAATAAAAACCACGTTTTCTCCACAAAATATGACTTTTATTCTACGAGTATTTCTATCGATTACTAATTTCGAATTCTACTTTTCCTTTCCAGGTGGAATTGTTGGGAGGTCGGGGAGAGAAAAAAAGTAAATTTGTAGGCCAAAAGCAATAGATGGGAAGGATGCGAAGAAAGAAATGCTGCCAGAAACAGGGAGAAGAATGGGGACATTACTATTTTAGGGACAAAAAGCGCATGAACCGAAGGAGAAAAAAAGGATAATCCATTATTCCCACCACTTGCCTAAAAGCGATAATTTACATGAAATACACTCTTGGGAAAAGTAGCTTCCGTCCAAACGGTCCATTCCCACCTCGAGTGGGAATCATCGCGCCAAGAGAAGTTCACGGGGGCAGAAATAAATGGAATTTCCCTCCCCTTACACCGCCTCACTTCATCCGGGAGAAAGATTCGCCATTAGGATCCCCTCGGCA
Organism: Hetaerina americana; assembly: GCF_022747635.1. NCBI lineage: Eukaryota > Metazoa > Arthropoda > Insecta > Odonata > Calopterygidae > Hetaerina > Hetaerina americana. The sequence goes on from NW_027287128.1 coordinate 479,123, forward strand.
AAGTGGCAGGGAGCGGAGGCGATATCATTGTTTTAAAAAGAATGATAGGAGGAGTGAGGGAGATGTATATGGGAGATAAGAGGTTGTGGGCTCTGGGGCGAGAGAAAGAGAGAGAGAGGAAATAAATCCTCTCGAGACATTGACTGTGTTCGCTCAAAAAAGGAAGAATGCGGGGTGGTGAGGGCGGGAAAAGGGGTGGAGGGATGAGGGATATGCGGTCACCCTCAAAAGAGACTCCTGGGGGACGGGGAAATAAGGAAATGAAGGGTTTAAATGAAAAATAAAATACCACTCCGTATGGTGCCGCCCCACCACCTCGCAATGAACTCCCCACCGCAGAAACCTCTTAAAACAACCCAACGTCTCACACCCTCCGCACCTCTCAGCTTCCGAAAGGGTTCTCATTTTGTGCCACCATCCGTGCCACTTGGCGTCACTTCTTTGGTTCCCTCATCTACCCGCCCCACCTCCGTGACCGTCTTTAATGCCTCCCCGCGGTGGGCACAGAAAAGGAGCTTGAGTGCGTGTGTGGGTCTGTGTGCCTACATGGCGGTGCGGAGGGGCCGGCCGCGTGGGAATCGTGTGCGAAATAGCAGTAGAGAAGATAATAGAGGGAAAACTGCAGTGTTGTTAGGAAGTGGGGGAGAGGGACCACGGAGGGTGGGGTAAGGGAAGGGGCTTGGGCTTGAGGAGCGATACTTCCCCGCGTGGTTGGTGCATCGAGCGAGTCCTGGGCGCAATCAACTCGCAACCCCCCCCCCCACTCCCCCGTTTAAAATTGCTCGACCGCTAAAGCGAAACATTTTTCCATTCCTCGAACCGTCGCTTCATGAAAGAAGAGACTGAACAAGCGCTTAGGAGTCCCAACTCACATCAGCAATCGGGTAAAAAAACGATGGGTAAAATCGACCACAGGGCAAGATATACGGATCATACGTTTCCGAGACAAATGAAATCCCTATGAAATAAATCGCAGCAACATCTCATTAAGTTGTAATATTTTTTTCCGAGCCACCCCTATTTCTCCAGCGTTTTAGATGAAGAGCCCGGCTAGATTTTAATAGAGTACACCTTTTCCGTGCAGCTCTAGATCTTCATGCTAGTTTTGAAAAAATAAACAGCCTTATTTGTTATTCGTTGATTCTAATTTTTTTATTTCACCGGTAGATCCGACGTAGTTACCACTTCATGAATGAAATTTCATTAGCTATACATGGGTAATCCGCTCAGGCATTATTGCCAGGCTAAAAAAAAGAGAATATCAAACGTTCATTTAATGCTGTCAATAAGAACATTTATTCCGTTAATGATATTGTATGTATATATTCAAATTATAGCTTTATTGATTTCGCTTTTGATTTTAATAATTATTTTTAAAGAAACAATCGTAATTCTTTCGTTCATACTATAGATACATAACGAACTGTTCTTATTTTTTTTAACTGATCCTCGATGTTGGATGACATATAACTAAATCTATACAAATACTCGGCTGCGATCCACAATAACGACACTCGAGAAACTTAAAAAGAGAAGAGATTCAATCTACGTGTCGCGATGTAGCAGATCATAAAAGGTATTCACGAGTATTGAACATTCCTACACTTTTAATTACAAATGAATTACGCCCCAGGCGGTGCGAATAAATAAACAAAAACACACTGTGTATAAAATTTAATTTCACCAACAAAGGTATAACCTTGTCGAATGCTCAAGTTTCACTTTAAATGAAGCTGGATAAATGGACCTATCTTGAATTTAGTCGACAAGCATAAGATCATCACCAGCAGTGATTACCGTGATAAACGACAATATTCCTAAGATGATCACATTAAATATCACTTTTCAGGAATGGGCAATGCAAAAATAGCGTGGGTTTCGCGAAAACATTGAATGGCAGACCTTCGTATATATTCCCTGCCCTGCACTATCGGGACATTTCTAATAAGCACAATGGCGGCGCACCATTCTTGCTGCGAGAGCTGGAAAGGGAGTAAGGAGGGCGTATCGTGAATGTGGATGAAACGTAATAGGCGAGACGGTATGCGAGCTTCTCACGACGCACTGACTCAGCCCACGGGGAAGGAACGAACAACCCAGCGCCGAGTCCCGGGAGATATCGAAGGAGGGAGGTGCGCGAAGGTTCTTGAGAGGAAGGAAGTCGAACGCTGCGTAGGCTGATTGCTGCATAGGTATACCGCACACTATCCGTGGACGAACAAAACTCCCTTACAATATGAGCCACTTGGAATAGTGTGTGCGGGGAGCGTAGGACGAGGGCCGCGGCGGTGAAAAAGAACAAATATGCGTGAGAATCGCTTTCCTGGAAAGTTGAGGAGAAGGTCCTTTCCTTGTCCTACCGTCCTGCGTTTTTCTCCGCCGACCCCATTCTGAGTCCTTTTGCGACGGTAGAATACGCGGGGAGGCAGGCTGATAGGGGATTGCGAAGAAAAATATAATCCAGGGGGTGTTTAAGATCCATCAACTTGAGGTCTAGCGGGAAGATAATCGCATTGAAATCGCCCAGAGCGCGAGGATTCACATGCGTAGCAATACGTGTAGTTTCAAAATAAAACAGCGACGTATCGATGAGGGCAACCGGAAAGTCAAGGAGACTCCCATTCAAAGAAGGTTTGGAGAGAGAGAATGAAAACCAATGCTATTATACTAACCTAACTCTTTCATCAAAAACATGAATATGATGCAACTGTATGTTTTGCTTAGGCTCGTAGCAAACAACAGTCAGGTCCAAAATCGAAAAATCACTTATTTATGTCCATTAGGTCCCGAAACAATTATTCTACGAACTGATGTGCCCACATAAAATTATTAAATACAGAAATAATTCAGAAATAATAATACCGCTGATCTCCAGCCTCAGCTTTAGCCTTAAGCAAATCATCATTTGAAAAACATTGCCGGAAGTTTCAATGGTTGAATTACTATGGTTCTCCCTCTAAACCACAGCAAAAAATAAAATGAAATGAATAGAATAATTTTGTCAAATGAATATCTAAACACGAAAAAACTATTGAATTTTCTTTCACTTTATATGAGCTTCCAGAAGATTTAGCATCATTCCCTTTCAGAAGATAGAAGATAACTGAATATTCTGAAGGAAAACGTTACCAATGCAAACACAAACTGACCATTAAAACATTAGAATAAAACATTATTTATCCTGAGGCATTGTTGGAAGTCAAGCACACCAGGTTAAAGTACAGGAGAATTCGTTGGACGGAAGAGAGGGAGAAGAGACGATTTTTCAAAATAGTAGGCTGGACCAGATATTGTCTTTATGTGGCCATCACACCCCTTCCATAACACAGACAGCCAAAATATTACAACTCCTTCCAAGTCGAGAGAGGAGCCCTGAGCAACAACTCTTCAGCCGAAAAGTGGCCCCTTTCTCCCCCGCGTTCCCTCTCCAATCCTCCCGGCTACAACTTTTTTTTTCACCGCAACCAACCCTTTTATTCCCATCTCCCCTGACGAAAACCTTGGAGAGACTCGCGAATTATCTCGACACGTGCGTCCATCCCTTCAACCTGCCCAGTATCAAAAAGTAGTACATAGGAACGAACGTACATACGACTCTCCGCCAGTGCTGCTTCCCACCGCCCTCCCATCTTTTTTTCAAATTCATCATCTCCCGCTACCCCTCCCCCCATCTATTAGTTTACGTCAATCGTCCGTCATTATCACGAGGTCATCGCACTTATCACAGCGCTGCTTTAATAAAGCGGACGTTAAACCTCCCCACCCTAAGCCCCCCTCTCCCTCATACAACCCCCTTCTCCACTTGCCTTAAAAATTCCACTCCATCCTCAACCGGCTACTCCATCTACCCCTCGAACCCCTCCAATCCCCACCACAACTCACCCCACCTTCACTCCGCCATCCCTCCCCATCTCTAATTCCTCACTTCCTTCACTGCCCATCAAAGCCTCCTTCCTCTCCTTCCGTCCCCCCCCCAGAAGGACTCCACCCTTTCCTTTGCAACTCCCCCTCCTATCCTTCCACTCGCCCTTCCCTCCTCTCCTCTAGTCCCCCTTCGCCGAGCTCTCCTCCCCGTCCTGCTACCTACTCTCGTCCTACGACCTTTTTTCGCCGAGTGCAGAAAAATTTATATTAGTGGGGGGAGGGCTATATAATCATCAGCGTCTGGTGTGGCTCTCCGGATATGCTGTTCGGATGCTTCTTTCTTCTCGAAGGACGATGAGTTCAGCCAGGTCAATGCGGAGAGAGTGAGTTAGGGGAAGAGAGAGGGAAAGGGCGAAGGAAGAGGGAGCGAAAAGGAGGGAGGAGAGAGAGGAGGAGGATATTTCGACCACCGGAGGCGGGAGAGGGAGGGACTCAAGGGTGGATGGAGAGAGGAGGTAGGAAAGGGTGGGACGGTAGGCGGGTAGAAGGGGTACGACGTTGGGGGGGAGAAGATTTTTCTCCCCTTGGGGCAAATATTTGGTTGGCATGGAACGCTTTTTAACGGCGAGTTCACGCGTACCAGCGTTTAACGCGTGGTGTGTGTGCAACATGAGATGTTTTCCCGTGTGGCCTCGAACGCTTCGCAAGTTCTTGTCTAGTCTGGGAGATTTGACGAAATTATTTCTCGGAGAAATTACCAAATTGAGCCAGGAACTAATTGTAGTTACTATATTGACATCTGGTGTCAAGAATTTATCCAAAAATTTTGATCTCATTCCAGAACTTTTCTCCATCAATCAGTACACGCTTTTTGGACTCGCCTTTTACGACGGGCGAAATTAAAAACGAAGATGAATTAATTCAAAAATCAAATGAAGAAGGTTCATCTCCCCCTCGTTCCGAAATTGGAATATAAAAACTGTATAGTTGCATGTAGCAGCAGACCGACGAGTAATTCTTAAATGGGTAAAAAATATTCTATCGATGACGATATAATTTCTAGTTTAGAATTAAACTCTTATTGCAGGGAAAAATTAAGAAAGATTATTTCCCTTCAGGTCTTTCTTGCCAGCGAAAAATTATTTTTTATTTATACCCCCTAATATTTTGATTAGTTAACAAATAGAGGTAAGGATACAGACGTGTGAGAGCTTGATTACAAAAAGCTTGATTACAAAAAGATTGATTACAGATTATCTCTTCACGAGTTGGAATAAAATTGTTGACGTCTCTAGCAAATAAAAATTAACGCCATATACTCATTAATGAAGCTATTGCTTCATACTTCAACGAAACAAACATTTTTGGGCGTGGTCACCATGTTAGGTCCAACGCTCAATTAGTTTGCTGAAGGTGGTGTGCATATTGGAGCAAATCCCTTCACTTGACTTCTAATGTACAACGCTCGTTCAAATGGCCTCGTAAGGAAAAGCAATTAACTGAGTGAAGGACATATAACGGTATATTAGGGAGTCGCATAAATCACATGGAACGTATTCCATTGTACCTTCAGCGGAAGAGAGATCAATGCGCTCAAAATAAGTGTCAGTGAATAAATATGGGCATGGGAACGGGTGATATTTACGCGAGGCAATCATTCGTCACCGGCAAACACTGCTCGCTTCAAGGAAAGCATTTGAAGAGAGTATCAAACCCCAAGACAATGCCTGGATTTGTTGCAAGGGAGAATGGAAAGGAGGCAGCGATCGACTTTCTGGAAACGCGGAAAAATGAACGATCGGCAACGGCAAAATTCTTTGCGTCTGTTTCCCGAGTCTATTGCAACGCCCTTACATGGTTAACAGCCTAGCCTCTTCAATTACGTGTGCCTTACTAATTTCTCTTGCACAGTTATTTCTCTGCCTTTAACGGGATCTAAACTTGGAGTAGTCATTCGGATCGACACAAACTAGTTAAAAAAAACCATGAGGCGGTGCGAGTTACTTGACTTTACTTCCGAAACTCTGGTTATTATTGATAGTTTATATAATAAATGAGAATTAGAAAACAGCAGCTTGAAAGCTATAAATGAACTTCAAAAATTGGTGACTATAAAAAAATAAATAAATAAATAAAGTAAATATTACTAGACATGGGAATCAGATATCTGTAGAGGCCAACTTCTGAGCGGAAAGTAGATTACTATGCGGGGAGTGTAGAACTAGTAGTCCCAACATTAGAGGGATAGTAAAACCATGCATCTCCTTTATGAGGGAAAGTAACTTTGACAGTTCCACTTTTAAATGAACTTTATTCAACAATGCATTTCGACTGTTATGAACCATCATCAGATACACTTTTGAAAGTGGAAGAGTGCAAAGTTATTTACCCTCAAAATGAATGTCTTTCACTATATCAAGTCTAACGCCGTAGAGAACATATGGAACTTCCCCAACCCTCGGTTAAAGATAATGCTGTAGTATTCTCCCCGGCCTTCCTCTGCTTCCATGAATCCGAACCCGACCATGGTAGGAACTCGCTTACCTCTATGGGCGTAGATTACGACCACCTCCTGTCCTAAATAATAATGAAAGCCTTTGATGCATCTCTTGATAAAGGAATATATGATTTTATTCCGTTTAGTCAGTTCCCCGCAACCAGTATATGACAATCACAAAAATGCTCACTTTTTTGGTAGCAATCCGTTTCACTAGGAGCATTGACCCGCACCTTGAAATCCCGCGGAAGCACTCTTTTGCAACAGCTTGCGGCGAGTGATTCTGTCGCGGAAGGATGATGACGTCACTATTCTTCGAAAGTGATCTATTTTTGCTTGTGGCGGAGGTGTTACCCGAGAGAGACAAAGAGGGGTTGGGAGGAAGGAGTGAGGGGAGGGGTGGAAGGAGTGAGGGGAGGTCGGGGAAGAAGGGAGGCCGGGAATGAGGACGTTGGTTGAGGTGGAGCAGAAGAAAGGGAAGGGAGGGAGAAAAAGATGGATGGGGAGCGGTCCGGGAAATCATACAGAAATAAAAAAGAAGAATTAAAAAGAGGGGTAATGATAGCGATAAAATTTCATTGATCATGTACACCCTTGATGGCAGCGGACGTTCTTTTACGTAGATTTGCTCGTTTGTAAATTGGACTGACTGTGCTAGAATGGACGAGATATGGCTTTGCAAAAGTATTAGTGCCTCAAGGAGAAATGAATAACGAATGACATATGCGTGACTCACTTGGGCTATATACATGGTTAGGGCATAATTATTCGGCACTAGTAGTTTTTGGAGGAAAATTAGACCAGGAAGCAGCCCATAACACCGAAATAAGATCTTCTCGAAGGGTAACCGTCCAAGAGCTAACTCTGTTCATCCAATCATATTAACTTAATTGTAATAAACGGTCAAGTGAATAGTGAGATGAGGTAAAATATAGCATTTGACTGATTAGGCAACCATAACAAAATTTCTTTCATCAAAGAAACAAGTGCTTCGTATCTAAATTTTTACAAAGAGCAATAACAATTTGTAAATATATTGTAAAACTTTCCCTAGTAAACGTTTGAGGATCTGACATTCCCAAATATGATCATGATCAAAATAATATACATCAAATATTTACATTCCGATAGCCGATTCATTAAAAGATGTAGATTTAATGATGAAAATAGAGAAGGATTCAATTTCACGCCATACGTTAATACTCGTTGTATTCAAGAAATAAGGTCAGTTTTTTGTTTTAAGTCACAAAACTTACACTATGCAGATCCTACGTGGACTTTTTGTGCAACAACCATTCCGAGAATTCGAAACGTCATACATTTTTCCTGTCCCAGAATATTTATAACTTCCTTTGACCAAAATTCCACATTGCCAGCGCATCACAATTGGAGGAGAAAAAAACGCATTTCGAACTCGAGAACTTCAAGCAAAAATTACCCTCGGAGAAATTCTTGCAGCAAAGGAAGGGCGGAATGCCATTTATTCTCTTTAAGTTTGCATTCCTCGTCCCAAGACTATCCTCGAGGAGCACAGACGGCAATTTTAAGAGGCGTTACACGAGTAGCAGAGGTGTGCAAAAGCAATTCCAATCTAGAAGTTAAGGGGAATGGGAGAAGAGAGAGAAAGAGAGACAAGAGTGAAAGAAGCCTTGCGGTTAGATACCATCTTAATTATTTCTGTGAATTTCTCTGCGACCACAAGGATCAGGGTGCAATGCGGTAAGGAGAGAGGGAGAGGTGGAATGAGTGATGCATGGAAGTGGGGAAAGAGGTGAAGCAGATGGTGATCAGGGGGAAAAGATTCAAAGTACGGAAGACCTAAGGAGTGTGCGTATGTGTGTTCTGGGTGGGGAGGTGAGGGACAGGAGTAGAGGGGAAAAACAAGACAGGACGTTATACAGCGGCAAAGTGTTACCGAGAAATGAAGGATTTTGAAGGATGTGGAATGGCCCCTCCAGGGCAGAGTCTCTCCTCTCTTCGGCGACCACGCTTCCTCTCCACGGTATGCGCGGGGCCTCCGGGTATAGGTGTCGGCCGAGAGAACGAACGCGATACTGGTAGGCGGAAAAAGGGCTAAAAACAATGTCGAAGTGTTGAATTCCTCGCCGCCGCGCAGCGAACCTTTATTGCTCCGGGAGTGCTCCCCCATCGAGGGCTGAGTGGGCTGAGGAACGGAGATACAAACCTTTTCTTTAGCGCCAACACTTTCTCCTCTCGCTCTCTTTTTCTCCTCCTCCTTTGTTCGACCTCCTCCTCCTTCCGGTCCACGCCCCGCGTATACACACGGGGAGAATGTCTCTCGGAGGAATCGCGTATAAAGGGATGCCGACCACCACCACTGGGATGGGGAGTGAATACCCGCCTGAATGGGAGTGAAACCATCTCACCGCTAGAAGGTTTTTGTTTACCGGGAGTACGGAAGAAACGATCGAGGATAGTGGGAAGGGACCGTTTCGGGTAGGGAAGACTGTGCGGGAGCGAAAAATGGCGCGATCTCGAGCGTGGAAGGGATCGCCTAAGTCCAGGCGAGGGATCTAAAGGGAGCGATCGGAGACACCCTCTGCCGTGCCCCCCCCCCCTCGCGTCCTCCACCACCCATAGGGGTCAACATCCACACAGTCGGGAAAGGAAAGAAGAGTAGGAGTGGACGGATACCCACGTTCATCTATCGGTGCGTGGGTCTGTCCAATTTCATTGTTGCTCTGAGTTGAGATTGACCCTAAAGGTGTAACAAAAAATTTACAAAAGCACTTCTCGCTACATGAACTGCGGAACACGACGTCGACGCCACGCCCATGCGAGTCAGGTGGGAAGAAAAAAAGATCGTCACGACCCTAGATAAATCCTGAAAATAACGCCAAGAATGTAAGCATAAGATATGCTTGGCGGAACTCACGCCTGAATACAAAAAAGTATTCTCATGCGGTTTAACTGCCACCACAATAAAATTTGAGAGAACAAAAAATAAAACTATAGACACATTCCAAATATATTATAAGTCAGTCCCAGGTAAGCAAAGGGAAAGACAGTCAAAATGAGCTAAGTATAGATTTAGATTTAATTACGTGCCTGCTTGATGAGGATAATTATAACCGGTTTAAGTCCGATTTTCTCATTAATTATTTTTGAATCAAGAAATACACGGATTTTAATATGGTGAACCAGGTAATGATGCCCAAAGAATATACAATAATTGTAGTATATAATAGTAGAAAATTGAACAAATTTAGGAAAATATTATCTCAAAAGATTTTCCTTACCCGAATAGTTCTTTTCAAGAATTACAATTTTTTAGAGTAAGCAAGGAAAGAACACCATGATAAAAACATACTCCACATCCTAGTATGAAGTATCTATATAAATATCGTTCAATACAGAGACATTAATTCATTCGTTTCAGTGGTGGTAACACACAACTATATTCGGTATCTAAACAAACGTATCTTCCAAAATTACCAAAATTATTCATCAAAATTGGAAGTAAGTGCAACCAAAGTTAGGGTGATTGCTCGATTGTTGTTGTTATATGATCCGAGGAACGGAAAAGATTTCAAGGATTCATCAAAAGACATTTATTACCGACGACCATACCCGAAGGGGGAGTGACATTCGCAAGGGCAGAGACAAAAAAGCAAAGAAATAAACAGACAAAAATGAATGTTAAATAAGTGCAAATACCCGGGGAGCGAGCTGTCAACACGTGCTGCTGGAAAGCGTCCACTCATGAGTCGAGGAAGGAGAATCAACACACAACTTAGAAAAATTATATCCCTGAAAACTCGACATGTCGGCACCATTTTCTCCAAAATGGAGGAAGAGTCGGAATGGGAAAGGAAAACGGAGGGAAGGAAATTAAAACTAAAAAAAGAGAGATTCAAGAGGCAGACGATGAAAAGGAGACGGAATGGCGAAAGAGACGAGCAAAAAAAAACTCCGGCCATTTTTCCATAATACGAGAATTCCCAGTATAATAATACTCAAGGTCGTGGGGAATTCAATTCAAGAGGAGAGGAGTGAGGAAGAGACGTAAGAAAATGATGGGGGAGGTAAGGGAGAGGAGAGAAGAGGTAGGCTGAGCTGTGAATACTATATTCCGAAATGGCAGACGACGAGAGGGAAGAAACGGCAGAAGGGTCATGGAATGGAGAGAGAGCGTGGGCGCTTGAGGGAGATACTCGAGAAGTAAAAAAAAAAACAAATATAGAAACAGAGGAGAGATTATAAAGAACAAGGGAGAATTTCGTGAGGTGGGAGGATTCGGATAGGGTTCCGCAGGTGGGCAGCGAATGAAAAGGAGAGGGCTGGCGGGGAGTGGAGCCTCTCATGATGGAGGGGAAAGGGCATTAACATACGCCGCGCGTACGGTTCCTCCGTGTGCATCCCACGCACGGGGCCGTGTGTCCTTCTGGTGGCGTGGTGACCGGACCGGGATAGGGAATCGGGCGGCAGAGGGAGGACAGGGAACGGATGGAAACCCATGAGAATCGGCAAGCGAGGTTATGTCCATCTCCGCGTGGTGCATATTCTATTGTTTCTTGCATATCCACTTAGTGATCGTCGTTGCATTTTTTACCCCCGCTTCAGAAATTTTACGTGTTGGAATGTTTTTCGACGCGGAAAGTAGATAGGAAGGTGTGGAAAAGATCGCCTTCGGTTCAATTTGAATGAAAGATATACAGTAATAACTACTCTCGATACTTAAGGCATAAGCTTCAGCTTAGGTTTAAGCGAGGCAATGCAAGACAATACACCTTCCACAAAGTCCTAAGTGCCTAAAAATTGGCTGAAGGAAAAGTCAGAAAAATTTCCCTGAAATGGTAATTCAATTTTTCCCCGTGAGGTAAAACTCATGATCTAACGCAGCAACTCTGTTCAGGATAGAAATTATCATTTTCATTAATCGAAGGGGAAAATGTAAAAAAGAGCCAAATATAAAGCAAGCAGTCTCCATTCATGAAGCGATTCAACTTTAAGGGGACTTTTAACTTTCTATCTCAAATTCAAGAGCTAATCTCCCAAATGACTCGAGGCGAGAGAAAAGAAAAGGTCAATTTAATTGCCCAATAGTAACACCTATCTAAGAGTTACATTTTTTATTACCGACTAGGCTTTGATGTACTAACATCACCATTAATTACATCATTTAAGATTACTTTATTATCCTTATAGATAATATGGGGGCCACTTTTGTTAGCTGGTCACACCTAATGGCTTGGCTTGGTTTACAGTATGCAATATAAGCAATGCAATAAAAATACGGTGCAATTAGGCAGAATAATGAATACACAAGAAGCGGACGTTTTGTTTGCAATGTATTCCTTATCGGAGTCCTGCTGCGCGGTACTTCCCACACGAAACACGGCAATTTTTTTTTTTTTATCTTTACGATTTGTTTGCTAAGAATTTTCTCACCCTTGGCAATGAGATTGTTAGCCCTACTGGTGTGCCTCCAAAATCCTTCCACAGCAATGTTTTCAGCTTGTCTGGGACGGTTAAGTGAAAGCGAGCCGCAGGATTTCATGCTATGAGATCATTTTACTATTAAACTTTTGCATGACCCATAGGAAGCTTTAACTCACTACTACGTGGTATTCACTATTATTAATTAAGAAATTGGAAATCCATTTAGTTCAATCATAATTCCTTATGTAAAAGATGATTTGAAATGGTTGAGAAGAGCTTGTCTAGTGCGTCCGTTTCAAGTTTTATTTCCGACTGATTTATGCGTGCTTATTCTCTCTCTTACCTAACCCCTTCTGGTATCAGGTAGACATTCAATAAATAGTTACATACTTTAAGAAGGGAAATGGATAACTAATCAACAACTTCTGAATTTATTTCTCAACTTTAGGAATGAGGAACGTGAGAAAAGAAAGAAGACCCCAAGACGACAAATAAGACAGTACGGCAAGCCATTTCTCGAATTCGGATTACAACCACGAATGCTAAAGCGAAGTCGTAGTTTGCGATTACCAATAGATCTAGTAATCCTATTAAATCCTTTGAAACTGGACATTCCCTTCTCCTGGAGCCTGCATGGTCCTCATGTAGGCGAATTATCCTCTGTCTTACGCCCTAGCCCCGATGAATCATTCAAGAGCTAGCTCGATTCTAAATGACACCACTCGCGGCATGACTTGGTAACTCCTGGTCCAAGTCCGTGGTCTTCGCGGTGACCCACCGACACGGAAGATTTCAAAGAAACATCGAGGGGAGGGGAAGGGGTCGCGGATTTAAATGGGAAAAGCAGTTTGGGCAATTGGGCCGGCGCGGGGAAGATGGTCGTCAGGGAATGAGCGGGCAACAGAGAGCGATGGTGAGGAGTCGGGGGCGGGGGGAAGAAGGTCGCGGGATGGGGATGGGATGGAAGGACGGATGAGCGATGCAGAGAGCAGACATGGAGAGGAGCGTGATTGGATCCGCTGATTAAGGAAGGGTAGGTGTAATTGGGGTCCGAGGGGCGAGCGTAGACTGGCATGCGCCTCTCGGTCGTGCCGCCCGTCCGCTGACTGCAGCACAGCGCAAGGAGCCATGGGGTTCGGCGAGGATTGAGGGGGTGGACGGGCGGATGAGTGACGGCATCGGGAAACCATGAGATCCACGGGACGGGCTAATGGATCGGAAAAGCACGGCTCTCCCTCCGATGGCGTCGAGGAATGTCCGAGCATTTCCTCTAGAAGCTCGACCAAAATTTACGGTCTAAATTTACTTCGTGCACCACACCGATGAAAGATGCAGTTTAACCGAGCAGGTTTTTTTAAAAGCAACTTTGATAGTTTAAGGCTTCATTTATAAAGTTCTAAAAAACGGTGAAATAAGCTTAAATGTTGCCCAACATTTCGATATTCCACAGCGTAACCCATTAAACACGCCATCGAATATATTCGACTCAAAGAATGATCCAATCACAAAGCACGACACCTAAGGAAAGAAACACGCACAAATAAAATTAGGTCCCGGTTTAATGGGATAATGAAAGTTTTCTGCCCGAAAAGCCTTATTTCCCGAGCTTCAGGAAACTTTCTTTAACCTTCAGCACCTCAGGCATAAACGGTGTTTCGATTATCGTGTTTCAAATATGCTCGCGGTTTATACTCCCTGAAAACTTCACGGATGACGATGAATTTTTTTATTATATATCCTCTCAACATTGTCCTCCCGTTTAATAAGAATTGAGAGTTGTGAAAATATTCCAATAGTGTAACTCACATTCTCTATTTTTTCCCCAAGTAGCAATAACGTTTTTTTCTGGGAAGCCTTTTGATAATAAAAGTAACAAAAAAATCTGACATTATAACCATGAGGTTACATCTAGACGTAAACTCAATAATAGGAAACACTTTTCATTATTTCGAGATAGGCATTTTATGAATGGAATACGGACAAATAATAATTCAACTTAGGGGGTAGCCAGCGAGCACAATACCAATCGACTACACCTTTAAGTGATGAAACAAGCGTCTCCATTAAAGATTAGGAATTTTATAAACTCTTCTAATCTAATATCAACTTCTGTTTCCTTGTATTATTTTCCAATCCTCCTCACTTAAATTTTAATAAAATACTTAATTGATCACTGTTGTTATTAACATTATTCAACCGTTGACGGTTCTCCTTGACTGACTTTCTTTGAAAAACTATCCTTCTCCAATTCGTGGACGAGGTTTGAGGAGTGATCACGATGAGACTCAATACCGAAGTTCATGAGCTAAATTTGGCTGCACGTCCAGTGAACCGAGAAAGTTACCGGTACGCCACCGCATTAGCCCCAATACTTTTCATGACGTGACTCAACTTCAATTTTCCTGATGAAAGATTCTGTGCCTTCTGAAATAAAGAAGCGACTAACCTCAGAAAGAGTCAGGCATGACATGCAGCTGACAGATCGGAGAATTACTTGCTCCGCGAAAGTGATGACTATTAAAGATTATGGTTTTAAAATTCATTCATGCAAGTACTGAAAAACCTATTCATGTAAGGCGTGACTTCGGGGCTAAGACAACTTCCTAATTTCAGGCACATGGCTTCCTCTTCTTCTAGAGAATTCTCATACAATAGTGAATGGCACCAGGGCCGGAATCACATTTCAAACTTGAGAACAATATCGGGGAACCCGAATCGGGGTCGCCCTGAAGAGATTGCCCGTGGCCTCACGCCGGTCCCGGGCAGCGCCCTACCCCCTCCTCGCCGAACTCTCCCTCCAGCGCAGGAGCGGCCTAAGAGAAGGAATCATCATTCTTGCTCATGCGGCTCACTTCAATATTCTCTCTTCCTCCCCGCCACTTGCCTGCAAAATGCTTCGCCCAATTGAATTGCCCTTCTCAATAACACGTGCGCGATAAACAACCACGGTAGCAGCCTGCGCCTTTACGGCGACGGCTCGGGGACGAGGGCACCGAGGTGTACGCGTTGCGCCGGTGACGGTTGAACTTGTGGGGATGGGGAGTTTTTGACGGCGGCGTCAGGACCTAAATAAGAAGAGGGTTGGGATGAGGGCAAAGACGAGGAGAAATGGATGGGGAGAAGTGGGCCACGCACGGCCGCGTACTCGAGGATCTTCACAGAAGGCGTTAGAGAGGGGAATGAGGTCCAGGCACCCTGGTCCACGCAAGCCAGAAAGCCGACGAGAAGGACTCAATTTTCCCATTGACCTCTTTGCGGTCGATTTTTTTTTACTTTTGATTTAGCTTAGGAGAGAGGGGGTGAGAACACTCAACGTGAAGGCGGAAGATGAGTAGGTAACTGCTCCTGGATTTCAATTACTTTGCAGAGGTAGATTTTCCAATAATGATGATTAATAATGTGTTTACATACTTCCGTTTAGAGAGAGAGAGTGCCTCACTTCCACATGTTTTTCCGACCTACTGTTTTGAGAACGAAGGCGTGAATTTTGTTTAATGCCTGTATTTTATCGTTCAAGGAATTATAATCAGAATGAAGGAAATGTTTCTCGATAAGGTGCATTGCACCTATAAAATTTCTCCATTTTAATGTATATCAATACTCTGAACGTTTCTAACAAGAATATTCGGGTCAATCGCGTTGCTTACAAAAATAAATAGGCAAGCTTGTATGATAGCAAATTTACCCAGCATTTTCAATCCTGTGTTTCAGTAAAAGGAACGCATCAATCCTGTATTAACGGTATGTAAACATTATTGCTAATGATTCTTTCCTGAGGATTTTTTTAGAACAAGAAGAGTGGCGAGCATGATTCCAGTGCTTACTGGCCGTGAATAAAAATGTAAGTGAGGCAGCATTGCAGAAAACTTCATTTTTTATATCAAACAGAAATTTCTTAATTTTATGAAATTTAACTCCTACCAATAAATTTATAGATTTTGGAAGCATGCATGTGCTCTAAGAAGTCGTATGCAATATTTGCACGATATTTGGGATGAAAAAAAGTATGTGGCCAAAATATTAGCTAACATGACTTCGGCAAAGGTTTTTCCAATTTATGAAAAATTTGTGATGTCATTTTGGTGCCCGCCACATCCTAACTCGGAGAGCACAGGACTCAAGAAACAAGGCATCACTTCAGAAACGGTGATCACAACGAAAATAACTGCGAACCGTTTCCAATTTTGAGAATTAGGATAGGCCACCACCATCACTACCGACTTATTTCTCCTAGTATCTTCAGCGAGACTAATCTTCGTTCCCGCGGGGTTCGAGAGTCAAAACAAGGCGGAGAGTCTATTAGGAATGTGCCAAATGAGCCGACAGTGAAACATCCACCACTAGAGGAATGGAACTCTCCTCCTTATGGTACCTGACCCGACTGCTATCTGGGGAGCGTTCGCCTCACCGTAACTCTCCGGCTTTGACGCGCTCTAGATTCACGCTGCACCAGTTTCCACGAACTGTGACCGGCGCAGAAAACGTTGGCCAACCCCTTCCTCCTACCATTTTTGAGGGGCAGAGGTCATTCCGAGGGTGGAACTGTGCCCGTCCTTTTTTTCCTACCGCTCGCCACGCGGAAGACAACGGTGGCGGCACAAAGGGTAGATGGCGTTCCATGGAGAGAGGAAGGAGGCACAGGATAAAAAAAGAAACGAAGAGAATGGGATAATAAAAGGACGACGACCGTAATGATCCCCATCGAGGGTCCTCTCTCGAGATAGAGGCCAATTTGAAACGCACAAATGGATTCCCTCCTTCCTCCTCCTCCGAAATACTACCCACCTCCCCCGAGTATCCGCAGCATCCTCGCCGGTGGCTCTATCTCCGCCTTTAATTCGAACAACTGCTACTTCCCTTCCGTGCCACTCGGGCCAACCAAAGCATTATCATTTCGCGCGTCCGATATGGGGAAATTTCCTAAAGCGGGGTCCCCGCGAACACCTCTTAGAGCTTGCTCTTTTTTTTCGCCATCATTACTCCCTTCTAAATGGAAAACTCCCGCGATGCGAGGACGTGATTTCCAGCGGGTGCCGTTAGTGAAAGGGGTCCGGGAAGGGGTGGGGAGAGGGTGGGAAGGAGGATTTGCCGGAGGGCAAGGAGGAGGGAAAGGAACTGGAAACGGAATAAGAAGCAGAGGAATAGGGTGGGTGCCTCCTTGCCCCCTGCCTCGTTACCTTCCCCCACTCCCAGGTTTTACAAATTTTTAAATATATTTATCAGTATCGTTGCTAAGTCAGGACGTATTTTCACTTTGAACTCTAGAGATAATATCCATGCATACAATACAGATCTAAAGGTAAAAAGAGAGATATCCAATCCCTCTTGATACTTATTCCCATTCTTCTATTAACAAATTCTCATGAAGAGGCAAACATCTTTGCCGGATTGTTAGACTAAAGAGTAGAGATGCTCAAATTTGTATTTCGATACAATTCAGGACTTCCGGGGTCTTCTAGCCATCTTTCATTCTAGGTCCATTTCATCCCTCCCCCAAGCCAATTAGGAGCCCTCCGGAGGGCGGGGGGAAGGTCCGCCATGCCACAGATATGGACATGTGTAGTTCCCCTCCGTAGGTCATCCTTCCCTCTCGGGCCCCCAATTATCCCTCCCCCACACAAGTCCCCGGGAATTTAAAATGGTGCGTAAGGGGTTGATCACGTGACCCCTATCCAACTCTTCCCCCGTCCCCACTGGCCCTCTGTCCCCTCCATCTCTGATCCCTGTCCGCGGGATCAGCGACCCCATTTTCGGCTCCCGACTTGTTAGCGCGGCTTGGGACGACGAGAGGCAGGACGTCCACTTGTCCTCCCGCGCATCGCTCGCTCTCTCCAAAGGACGGGAGGTGTGGCGTTTACGCACCCCCTAGAGCGATTACTAGACCCCCTTTAACAGTCATGTTTTGAGTTCTGTCTTCTCCACGTCACCTACATTTTCTCTTCGGTCATAATCTCGGGCCTTCCCCTTTTTTTAAGTTTCGCAAACGTGAGACAATAAGGGAGATTATACTCGTAAATTCCAGAGAGTTATAGTTGACTTGAGACGAGGAGAACCGACATTCTTTCGCCAAACTGCCTTATCGCACATAAGTGATGATTTTGCTCATTGTTTTTGTATTTCCGCATGAATTGTCAGGTCGTTAATGCAATAGAGAAAGGGAAGGTGGGGCAGCGATTGAAGAGTGGCAGCACTAATTTATTCAGTAATGCCTGAATTGTAATAGTATGCAGAACAATTTCTGATGACGTTTTACACCATTAGGATAGGCTCCAATCGCACTGTTGCTCTCAACACGCCAATATCATGACCTCTTTTCTGCATAAACGAAGCAAATTCTTTTGTCATTGATTTTCCTGGAGCTGCGTATTTTAAAGCTATCGTGTATAATTTAATTACTGTGTTTTTTGAACGAGGGAACGGCAATATTTGGGGACCAGCTCGGTGAGATTTAACTGAGGAATAGCAGCGTTTAGATGCTCTCAAAATTGATAAAAAACGAACATTAATTTCACCGATACTAATAGTGAGTTTCAATTTTCTTTAGGAAAATGTTATGTCTGTTGTACCCGTGATGCCATCTCTGAAGGCAACAAATTCAATATTTGCCAACGATTCATAGGAAACCACATGTAAGTGAAGGTCATAAAAAATAAACGGAAACAAAAGTCTCACTGAAAAATAAGAGGAAATGGTTATTGAGAGTCATCTCTATCGCAGACCGTAAAAGTGAACGTTAGCTTTCAGACCTATGCGTTGAGACTATATCTCGATGTACCTATCTTGATTACATATGTTCAAAGCCTGAACCTTCGCAAATAAGTGCTGTAAAACTACTTTCATGGAGCATAATAAAAAAATATCAGTCTCATGGCAAATTTTCAAAACTTAGGAATTGTGAGGGAAATTTTTCGAGACCTAAGCAAAATAGCGATCAACAATAATAAATACAAGAGCCATGAAAATTTAGTACCACCCCATTCATCCGGAACACTTGAACTCATAACCTAATGCTTATGGGTCCTGATATTTCACGAATCTCACAAGCTCGGGCACAATAAACTCTTATGGGGAGGGTCCGGGGACCTCATGAAAGCATCAATTTGACTCGCATCCCCGTGCAGCGTAAACCACACAGTCAGGAAGTTCGATGGCAAAACATGCCTCAACAAAGCGACGAACGGAAGACGCACGAGGGGAGAGAATGAGTCGGAGGGATGGGGAGAAATCGATTCGACCCCCTTCCCCTCACCTATTACCACGCCACGTGACCACTTGTTCAGTAATTGGCGTCGTCACGACTGCACTCCAAATAGTTAGAGAGCAGCTGTCCCTTGGGTTGCAGGGAAAAACAAAACCGTTATCAATTGCAAAATAAAACAATGTTTGGGGGTTGAGGTATCTAAAACCTACAGCAGATTGAATTTTTTTCATATGCAAAGACAGAGTAAAATGAAGAATAATGAGATGCAATATAACTACGGTATGACTATAATTCCATTCAAAATTAATTAGATAATGGGCGCGCCTGGTCTAAGGTAGAAATCCGGAGAGGGATCAATTGGAAATGCTACGGAGGCAACGCAGGTTCACGATACGCCAAAAGAAGAATATTATCTCGATAGACTTCAAAACTAACTGCAATCAAATTTGAAATGGTGGAACCCAATGGGAATTTCTATTGAATTACTTTCGAAAATTTTTGTGTACTTTTGTGCATTTATTTCAGCGTCAATGTAAAAAAATAATCATTTCGGTACGCATTAATTTTTTGATGGCCACACGGCCTAGAAATGAAATGCTAGATAAAGAAATAGAACAAAGTCAACATGGTGCTTGCAATCATTTCTGCGATGTGGCAGGAATACTCGATAACCAAGCTATGAGAAATGGAGTCAGTTCTTTTGGAAATTCGATAAACTGCACAGCACACAAATGAGCGTAATCTCCATTAAGATAAGGCACCGGTAACAAAGGTGGACGCTCGGGAACAGACAAATGACACATGCGAACTTCGTGTTTTCAATACTTACTCATTCCGTGGGAGCAGGGAGAATGATTTCGAGATTGACCGATTTCCATTGGTCACGAAGTTCTCAAGGTTTCTCTCTCTCTCTCTTCCCCTGATCACTATGTCCAGTGGAACATTTATCAAACCGGAGTTCCATCAGGGACGGATAGAGCGAGTCAACGGCTCCACGACTTGATACCAGTTTAGCTCTTTCAGACTCGCCAACCCATTTCTACAAATACGGCAAAAGGTACCGTTAAAGTAGATGGGAGGGATTACGAAAGTCGCTAATTTCATCCTCGGTGATGACATTCTTAAGCCCACCCACGGCAATAATCGCACTGGTCATTAAACACAAGCCCAATTAGGAATACAAGATGGTTTGAGGACGCAGGTGTTATCACACTTAGGAAGCTTGTCTCTTTTACGGCACGGAAAACAAACGACGATGAGGTGCACGCAAGAGCGAATACCCATCAAAAAAGTTCCAAATTACGAGGAGATAAGGAGGACATAAAACGAAATTACTGGCTTTCTGGGTCGTTTAAGATTCACTCAGAGGAAATAATAAAAAAACCACCCGCCAAACATCAGTGAAGTGTCTAAACATGCGATAAAATTGGTTAAATAACAAAAGATAACCCACTTTTTCGGTCAATACGTCATATAAAGTGAACGACAGCCATTTTTAATCAAAGCGCTGATGATACTTTCACATCAACGAGTGATTTGTAGCTTGGCCAAAAGTTTTACATTCAGTAACTTTGAAATGCTGATTAAAATTCTCCGATACAATATCCATGTCGTTCTGACACATTGATTTAATGTCTGAACGTTACGACTGAAGGTTATACTTATGCATTACCGACATATTTGAATCGCTTCCAAGAGGAAAATTAAGAAGTCAGGAACTCTGCCAGCTGGAATGACATTTTTTTATGAGGAATGGCGCTGCCACCTCGGTATAATACGCTTCTTAGTCGGCAAGTGTGAGATAGGAACTCATTATATCGGGAATGTGAGTATTGACAGTGGTTTATAACGGAGGCTTGATTGAACAAGTAGAATACTAAGCTGCTGGAAGCAACGAAGAACTTCTCCACAGCGTGACACTAAATGATAATAAGCAATTCTTTTCTGTCAGCAACCCGTTCTTTTATTTCTCATAAGAAAAAGAGTCAAGACTACCAAATGGATACAGAAATATGAAGAAATATTTCCTCACAGAAAGTACTGGATTTTTTTTCCAATTTCTTCATGATTGGAAGGGAAATATCCCATAAATATTCTGAAAAACAGTTCGGTGCAGGGAATTACTACGTTTTCTTTTGCAAAAGTAACGAGATGCGATCAAGGCGGAAGAAATGCTTGTCCAATCAGAAATCCAGTAAGTTTTATAAGATGGTTGAATATGCCATGGGAACTCGCATTTCTTCCCGGTTGAAGAACTCCTGTCACAGATTTCACAGCCCGACTCCTCATGCCCCTGTATTTCTCACCACTGGTCCTTTTCCAGCAGTTTCAATAACGTTCCGTAAATATAGGGGGAAATTTAAGCTTTCTTGGTAAAAATAATGCTTCAACTTCCTGCTGACAATACGGATCCCGCTCAAACAACGAGTAGATCACCACGTCCAAATCCGTCCGACCCGTACTCAAATCGAAAAATTCACACGAATCCTCTCATCTCGGCGGAGAGACATGAAGGAACAGAGAACATAATCCATGACCGAGTGTGCGACCAATGCGGCCTACAGGATGGAGACGAGGGATGGGAAATGGGGAAGAGGGGAATCGGGGAGATGAGACAAAGCATGAGGGGGTGTACAGAGGGAGGAGGAGAGGGAGGGATGATGGGAGCGGAATGACCGCAGGAAATGCAAAGCGGATAAGCGGCGTGGGTCTGCGAGTCCCTTTGGCGGCGTTTCCCCTCCGCCACGCTCCCAGGAGCCGTCGCGGGGGAGGATTGTCGGAGGGAGGGGGGAGAGGGGGGAAGCGGGATCTCCGTGTCGAGGGAGAGCGATGGACCACCGCTGCAAGCACCTCTCTTTACCGGGCGCCCACCACGGCAGCCGTTCCCATTTCGAAACGTCCTCCGCGATTAACTCCCCCCCCTGCCCCCAAGGACGGGAGGAAAGGGGGGGGGGGCGAGAAAAATTCGAGAGCGGAGCTCTTGCAAGGGGGATGGAGAATAGGGGAAAGGAGGGTGGGATGTATCTGGGTCGGCCTCGAAGCCCGGCCTCGCTCGTGAGGACGGCTTGGGAGGAGCTAAGAGGGAGGGAGAACAACGAGAAGTCGAGATGGTAGGGGTTACTCTTGGTTATAGCATCTTCGCAGGGCGGCGGATTCGCCCCCATTTCAATCCGCCTTTCTTTATCCGCACCCAGGGGGGTAAGGAGGATGGGGGATCCCCAGTGATCTCTCGACGAGGCACGATCCTTCCCCACATGACGACGACCATCTCCCGTTTCTCACGCGAGGACTGGGCTTAGAGAACGTCACGTTCAGGGCTGGGGGAGGAGAGCAGGAGGGAAGAAATCTGAGTCCCGGGGCAACCCATATGAGGCGAGGCCTTGGCTGTGACTTTGCAAAATTCGAGATAACGATTATAAATCGGAATGATGCTCAAAGGAATGGCGTCTTTTCAACCCCATGAAACAGATCGGGTTTAGGCCATTTGGAATCGCCTGTGCCCAATCCGCATTGATCCCGGGCCCTTTTTCTATCGACGGTTTTCGCACCTCATTCTCGGGTACGTGTGCGCCTTCATTATGCTAGTTTGGGAATTTTTTTATCTTGCCAGTTTGCTCCTGTAATAAAATAATGCATTTTTCAACTCTGGTTGATCCGACCATTTTTATTTCACTCACGACTTCTTTTCTTGCAAATTTCTACCAAAAGTTACAGCTTTTATTCTGCGTTAAATAAGCAAGACAGGCTTTGTTTAGAAAGCACTGGAAATTCCAAAACCTCGACGATATATGATATAGCAGCCTCTGAAACAGCTGAGTACTTCACAAGAACTTCGGTATTTATCAAAGCTAAAGCATCAAAAGTTTTCCATGGTTGACGCTCAGCGAGCATTTCCCGAATAAGCCCTCCAGATCCCAGCATAGTTTATAAGGAATGACTGCAGCTGGCTTTTAGACGGATAAATTTCTTACAGAATTATTTATTTGCTTTTTTGATTACTTTTACCTTTTCCACTTTAAGATGAAGAGCAATTATGCTGACACCGAAGACGCAGTAGCAATTACGCCATGCACTTCTTCAGGGCTCCATTCGATGCCAAAAGATAAACCTTTTTAGATGAGGTATTATTTTTCGTATTCCTATCTATTTGTATCCAAGACGATCGGCAAGAGGCACATTACACTGGGAAAACTTCATTCTGGATTTTCTTTGCTACATTCTCGAGTGAAAAGCGGATAAATGAAGGCCGTTCTCACCAAGCATCACACAACGGCATTTCCGGAAATGCGGTATAACACGCGCCTTGAGTGAGTGCACTCATCGATTATTCGAAAAACAATAGGCAATTGATATCTGAGTTATGGCAGAATTCTTAGTCATAACCAATTGTGCCACTACGCTACACCGTCGACGCGCTCTAAGGGTTTAAGCTCTGAGGCCTTATGTGGCTTCTCGTTCGGCTTACCAGAAACTACTTGGATTCCTTGAACCTAACCGACCTGAAAATTATGGCAGCCTGACATCCTGAGGTGTGACAAGATGAAAATTACGACCACTTCGATCATTATTCACAGCTTCTACTCACTATACCACACTGAATCCCCTCATCATTAAATTTGACTCACTTTCCTCGAATCTCTCCCCAACAGAAAAAAAGACAACGCAGGAAAACTATTTCAAACCCGTTAGACAGTTAGCTCAACATTATATGTCCATCAATCACCTATCACTTGACTTGAAACGGGCCGCGAGAATTGATGATGAATCGCAAAGAAATGATCCCTTTTTGAACCGTGCTGATCTTTCGTGGCCAGATTTCAATCCGCGGAGAAAAAAAAGCAATTGTGGCTCGGATCCAACGCCGCACGTGAAAGTTATGGAGGTGGACTCATCGAGACCGGAATTCGTTAGAAAGGAAATTCCGCGTCGTGGCAATAGAGAGAGAGAGAGTAATGAGATAGGAAGGAAAGTTATCGAAACAAAAAAGAGAGAGAGAGAGAGTAACGAGATAGGATGGAATTGTCGTATCTAAACAAAAAAACATCCGCTTTAGCGGATTAGAGATGAAAATATCGGCCTAACTTGAGACCGGCGCGATCACAAACACCCAATAGGAGGAAAGAGGCATTTGAGTCGGCTCCGATATTAATTTTCTGAAAAAATATACAGCCGCAACCCAGAGGATGATCCACAACTCGAAAGTCTGCCGATATTCGGTAAACTGTTATTAATACTCGTTCTCACCGCAATCTACTTTGGCATAACTGGGGCGACTTGATGATCGAGATAATGTATTATATCTCTCCCTCTCTCACATCCACTAGGGTGGAAGTAGAAGTAATGGCTCCCGCTTCCCGAGTGAGGACGTGAAGTGGTAACCTGGTTGGGAGATGCTGGGAGGCAGATAAGAGGGACCACAAAGGCGCCCGTCAAAGGTGTATTATTTCGGTTGAATGGCGAGAGATTTATCTGTTTGCTTTTCTGGACACCTTATGGCGTAAATTAATCAGCGTGATCGATTCAACATCTCGTAAAATGTTTCCAACTTTCATTTACTCTCGAGAATCCAGGAAAATAATTCTCGTTCCTTTCCAGATGAGATCATTGAGCGCTGATTCATGCGGGCACACGATAGCAAAGCTAGGTGCGAAGGGAAAGCTACTTTCTTTCCGATCTAATTTGGCACGAAACTCAACATTTTCTATCGCTGTGAGTAATCCTGCCAATAAAATAGAGTACATTCATGATAGGAATTCCAATTTAAACATGCGCCACGCATGCGGAATTCCGCCAAAAATGGTCAATTACGGAAAACGAAATATCTAAACTATTCATCAATATCAGCGAAATATATAAGAATTCATCAAAATTACTTTTTGATACAGGCGTCACAAATGTTAGATATCGAGAGTTAAATTTATAGTCTCTGTCATTTTAAATGAAAAAACCCTTGCTGAGAAAATCTGCTAGTTAAAATATTCTGTTATAATACTCCTATATCTGAAGTGTACGTACAACACAATATTATTATTATTGGTATAAGAAGAGTGCGCTCATATCTAATTACATTAGGAGTCTAATATTTCAAACGAGAACATCAACAGCTGTACTTTAGTTTAATGAGGAGCTTGATATAAAGAATCAGAAATATATTCGCCATATGTGCGTACCAATGTCTACTAAAATTTGAAGATTCCGAATTTTACAAAATATCGAAATATTAAATTTGCACTTACAACAAACAGCAATCATCGGGAAATAATACCAGATCGGGTTGAGCTAGAAGCAAAATTTCGTGTGCATAACATTTTACGGCAGTAAATGTAATTTAACACATTATGTCTCATTTTCCCTGAGTGGAACCGAATAGGTTAACGGATAATTTTCGTTTCCGATGGGATTGAGGAATTTTTTGTATTAAGTAACTGCTCCTTAGAATTTCCCAACCGTGGATGTGATAAAAAAAATAACCCACCCATCGAATTCCAAACGAATTGGGCACGAAGGGCGGTTCCTCTAACTCTTAAAATTTGCTGTTAAAACCCCTCCACAAACAGCACCGAGGAAGAAAAAAAAGGAGGTGCGCTCCTCACGGCTGTCCATCGCCTCCAAAAACCTTTTCCTTTTCTCTTTCTCTCTATACTCCACCCTTTCCTTCACAACAGTCGCTCGTCGGCCAGCCGGACGGCCTCTGACCCCCAATACGATCTCCTTTTCCCACCGCTTGCCGGCCATCGGCTCTCCCGGTGAGAGAGACCGGTGTGCGTGTGTGTTTGTGTGTGTGAAAGAGAGATGGAAAGGCGGGTTCGCGGGTTGGGATCTGAGGGAGGGGCAAACGGGCACGCAACCGTCATCATCGTCCTGGCGCCCTCCCACCCACAGTTACAATACCATCCCACACCACCCCCATCTTCTTCTTCTCTCTCTTTCCTCCTCCTCCCCTCCTCCACTTCCCAGCCATCCATTGCACAAGAGACGGACGACCCCTCTTGTTCAGCCATCCGGCGAATTCGACGCTGGAGAGCGAAAGGATCTCTCCTCCTCCGGGGACCTTCGGAATTCTCTTGCCTCAACCTCTTCCTTCATCCCCTCCCCTGTGGGAACGGCAACGAAGATTTTTTTCCAAATCCTTTCAACTGAGAATTCCGTCCGGTCGTGATCGAATATCCCCTTTGTTGTAATTGGAAAAGTGACCCAATGATGACCCACATCCCACCAATCACTATCGAAATGAAATGGTGATCGGGGATTTATAATATTGAATAATTTGTTATTACTTTTGTATCGATTTTCATTTTACAACACTATCATTGACATGGAATAAATAATATTTGTACTTGGTACACCGTAAAATGAATGCACGAGTTGGTAGATGCTAGTTCGATACAATGCAACGTCTCGAAAAATAGCGAACGTGAGGAGTGATTGTCTTGACTCTATAAGACCATGTTTCACGTCATAAGATATTTTAAGAATTTTCATTTATTTTTTCACCGTAAAACAATACAGATGAAAACAATCCCATGCCGTTGAGGTATTTTTAATGCTAACCTATATTTTTTTAAAATACTATGGAATCACAAATGAAAATTTCAATTTTTGAACGATATTAAGAACATAATAAATACATGACACGTATTATGGTCAATTCAAAATCTCGGTTAAGGGAGCATTTATCAAGGGAGCCGGCCATTTCTTCACACCAACCCGCATGAAACCTGAGCGTAGATAATTAGGAAATAAACAGATACTCATTAATGCTTTAGTGAACCCATTGCAGTTCTCTTCCTCAAGGCATTATCCGACGACCGGAGGACTATGCACCCACCTCATCCCTCAGTAGACACCTCCACTCTTGCGACGCGAGGAACCGATCGAAAGTGCACGATGCGCAGGCGAACCAACGGTGAAGGGGGGGGACTGGTGATTCAGACGAGAGACTGCTGGGAAGAGTGAGAAGAAAGGAAAACGCTTCTTTCCCCTTGCCGAGTCGTTCGAGTTTTCTCAGCTAAAAGGCACTTCAGTTTCGCAACATGGAAAGCTGCTAATGCCTTTGATACCGTAACAATGGGGCATAGTTATCCGACTTTGAGAGCTCCCTCAATCTCGTTTTATTTGAAAGAGACGAGCACAGACAAGCTTAGTATTGAAGCCCCATCATAAAATATAAAATAAAACAACTAATGAAGCTGCTCCTCCGAGAATAATTTGGAATTGAACTCTTCGCTGCGATACTCAATACAATATCATCGAACGAAAGGAAATTATTCGATAATCGATCACGCAGCGGGCAGGCATGACCCAACTACCCACACAGCGAAGCATTCGTAAAAGGAATGTGCTCCAAGATTGTTGCGAAAGCAATGACGTGGTATGACAAAGCTATCCAAAATTTTATTTTCAACGGTAATGTAATTATTGCCATTGTGAGACAATATCAAAATTGGACGAACGTCGAAAACCATTACTTTTCCAATGAATAATGGAATTAACCAATAGCGTTTCGCAAACATGGTAATTTCGTCGGGCGAGCTCGGAGGGCTCCGGTGGAAATGGACACGCAATTCCAGAGCGTTTCTCAGGGACTGCATACGCCGTGCACCAGTTTCCCAATTGGGGTCCACAGCTTGGGATGGTAGGAGGATGAGGAGGAAGCACGCCAACCAATTGGATATTGAGGTCATCGAACAAGTCATGCATTTCGCTACTTTCGTACTTTATTCCCGTTAATTGCATATATCGCTCGGAAGCTTACTAGCGGGGGGGCATCGATCCCAGTTTCCAAGTGTAGAATTTCCCCCGATGACGAAACCTTTGCACAAACAAACACATGGAAATGAGCTTCTAAAGGCATTCCGTTATTCTAAAAAGACTTTCGCCTCCGAGATTTAAGCATAGAATTTGACATATTTATGCTGCCCCGCGCGCTCCAGCCACCATTAATCTCGATAGGTATACGTGCAACGCAGACGCACCACCAAGGTTTCACTCATTTTACTTTCAAAAACGTGGTAAGGAAAACGTTCTCATTACATTTTAAAGCCCCCTTGTACGGTAGCAATAATTTTTCATAAATGTGACGCAGTAAATTCGGAATACTCTCAACAGAGGAGCACATCAATCTTTTCAGTTTCCGAACCTATACCTAAGAACCGAGTACCCACGACGTTTTTCATTTCCATATTTCACGTTCTCTTAAAATCTTCATTTTTTACAACGATGATGTCATCCGAAAAATATAGATACTATAATTCGGGGACCATTGATGTCCCCATTCAGAGGTGCACACACTGCGAGCCTTATCTCCACTCCAACACAAATCCTTCCACGATGTTCATTATCTATTGCCTCTTTAAAACGGCGTAAGTTATTAAAAATGCCAGCACCTCGAAAATAAAATAAATATTTCATAATAAGATATTTGTGCCGTTTTCTCTGAAATGACGGAAAATAAATACAAAGTCCATTCAGAATCAGTTATATTTCATGTGAATGGCACCCGGCAACAATAGTAGAATGGACGAAAACACTTAGCATAAAGATAATAAAGAATATTTTAAAAAGTTTTTCTGAATCGTACCATTTGAATATCCAAGAATATTTAATACGTTGAACAGTGTAAAAACACGATGTCCACAAATATGATAATTGTCTAAATCCACAAATTGATATCATATCCACAAACACATATATGATAATGTTCCAAAATCGAACGAAAAGCTTACATGTAATATCAATCTGCGAAGAGATGCCATAGTTATAGGATTTTAAAGTTAAGAGGACCGTACGTATTTCTTGATTGCAAGGTGTAAACCGTTATGACAAACATTTTCACATCCATGCCGAGTTAGCCCATTGAATCGCTCACACCCACCTGATTCCAGGAATGTCGCCGCCACAAACTGTGGGTTCATACACTGACTCTGCTATCTAGGTCTTTCTCCACGCGAAACCAAAGACGAAAACCAGTATCCTAAAAGCCTGAGAAAAAAAAGTACAAGTTTTCCGTCGGAAAAGGAAAGCATAAATCCGGACTTAGCTGGTAGAGGACATCCCACTCTCACCGAGCGTCCACCAAATTCCTCCTGATCCACAGCACACGCTGCCCGAGCTTCTTCGAAACTCGGCTCCCTCCCCCTTTCTTCCCAGAGGGGAAATATGAGGAGGTTTCAGGAGGGGAGAGGGGGCGCCAAGTTTTCTCCCCACCTCACTCATCCGAATGCATGCATATGAGCGTGTGCTCGTATGCCTTCGCCACTTTCCATTAAAAACGTCCATTACCGTTGACATCGCTGCTTCATCGTTTTACCGAGTTATTGAGACATTTCAAGAATCCTACCATAGATTCTACGAAATCATCGAATTCATAAAATAAAATTCATTGATTGATCGAAGGAATCTAATCTTAAAATTTTCGAATCATTGAGACTATCGTCATCCATTCTAGTACATATTTAATGAAAAATATGCATCAATTGACATGTGATTTATCGGGCAATCAAACGGTGCTCATCATCATCATCATAAATCGTGGGATTTGTTGACACAGATCTCCACCCAGTTTTCCTATGGACTAACCTCTCCTGAAGAAATAATTTTTCACGACTGCCATTACTGTGACATGTTTAATGTATCTCATCTAATACTTCCGTCGTCATTCTCATCTTGCCTCGCAATGTTCCCTATGAATTTTTCCATTATTTTTAGCATTTCCCTGAATTTCATTTTTCTCTCTCCTTTTCATAAACTTAATCGTAGCTTACTTGATTCGTACATTTAAATATCATCCTCCTGTAGCACCAATATTCCACCGCTTCCGACCATCTCTGGAGCCTCCCGTTCAAGTTTCATATCGGTAGAGATGTGTCATATCTGGATGAAATTCTTTGATTAATCTTCGGATTATGTTTTAAGATGCGTGTGGGCTTTTTTATTGTAGAACTTTCGACCTACTGGTAATCTGCTGACATGCTTTCCTTGCTTAGTTCCACGACGAAAATTCAGAAAATTACTCCGCAATATCCTACATCATTGACAGATTTCTCCAAATCCAGCAATGCGATGAATATCTGTGAATACTGTTTTATTCCCTTATAAAATCAACCTGAGAAATAAAAGACACCCTCACAAAAGAAGCCTCTGTTTACCGTCATCACTACTGAGTCGTCATGTACATATCCCTTCGCTTTACACTTAATTCCAGTGTAAACGAATCTTCGATACATTGAAGGTGCCATCAGTCATTGTTTGTAAAGCATTCTCCGTTATCCACCCTCTTCCATATGTTAATGTAAATTACGTCCTTCTTTAAAGACGTTTTCTCAGTTGCCAGTCACAGATTTTATAAAGATTAATCAAAAGAGCATACTCGTACATTCTTTACAGCTTACGCCATGCTTTATCGCTTGCACCATGGTCGCAGCTTCCGGTCCAAAAGTTTTAATGAAAAAAAATGCCAACCTTGATCCCGGATGCCCTGTTTGTTTGCAAGTCTCTAACGTCTGCATCAAATTCGGCCATACACCCGCCTTATTATTACATTATCTATTTCATTGGCTTCATCAACGCCGATTTCATCTGCGGTTGTTTCCATACCAAATTCTAACTAGCCCCATGCTTAGTGAAGTCATCTGCGTTCCATCTAAAACCAGAAAGATAAGGTTTGGACATTCCGGACGGGCTGTCAACTTCGAGGGGACCTCGTGGAATCACGCAAGAAGATTCGAGTCAATGGGGTGGTAAGGGTGTTGGATGGATGGGGGAGTCCAGTGGAAGAAGATGGTGGAAATGAGAAATCGGAATGGGGGGGGACTTAGGGAGGGAGGGGTTAGGGGAGGGCGGACGATAAGAGGCGGGGCGGGAGTGGAGTGGGCGAATGTGGGAAGGGGGATCGGGGTTCGGCAGATTGAGCGAGTGGGGGTGGGAGATCGTGTCTCATTCGAAGAAGCAAATTGCGGGCCCTGCAACACAGAGCCACACAATGACTCTTGGCCAGCTTAGATTGGACAGATACGCAGATGAATAACAGGTTTCAATGTTTGCCGGGAGGAGTGGGTAGGACTGCGAGTGTGGCGAGGCGGAGCAGAGAAGGTGGAAGAGGTAGGAAGGGGGAAAGGAGGTGGGTGGGCGCGGGGGTGGGAACCCGAAGGAAGGAGGAGGATAAAAGAGGTGGGGACGAGATGGACGGTTATGCTAAAGGTAGGCCTTTTCGACGGGGTGGACGGGGGCTCTATGGAATTTGGAGGATGGGAATGACGGATGGGAAGATATGAAAAGGATAGAGCAGAGAGAAGGTGTGTGCGTGCGTGTGGGTCCATCTTCCGGACCAAATTCCATCATATCATCGAAAGGAGATTGGGAACGTTGGAAGCTTTAATTACAACGGTCGGTGGTTGAATTGACCGAATGAAATTACGTCCAGTGATTCTTAGAGGCTGGCTTATTGAGTATTTTGTGGCCATACATCATTTGCGCTGCGGAACAACGGAAATAATGCCGTTCGATATAGTATTCGATTATTAGGCACTGGAAGTAGTTCCTGGCAAATATTACGCGTGTGTTTCATCTTTTAGAATGCTAGCACAATGACTTTCATTAATGGCTGCGGGAGCCATCGTTTTCGTAATATGACATTCAATACTCAAATTCATCTCTTCGGAACAAAATGCCGTTCAATGAATACAAAGTGCGCAATGAATTCACTGAATGGGAGGTAGTTTAAAACGCAATTAAGATTCCATCTTCATGACTATAGGCCGTAATGCTTTCTTGATTAAAATGCAGACAGATTTAAATTTAAAAATCCTTTCAGAGCTTTTTTACTGCCACGGTTAATTAAAATTGGATCTTAAGTAATACGATACAGAGAGTAAAAGCAGTAATTGACCACTTGACAACGCAGGTTGGGAACATGTGTTATGATTTTAACGTTGAAATAACTCGTAAAAGCTATACTGTAATTTTCACTTACGATCTCAGTATCTACACAACCTAGACGAATTATCTAGAACACTGCAAGAAAGACGTAATCTTCTCGTTTAGTATTGGCCACGCTACGATATCCAGGAGGAAACGGAACGTGAAAGAAGTTCATCAGATAAGAAATGATAATAAGACGATAACACCGTTATAACGACCAATCATGGTCTAAAAACAGCGTCGCCATATCAAAATGGTCTTATATTTTTTTACCTTTTACAAATGAGCCGCTACCGGATACTAAACGGAGTCTTGATCGGAGATTGCTTTTGAGGAACATCAAAGCAGAGAGAGCTGCAGCGGAGCGGAGACGGGTGAGATGTGTAGCTACGGACGTGGAAGTGGGGGAGGGGTGGATAGCGTCGGGGGAGGAAATTGCAGCATGTCAGCCTCATATCCCAAATTAAAGACCTTCACCGGGTGTGTCAACACACAAACGTGAGACGAGGATGAGGGCCTACAATGTGGAGACGAATAAACCGTTACATGCTCGTTTGAGCGAGTCACTATGATACATCACCGTCATCAACAGAAAGACTGATCTTTCGATAGTAATTAAAAAAACTTTCGCCTTTGACATTCGTATGTAAATGAAGTACAGGATGTATATCATGCGCTTATTTCTCAATTTTGACCCGGAGGGAAATCAAGAAGCAAGTCCATTGGAATAAATTTAATCGAGATTGAAGCGTATGCAATTAGGTATGATAATTCTCTCCATATTACTACGCGCTTCGCTTCCTTCTGTTTATTACTCTAGTTATTTGGTTTCATTTTATTTGCGATCCCATATCTCATATACAGTGCTTTAAAAATTATAAAATTATTTTTTTCTTTTTTAATAGTTATTGAAGTTTTCTTGGTGAATAAATATAAAAGAAAAATGTATACTTACGTTAGAGTCTTAGAATACCATTGCTTTCCCAAAACGGTTACGTAATTAATCCTTAAGAAGACAGTTTCTATCGTATCCCTAGTGCTTTAGGTCATTAATTACTTTATATTTGCATTGAAAGAGCCATGAGACAAGAGTCTATTCAATAGAATTAAGAGAAGCCCATTAATACCTCGTCGGGAAATCTTAATCCTGGCGACGAGAAAATCTCAATGTTAATGATGACAAAAATTCTTTCGAATGAGCCATAAAGGCCTTTAGTTAAGAAATGTAATACGAAAAATCTACAGTTAATACTGTTTAACTAGCAACACAAGAATAATCGAGATAATACAGAAGAAAAAAACAGGCCAGCGGCGACATACAGGAAGTGTGTCGCGGCAATATCTCGAAAGAAGGCGGTAGGTGGGGGAGGGGTTGGATCAGTCACCCGGGATTCCTCCGGGACGAAGTAAACGAAAAACACCGGGCCACAACAACGTTGGAAAGAGCGTCCACTTTCTTTGCCCATCACTCACCCGAATAATCGAGTTTTACTGTCAACCTCGAGAAAAGCGGAGGCGGCGAATCGAGGACGGGACCTTGAAATGATCGAGGGGGCCGCGGCGCCTCCTCTGGCGGTGAACAGGCGAGACAGAGCAAGGGAGAGGAGGTGGAGACGGAGAGAGAGTGATCGAGGAAGTGGTTGGCGCTGACCGACTCGTCTGGAACTCCCTTCGGAACGCGTGTTTATTTCTTCGTGCCTGGTTCTCGAAAAGAGTAAAAACCTTGGGATGGATGAGGTGGATGAAGGGATGATAGGGTGGAAGGGGAAGTGGGTGGGTGGGCGGTTTAGACGAGGTGGGAGGAGGGACAATGAACATAGTCGTCTGGACCCGGCCGCGACACGGGAGCGCATGGAGAGTCGCGGGGAGGAAGGATTATGGAGAAAAGGTCTCCCGTCTCGATGGACCACTCTCCCGGTCACTTAAAACTCCCCTCCTCTTCCATCCTGTAGCACTCGTCGCCGACGAATAGGTCCTACTTTCCCCAGCATCCGCAGGCCACATTCCCACCGTGTGCCCCCTCGTCCTCAATAACCGAATCCATCCACACCTCCTGCCCCCCGCGTCGCCTCTCGTGTGACCGCCGCGGTGGGAGTGTGGTGGATGATTGCTTTCTCATCAAATCGTCATCATCGATATTTCTAACACCTTTCCACGCCGATTCTTCCCTCCACACCTCAGCCCTACAATGATGGCGTGGCGCATGACGAGTTAATTACTTTGTTTTGGTTGCACTCACTGGCGAGTGGGACGGATGCACGAGAGATTTCTCACCGTTTGGATGAGATGAGCACAAGTGATGGAGAAAATTAGGATCCCGAAACCGCTTCCTCGGGTCTCGAAAAATTTAAATACGGAAAAACTCCGACTCAAGGTAAACTACAGTGAAAAAATCGTACATTGAACTAATTTAGTAAAACGGAATTTTATAGAAGAACGCAAGTAATAATTTCATTCAAATTAAATCCACAGTTGTTCAAATTACGAATCAAAAGTATTATTCCAACTCATGCAACATTAGTTGTCAAGCTGATTACTGAAACGAAAAATTTTCGCCAAAATATGATGAATCAACTATGATATGTACTAAATTATATGCTTTACTATTCATTTAAATACTTACCGCAACTGAATACTATACGCCATTAATTTGACTTATTTTTGCTTCGTGCAATAAAATTTCCGTAATTGAAGTATTGCGTTTGTCTACTTTTGATGTCAGCAACTGATGATCGGGGACTGGCCGGTGGGCGGGATGGACAAGACCAAATTGTGTGAGCCTATCTGAAAGAAATGGTATTCACTGACTGGTCCTTCCGTTGCCTGCCAACAGCGTGAACTCACTGAGTAACCTTCAAAAACTTCCTAAGTGCACGATTGCATTTAAGTGCCTTAATTGAAACAGCTTTTTGGAATTCTCTCCATCAGCCGTTGAAATCACCACACGGAGAAACAACCGAGCCTCCCAACCATTCATTTCTAGCAATTTTTGAAGCTTCTTCCCGAGTTTTTATTTGGACACGTCAATTATGCCACGGCCATCTACACGGGAGTAGGGTGAAAGGACGAAGGGAGCATGGAGCGGAGGGGTAGAAGCGAAAACTTGCACGCATCTCTGTGCCGGGTGACGTAATTGTAAACCCCAAACCCCTCTCATTTTGACTGTTCCTTGTAACTATTTTGGAAGCACGAGGGTTTCGAGGTCGTCTGCCATTAGCCTCAGCCTTCCCATCCTCCTTCCTCGTACGCAATGTACCTGGCACTTTCCTCTGTCGCAACTCCATCGACTATTATGATTTTTCGTCCTGTTGACATTTGAGCGAAATGCAAGCACCCGCAAAGACACACTCCGCGGAGGACTCAAGCAAATGGGCGCGGGTGCATTTGCCTACCAGATTTTGCAAAAAATCTAAAAACCTTTATAGAAAGAGAGAGGCTGTTGGGTGCGGGGAAGGAGGGCTTCCCTATAATGCATTCAGTTAAATGCTTTTAAATCCTGACCCATTGCTTCTCCATCGCCAGTCGAGAGAACGCTAAAAGGTTGGCGAAAGGGAAAGTAAAGGATTTATTGTGGCGCAATGCAGTAGGCTGCAACAGCGACACGTGCATTCAGAAGCATTCAAAATCCAAATTATTCGTCAAATCATGACAAAATAAATCAATTTGAGCAACAACAAAAGGAGAAAGGCAAAAATGGAAAGTTTTCATACTGCATGTAGAAGTGTGCACTTCAATTCTCCCACAATCGAATCTGATAATCTACCACAACAATGTAGGTATATTGTGGTGTTTAGAAGAATATACGAAACAAAAACTTGATAAGTTCGACAAATTCTACCAAATCGCCGCTGAAGCTTTTCAAAACTGATGACTTTCACTTTTCAATAGTTTTATGACATGTAAATTACAAAAGACTCTCGGTTTCAAGCTTAATATCGAATACAATTAAAAATAAAATATTCACATGATATTCATGTAATTATTATTTTTTTCCAGAGGCTCGATTTATTTCCATATGTATTTCTCTTTGTTGTGAACCACATTTTGTCCATTAATAAAGCTAATGTGATTTTTAAACTTAATCGAGAGACACGAGGAGCGTTGAAAATGATCAATAAAGAATCAGAAGTGATGTGGGAGAATATTTGTGGAAACTATAAACTATAGAGTGAAAATTGTAAGTATTTTTCTCTGTTTAGGTCTTTATTGAAAATGGTAATTTGCATATGTTGAATTATTTATGGACATCAAATAATGTTATTAGCAAGTTTCTCATGTCCTCTATTTCAGTACAATTTTAACGTACGTGAACGCGTTTTGCGAGCATACTAGTATGTCAAAGATTATCCCTTGAGCTTTCAATAACTCCTCGAGCAACAGGATGTTAAAATATGCATTTTATTTCTCCTCGCTTCTCTTTCTTTACCATATGTACTCTTAACTACAATTTCAATATTATTTAATCGAATGTAATGCTAAAAATTTAAAGTACCTTTCCTATTCGTTTCTCGCTAAATATCACCAAAGCCGTAAACACATACTTTACATTACCTTTACTGAAAGGAAGATAATGCTTAAGCCCTCATAGATATATCCATGGGATGTCTTTCAAATTAATTGCATTATTTGGAATTAGGATGGCATTTTTTCAAAAACTCAAAATTAAATTCTCTATGCCATCAGGATTTCATCTCACGATACCGTAAGCATAATATGCTCACCCTTAAAAAGGAGCGTGTTTGGATCGTGCTCACACACTCCCTTCTTCGCTGTCACGTACCTCTTCTTTTCATCCTTGAAAGACACATTTCTTGGGTGTAATAACCCTGAAACATGAAAAAAGTGTGGGGAGGGGGGCATTGGCCCCGGTACAGAAATCTGGCCCTTTTCCATTTGGCACAGGCATTCTGAGAGGACAAGAGTTTACAAACATATATTGCAAACAGTTCGTCAATGAATCAAGAGCTGACGGACCCGAGCTCTCGGCCGTCACAGGACAGATGGAATGCAATCCATCCCCCATCGAACCAACTCTCAGTATAAGGTGGTTTTTTTTAACTAACTAGAGACGCATCCTTTACGGCGCACTCCCCCACCTCATCAGGGCCATCACAAAAAAGGAGATCCAAGAATCTTTCTAATCATAAACTTTATTCCAAGGGATGCCGGGGAAAAGAAATTCAAACACGTGCCCACGAACCCTTTCCACCCCATCTTTATTTTTGGAAGCGTCACCACCACCGAACGACAAAGGAGTGGAGGGAGGATGAGGAAGGAGGGAGGGAAGGAATGAGAGGGGCGAAAAGGACGAGGCGCGGGGCATGAATATTGCATGCACCCCGCCCACCGCGGCACTCGCCGCGCTCTGCCCTCGCTCCCCACCCTTCTCAACCCCACCCGCCCCCTTTCTCTTTCTCTCGCTCCCTCCGCCCTCCACATCGCACGGAATCTGTCGCCAAAGGAGACGGAGGGTGGGTGGGGAATGGTTGGGATCGTGTAGGTGAGGAGGGTATGCGCGGAGAGACCGTCACCTCGCTTTTGTGCGGGGGACGAAAAATGGGCGACGGTGGGCGAGCGGGGCCTGGAATAGTACAGGGGATGGAGGGAAGGATAGGCAGCGGGGAATGAGTTGACGGAGGGAAAGAGAGAAGGGTGGAGTTCGTCCGTGCCGGCGAGCGGGCGACCGGTGTCGACGAACTGTTTCTCCATCTTCCCCCGCCCTCTCCCACACCCCCGCCCCTGTTACTCTTTCACCCATGCCTCGAGAATGGAAAACACGACTCATGTGCGCTCTCTCTCTCCCTCCTTACTCTTTATTCTCCATTTCCCTCCCCCGTCCTCCCGCCGCAAACCGAGAAGTAGAAAAAATAATACATAGAAGGAAAGGGCAATGAAATATCAAAAGAGGAATGGAAGAAGGAGGTGGTGCGTAGCATACTACGCACATATGAGGATGACTCGAGATAAAAACGCGGCGTACGATGTAGGATAAAAACGTGGACGGAGACGAATGAAAAGAGGGAGGTGTCGGAGGATGACGTGATGGGGATGTGGCGAAGTGAGGAGAAGAGAGATGAGGAGACGGAAATGGAGGAATTCACCGGCATAACTGAAATGGGAGCGAGCGGAGGGCGTCAAATGAGTGATCGATGTTAATATGATACTACCTATGCTGAGCGAGTGATAATTCAAGGAGATATCAACGACTGAAATAGAGGTAAACAAACGATCACAATTCACCTTTTTCAGTCCCCAAGTCCTGGCAGTATGACTTTTGCACCTGAGCGGCGAGATGGAGCGATTAACGTTAACCACTCGGAAGCGACAGCTGCCAAAACGTTAAATATGAAGAAGCTTGAGAAAATATCGACAAAGGATGCTTTTGTGGAAAACCGCACCACTTAAATGCCGTTTACAGTCGCATAAAAATAATTCTATTTCACCGAAGAAAAATAAAACACAACCTGACTTTAATTAGTGAGAATGGGCTCTTTTCATTCAATCTTAGAATGTTTTTTGCAGCATTCATAATAATCTCCTTGAGTAACAATAGTACAGCGAGGAGGAAAGTTGTCTAAGGTGATATGCAAAACCATACGGATGGGTGGAGTTGGCAAAAGTTTGTTCAAAGAGCGTTGGCCAGGCAAAGAAGAGACTGCTACGTGCCACGTAGATGGAGACACTCTGACTTTTGGATACGGAGATTACGCGGGATTAATTAAAAAACAATCCCTAAGAGATTCAAATGACTTAAATGCTCAATGGGGAAGTTCGGAGGGGGGCGAGGTGAAGAGTGTGTGGGGGTATCAGAGGGAATGGGCAAGGCTAAGGAGAAAGAGGATTGGAATAATGAATGAGTGGGCGAGGCGGGGCAGGTGGGAAAGGGGAAGCGACAAAAGGGATGAGATGGAGAGATAAGAAGATATTAATCGAGATAACGGCGCAGCGCAAGTGCGCACATAAAGAAGGTGCGAAGATGAGAAGAAAGGGACAGGAAGGGCGGACCTTTCCGTGAAGGTGGGAAAGGAAGGGACCGGCCGAACGGGAGGACTCGGCAGTTGGAGTTGGGAGGCACGGGAGGGGGCGGGAGTGGTGGGATGGGGACAAAAAAGACCGAAGGAAATGGGTGGAGGAGGAGATGTGCGAAGGGAGGGAAGCGAGGGTGGATGTGTCTTGCGAGAGTTGGATCCCGAATACCTGACGGGTCGCCATGGGAACCAAAGGCCAGAGAGGAATGCACGAGGAGGTCAACGGAATGCGAAACGCCCTCTGAATCAGGGATGGGCTGCCTGCCTCCCACTCCCATCTACCCTCTCTCTCCCACCGCATTCACGTAGCTACCTCCTCCACACCCTACCCTCCACGCCCTCTTGCGCTTCTCCCCTTTCCCCCGGATCAACTCACACTCATACCGACAGTCTCTATCACCCCGCCTGCACCCAAACCCCTTTATCTTCCGCTACAAGAAGCGTGACACTCAAATCTCTACTGTCAGTCATTGTTTCCCCACCCGAAATTACTTTCGATAAACCGTAACCGAAATATCACCTCGACAGCCACGCCAAGAAATTCCAAACGGGATAATGATCAAGAATGTGCTCCATTTAGTTAATCAAATTTCACATCATTTTTGCATGAACAATGGCAGTTTTCCTCCCGTGAAAAATCGACGCTAGATTGTCGTGAGAGATCAAATCTATCGCGCTGTACCTTCCGTACGAATGTGAAGGTAACAGGGGTGGGTGCATTCTGCGGGCGGCTCAATGCGGCTCAAAAAGGGAAGAGCTGGCATTCAAAACCTTACTTACTGTTATTATCATTATTATTAAAATTCTTACTTCACTGATTATTTATTCCACCGCGGAGACCGCGCCCTTCCCATATTTCCCTGTTGTCCTCAAGGGAAAGTTGAGACTCCTCGCAGTCCATCGGGACCTCACAAGAGTATTCAAGAAGTTCTCTCGGGTTTCCCACTGGGTCAGTTTGTAGTGCACCGACGTTTCGAAGGCTGACTCGGCCATCGTCTTCAGGGTGAAGTATTGAGCATGAA
This sequence comes from Hetaerina americana, assembly GCF_022747635.1. Classification (NCBI taxonomy): domain Eukaryota; kingdom Metazoa; phylum Arthropoda; class Insecta; order Odonata; family Calopterygidae; genus Hetaerina; species Hetaerina americana. The sequence continues at coordinate 519,056 of NW_027287128.1, forward strand.
AAAGGCCTGGTATTTATACACTCCGCCGGGGCTCAGGTGTGCCCTGATTGGCCGGCAGCGTTAGTGTGCTCCGCTACGGCCAATCGGGTGCGTTCCCTTGCATTCTCAATTTTCTTTAGCACTGGCTTCCATGTTTTACTGATTTGGAAGCCGTTGTCTCTATTGAAAAGTTTGGTGTCTAATCTGATTTCAACGGCTTCTTTCACCACGCGATCCCAATAGCCGTTGGCGTGGCATAGCCTCTTCGTGCCGGTAAAGTTAATTCTGTGGTCGTTGTTCAGGCAATGTTCGGCGACCGCAGATTTCTCTGGGTATAATAATCTTATGCACCTCTCGTGTTCCTTCAAGCGTGTTTCTATGGTACTCACCTCACAAGAGCTTCGGCAAACAACAATTAATCAATCAATCAGCGCTAGAGTCGCTTTTTAAACAAGAATGGGAATCCTCCTCGCGCGCGTTCCCGTGATTGATAACCGAAAGACACCAGGTAAGCGGCGAAAAGAGTTTTGTAAATCCCTGCTCGTCTTCCACTCACGCCACGCGAAAACTGCAACTCATCGGCCACCCTCACCACGTACGACCGCGCGATTTGATCGTACTCCCCCCCACTTGCCCCTTCCCAGTACGCCTAACCCCCACTTCGCCGCCTCCACGTCGAGTTTTATCTCCTCCCCCTGACGTCAACAACTCCCCATGCACTTCCCCAGGCCCTCTCCCCTTTAATCCTCACACCCCCTCTTTCTCGTCGTCTCACTCCACAAGCACACAGGTTCACACAGCCTTTTGAACCCCAGAACGTTCGTTCTCGCTCCCTTTGCTTCTTTCCCCACGGACTGCGAAACTTCCCTTCCCACTCTCCTTCCCTCAGATCCGACCACCGTTGCAAAACGCACGTACCCATCCTACCCCCACTCCTTAGGCACCTCACTTCGCCCGAGGAGTGCGCACCTCTCGGGACCTCCCGCCCGCGCCCCCCGCCGTCGGCCTTCCCAAGACGATGTCAAACTCCCCGAGACTCATTCCCCGCCATCACTTTCCTGCTTGATTGTTTCGCCAGGGGTTCAGAAAGAAAGGAGGAAGCCGCCTTCGAAGGATGAGATTAGTTGTTTGGGGTGAATGACGGCGAGAGGCGGATATCGCTCGGGTCGTGGGGAAAATCCCTCTCTATGCCTCCCACGTACTTGCTTGTCGTCATCGAGGAGTCCGCCGCCACCGTTGTGGTATTGACAAATGGCCACGATCGTGGTTATGAGCCCTTAATTGCCCTTGCTTTTCGCCCGATCACCCGGAATGGGAAGACGGGGGTCAATGAGGTTCCCTCGAGTTCACGCGATGAAAGGACGAGTATTCCAGGCACTCTTCGACCCTGCCACCCACTGTACTTGTCTTTGACGTGAGGAGTGCCCATCCAGTATGGGATAGGTATAGCACGTGGCTGTTCCGTCGCGTTTTACTTTGAATCTCAGGTTATTTCTTTTAATGTTTAAATAAGTACAATAGCCACGGCGATGACTCCTGAATCAAATTTTGGAATTAATAAATACTACAATCTAAGTGAAGGGAAAGGCAAGTTCTTCCAAAATTAAAATACGCCGAGAATAACTGGAGTGGAGTGATAATTATGACAACAAGATTGGGGTTAATTATGTTATATCAATGCATTAAATGCCTAATTAGAAGCATTGCGGTTCCCTTAGCTCTAAATCAACTGCGGGAAAGTATTTCGAGTGGCTTTTAGGAAGAAATGTACAATCCTTAAATCACAACGGAGCCAATTCTCTGGAGTTTGTCGAACTGTAAAACATAGCATCCGCTTCCAATTAATGGACGTGAGAAATACCACGGGTAGCCGAAGAGAGGGATCCCCTCGTTTAAATGCCGTTCCCACGATCGTTGTTACTAAATGACACGATAAACAAAACTGCTCAGAATAAAGGCCAACGAGGGCAGATGGAAAAGAAGGCTGTAACCGTCGAAAATGAGATGCCTGTATTTCCGGATGGGTACGTACATCTCCATAGTTCAAGGCAACGAACTCATCTTCTATCTGGAAATTTTACGCCCACTAACAAAAGTAAGGCCAAACTAATACCTAAACGTTGCGAGGGGATTAAGCACAACACGGTTGGTTAGGAATAAGTAATTCATACCCGTAGAACAATGTACGAGCATAAGAAAGCGCTAGGATCTTGTCAGGAGTATAAAATATATTTTTCAACAAGCATTTGCGAAAGAAGGAAAATTTCAACTTCTGCTCTCTCGACATCTCTGGGAACAACATGTTCCCCTGGGCTTCCGATGAGCTAGTACAGGTTTTTCTTCACGAGTCCCATGAGCTGAACTACCAGAGTGTACGTGCACAAACACCCTTCCATTGGTGGGACTGAAACCCGCGACCTTTTAGCCAGTAGACAACCACGATACCTACCTGCTTAACTCGGCTGCCTTTATTAGATCAAACTTACGGGTGATCAATGGGGAAAATCACATTAAAATGGCACAGCTACAGTTCTCTGTTGCTCTACTTCAACTTTTCTGCAATTAACAGAACTAAAACTATGCACTAAAGTGGTAATTGTCTTATAACAGAGCCTGCAAATAAGAACCCATAATATTATTAAATAAAATTGTTTGATGGTGGTTGTGAATATAGCATTATTAAGATGAGAATCTGAAGATCTATACCCACAGTCAACTATTTCGCGTTTACCTTCGTTAAATTTGTTGGGTAAGATCACTGCAAAACAAATTCCCCACTTCCTAAATTTTTCTTATTCGTAACGAGGGTAAGAGAACGACATCGATCGAAGAAGAAAATCAAATGAAAAAGGTGCGCTGCGGGCGTTTTACGGCTGCGGAACTGTTGGGCACAAAAAAATTAATGAAATAAATTAATATTTCCGCGGGAACTGAAGGCATCACGCTGAGCTATCATACTCGAGCTTAAACCTCAAAAGGCGGAAGAAGAGAGAGGGAGAGGGATAATGTAACCAGGAAGTGTTCGTGAGGAATTAAACGAGCGTTCGAACAAAAACCGACACGCGGCCGGCTTGGATACGAACCACAACCGGTTGAGTGGAAATTGGCACGCCCTCGAGTAAAATACGACTCCGCCCCGCCATCTCCGCGCGAAACACGCCGATCTGGGGAATGACTTTTTTTTGCAAAAACTTCCTCCCTCGTTCACCCTCCTCCCCGTCCCTACCTTCCCCTCCCCACATTGACTCCTCAAATCAAATCCCACGTTTACGGCGAGGCTCCCTTTTGTACTTCTCCCCATCTCATGAATACATACATGGCGGCCCGGTCAGATTTGAAATGCGCTCTTTGGCCGTGAGTTCCGAGTCGAGCCACGTGATTAAAAAGCAGTAGAAATGCACCGCAGAGCGTGACCTCACAACAACCGTGTCTTCGTCATTCAGAATCCTTTTGTCCTCTTAATCCTCAAAACGAAAAGAGAATAAAAACATTTCTTTCAAGCCGCTTAACCCTTTTCTGAACACGGAGAATGCATGACGGAATACCAGCCGAAGGTCAAGCATCGCTTTAGAAATGGGTCAGCTTGTCTTTTAAAAAATACACTCACGAGTCCCCTGCAAGTCTTCCTTGTAAAAAGGTATTGCACCGAGAAACCACGGTCGAAACACATACTCAAATATGTGCCTACTAAAATTTTCGATTCAAGGCTATGTTACGAGAAGCCAATCACACGATTAGGGGAACCTGTAACGCGGTGGTAAAAAATAGTCTTAATCATTTCAATGTGATGAACGGCAAAGTGATAAAGAATGCAGCAGGTAAAGTATCAATTTAAGAATTTTAGTCTCATTACATCGGAGTTTCTGGACAGATTTACCATGAAACATGTTTTATGACTAACTGTAGGGTAATATATTTTCTGCATATTTAATTATCTCAGTGATATGAGTTAGTTCAGAGGCAAGGGTGATAAAAAAATCGCGAAAGTATGTTTGTGCTTTGCGTACGTATTTGTGTTTGCATGCTAGCGAGGCATCGTACTAATTCGACGAATAAATAGTGAGAGTTTTGATGTAACCCTAAAATGATGGATAAAATAGCTTGGCATTAAAACGACTGCAAAATTCGAAGACAAAGAATTCTAGGAGTAAATATATTCACTTTCTTTGAAAATATGCTCATATAAGCGGGAGAAAATGAAATGATTATTCGCTGATAGTAGGCATATCCTCGTTGGCAACTACGCCCTTATTTCGAGTCCATGTCATTGATCTACATATTACTGCTCGTCACCTTACTCATTAAAAAGCATTCTTCACTCGCATTCGCTAAAAATTGAACCACAATTAAGATTTTCGCGCATTACGTGAGTAAAACCAGTTCAAAAGTTGTCATCTAACGAGGATCACGTTAAACGTTTATGAAAAGTGAAAAAAAATAAAAGCAGTGACGGATGGAAACACACTCGAAAGAAATAACTCGCAAACAGAACCGTCCATCGGAAATGACAAGCCAACGTGACGGAATGAGGAAGAACACTTCAAAGAAAATTAAAACGCGATGAACACTTCGCATGAGGCATCGCATTTAATGCCAACACACCTGCGGCGGCTACCGAAAGCACTGGATTCGCTCGAGTGTTCACCAAACGGATGGGCCGGTTCAGATGATCCATGCGATCCCCACAGAATTTAAACGGACGGAAAGCCACCCTCAGAGGCATTCCCCCTTCCGAGGGAAATGAAAATAAGGGAACCGTTGCGGGACTCTTGAAGGGGAAGGGGGTCTGGAAGGGGGAAATGGAACGGGGAGGCGTTTGAAGGAGCTCAACTAGTCACTCTAAAATTGGATGCCAGAATAAATAAAAGGAACGGAAGGCTCACATTCAAACGGAACAGCGATGCTCCGAGGGAGCGCGTGAGAGGGCACTGTTGCTCGAAGTTTATCCGTTTGACGGATGTTAATAGAAACGCTCATTTGAAACAGATGTCTAGGATCCGGTTGGAAAGGATTTCTTGGGCGCACACACGCGCCCGGTCTGGGAAAAGTGAGAACACAGCCTCCCGACATCACCTTCTGAGGAGGTTGGAGAAGAGGGAGAGGGTGGGGGGGGAGTGATAATATGCGCGCACTGCTTGACGGTGCGTCCCCAGGGGAAGAGTGTGATGAAAGGATAGAGCGGGAGAGAGGAGGGAAAATGAACGCGGTGTCTCGACGACTTGGCAGTGCTCGAAAGGGCAGACTGGAAAGGAGAGGAGTGGGGAGGAATGTGGAGGTGAAGGGATGGAGGAGTGGGTAGCAGACTGAGAACCGAAGTAGTTATGCTTTTCTATTGTGGAGGAGACAGTTCCGCGTTTACTACGGCCTGCGGCACCCGGGGGCAAAGCAGATTTTTTCGGCTCACCATTCTCCTTCCCTCCGCATACAAGACTAAATGAATATGATGAGGCATTGACCTGGTAAACATCATCACGGAACACTGAATTTCCTCCGACCTTTATTTTTTTATTTCTTGGTAATATTTTTATCGATCGACCCTATTTTCTAATCCTATATTTCAAGTGTTGACCCACCACCGTCTGAGATCTCCAATTTGCCGTAAATGGAAATCAAACGGGATAGTTCTGGGTAGCTAGTTTTCTTTATCGCACCATGGTTCGTGCCGAAAAAGTTCGGTAGGGTTACATTGACTTAATTATATATATTTATTTTATGAATATTTACATCATATTTATTTATAAAACCATAAATACATCTACTGAATCTATTTGACGCTATTTCCGATTCTACATGCTAATGAAAAAATAAAACAGTCATTAATAATCTATAACAGATCTCGGTAGTATTTGCATAGTAAAAAGAGCAGCCCTATTGGGTAAGTATTTACCGACCTCTCACTCAAGCCTATATTCAAAACCTATTTAAGTATTTGCATACATTTCCGCAATTTCACATTTTTCGCAGGTCAGTCTGGGCTAAGCCAATGTGGGAACGACGCCTCTCGCTCTTTTGCGAGAGGCGTCGTTCCCACATTGGCCTAGCTCAGCAGCCCCCCACCCGAGGCGTCTTTAAAGACTCTCTAGAAAATTAACATGTTTCTTAAGTCCCTCCATTCAAAAATATTCTTTCGAAAGATGAAAACACTCTAAGGAAATAATGTATTTATTAGGTATCTCTTCGAAAACATTCAATGAGGTACTGAACCGAGCAAGAATTATCCTGATAGGCATGGCATATACAATCGTTATCCTGATAGCATCTACAATCGTTATTTTTGCAGCGCAGAAAATTCCTTAGTCCTGCCACTTGAAGTGGCGATTTCACTCGTAGTAACGGAACCGCCTCTTTGGAATAAAAAGGGCGAAAAAGCCATTAAGACGAATGTACAAATCGGTCGTTGAATTTTGAACATATGTACACGCTAGTTAAGATGCTGGGAAAATGTACACACCGTGGAGGTCCCATCTCGTTTTACCGCTATGCATGAAGGGATTAAGGAAACATAGAATCAACCTGACGATGCGAATACAATCGAAAATATGAAAGGCACGCAGAAAGCACTCGCTTTTGTTTGGCAATGCGCCATTTAAAGGTTAGATGTTTCCTGAGGCCTAACCTGCATTAACAAACCTTTCTCATCCGGTACGTGACGTCCGAAAAAATATGCAAGCCTTGGGCGCGGATTTCGTCCAACAACAACCAAAAATTGTAACGGGTCTCGGGGGCCCTAGGCTTAACGTTAATAACTACAGTGCGCCCTGCGTGGAGGGAAAGCAGACTCACACTCACTCATGTGTCACTACAAATGAGATAAGGATGAAGAAAGGAGAAGGATCGGAATGAATGATGATTTAAGGTTTTTCGAAGCGGGCAAGAGAAATAGGTTGAATATGGAAGAGGGATGGAGAGAAACTTGAGTCTTCTTGGAAATAAGACGTCGTGCACCTTGTGTTCATTCCCTTACCCTCCCATCCCTCCTCCTTATTCAACTCTCCACTCCACACCCGCTCATTTATCCGCCCGCACGCTTCCCTCTCGCCCTACCCAAACTTCCTGAGGCCCCTTCTTCCGTCGAACCTCAAGGTTCCTGAAGGACGCCCGAAGACCTTGCTGCAAGCCCCTCCTTCAGACGCCTTGCCCCTCACCATACTCACCAAGCACTCAGCCACTGGCTGGGACCCACTCCTGCTCATCTCGCCCACGCCGCGTAACACCCAAGATCGATTTGCTCCATTTTTGTAAATGTGTGAGCCGGATCGCATTTTTTTCTTTCCTTCCTCTTTCCTTCTCCGAAGCCTCGCTTCCCTCTCCACCGCACCAATCGTCCCATCCTCACCGCCGCATACCTACCTCCCAAGCGGGGGGGCCACGCTCCGCTGCCTCCCAGACGTCGATCGGATTCGAATATTCGTGGGCTGATAAACAAAGCATGTGGAGTAAATTAAGGGAGAACTAAATGAACGCACCAAGTCATACGACGAGTTCTGAAATTGATGAATTATTTTTTTGCCCTGCGAAAAAACGCATACTTGAAAGAACCGCGAGTTTTAAAAAGTTATTTTCCACTATGCTCGCAGTCAGAAGGGCAAACATGTGCTCGGCACATTTTGAAATGCCTGGGGTCCGTCTAGTTTATTTGCGAGACTTGAGCACCCATTACACTGAAAAAGCTGAGCACGTCAGTAATTATTAAATCTGCCGCAAGATGAAAACAATTAATCTCTATGTATAAAAAAATACCTATTATCGCCCTAGTATCCAAAATTCAGTTTGACGTACTATAGCACAATTGATGCACCGCTTAGTGCAAGTCGGAGAGCTATTGAAGCCTTTTCTCTACCAGGTATTGAACCAAGTAAAGATAAGGCTGAAAGAATTCACTTCATGGATCGACATTTAAGATTTTATTTCACGAACACATCAAGAAGAATTAAAATGGAGTAAACATTCTATTAAAATCACCATTCACTATATCACCATTATCGAGTAGTAATTGATCTCCGTAAAGCATTACATATTTTTAAAACATCATTTTATAACATTGAATTAATTGTCGTTAAATATAAAAATAAAAAAATCTCTCGGACCTGTAAAATTTAGAACGATGGAAAGCATTTCTCTTCCCGCAAATCAAGTTCGAAATTAGCATAAAACCCAATTTTGTTTTCCCCTTTCACCAAGAGATTCAATTAGAAAGTCGCATTACCTCCAAAGCTTAAGCCGAAGCTCATCATTCCATCCAGTTTCCGCACGAAAAATTAACGTGGCCCGCACACACAAAATCAGCGTGACAATTGCCTCCAAAATGCTCACCCGGTATTTAAAGACTCAATTACAGGACGGGCTTCCGCATTCTGACGACTTAACAATAGGCCTCCGCTCATCGGAGCAATGTCGAAAGTCATAATGGAGTCCACTTCCTACATATAAGTTCAACCCTCTCGCACCCTCCCCCTTCGATACGTAATGAGAAAAAAATCCTTAGGTTTGTGTGGACTTGCCCAGCCCGGCGCCAAAGCCCTAGGGAACAAAATCCTTTCGCTAATCTTCGGCTCGTAATTTTCCAAAATGACGAAGAAAAAAAATCGCGACCGAGATACTGGAGCTCGTCCTAAATCTTCTTGGGTTTATGATTATGATACATCATAACCACTACTTATCCGTCACTCGCATCACCAGGTCCCGCTTTTTCAGTGTCGACCTTTCCCCGATCTTAAATTGTTTCCGACTGCCATTCGTTCTAATCCTTCCGCCCCTCTCTCTCTTCCCGATCTCTTGTTTTTGCGTATCACGTTTCTACTCTCCTCATCCCATCTATTTCTCTACCCGAGTCGCACACACAAGCAAACCCTCCACTCGTCCCACCTTTATTTCTTATCTTTTTCCACCTTCTCATCTTCCATCTCCTATTCCTCTTCTCCCTCTCCACCGCCTGCTCATCCCACTAGACGCCATATTTTTTGTCATTGCTAGACATTTGTAGCGATTTTTCAACTAATTTGCCCCCCCCCCTTTTCCGTCTTCCTTACTCTCCCTCACGCACATCAACTCACTCACTCTCCTCTCCCTGTCGAAGCTTCTTGCTCTGTTCCCTTCACCCGTTCTTCGCACACACCTCTGGGTATACTCACGCAAGACCCCTCTACCTCCATTTCAATCCTTCCCTTTTCCGCACGTATATATCTCATTCATTATATTTCGAGTGCAAAGTAGCAAACCTAAATAAATTTCAGAAAGATGGATTGTAAGGTAACTTCAAAGTTAATCACTGACTGAACTCTTATGGTAATTCTTGTGGAACTGAGAAAGCTGGTGTTGCCATTGTCGCAATTCGAAATGACAGTGTGCGTGTGTGCATGTATATATGAGCACATACTCATTCCTTCCATCAGAAGGCGCGATGGCAGAAGACGCAGCGGAAGACTAAACCTTTCAGAAATATAGTATTATTATATTAATAAAGTATTACTTTTAATGGGTTAAAATTAGTGCAGCGCCAACTTTTGTCTACAACGCAAGAAAAAACAATTGCTTTTAGGTTGGATTATTCAGAGACAATGCTGCTGGCTACATTTTAGCACAGAAATGGATCGCTCAACTTCGAAGTACGTATATCGCATATGAATGCGGAATCGCAATAGCACATCTACATCTAAATTATACCCACAAGCCGGGGCAAGGGCGTGCGGCGGAGGGTGTTAAGTCACCAACCATGCATGCACAAATATCCTCTTCCTGATTCCCCCCTTTCTTAATCCTTTGCCCTTGCATTCCAAGGAACATCCTTTCGGGCGAAGGAAAAGAAGACGACCTTGCCGATTTGACCGCAGAAGACTCGCATTATTGCCGAGGAAGAGTAAAGAATAAAAAAAGGCCAAAAAAAGGTCCGGACATGATTTTTTTGGCTGCCCTCGTCTTCTACCTCTCGCCACCCTTTCTCTTGTCCTCCTTCCAGCTTGCTATCTCTTCTTCGAAGTCATTTTTCAGAGGGATCTTATTTTATCACTCTTCCCTGCAAACCTCCGCATCAGATTCAAAGCGCAAGGATCCAGGGCGTCAAACCGCAAAATTTTTTGCTTCGGCCTGCGCTTCTTTCTGACGAAATTCGGGGACCAGTTTCCGTTCATTTTCAACAGCTTCGATTCCAAGGTAATCGAAGCAATCGAATTGATAGTGACAGACGAAATTATTTGGACAACAAAAGAATCAGTTCACGATTCTCAATCAAAGCTGCAGAAAACAACATAATTACCCCGCGAGACGGCTGGAGTTGTGAAAAATGAAACGGAAAAATGTAGCACTACATTCTGCCGGATCAGATATTTTTGTATTCACCCGTTCGCAACGCCCTTGGATCAACCAAAGATAGGATCTATCCTTCCAATTGTCCATATGCATTTACCCATCTTCCTCTCCAGTGTACCACCAACAATTTCATCCGAAAAATACAAATTATCATCAAATAACCATAAAAATATAGTTGAATGTAGAGAATATTGCATTCATCATATTTACAACACTAAAAGCTAAATTCCGATAACACTCATGGCTCTAATTTGAAGCTAGAATGTGCAATAAACTGACTTATTAACGTGCTTATATACTGATGAGAAATTTACCTTCCAAGTCGAAATACGAGTATAAACACACAAAAAAGTCAAATTAATTAGCTTTATATTCTCAGAACTAACAATCATCGTAAGATTCTCCTTCTCGAGATGAAAGCAAATTGAGAATGTTACACTTATTCTATCCCCGCGGAGACTATTACAGGGCCTTGAAAGGGGCCATTCACGAGGATCAACGTATTAAAATGCATCAGCAAAAACTACACAAACGCACTACGGCAGGGTATTTCACGATCCAGCGATGAGATTCAAGGGCTCCTTTGTGCTCTTCGACTCTTCGCTCGATGAGACCATCCATATTCCCGTTCAACTCGTCTTCAACTAAGCAGAAAAGGCGAGTCAAGTTTCCAGCGATCATCTGGAATAAAAGGCCATCCACCGTCATATCGTCATATAACCTAGTACGTGCCTCCTCTTCGAGCATGAACATTATACCATCTTCCAAGTGAGATCCAAGTACCTATGTATAAGTTGCAAATCGACAAATCACAGAATCATCGGAAGGGACTTCAACGTGGAATGGAATACGCTCCATCGTTTTCTACGGGACAATGCAGCGAAATAAGTTAACAATGCAGCTGAAGTCTATACTTTCACAAGAAAAAATTAATAGCAGGCATAATTCGTGTTTCGGTCCACTTGGCGGTTGCGGTCTAGTCTAATAAACCGTCACTGCTTACCATTAAATATCTATTGGGCGCGTGGTTTTCGCTTAACTCCGCTCCGACGTTCAATAAATTTCATGGCGTTCAGTGTTTTCATGCTCAGTAAATGCACGTGAGTGATGTAAAACTGCATAGACCACGTTCAGTTCCCTCTTCATTGCTGGTTTGCTGCACTGATTGTGAAAAGTGTGCAACTGTGCTCGTCTGGCAGAGAAAGGCCACGAGACACGGATTTTCAGAGCAGTATTTTAGAACAGGAGAATCCGGTTGTTCCCGTCGTTAAATGAGCTAAGTCGCCCTCGGGGAAAAATATCAAGGGAGAAACTCGACGGTTTCTAAATGCAGGACAACGAAGAAGATATTTTTCGCTTATTTTTATTTTCAGCTCTCAAATCTAAAATAAAGGTTGAACATACGGAAAATCGCTACTGTTGGGCCTCTTTCCCGGCGTGAAATTTGCGGTCGAACGGAACTATTTTGTTTACCACTTAATGCTGGAGCTCTGTATTTTCCTCGCTGTTGGAAGGTTAACACTTCAATCGGAAACAAAAAGAAGACTGCACTTACCACGGGCATTTGCTTCCTCATTATTAATAATGGACCATCGCCCATTTGTTCGGCACGTTTCAATCTATCTTTAACTTAGCTTTTGAGGAACACATTCATATATCAATTTATTTAACGTGAATTAATAACCTCACCGTGTCATGGGAGGCAATTAAAAAAGAATGTAAGGTCACGAAAATACGAGATAAGAGAAATCCAAGACGAAAACATTCATGAGATTTCGAAAGGTAGGGACCACAGGATGGGAAAATAATTGAACATGAGAATCGAAATTTATAGTAACCAAAAGACACACGAGAGAACATTTCCCCTTGAACTCCATATTTTTTAACCGTTTAGTGAGAGTAAGTCATCCAAGGAATGTGAGAGGAGATGGGTAGTAGTCTTCTATTGACAATGTGGCCACGTTAGTGGCACACGCATTCCTTGTTTGGTTGATTCGATTTTCCTCTCTCGAAGCCGCTAGACCGCCATGCGTGACATACATTCCGCTCATCAACCTACTAAATACTCTCCATTTTTTTTCTTTGAATTTTCCGACCTTGAATGTGAAAACCGAACGCCCTCGGTGAAGAAGAAAATTGGTCGCTTTTTTTAATGCCATTCTGAGAGTGACTCGGAGTGGGTGGCCGCATATCCAACAGTGGGCCCGATCGGAAGGTATTGCAGTGGGCGGAACCAAGCTTTACGGGATTGACTCAGTTTCAGTTGGAACAACGTATGAACATATAACTTCCGCGAAGGAATGAAAGGGAAAGGAAAAGCCATAGGCTAAGGTAAAACTCGATAAACCCAGTTTCCTCTTCACGTAAAAAATCAGGTACGTGAATTTACTGATGCATCTACGGTCATCGAAAGAATAGGTCAATATCATCTATTATGTGCCAGTTTGTGGAATTTTAGGAAATAAAATGATTTTACGGATTCCTACAAAGATTTTACAATGAATATCGAATTGCATTTAAAATATAGAGAACTTTGGAAAATTTTTGAGACAAAACTTGATGGAGTTTTTCCATCGGATAATGAAAATGGAATCACTGTGATTTCATAAATTGATAATTATTTTATCTCCAATGGTAAGCAGAAAAACAGAATTAATTGGTGGTATTACAGTAATTTCATTTTCGCTGTGCTCCAGGGGACTTTATTTTCACCTATTTCAATTATTTTACACAAAAGAAGCAAACTATTTCACTTAATTTTATATTTACCTCCATGGGACGATTTAAAGTTGAGATAGGAGTTTAAGCCATAGTCTTCCGGAAAGAGGGGCGTTTTGAATCCAGGAGTCACTTAGCCTACTCATAATTTTACTATGCGAACTGATCATCATCATTTTTTACCAATTCACTTCATAAAAATGTGTATTCACAGATAGCAAAAATTAATAATTTACGTTTATTATGATTTCCATCTATTGAAAATAAGTACAGGTACATACTGATTTTGAAATGATATATTTATGCTACTTATTATGGATAATGATTTTGTATTTAGCTGGAGTGCTTATTTTACATGGGCTTGCTAAAACCTTGCCTAAGATCTGAAAACTGACCAAGATTTTCAATCAAAAAATTACTTACGTTAGCTTGGGTTTGAACAAATCCCTTTTCGTTTCACGTCTTCGAGAGTTATATTTTGGTTAACTCATTTTTAGTTTGCACCTGTATTAGGTATATGCTAAAAGCACACAAAGCGTACGTAAATTACCCCTCTTACAGCACTGAAGATAAAATTGCTTATGTCCCAATAATAACGCTTATCTGCGATAGTATCCAACCGAGATGGTGAGTAAATAGGGGGTGTTTACGAATTCAAAGAAAGGTTTTGCAATATTTTCCATGGTGTGGAGAAGGAAAGGAAGGACCCAAAAAAAGCATAGCGAAAAAAGAAAGGAAAATCCGCTGGCGGGATTTCCTAAGAATTTTATTCCAACAGACAATTTTTAAATTTTCAAAAGATTGCGAGCGAGACCAACCACTCATTAATGAAGAGGGAACAAAATACCCTGACCTTTAGCGAACAAGTATAAGTCTCATTAGAAGATAAAAAAGAAAGAGGATGTCGAAGCTGGAAGAAACTGCAATCAAACCAGTTTCCCCGAATGCCTGGAAACGGCAAGGATCCCCCGCATTCCAATGCCAGAATGATTGCACGCCAATGAAAAGGAGAACATGAGCGAGAGGCAGCCAATGATTGTGAGAACGCTCGTGCAATCGTCACACGATTACCTAAACGCTGGGCGCTTAAATCACTGTAATCATCGCAAGGTCACTCGGCAATCCGTTTCCCAGCAGAGAGATCCTTTTGCGCTCTCTTCCCCACCATTCTCCCCCGCCCCCCAAAGCCATTGCCTGCGCCCGTTTTTACGCACCGCTTGGCGGAAAAATGAGGAAAAACACTTTCATTTTCATTACTGTTGCAGCAAAGCGAAATGGGTTGGTCCGGGGTCGAGGAGACCGCGGAGGGTGTAAGGAGAGGGGCCATTTGTAGGGATAACAGGAGGATCAGATGAGAAGGAAGGAGGGAAAAAAATCGGTCCGCAAAACGTTTTCGAGAAAGTACTGCTCAACACGACCTCCGCCGCCCTGTTGCACGAGGCGGTATATTGAGGGAAGGGGGGTATGCGTCGAAAGTGGGTGGCGATAACACCCATCTTTCTCTTGAAAAATGGGTGATCTCCGAGAGATCCAGAGAGAGAGAAAACCCACCTTTAGCCCCCGCGTCCCCACTACTCGAAACACATCCGCACACAAGCCGTACACGCGGTGTGACTGCCATAACCTGGAGGGGTGGAGTCACGCGAAGGCGCGGCAGGCAGTGGAACGGCCTCGGATGCCGCCGCTTCAGTGTCGAGTAACGCGAAGAGAGAGATAGAGAGAGAGAGGAGACGCGGGGAGGTTAAGTCGACGTGGTGGATGAGGAGAGGGATGGGGTAGAGTGTGAGGAGGGGGAGGAGGCGAGGGGGAATGGTTTGGTGGTGGTAGTTGGGGTACGGAAGGAGGTGGGTACGATGGGAGAGACAGAGGACCGAAGGATTAAAGAGAATAAATGGTGGGAATGGTAGAGGGGGTAAAAGGAGAGTCGGTGGGAGGCTGAACAGATGGGGACGGCTGCTGCTGAGGCCGAACGGGCGGGGGATGGGAAGAAGGGAACGAGACTGATAGCAGGAAGCGAGAGCGAGAGAGAACGAGTGGACCAAGAAGTGAGGAGGAAATCGGGTTGCGGGGGGGGGATTTTTCGTTCCTAAACATTGCCTCCCGATGCTAAAAAAAAAAAAACTCCACTGAGATCTAAGCTCATTATACTTTAGTCTGATGGAAAAACCCACATGGAATACATATAAGAACTTGCTAACCCCTCAGTCAATTGAACGCACTGTTCCGCCTTCGCATTAATCTGCTTCGGTTTTCTCGTTCTCCTCCCGACAGAATGAATGCCGGCGGGACAATATTGCGGATTACGTTGATTCATCAGGATACTAACAGATGAATATATTACAGAAAGTTGCGGCTGGCAGATAAATACAAGTAATTTGAATGAGATATAATGAAGTGCATGAAGTAATACTTCACAATAAAAACATTTCATTGCATGTCTATTGAGTGGCATTCAACAACAATAGTTGTAATTTTTATTTTACCTCATTTCAAACGCTGAGAAAATATTACGAGAGCAAAGTTGTCGCGGAATCTCCACCTAATTGGACGGAGCACTGCAGGGCACGAACGCAACGTTTAATTGCACACAGGACATGATGTAGTTGTAAGAACCCAGACAACGAAAAACGAGGCACGTCACCGAAATTGACGTGGACACTGAAGAACATTCATGGTGATCGTTGAAACCGTATCAAAACTACAAATTCACGCATCAAAATCAATTTTATCGGACACCTTTCAAAGTTTGTTACATCCCTCTTTAGACACGGAGCCTCATTGGAGCACGTGAAAAAAACCAATCTCTCCGCATGGCAACTCTACGCATCCCAAAGCTCAACTGAAGGCACAGACGGGGGTGGGTGGATCATGGCAGAATGGGCGGCCGGGAGAGTCTCGGGAAGGAATGCCTCGATGAGCGGGAAGGGGGAGGAACGAGGAGAAATTAAGAGCGGGGAATATGGGGAGTTAGGGCGGGGGGTCGTTGAGTGGAGGAGAAGCGGGGGCGTTAAGGGGTTAAGTGCACGAGGAGGAGTCAAACCGCTGCGGGGGCAGGGGAAAGGGATGACCGATGTTAAAGTAGGGTGACGATGCGGGCGGGTGTGGGAGGGCATGCCGGGGAAGAAGAGAGGAAACACTAATAGAGTGGGCATTTAGAGGATACGGAGGGGGAAATATACAGAATGGATGGCAACAACAAACAAATTTGTACCAAGTAGTCCATCTCAAGGTTGTGCTCTCCCCGTCTCTGTCCACGAGGGCTTCTTGACAAAAAGTATTCAGATTATTTTGAGGAGATCCTAAGGGCAAAGGACGTTGAAAAGCGTCCTTGAGGGTTTCTTGACGTGTCACACCTGCCAACCGAAGCCGACCAAAGAACAAGTTGCATCCGACATAAATTTTTTTCACCGCTCACGGATCGATGGCGAGGGAGAACGTTTCAACGGAAGATACTGCGGGAATGTCACGAATATTAAATAAACTCGTAGGCAGTAATTAGTAATAAAAATAGAATTTTTCGGTAATAAAGTTTAACTACACGGCAATTAAAGAAAGCACAGGATTTTTACCTAGCCTCATTATGCTGGAGGGAAATAAAATAATTTCATTCGTGAGAAGGAGTGTTTACTGCCGATAACAGGGCTCGGCTATAAGTTACTAATAAAACATTCAAGTGGCGTGTGCAAACGAGAAACACAAACGAATCTCCGGGAAGCATTTATTGGAGAGGAGGATAACAACTGGGTAGTGGACGAGACTTAAAAACTCTTGGACATCGGTCATCTCAGAAGTGCCAAGAAGGCGGTTGCCGCCTCACTGTGGAGTGCTAGGACAGTTTTAAGTCATCACTCATCAAAATAAAAGCAAAGATATTTAGCGATCAGTCAGACTAGGAGAGACTGACGGCGACGCCACTTTCCTGGGCAATTAACGATGCTCTGCGTATGAATTTGGCATTTAAAAGTAACTGATAAATGGCGAATTTGTGCATTGCACAACACTCATCGCAATACACTCCGTGCACAAATTACAACGCACCAACTATTCCGCCTAATCGCTTGGACCGACAGCGCATGTGCAAGAAAGAAAGAGCGGTATAGGCATTATTTTATATTAAGGACTCGACCCAAAACCTCATGCGTGACATGGCCGAGGTTTACGCCTCACAATTCAGAAACCCATTTTAATTCTTTCCCCAGAAAGGGAACGGTAGCGAGACTGAAGGGGCGTGGTGAAACCTTCTGGAACAAAACAATTACGTAATGACGTATTCTGGTGCTCGGCTTCCTTAACTGACTTTGACAGTGGCGGTAACAACGGTATAAGGAAAAAAACCAGGTTGAGCCTGTTATCGGAAAAGACTCGGTTTGTCGAGCTTTAGTGGCGAACGGCGAGGGAAATGGGTTGGAGAGGCAGTGACGGCAACGGATGGCCGTCCTTGGGCGCGTGTCACGCATCCCGAAGCACGTATATATATGCAAGACGCGCACTGTGCATTACGGTACCATGAATCGAACGGCTACGTAAGGCGGGTCAGTCTGCAACAGCCCACCGAGCCCAGTGCTAACATGGGAGACTCGAGAGAGGGGGGAGTGGGGAGAGGAAGATGAACCGTGCGTGGATCATATTTTGAATTAGATGCGCCGGCATTTATAGCAAGGTAAATTCAAACAAGGAAGCATCAACGAATAGAGTTAACCATTCCCACGCTTTCGACCTTGCCGCTTTAAATTTGCCGCAAGTAACGTTCATAAACACGAATAGTCATTTTCCAAATTTAACTGGCTTGCGGAAACACAGGATGCAATTCCCATGCCCTCGAGGTATAGTCTTTCTCTACCCTCTCTCATCTGTTGACATGCATTCACCGCCCAAAGCAGCTTTCACGGGGAAGGACGAAGAGATCTTAACGCTGGCTAGCTATCATGGCAGAAATTATGACAGACTGAACACTTGAGGAGTGAGCTATGCATTTGATTGCAATTGTTGTCATGGTCATATCGTGTTACATAGAGGTCAATACCATCGACAGGATACGGTGCATTGATCGATCGAATAAAATCAATGACAAGGCGACAGAAATTCCATATCTTCTGACTCTATCGTGAGCGCGAAAGCTATTTATGCCATTTATTCCCATCCCCATAAAAACTCCCTCATCCAGAGTCCTAAAAACCCGTCCGGGGACAATTACTTTTGGTACGCCGGGACTACGGTTGTCGTGTCGTCTGCACTCGGAAAATTCAGAATTGCAGAGGACCTCTCATATTAACCAAAACGTTACATCAAATTCAGCACTCGTATGGCCCGAACAATAGATTTGAAACTACGACAAACGATGTCAACGGGCAACCTCATTGCCCACCTGGCTAATCTGGTGGGCGATTTCGAAAGCGCCCACCCAAGCTCGCCGCAGTGCGAGATGTGTCTCCACATTTTCTGTTCAATTGGATGGATTCCCCGCCCACCCCGAAAAACACCCGCACAATGGAAAAGCCGTGGGGACGCCTCGGGGGGAGGGGAAACCGTCCCCCGGTAGGCGAATGGCGATAAAGGAGGAAGGGGGAGAGTGAGGAGAAGTTGGGGTGAAGAGGGAGGGAGGAGAAGTACGGTGAAGAGGGAGGGAGGAGAAGTACGGTGAAGAGGGAGGGAGGGTGTGGGACTCGAGCGCCTGGAAAGAGCACTCTTTTCCCCCTCCTCGCGCCCTACCCTCAAGGAGAGAATGTTGTGTTGAAACACCCCGGAAACCGGTGGGTGTGTGTGTGTACTCCTAGGCCGGTCTGTCAAGACTGCGGTATGCGCTCGTTCTTTAACACGGCCGAGGAATTTCATGGGGCGGGAAATATACATACATATATTTATGGATGCATAAACAGAACGCGGGTGAAGGGGTGGAGGTAAAGCCTTTGACTGGAAGGGGAATTTGGGGGGGAGGGGTGGTGGTGCTCTTCCGCGGTGCGTGCACTCGGCCGAATCGGGAGCCCAACGGAAGTGTGGGCATCTTCGTTTTCTTTTACGGACCAAATGAGTTTTATTCCATGGAAGGCGAGCTCAATTATTATCCCCATCCTCGAGATAAGTTGCTATGCTGCTTACTTTACAAGAGAATCAGAGCCGTCAAAAAAAAATTCGAGTTTGGCGGGTCACGGGGCGTACTTTCTTCTTTCTCTCCCACGGTTAGGACTCTGAATGTTTAAAAATGGTCGTTTTTCCTCATACAAACTGGACGCGGAGGGGAATCTAATCAATGCCATTAATTTTTAGGAGTGTGTCAAACCAAAGAAGAAAATATTCCCCGGCAACCCCATTTCCGGCGGCCAATGGGCTAATATAACGATTTCTCCGGTTCCATTCGACAATCTTTTCTTAAGGGCAAAGAAACGCGGCCGTGTTAATCGCCCTCATCAACTTCACGGCCTGGGGCCTGTTTTGGCCGCTCGCATGTGCAGATTGGTACCATCTTCGTTCGGGTCCGACAGTTTACCGCTGGGGAGCGAAGCCAATCAATGGATTCTAGGCGAAATCATCCGAAATTAATTTGCAAAGGAAGAAGCTCTTCTCCGAAATCTTGGGAAGGCCAAGGGGAAAACTGATTAACTCAACTGAACGACTTATTTGAATTTTCCCTCGCGAATAAAAAGCGAGAAGGACAAAGGCGAAGGACATAGTGCACGATGATGCGGAAAACGACATCCCCGTCGTCTCCCTCCGCCAGCAAAAAGTCACTGATCACGATAATTAGTGGTAAGCATTTTTTACCTCTCAGAGGAAAAGGAAAAAATTGAAGACACTTTTCGGTGCTGACGTCAAGTTTTTCCTTAAATTTCTTTCCCCTTAGTTCCTAAACGCTAGTTATAATTCTCGTTTGGACCGATTCTACAGAATAAGTATCTTAAATGCTATAAGCGTAACTTCATGGAAGGGTTAATTATTCACTCTTTTAATAGAATACTCACTAATGTTTCCACATTAATGGCTTAATAAAAGCCAACCTTCAATCAATTCCACCATAGAGTTAGGTACAAGTATTAGATGATGTCCTCATGCTTACAATTGGTTGTTTTTATGAAAATGTTTTGTGCAGAAACAGGATTACTACATCTTTGTGAATATTGTAAAGAGTCTCATCACCAAATGAAAGGTGTTTTTCAGTCTCAGTGACATTTTCTATGCCTGTAATCATTGCCTGTTCCAACGGAGACTATTTTTATTCTCAATTAAAGAAATTCTCGGCAAATATTATGCAGAGGCTTCATGCCTCAAAATCAGTGACAGAGTTTTACAATGAAATGGTCTCTAGTCCGAAATAGTCTCTCGAGCAATTCCCAAAATACTACCAGCATTTCTTTTATCTTGGCAACTTTGTTAAAATACGACCCGGTTTCATAGAACACATTGTAAACAATGATTTTCCCTGTGGTAAGAGATGAAACACTTAGTTCCATTTTATTACGATAGATATTTATCGAACAAAATCAAAATGTTTGAGGACATTTCCGTGGTTGGAACTTAAATAGGAGGAGGACCAGGACAACAGACCATTCAATTCTCGATGAAGTTCAGAAGAGAAAAGGAAACCGAAAAATTCATACCGAATTTCGGTAGCCCCCATTCCACAATACCGATTTGGAGCCAAATTTATTCCAATAAACGCAGATACAGATTGGCAGAGTGCCCGCTTCATCAACTACTCCCTTTTTTGAGCCTTATTAACAGGTAAGGTAACTTCCAACTTAACCGCTCAATTTTTCCAGATGCCACAGACCCGCCACTTCTTGGCTCATAATAACTGCCCTTCCTACTCCTGGGTTACCCCAACGGTAAGCACGACCACATTCTCCCCGAAGGGAAATGCTTTCACTGCAACCCACCGCTGCCCAGACGGATCAAATTTCTAAAAACAATTCCAGTCATTCGCCATTTTTTTGCGACGTCTATAGAATCTGATCACCGAACGCTCCCACGGCAAGGAATGAATTCCTCCTCCATTCCGATCGGCAAAATAACTTGTCAGTGATCCCGGTCGGGCCCTTTCCTCCCCACGTCTATTTATATAATAAGCTTCACTTCCTAAGGATCTCAAAGGAGAAGAGGGGTGGGGCGTGGGTGGGTGGAAAGTTGCACCACACGAGATGCATGGTTGCGAGTCGCAAAAGCAGCGTTCGTGCCGCGGTACGGGGCATGGAAGCTCCCACCCTCACACCGAATTCCATACCCTTTCGGTCGGACGATTTTCCCATCGGCCTATCGAATTACCAATCAGTGCCGAGACGAGATTCTTTTCTCTCTTTTAAAAAAGTCTTTCCACCACCACCACCTCTTGCCCCGCCCTCCTCAACTCACCCTCCGAGGCCTCGCCTGCAGACAACATGCCCACTTGCAAAGTCGATGCCGGACAACTACCGTGGCAGAATGGAAACGACTTCTAAAGGCTTATCCCAGTGTGTTGTCGGCATGTTTTGGGGAAGTGTGGGGAAAGAGAGGGAGGGTGGGTTTGATGGAGCAGGAGGGGTGTAAAATGGGTATATGCAGGGGATTTCATTAGTTTGGTTGGACGGCTCGACTCTTTCTTTGTGCTATTAGTAGTGCCGAATATGGACAAGACGGTCCCCAATCGTGGACATGGATTGATAATTAAACAATCCCATTATTCATTCCTTTGTATATGGATTTCGTGTAACTGTGACAATTTTGCTTACAAATTGCAACGAAACAGTTTTTTACGTCAAGCATAGATTTCCAAAGTGACAACAAAGATAGCAATGAATACCACGCTAAATTGCATTTTTTTTATCTTGAAGAGATTTTCGGAGAGAAAATAATCCACTAGTTCTCCTAAGATCGGAAAAGGCTCCCATACGTCACATTTATAAAGAATTAAATGAATAAATTCCAATATTTTAGTTACTTTCTATATTTTAACGTGGTATCTCAAAATTATCAAATAGGTAGAGCTTACTCGGAGCAATGAAAGTTATTAAATTGCCCATGAATGACATTTATTCCAGAAACGTTTGTATTCCTCAACCCACACACCTGCAGGGCCAATGAGCATCCCTATCACTCGCGAATACTACCAATCAGGTACGGGTGAAGTCCTCAGCCCTGGCTCCATATTTATTAACAAATACATGTTAGCGAGCCGAAGTGTCCGACTCGGAAACGTGCACGCACCAGCACATCGAACGCACAACACTCGAACGCGCTCAGCTTTCGGGCTTGCATGTGTGCGTGCGTGCGTTTCGACGTAGTTACCTGTGACCACGAGTCCGGAGAGGGCCGCCGCAGCCATTCCAATCTTGGGTTGCAGGAACACGATCCGCGGCTCCATGGCTACCGGACACGACACGACACACACACACACGCGGGAAGAGAGGATGAGATGGGACGCAGACGACGAACAGACGGGATGGACACGGCGGACGGACGGGGAGGAGGTGGAGCCCGCCGGGGGGTACGGGGAGGGAGGAGGAGTGCGACGGCCTTTTGTTTTTTCCAACCGTGCGCGCACACACACATACACACGCTGCGGACTCGCACACGAAACACCTCCTCCTAGCGAGGAAACGATACGACCTCAGCGGCCGGAGTGAAGGGAGAGAGATTTGCGAGCAAAAGGCCTCCTCTCCCTCGACCTAACTCCCTCCCGCCCTCCCTCTCTATTTCTCTTTCGAGGCAGGGAAGGATGGGCTGCTCCGAGGAGGGAAAACTACGCGGAGTGCCACGGTTTTTCGAGAGAGAGAGACGGAAAAGAGCGGAGGCACTCAATTCGCTCTTCTTCGCCTTGTTCCGCCTCACGTTTTTTCCTCCGCCGAAACGACCCTCTTCGCCCTAGCCAGTCCACTCGTCCCCTCTCCGGAGGAGGAGGAATGAGTCCTCACGAGGGCCGCGAGAGCACCAAGCACCATCCGAAGGAACGGAATCGAAGTGGAAGTCTGTGTTTATCTATCTATCGAACACACTCGCACAGGCGACACCGGATGGGGGCGTGGGTGGAGGGGGAGGCGATCAATGGGCATGTGTCGTCCGCGCCGACGAGAGCTTCCGTCTTCCTTCCACTTCTTCCCCCCTTGTTCCAGAGAGAGAATCCGCGGGTGTCGCGTCGCTCGCACATTAAAGGACACGCGGAACAAGCCAGGAATCCGCTACTGCCCCGAGCCTCCCCGGGCCGGGCACTCAGCCCACGACTTTTCGAGATGCATGATCCGATCCGAATGGGGCAACCGCACTCCCGCGTTCCGCATGTATGCAACCGTGAGCGGACGGCGACGGGACTACACTGAACTCTCTCTCTGACACACACTCTCGGACGGAGGCGGAGGGAAAATGCGGTGGAGGGATATCGAGAGAGTCTGTGTGTGCTTATATTAAGGAAACAAAACAGATATGTAGAGGAAGAGAAGTGAGATGTAAAGGGAGTCGCGTCAGCTCATAACCAAGGCCCATGCCACACTGAGGAACCGAAGGGAGCGAGGGAGGGGAGTGGAAGGAAGGGCGGTCAGAGATAGGAGTGGGGGAGAGGATATATAAGAAAAGTAGGGGAGCGTGCGTGGACTTGCGTTTGGTAGGAGATAGCGAAAGGGAGTGAAGGAGTGGGGGAGGGGGGATGGTGGTGGTAGAGAGATGTATAAGCATCCCCCTCCAAGCGATTGCCACGCCTCCCCTCCCACCCGCCTGCTTCCTCTCCCTTCTCTCGCCCCCCTCCCACCACATTCCTCAACCCGCAATACAGCCCTCCCCTTCCTCCTCTCCTCCTTGCATTCGCCTTACTTCCCCCTCACCCCCTCGAATCCTCGTTCCACCTCCTTTCTCTCTTTCTCGTTTCCTCCCTCCCTACCACCCTCCCTCCCCTCCTCTCCTTAGCCTCTCCCTCTTCTCCCCCCTCCCTCCAATCTCCAGCGACCTGGCTGCCTCCTGGCACCTAACCCAACTCGATTCTCCGCGGGCCCGGTTTTCATCACCTCCACCTTTCTCCTTCCCTCCTTTTCTCTCCCTCTCTCTCCACTCTCTCCTTCCTCATTTCTTCTTTCTCCGTTCCCTTTCTCCAGCCGCATTCCATCTCCCTTCCCCAACTCCTATCCGCCCTCCCCCTCCATCCTTTCATCGTCAACCCCGGCGGACTTTTATTTGTAAACATATATTCCTTGCATTATCAAAAGGTGATTCCTTGCATATCCTGTAAGTACTCGACGGTGGCAATGAACGAACTCTTTGCTCCTTCCCGTGTGCGATTCTCTACGTTGTTCGAATCTAACGGATGCAGGACATCTGGTGCACCTTGAACAATGTCAAGAGCGCTGCATGCCTGTATTGCACCTTCTCGTAATCAGTGGTCGGAGGGGAACTATTTGATTTCGCTCGCTAGACATTTACTTATCATTCCACGTGAATAGAAACGACTCAGATAACACGTAAAGATACCAAGGACTATTGAGATTACCTTGAACGACTGCGTCTTCCGTGCGTTCATTTATCGCCCCCGTTGAGTGAATCTGAAATCGGAGAGTGATAAGTCCTCCGTAATATGAAAGACGAACACCCACGAAGGGATGCAAAAACAATCAAGAATGCAATTTAAAAACTGATAGTTTTCGTTCACTTAATAGGTGTACCAATTAAGACTTCCCGCAGCGGTGCCGTTATCTTCTAGTCCCCAACACATTTAACCGATGCCCGTGAACTCCTTTGTCTCCTATCAACGTGGCAAAAGATGCGTGAAAGAATTGAGAGTGCACCAGTTGCAGGGCCATTCGAATGTGTGAACCCATAGTCCATGAGAATGCTTCGCCCCAGAAACCGAGAGGTCTCACTGTAGTTCTCTCATTCCCTCGTGAATTTTTAAAGGTTTGGCCTTTTGTGAGGATGCAGAGCTGGGAGGGGAGCAAAGAGGTGGAAGGGGGACCCCGGCGGCGGGCTACGCCGACTATCCCACTCCCCTCGCTCCTTTCCCACCGACTCACGGAAAACTCATTCTTTCCGCTTTAAATCTCACCCATATCCACCCACTCGACTCTTCCAACCCCCACTCCACCCATTGCAAAAGAGGGATGGATTATTATTAGCGACGGACTGAGCGAGGCCCACAGCCCCGACGGCCGCAAAGCGCCGAGGAAAGGGAAAGCGCTCTCGACCCTCTCGCCTCGGAAAACCAAACACAGGAAGCGGCTCATTATCTGCACGCCGATATTACAAATGCCCCTGTTAGGAGAATCTATTTGAGAAAAATGACTACGCGTGCACTCTCCCCACCTCTCTCGTCTCCAGATAAATACGCGAGGCATTAGAGGAGGGGGGACGGTGTTCACTGAATTGATGCGGCAAAACCTTCCGGCGAAGAAGCAAACGAGGCCCCAAGAAATAAATGTCCGTTATTCGGAGAGGGGCGACGCGGAGAGAGCGAGAAAGAGAGACGGGAAGCATCGACGTGCCCTTTCCTCCGGCGTGGGAATTGAACCACTTTCCGTCATCTTTCGCGGCGCCTCGTCTGCAATGTTTTGGTGCTCTGCTGTGAAGTGGCGAGGTCCTCCCCCCACCGAAAGCATTAAAAAGTCACGCATTCGGTACGGGAAATTTCGCGACCCGGAAGGAAAGATGAACCCGGGGGACATCGAGGGCCCCGGGCGGTAACCATCTAATTTGTCGCCCCGAGATTGGACAGGTTTCACCTACTTTTGTGCATGATGATTGGTGCCGGAGGGGAATGCAATGCTTTGGAAAGAAACGTGGGCTCCCTCTGGCGGTCGCCTCTCTCTCCATCGCGCCCAGACGCAAACGAACAGCCGCGACATGAGTAAAAGCGAGATGCCGCCTCCTTTTCTTTTTTTTTGCCCTATTAACACGAGACTTTCCAGAAGCGAGATCACTCAAGGGGGAACTTACGGAGGCAGTATCCTAATAATCGGCTTTCACGAGGACCTGGCTGGGATGGTGGTGATTCGAGGTTGGTTGAAATCCGGGAGTCCCGGCGGAGAAGGATGAAAAATGAAAGGAATAGTCGCCGGGGATAGGATAGGAATGAGGAAAGACCAGGAGGTAGAAGAGAGAGGAGGAGGGGAAACGATGGGTTTGGAAGATAAGTGTGAGTTTTGGGAGATGAGAGTCATTTCGCAGGTGGTGGCTATGGGACAGGAGGGACGTAAACAAATTGGTATTTCTGCTGGGTGGCGAAGTGGTAGGATTCCAGTGGACGATAAAAGATACCTCTCCTCGTAGTCAGGAAGAAAGATCAAAAGTGATCCCTTCTAAACCTAGGCCCTTTCGTTAATCCCTTGACCCCTCGAAAATACTCAAACCAGCTTTAGACCATGATTTAATTCCAAACCTTGTGGAGAGATATAAAATAATTAGAGCTTCAACTCACCCATCCAAAGGATTGTATGCGATAACTACCGGGTAGGAGTAAGAAACTCACCTGGAAAAAAAGAAAGGAAATTGTTATTGAATGATTTAAGATAATCAAAGATGAAAATACTGATACTATACTATTAATTTCAGTTAAAAACTGAACGTTCTGATAATTTTGTGGGTGATAATTTAGGAAGATTGGATTTTTATCAAACATAATTCTGTGGAATGGCACCCTGATTTGTAGATTTAAAGTAAGTGGGAACGTAACCGCTTAAGGGTACGTATGTTTGTGTTACCCATTGTTGCTTCACTTTCCATCTTGATAAAATACATATTCTTAGGAAGAATTACTTTTAGGCATCAAATAAATTTTTATAATAAATAACAGTTAAAATATCTTTATAATAACAATAATTTGAGATTGTGAAACAGAAATGTTTAGTAACCTTAGGAAAATAATTAAAGTAGGCTATATGACTTTAAACATACAAAAAATAACTACCTGAGCACATGCGAATAATTATACACTTACAGTAATAATTCGGCTGATATCTACATCAATTTACTTTGAATATGCGATTCAAACCAAATTACTATCAGAGTTTAATTCATTATATCCTACACAGTTAACGACTAATAGGTGTTTGAACCGGGACTTAAATCATTTAGGTTATCTGCTATGACGATAAACTACGATAATATTGAGTGAGCTCACAATATCTTCATATTTAATCATGCTTAACATTCAAAATAGTAATTTTAACATAATGTTGTCATCAAATGTATTTTTATATAAATATGGGAGATGTATTCCGAAATAAAAAAGGGCAGTGTCTAAATTTCACAAGTGTTTTTCAGCACCGACCTCCAGGATTATTTCAAACAATCATACAAGCCTATGTCTATTATTGAATAACAGCAGTTTTCTACTAGACATGAGCGATCGAGCCAGAACTGGTAAATTAACATGGAAAGTGGACGCCAAAAGGACCCATTATTTTCTCGTGGGTGACAGTAACGTTTATGCACGTAGGGATATTTTTTTTATTTTAACGACATGGCAAACGGAAATGGCCATCAGGCGAAATTGATGTCCTACAAGGGCGTTCCTCTGAGTTCGGAGGCTGGTAAGTACGCCAGGAGCGGATGAAAAAGCAGATTCGAGCCAGCGGCACGCATCGGGATGATTTGTGGGCGGAATCATCCGCCTTTATTACGCATCACGCTTACGCACGCGATATCACGACTCACGCCTCCGTCGCCGGCGCCCTATCTCCATCCTTCGACCCCCCAACTCCTCGTCCATCTCGTGTAGAGTTTCTTTCTTTGCATTATCTCCGTCCATCTTCCACGAATCGAACGCCGCCGCGGCAAAGCATTCCAACCGGAGTGACCCCTACCCACACCCCGTCCCCTCTTTCGCCCTCTCTTTCTCTCTCTGTACCTCTAACACGAACGTATACTCCCTCCTCTCTCTCCGGAAGGGAGATAGTTCACGAGTTGGAAGGACGCTTCAAAGTCGTCCCCTTCTGATCCCATCCCCTATCTCCTCCTCCCCCTCCCCCGCTTTACGCGACCCCCGCACTCACCCTGTCCCCCTCACCCCTTTCCAGGGACATAGCCAGATTCCCCCATCCTCCGCGGGTCTTGTCTCACCCCCACCCGGCGGGCGAAGGCGTTCCCTTCTCGTTCTCTTGCGTGATTTGGCAGGGCAGGCGTACGCGGTATGAGATCCGGGGTGAGGTGAGGTGTCCCCCTCTCGTTCTTCCCTCACCCCCGCCACGAACTCGAAAGGGCCACGTCTCCTCGGCCCTTGGCGGTCGTCGAGGGCACGTCCGAGGTGAACGCCACCCAAAGCCCAGCCGGTCGCCCCCGCCCCTAATCCCATCACACACTCGAGCACTGCATGCCACATCCCAGGAGTCCAAATAATCCCTCATCGGCATCTCGGCCAGCGAAGTATTCCGATGACCGTAGCGGCTCGGGAGCGTACAGTAGATTGGGGGGTGGTGAAGGATAGGGGGGTGTGGTGGACGGGAAGATAGGAGACCATAAAGGCGCACGGCGCGCTGGAGACGCTGGGATGGCCGAGGGGGTGTGTCCGGGGCGGGGTGGAGAGGTGGAGAGAAGGCCGAGGGCTGCGGTGTCGCTGGGAACGATTCTTACCGGTTCGGCTCAAAAAGGATGTCAACGATAAATCGAAAAAGCCGGGTCGAGTCATTAAAAATGGCTTTACGGTGGAGCCCCTAAAAACCCAACGGCCGCCTGTGGTTCCACTCAAGGTATACAAAGCTGACCAGCGGCCCGATTATACGGTAAAATGATACGTTAATGGCCTATTTTGTGGGCGTGCAGCAGTGTGGCCAACTTGAGTTGGTGGCCGACTCAGTGGCTAACCCATTGTTAGGGATTTCTGCCCGCGTCATTCAGTATCACGTAACACTCTTACCTCAATCGCCAAGACAAAGTTAAGAGGGAAATCTTTTGTGCTGTTCTAGTATTTTGATTTGATCATATCTTCCTCAAAGAAACTATTAGTTTAGAAATACGTGTTTTCGTATGCCTAGTCATTTTTCGGCCTTCAATATTGAGGCTACTGGAGGATTAACTCCTCAGGCAATAATAATAAAATGCATGTTTACCTTCACATAAAGAGAAGTGAAAGTGACATTAAATATTAGAATTTCTTCATCATATAACCAACCGCAAGAAAAAGAAAACTTAATAATATTGTTCCAGGCATGTAATTAAAGTTCACAATTTTTATATATTTCATTAAATTGTGTAGCTTTGCTCTAGCAGAGGAGTTATAAAAGAAGAATTGAGGAAACGAACGAGTACACTAAGCTCCTTTGAAGAACAGCTAGCTACGACTTCCGAGGGAAGTAACGAGCAAATATACCTGCTCTTGCCTAATAATAATCTACTCTTGACCATACTTCCGCATAAAATTTTCATAAACTACCAAATGATTTATTTAAACACTTTGTTTTTCAGCGTGTCGATGTTAATTTGGATAACTCATTTTCTTCTACGAAATTAACCAAGTACTTTATCTCAAGTATTTATCTTTCCTTAAATGCAGCTATTTTTCCGGGACGGAGACAGCTTTCTCAAACATAGTTACCCTAAGCAATTCAAATTTTGCCAGAAAATTGGCATGTTTAAAATTCCGAAGTGTCGGAATTGTCGCAAGGAAACTTGAGGGCAGAAATGGCAACCGCCGCTAACAAGTCTTGGCATTCTCAACAGTTCTCACATCGTCTTATACTATTCCTCTCACGTCGGTGCCGTTTGAGCTGGCGACATTCAGTACGTTTCGGTTTTATTACACATACTTGCTCAGTGACTATCAACTAGGGTTATGCCAGAGGTGGTCGATTTTGATTGCAGTACAAGGTGTGGCTATGACTCGAGTGTTTTCCGCATTCGAAAGAGTGTCATGAGGAAGCAAATTTAGTGAGCGGGGAGAAATTTCACCTCATGGGAAGTGATGCCAGAATCCTACCTACGTGTTGGGTGTTGAGGCGAGGGCATCGGGATCCTTAGTATTCGAAAGGTGTACGTAAAACCCTCGATAAAATTCGTACTTCAAGTCTCCAAAGTCAAATTATTGAGTACAGCTGTGAGTAAGGCTGTACACGATATCACCTAAACCAACTTTCGGGTTTGTTTCTGGGAAGATTATGCTGTTCCCGATGAGAAGATAATAGTAATAATTAGGATGAGACAAGAAGATCAAACACTGATGGATACAAAAATTTCGTGAAAAAGAATATTTTCTGTTTCTGAGAGCAAATAGTATTTCTTATTGGTACGCGATTTTGAGTCCCGCAAGCCAGAAAGAGCCTTCCAGTTCGTTGAAAAGACTACACGCAGTTAGCCTCCAAAATTTTTGTAAAACTGCTATGACGGATCGTGGTTCTAACTGACGGCCTCGGTCGATAACTTTCAGTCATAATCGGATTTAAATGGGCAGAGAGATTTAAAGATTTTTCATACTACCTGTGCAAAAACATTCAGGAATTTTAAAATGCTTCAAGGATGATCACACACTTTCATCCCTAAGCTGTACATTTAAGTAACCAAGACGTGGGACGTATGGCTTCAAAAACACAAAACTCGGAATACGTACCATTTTTGCCCTCTCAAAAGCAGTTACGTCAATCATTTCCTCTACGAGTAAACCAAGTCGTTGTTGTCGGAAAAGATTCGAAATTCCAAGAATATGTGCAAACATGTTTACGGTATTTCGTGTGAAAGTACATCAGTTTTGGAACCTTCTAGTTCCTGAGCATTTTACATTAGGCCCCAGGGAGAGAGGCTAATTTTTAACTGCGGCATTATGAAAGTCATGTTCCTCGCCCGCGAGGAACCCCATTACCCCAAGAAGAGCCTCGACCATGGTTATTATAACCGAAAATCAATGGCAACCGATGATTCGACTCTTGTAACCAAAATAAAAGACAAGCGTAACCGCAGTTAACTTGAAGTTCGGCGCCGCAGACATTTTTACGTCCGATTCGGCGAAGTCTCACCAAGAAAAATAAATGATCAATCTGAAATTATCCTTTCCCGGCGCCCAAAATGGGAGGTAAAAATGCGAGATTAATTTGCATTAATCAGCTATGTGTATGCACCACACTCCGGGATCACACGGCTCCTCTCCTGCTTCCCATTTTTTTCTCCTCGGATAGAACCAATTTTTTTCGCCCGAGCGCGCCCGGTGACCAATTTAAATATATTTTTGCACCACGGCCGCATCCGTTCGTTATGAGCGGCCGAGCTGATTGGTGTCGGCATGGCTACTGGAATTTACTGAAG
This sequence comes from Hetaerina americana, assembly GCF_022747635.1. Taxonomy (NCBI): domain Eukaryota; kingdom Metazoa; phylum Arthropoda; class Insecta; order Odonata; family Calopterygidae; genus Hetaerina; species Hetaerina americana. The sequence continues at coordinate 550,229 of NW_027287128.1, forward strand.
CCCTGGCTCCCAGTCAAACCCAAAGGTGGGCGTGTTATGATCCCCTAACTTACACGTCCTTCCCCTCGCACCCAACTTTCCCTCTCTCTCTCTCTCTTCTTCTTTCTCCCCTTCTACTCCCGTTCCCCAATGCCTTGTGCATCCATCAGGTGGGGAGGGAATGGGACTCTATGTGGTGGAAGCACGAGGAGGGGAGGTGGAAGGGTTGTGTTGGGTAGGCAGGGGGGGTGGGACCCTCTCAATGCCATTGCGGCTGGTGGGCCTCGAGGGGGGCGGGGCGGTTGCCGGGGCTCGAGGGGTACAGGAGTGAGAGGGGGCGGATATTTCCGAACGGGGGCGACCTTCAGCGTCTAGCAAGGGCGTGAGTTTGCAAGAGAGAGAGAGAGAGAAATGGGAAGGAGGAAGGGGAGAGGGAGGACGTCCTGAGAGGGAGGACGGCTGGAGGTACCATTGGACGCAGTCGCACCGGCCGCCGATTTCTATCGCTCTCCCGGTGTGTTTCTAATGCCAAAATATTATTTCCTCCCCCATAGAATTTTTTCACCACGGTATTCACTCTTAGATTGGGAAGAAACAGTAGCAATACGAGGTTCAACGTCCAACCTTGTGTTTCAGATGGCGTGACGCAACAGTGCGACTCGAGTATGAGAGAGAGGGCTGAGCCTTAAACTAACCTGAATGGGACTTCACAGCATCGGAAAATTAACGAATGCATGCCGCACTTCACTACGTCGTCACTACCTCCCCCGGAAAACGGGTATTTGTATTTCCCTGAGGTTTACCATGCATGAGTATCACGTTCAGAAGCCAAATTCTTCATAAGAAATATTCATCCATTGACAGACTAATATCTCCGAGAAATATTTGCAGAGGATAAGACCTGTTACCATTTATTTACAAAGAAGGCCAACGCTCCTAAATCCGTAGAATACATTCGAGAATGAGCAACGTTAAATCGTTGACCAATCAAAGATTTAACGATAGTGTGTAATTTTATTCAAATTTTTAATGCCGAAGAGATGGCTCTTCAGAATGTGTGGCCTCAGTGAACGCCGTTACCTGAAGGACGTAGCAGCGGCTGCGTGTATCGACTCTAATTCAACCATAGTTATGAAAGGAGAAGCGGGATCGTAACAACAAACCACATATATTCAGTGGGAAGAAAAATACAATCTATACACCTAAATAATAAAAGGGAACGGTAGGGATAATTCGGGTCCGGATATCAGTAAGTGCTGGAATCACTTTCGTAGTGGAAGCACGATGAGAAAAATTGAAGCTTAGAATATAATTTGGTGAGTTTCAGCACGCGGTGAAAATATTCAAAAGAGAGAATAATGATACTTTCAAGCATTCGTTGACCAAAAGTTTTCATTTATTTTCTCGTTCGGGGTGGATTAAAATTGTGCATCACCCTACCTTTTAAATGACATCTTGTCTTGAACAGGAAGGAAAAATGCGAAGTGGCAGAGAGAAAAAAAATTGCACCAAATTCACCACTCCGATTCTAAGGGAGAATGCCTAAAATTTACCAACTGTATGCTCTTTCCTGAAAAGTTAGGAACAGTAGTAAGCTTATAGTATTAATTGATCATTTTTGAGCACAACAAACTTTTCACTTGCTTTTTCTATGAGAGACCGAATTAGGGTCCCAATATTTGTATCCAGGGCATCCGTAAAACATACTATCTCGAAGGCCGTCGGGGGAATGCGTGATAAAAAATTAAATATCGTCTTATTCATTCCATATGCTAGCAAATTAAAGTCTTTTAATACGATTACTGAAGTAACAGTAATTTTGACATGGTACTCTAAACAACAAAACATACCATACCATTGTAAAAACCATGTTTTCGCTCGGTAATAGACCAATCGCCGGTTCGGAAACATGCAGCAAAGATGTTTATTTATTAACACTATGCGTATCATTGCAAATAGACATTATCAAGTTAAAATTGACTGTTAGTGCCTATAAACATATTTTCGACTGGGGTTTTAAGAGGATAATCTATGTCAGCCGCCCTTCCCATTTCCTCCCTGGCTTTCGAAATAAGAGCAGTGCCCATAATTCATAACGTTTTTCCGTTTCATCTCCCATCGTAATAGACTTACTTCTTTTTCAGTGAAATTTATATGCTGTTCAAGCTGCTAAATATAGGCTAATTTTTTCCTCTCGGTTAATTTCATACACCGATTTAAAAAAATTAATGCGTTCCAACACTTAATAATGCTTATCAATATTAATGCTCACTATTAACTGTTTACCATCTCCTCGGACGAATAGTTAACCAGGTAAGAAGACATCACAAAAAAAATATCATGCTCACAGTGAGAATCGTTCATCGAAAGGATATTCCCGAGGCCACTGTCGACGGCAGCAAAAATTAAGGGTTCGATGCGTAACAGGTTTCCTCCGCCACTAAAATTCGACGCCCGCCGATTTTTTCCGACCCATTAATTTTGCTTCGGTAGAGAGAGGAGGGAGAGGGATAAGGAGAGAGAGAGAGAGAAAAAAAATATGCACACACGCACACGCAAGCACACGCGATCACATTCCACGACCAGCTGTCAAGTTTCGTTCGAGCGTTAACTCAATGGCTACCGTAAGAAATAATAACGCCGTATAGAAGGACGGGGAAGAAGATAACCCTGTCACTTTCCTCGTCGTCCTTTCTCTTGTTCACCAACTCCAACCCTCCCTGTCCACCCAAAAACCACCCGCCCACCCTCCCGAACCACCCTCCCCCGCCCAACCACCCATTTACCCTCCTATACCACACCAACTCACTCGATCGCAGGGACCTTATTTGAGGAGGAAGGAGCTCGCGTGATCAACGGCAGTATGTATGCATAGCATTCCCTCTGCCACTCTCCGGCTCTCCCTCTCCTTCGAATGCTACAAGGGTAAACAATGCCGAGGGTTGCAAAGGGAGAGAGAAAGAGGCTTGAAGGAGGAGATGAAAGTTTTGCGTGGGAGGGAGGAGGAGAGGGTCGAGGGGATGGGGAGAGAGTGGAAAGATACATCTATAGAGATTTATTGTTCGGAGCTTGGCATCTCGATCGCTCCCCCCGATCGGCTGAAGGACAAACGGTCGAAGGATTCGAACTACTTCTTTTACTTCTTTCTCTGCCCACGCATCTTGAGGGAGGACGTCTTCTCCCTCCCCGCCCACCAACGCCACCCCCAACCCTTCCACCCCATTCCATGTGCCCACCCCTCAAACCCTCCCCCCTTATCCCCTCATCCCTCAAGTAATTCTGGCGTCCCTCTAGGAAACATAATGGGGCCCCAGTGCTTATAACTTCCCCTATTGCATGAATGGCATTAATTCTATGAAAACATCCATTTGGAAATGTTAATCACACAATATTTTATCTAAAAAACGCTGGAGTCGCGAAGTGCATAGATAGAAGACGTCTGAACGCTAGATTATAAATATTTTAAAGGTGTTTGTCATACTTGAGGCATCGAGAGGGTAAGCAAAACCTGCATCGCAACGGCAGGCGAGAAAAAAGTGACAACAAGACTCAACACTAGCGTAAACCTATTGCAGTGCAAGCAATCGTTCTTGTAAAGAGTAATTCCAACTAGGGAATAATTCTCTCTAGCAACCTAGTAACAAATGGGGATAATTTGAACACCACACTACTTCAGCAGGGGAGTAAAGAGTGGCCCAACAAAAAAGACAAACAGAAACAGATAGGAACTCTAACCTGTTTCAACAATATTTTCCTTTTACAGACTTACTCTCTCCTACTTTTCCATGGCTGGTGCACTAACACGCCCGTATCAAACCCTAGTCACGGATCGCGGGAAAATGCGTAGATGCAAGTGAGATCCAGTTTTTCTCTGTATGCGATGACATATGGTGTTATTTAGTGAAACTCGTTCATGAAATGAAAAGAAGACAAAACTACTGTTCCACTGGCTACACTTTTTTGCAACCGGTTTGGAAACAGAGTATCTGGTTCCCATTTCCTCCTTACTGGCACTTGGCAAAGATCATCTCCGGTCCTCATTTCTCCTCTCCTCATCTTTAGCATCAACATAGTCCGACGCATCTCAAATATTACACTCTCCAGCTGGAAATAAATTTTCCCGTCGGGTTTCGGATTAGAATAAATCTCTGGGTCTATTGTTCCTGGGATAAGCATAATGAAGGACGTTAGCACTTCTAGGGAGGGCGTTTGCTTTGCCTCCAAGTTCAACCGATAACAAATCTACTCGATGACCCAATGATACCAGAAGATAACAGCATTTTCCACTACAGCGATGGATGCGCACGTTTTTAAATTATCGAGGACGAAAGATAATAAGCGATACCGGTGACGTAGGATGGAAAAGTTTTCCCTCTTGTCCCTCAACGACGGAATATACAAACATTCTAACATGAAAAAAATATAAAAGTAAGCAATAATTGAAGAAAAACTAAAAATACCATATTACAAGGGCAAATCTATTGCCACTGAATAACTCAGGTGCTTTTAAGGATTAAGTACTCGACACAATATTTTAAAATTATGTGATAAATTCTGTTATAAAAGATATTCCGCTATTGGTGTAAAATATGAATAATGCAAGTCTGTAATAAATACAACGCAACTGCAAAAATGTCCACTTCTGTGACAAATCCAACCACAAAAATAAATCAATATTAATTTCAAACGTAACTTTTCTATTCTATATTAAGTATAAAAAGCTAACATTAAATATTCAGTCGAACACACTCATTATTGTATTATGTAAATAGGGATACATCTGTGTAAGTATACGCACATTTATGCATATGCTAATAAAAAGTATATACATCTTAATGCATAAAAGATTGATGACTACAGATGTATCGACTCGTGGGTTATTGTACTGGTTTAGATGAAATACTCCATATCTCATCTCTCAGCAATATACGATAATGTAGATGAATTGATTTATTTTTCCTCTCTTACACATATGTAATACACACTCTGTGTTCTTAGGTATTGTTTTCCCTCGGCAAGAGAGGTGACCTCATTCTGCCTTGACTTCGCCCTCTCCCGTCAACCTCGCACTTCAGTCCTGTCTACCGCTACGACGATGAACGAAGGACTGCGGTTTGCAGACAACTATTTTGTAGGTTACGGGGCAACACCGAACCGGACATAAACAGTGGGGTACAAAAGGTACAAAAATAATTTTGTCAGTTTTCATAACCGAGTTTCATGTGTCACAAGGAATTTTGGAGTGATTTATGCGAGGGGTGGCGAGGGATAAGGGCACGCCAGTGTTTCCACATCACAGTCCCCGCATGGCCAGACGCGGGGAAAGGAATTTTGCTCAGGGTCGGCAATAATGGCTTTCGAAATTTGTCGTAACGGGAACATGTTTGTTTTAGCTCTCGCGTCCATTGAAAGGTGAAGATGTTTGATCTCTGCATTAAACACAAATGCCTGAAATGGAGACGACAGCGGAAAAACAAGGCACCTGCTTAAACAGTGTAACCCAGTGTAACGGGTCGTCAACTTTGAGAAACTTTCTTTTCGATATTAATGAAGTTCCTTTTTCTTCAGACAGTATTAAATTAGCGGTGGACCATTACCAATGAGCAATTTCATTGAAAACTCATTACGCCTAAATTAGAGGTCATCAGTGATCTTTAATCTGATAATTATTTCCGCGACAACTCTCATATCTGCAGCTCCTATCCGTTTTACAGTCAATCTTTCTCATCTTGAATGAATGACCATGTCTTCCGTAGTAATTAAGGATTTTTTAAATGCGACGAATGCCTTCGGAAAACTGATCGGCCTCAAATTTACGCAAGAGGTTCAAAAAGAGACGTTTCAGGCGTGATATGGTGGAATATCATAATTGATTAAAAATTGGCAATTTTCCACAAAATACATTTGGGGAAAATTACCAATTTTCAATTTCTAATTAAGTAATAGGTTCAGTCCAACAATTAATCTTCGTTTTTCGAGGGGATCCCACCGAAACTCTTTCAATTTTGCCATAATGCTCCCTGAGTCATAAACACATTTGACAACTCTCGATGCCCTACGATGCACAAGAGCTAACTCGTTCCTTAAATATGCCTCGTGAGGATTCCAGATAATGGCTACGTTCTCCAGGTGAGATCTAACTAGCGAGAAGTTACACCGCTTCTTTATTTTCTCATTGCACTTTCTCAATACCCTCTTAAATTGATCCTAATTTTCGGTCGGCGATTCCACATATGTCTAACATGTTTGCCTCATGAGAGATCATGGGAAAGAGTGATGCCTAGATTTTTATTGATGCCACATTCATTAGATCGCTGCTATTAATGCTTTAAGTAATTTATGGTGAGAGATTTGGTTGCCAGTAGCTCATAACAAAATACTTTTTTTACGATTTAACGCTAAATGTCATATTTTGCACCATTCCTGAATAGCTTCAAGGTCATTAGGCATCGTATTTCCATCGGAATGGCTGCCAATATCCTTATACACTACTGTGTCGTCAGCAAACAGGCGAATCTTACTCATGACCGTGCTAGTTAAGTCATTGATTTATGCAATGAATAAAAGTGGGCTGTACCTCTGGGGTACCCACAGTTAATTCAACTGTGTTGCTAACCGTACCATCAATAAATACCTGTTTAGCACGACTTTTAATTCATGACAGCCTTCAGCATGGTATTCAGTTTTAAATTGTATTCAGTGAGATGTTATCCCTAATTTAAGTTTCGTTCAGCATCTGTCTCCTTCCATTCCTCGAAGATATTCTACGTTAGTTATCCGATTCGGATCAAATTGCCTAAGCATTAACAAAGTTTAATGAGTTTACCGTTCTCGCCGGAAATTGCTGGCATGCATCGGAAGGCGAAGAACGTACTTTTTTATTAGCGTGATAACGCAAAGAAACAAAATCAACCCTTAAACTAAATGGAGTGTTGGTAAATGGTATAATTATTCGGGGGGATGGAGTAGAAGAAACTTGCCTCGGTGGAGCCCACTGCGAGTTCAGGTAGCACTCGTGGAGTATTAAACCAGAAATAAAGTCGGAAATAAATTCGGACTCTATTTTATGTAAGTGATCCATTTCAGAGGAAATGAGTAAACTTTGTGAATTGAACTTAATGACTTTTATCAAACAGATAAGTTTCAACAGATTACACCTTGATTATGTCCTAAAGATGTCAATGCGTCGAAACATAGGGCGTGTAAATAAAGATTATTAAGTTGGATTCACAATATACTATATCTCATTTCCTTCATGCTGATATATGCAAACATCCCGTGCAACATGCTAAGTCCAGTACACACATTAGAATAGATAGAATAGGACCGCAGTAGAATAAAAAAGCACGCCGTAGAAGGGCAAAAATATAGCAATAATTCATAAAAACTACCCTACGGAAAATGTATCACAATTGAAGGCGATATGACAAAATAAGAGAGCGGGAATATTCAAATTCATCAAAATGCATCTATTTCCTGCACACAACGCGCAATGCTACAGTAGGAGTCTTTTGGGTTCAAGAATTAAGTCACGAACGTGAAAATTCCAATTAAACTCCCTTTCTCTCCGACCTGCTCGCATCCCGCGCCTTCATGCGTGCTCGCCAAGCCCCCCTTCGTGTCTTCCCCCCGTACAATTAGAAATCAATCCCGCCCCTTATCACCACACCCCTCCCAATCACGCTCTACTCAGATCTCTCTCTCCCCACCCCCCCTCGCCAAACCCATTTTTTATATGACCTCTCATCCCACATCTTCATCTCCTCCCACATACCTCCTCCCTTTCTCTATTGATTCGATGGCGGATACCCTTTCGCCCTTTTGCTTTCTTGAGATACGCTCCATCTATTGACGCCCTTTCCAATACAACCTTCACCTTTCTTGATAGACCACGCCCAGAAAAATGGGCAAAAATGGCAAATGATTTACGCTGTTCCTCCCCCGCCGCGTTCCCTTTGCTGTCTTCCGCGGGCGGCGGGTTCGATAATGAGAGAGGATTTTTTGAGATGTTTGAAGGAGAATTATGAAAAAATAAAGACAGGGTAAAAATTCCGCGTGGGCAATCGAGAATTTTTTCCCAGGGAAACTATTAGGAAATCCATTGCCCTTTTGGGGTTTTGGAACACGAGAAATCGCGGCGAAATTAGAGTTAGCGTGAAAGGAAAAAAAATTACAGTGCAATGAGCGGGATATAATTCATGTCCATGGCGTTTCCTCCTCTCATGCATCGTATTAGCGGAATTCATTGACTAATTCCGACCAATGATAATGCTGTAATAAGCTGTTAGACGACAGATGGTTGCGTTTCCAAAATGGACTGGATTTTGGTGAGCAAATTTATCAGAATCCGGCCAACCCATTGAAAGATATCCTAACGTTTATATCGCTAATCCTTGCATTTAAGTAGGTATAATAATAAATTTAATCTTCCCGATATATTTCTTCAAACAGGAAAGATCGATTTATTTTAAAGGAGTGTATTATATTTAAGATGGCTAGATCACCGGTCACCCACGAGCGATCGCGGCCATCCATTAAGTCAAATTTTCAAGCTGAAGTCGATTCTGATATAACTCTTAGGGAAATGAAAATACAGTGAGTTCTCGTTGCTCAGTGGAACGGATCGGGAACTACAATCCATCGCAGAGATCAAAGAGATCACTCGAACGCCTTGAACGGCTCCATCGCTGCAATAATTTATAAAAATTCAACTGGCAAAACCTAAAGAGATTTATATCATCCAAGAGACGTAGAAAATTCGATGCCAAGACCGTGTCCTGGTACGTTACGCAATGAGATGATTAAATAAGAACGAAAGCTGTTACTTGTCAGCATCAGATGAACAAATGAAGCATGAGAAAAGCCGCCATGTTATCGATAAAAAATTATGCTATTTACGACGATAATGCAATACATTAATTATGTGTGGACCGATTCAACACAAAATTTCTTAGTAACCTAAATATACTATAACTAACCAGAAGACTTAATTTTTTGGCGTTTTAAAATTGTTATAAATATTTTGCGCCTATGGAAAATATTAACACATTATATCTACTACCCAACCTCAAAATTGATAGGCACAATGTCTTTACAGCACAATAAACAAAAGTCTTTACAATGAAGATTTATTCAAAAAATAATTTAGAATAATGATTTGCTTCCCATGTTAGGCATGGGGATCGCCAAAGGTTCCCAAGCAAAATGATTATTAAAAACATCGTACGAAATCAGATGCCATCAGAAACCAATCTTCATTTAAAATCATAGCATCTGATACTAGTAAACATTTGTTTGATTAGGATAGTGAATAAATCATACGAAACATTGCTTTCTTGGTTATATTTTCTCACTAATTTTTAACTAACGGAATACATCTCATTTTATATTTTTTTGGGGGTCATGTATCATTACTTGCTCATTGTTAACGAGTAATTCCATTGGAAAATAGTAGACTACACATAATATATAGGCAACTTATTTCCAAGCATTATGTCTCGTATTAAAAGACAAAGGGCGCCATCAAGCCTGTATGATTATATACCCATTAAATGACGAATTATGAATCTTGAAAGTAGATAAACATACGAGAAATTAAATCCGATAATATATTACGGTAGAAACACTGGAGGTATTTTTGTGAATACGCTGAAAACTCCAACGAATTGAAGTATCCCCTGACTGCACAGCTTTGATGAGAAACTAGAGCAAACTGACCACCACACGCGCGAATGCACACACGCGCGGAACCCACTGACTCATCCACGTCATTCCGGAGAGCGAGCGCTCCACTTCCCTCGCTCGCCCTCTTCGGTGGAAGGAAGAGGATCGCCCCACTGCGAGCAGCAAACTTCCCCCCACCCCGAACCTCACTTCAATGATGCAAAGAAGTCGAAACCCGCACTCACAATTATCCCGTTGTTTCGGCACATATGCGTGCATGCATTACGTTCCACCGACCGCCAATTCCTCCCTTCCTACTCCCCCCGGCGAAAATTACTGCGAGCGACGACGAGCTGCTCCTCGGTCAGCCAGTTTTCATTTTTCACTCCCCTTTCACGGTCTAGTTACGAAACGTGGCCGCTTATCTCATCGCTGATGCGCGAAACGGCCACACGAGGAACATTATAAAGAGAGAGAGAGAGAGGGAACCAAGCAAAAAAAATAGCACGTCATTTGAGGATGGAAGCGGCGCCTCCCGTTGAAGGTCGTGGGGATCCCGAAGTGATGAGGCGTCGCTCCGGATTGAAAGAAGAAAAAAAAACACTTCATTTCATATGACCGCCGTCTCTTCTTCCTCCCCCGTCTCTCAACCGTGAGTCTCATTCCTTCCACCGAGCAACCTTATCAGTAATCTTCTCCCCTCTCCACCCTCCCCTCAAGCCTTCCCTCGTGCCCTATGCATCTCGCGGCATGCACTGGATGAACGGTCTCTCTTGTCCTCTTTTCCCTCAAGGAATGTGTTTTCGGGCGACGGGGACAAACATATACGTACACATAAAAAGGGGCGCCGTTCTGTTTCGGAAGCCGCTTCCGCCGCCACCCAAGTGACTTCCCCTTATCCCGTCCCCAAACTGACGACTGACTGACTGAGAAGAGGAAAGGGACAAAAAAACCTGATGGCGGTTACTAATTCTTTCCCTCGTCCGATGACGACTGCTCCCAGCACTTCTCAATAAATGGATCGCATCCTCTCCCCAGCAAGAATTTCCCGGCCCACCAGTGCAGCAGCCTCGAGACCCTCCGCGCACCCGGATGACGCCTCCAGTCGCTCACTCTCTCGGAATCTTGCGGTGTGGGCCGGTCGTAAAAACGAGGGCGCGGCATCCATCATCGACACCCCGGCTCAGCCGGCGCCGCTCCACAGGAAAGGAACACTCGAGCCTCCGAGATTCCGGCAGAGGGAGGCATTCACAGGGCGGGACTCTTGGGCGGCGGGTGAGAGAGAGAGGGGAGGAGGAAAAAGGGAGGGAGGGTGAGTGTGGGTGGACGGAGCTCTGATTCACGGGGTGAGAGGAACACGGAAGCTGAGTTCGCTCGATCATAGTCCGGGAGTTGAGATCCATTCCCAGCGGGGGACTACGAGAGGAGCGCAATCGGTCAAGAGTCTCTCTCGGGTATTGTCGGGGGTCGGCTGACTTACTTGCTTAGGGTGCATGACTTTCAAGGTGCCACGGCATGGTGAATGGTATGGAGAGAAGATAATGAAAGGTACCCGGCGAACGGACTACGCATCCCTCGGCATGGTTAGGTGTGAGCGGTGCATTATTATTATTAGGTAGTCCACCGTTTAAGGTAGGATGCACCCAGACCGAATAATCTTACATTTCTTTAACTCTACTAACAAAATACCCTCTGATATCCGACACTACAATTAATTCTTCATCAATGACACATACTTCCTTCCTACCTTCATCCTGTCCAACACGCATATCTTTTTCCTCCCCCTACCTCGCATGCATAACGTTTCCTCCCCCTACTCTATCACAATCTTCAACATCCAATCTCCATTCAGAGTGATCCGGCCTCCTTTGGATTCTCCTAAAAATTATCTCTCCTACCCCACCATGCCCAGGACTTCGAATGTTTTCCTTCCTGTCCGCATTTCAAAAGCCTCCGACGTACACCAATCGTTTTAATGGTGGAATAAAAATAATTTAAAAATCGGTCCTCATCTTTGACTCACTGATGGCAATAGAAAGCTGATGAAATCAGCCCTTTTTAGTTAATTTTCTTCTGTAGAATTTATTGCTTTTTCCATTTTTACTGATTTTGTCGTTCGGTTGTCATCGAAAGTAACAGTTCATATGATACCTCGCATACTGTCTGGAAAAAGGTAAAACTCTATAAAACTCGCGACTTCAGTAAAAGGGATCGAATCATTTCGTGTTACACTTAGAAACTGTCAACAAGCTTTTGCACACTAGAAAATGCATTTACCCGATGAAGCTCAATGTTAATACTAAATATTCCAGGCGCCATATAACAGAAAATAGTACAATTCATGAGAGTACACAAGCTTGCGGAAGCAAATTCGTTCATTTCATCGACTGTTCAAAAAGCAATTTAATCGACTTTTGATTCATTTTGGATCTCCTCAAAAAGGATCGCTAACAATTGTTAAAAGAATTATGCTTCCTGAGTTACTTTCATTCCTTAATGATAAGATCTGATGAAAATTTGATGGATTTTTAATAATTTAGTCCACGCGTTAAAGTTCTAAATGACCAGGGATATGAAATTATTGAGAACTAGGAAATTCTCTAAAAAATTGGCAAACGATAGATCGCAGTGCCTCTCGGCGGAATGAATGAATTATTTCCCGGAGGAAAATAGTTTTATTCACAGTCGATATTCAATACATTAAACCCTACTTTTCCATCAACTACTGACATGCAGCATTCATCAAATTCCAAAGTATTAGCAATCAAAATTTTTTATCCAGAGGAAATCTGATTAGTATTTCCAGATAAACTCGTTTCAAGTACTCATAGAAGAGGTTCGTTACAGCTCGGTAATTAGTGGAAAATTATCTACATAGAAGATGATCTATTTAACCTTATCCATTTAAATTGGTTACAGCCACTTCAGGCAACTCATTCGTATCATAATCCTATCCAATGCAGAAACGCAAAGCCAATCTAGTTGCTAGGGACGACATGGATAAAATCTATGCACGGACGGCATGTCATATCCCTTGTGGAACGAGACATCAGTCATCCACTCGCTCTGAGATTGGTACAGATTGCCGTCTCACGTGTGCGATCACTTTTGTCGGAAAATTGTCCCCCCCCCCCTCTCCGTCGCCAAATCGTATTTTCGCCATCGCGCAGCACCGCAGCTGCGAACGCCACGGAGATGACATGGAGGCAGAAGGAGAGGGAGAAGAAGAGAAATCGTGATTGGCTAAATAAAACAATACGCAACTCTGAGAGCACTCGGCCGCCATCGAAGCGGCGACTGGTGACGTCTCAAGCCCGGCCGGGATCATAGGAGTCGGAAGACACCGAGACGGACATCATGGGGGCAACTTATTTTGAAACTCGAGCCAAATGCCTCTGCCACGTCGATATATGAATGGGCACGGGCGGATGAGGGGGTAGATCGCTTGGAGCGGGAGAGGGAAGAAACGGCATATGGGAAGAATGATATTGTGATGAATGGGAAGGAAGGGAGGAGTTCGGGGGAGGTGGGAAGGGGAGTGGCAGGGGCGGGGAATGGCTCGGCGGAGATAGGGCAAACACGAGCCATCCAATTTATTTGCGAGGGCAGAGGTTTATTCGCCTCTCGCGATTGAATCGCTCAGAATCTATATTTGCGGATATGACGTAATTTATGCTCAATAGGAGGGTCGAAGAAATCGCGCCCTGCGATTGTATCTACGGTTAAGAATTTGAGCGTCAACGACCTCAAGAAAACATGAGGATCATATAAAGACGAAACACGGATTGAATTTCACCCAGGTGTCGTGTTTCTCTGGTTTGAACAAGTACTTCAATTATTCGCCAATTCCACATTTCGTGTCGGGCCACTCAACAACGACGCGTTTTCAGTCTCTGACAATTCAAGCGTTCAATACCGAACACTCCGAGGCGAGGGATATCTCGTCAGGTTAGAGTTCCCTGGGAATAAAGAACGAAATATACCCTTTCAAATGATGAAATTTCTTCTTCACCAGATAGTCATTGATTCCCGGATATTCTTTGCAAGAAAGCAGAAGAATATCTTCGGCATTTACTATTAGTTTTAGCGTCGCACAGTGCAAGGTATCGATAATATTCACAATAACTGAAATATGCAATTTTCACAAACAAAATCTGAAGCCTCCTTATTTTTCGTAGCCGAAATGGAACTCACTGATTTTGTAATGGAATTTTATCTTTTTGTTCTTTGTATCCTACATATCTTTATTTGATCTCACGCGAAAGTTCATGAGTTAAGTTTTTCCACCAGGAGTTACGTATTAATTCTTCTGAGTGTCGACAAACGACAAATTGTAAATCTGTTCTCAATTCGTTTCACCTCATAAATATCACAAATGGTTAATATTTACAGAAACAATGACATATGGTGAACCACCGTATTATCGTCGCGACGCCACTACATTCCTATCCCATACATTTCCTGCTTGAAATGGTCGCGACGGAATCATGTTTCAAGCCTTGCAACAAGAACCATAAACCAAGCTTTCCTTGACCATCCCGATCTACGTATATAGCACCCATAGATTTTTCTTTTGAGGATACTTAACAGACAGGGTGTACGTGTATGCTCCTCCACTTTCCGCAGCTCTTGGTGATCTGCGCCATTGAGTCATCATCAATGCTAAGATATTAGGAGATGATGACATTCTCACATGAATAGGAAAAGAAATATCAGTACCGTTGGGCTAATTACAAAGTGACAGAAGGGAAAATACTAAAAAATTGTATGACAGACACATGCTATTATGCAGCTTTGAATGCAATAGACAAATTATGCGAGTATATTATGCGCATTAAGTTATTTAATTCTAAATTTGGGTAAATAATTTCACCAAAGTCGGTATTGACAGAATCCCACCCCCCACTAAAGAAATACTCCAGAAAGGAGAAAAATTAAGGAGTTTTAACACCACCACTCGTACAATTCCCAATAACGTCCATGCAAACGAATTCCTTTCGTGGCTTACTCCACATTTCATTTTTTACGCCAACAAAACTCTTCCTGGAGTGATGAAAAGAATCGAGCCTTTCGTGCGGTGCAATCGCGTGATTAAAAGTCTGGAGCAGCGCCTTTGGGTATTCATATTCTTTTTTCAATACCCCACCTCCTTTGGGGATCTCCGCTGTCTCCCCGTGGTGAGGATAGTCACGAGAATAAATTCCGCTTGAGAATGAGAGCAGAGGGAATGAGAGGAGGGGGGCCGTTGGGGGAGGATTGGGGTGAGAGCGGGGGCGGTGCACGACAAACGAGATGGCGGTGGGGAGGAAGATTGAAGTATCTTAGCGTCGTCCTCGGGGAAGGACGTCACAGTGCCCTCATCAGATATGCACGAGGGGATGAAAGTAAGGCGCACTTTTTAAAAGATGAAGATAACGAGATACGAGACGAAAGGGGATAGGGAAGGATGGAGTGTATTTTTAACTCACCGATTTCAAAAGAGATCCCGGTTCAGAGGATCAAGCCTATCTGCTGGATAGAGAGAGGGAGGGGGAGGAGTCCCGCTCGACAAAAGCCTCTCGTGCTGCGTATTTAAGGCGGAGGGGGAGGCATAAGCGGGGCGCGGAGGCTATCGAGGTGGGCATAGAAATGCACTCCTGATGCCAACGATGGGCGTGTGCGTGTCCATGTGGATATATAGTATAAGTATGCCCGGCGCACGAGTGGGAGTCTGAATCATCTGGGGCGATTGGATGGCGCGAGAGGACACTGGGGTGGTGGGACGGAGAGGGGCTGGCGACGGGAAGAGCGGGGACGAACCCGTCCGGCGAGACTCAAACCCGGTTAAAACCCCAGCGATGCTGCCCCCATCCGCCGCACCTCCCTCGGCTGGACGTCGCCACCTATTCCGCGGAGAGGAAAGTTGGTCGGAGGAGGGTTCGGGAGGTGGTGATGTTGGGGAGGAGCAGCTGTGAGGTAGGCGGGGGTGGAGTTCCAAGTTGGTTGGGGAGGGTTTGGGCACGGCCTGGGGATCGGCCCGGTAACCAAGGACGACCCCTTTTACTCCCACACCCGCCGATGCTCAACCGTCTCCACCTCCCCAGGACATCCGCCACTGCCCCCTACGCCCCTCCCTCATCCCCCTTCACTCACCTACACCCACGTGGGGGTGGTGCATTATTCAGCCGATGTCGGAAGAGGGGATGGGCGGTTTGGGGGAGGAAGGAGGGAAGAAGGAGATCTCGCGTGCGCATATCTTCCTCGCTTGGGGGAGTTAAAACGTTCCCAATGTCAAGCCTCCGTGGCTGAGGTATCCGCACTTTTTTGTTTTTTTTTTAACCGAAGAGAGCCATTATGGCGGTGAAAATGTTTTCCCACTCCCGCTCCATCTCGATGTTACGCGTACCTGATTGTCAAACCGTCCACCCTCTCAACTATTTAGTTTGACGTGGACCGTGCCAAAGCATCTATTTTAGAGGATTCCAAAGAAATACCCAGGGACCTTAGGGCATCAAATTATGATACTCAAATTGATTCGAGACATATTACACCGCAATTAATACTTTAATAGTGGTACCCGAATTTCTGTTGAGAATAGGTTAAGTTTATCTTTCCACATAAAAGTTTTTAAGTGTTAACTCGGCTCCAGTTCAAGGACAATCTGTGAAAAAATCTGGGGCGATTGTTGAAAAATAGGGATGAGACTAGACACGACTTCTTATTTATTCCCCCATTCATTCCCAATTCCCATTATTCGTGGAGTTCATCGGCGAAATATTATAAAAAATGAATTTGATGGAGATTTTGTGATATTTAAAACAAAATTTAGGTCAACTTGCTCATCATTTTATACCGCTGGTCAATAATCACCAAGACACGTCCGACGTCATTTCCCCATATTGGTAAAGGTTAAAATAATTGGTCATTGAAAACCTTGAATTTTGGGTGAATTACAAAGTAGAGAAGGGGAATCGAGAGAAAGGGGTATATGAGCAACGTAAGAATATGTACCGTTCACGAGCGTTAGTGAACTGACTAATTTAACTAGTCAAGGTCCGATGATGTACGAGGCCTAAAAACCTCGTTCGTGGCCTAAAAAGTGATGCCTTAAAGTTCACGAAGATAATGCTGGTATGGTTTATTGAAGTATTTAGGATAACTTGCAAATTGAAATTACCATTTTAGCGTTGCATGACTTTTAAATTATAAAAATAATTCTGTCCTTTCGTGCACTTGATTGAAGCCAACCTATTTTTAGACAAGTGAAAATTCAGTTTTCTTTTGTGATGCAATTTAAGATTGATTAAGAATTACACGGTGGCCAGAAATATTGAGAACTCCTCCAAAGCCATTACTTCACTGGAACACGGCAGACCGAGAGCGATCATGCTGAAAGAAGGTCACCCTGCAGTTGCAATTAATATACATACGATCTACCTTTCTCAATAAGCGTGTAATAATATCCTCGGTAGGACGCAAGGGCTGAAAATGTTTGAATGCAGACTATTTCGACATCCGAAGCAAAATATCAAAGCCATGACTTCTGGCATATTTTTGGATGCGGAATACGTGTCAATAGAATAAAATACATTTTATACAGGCTAGTGTCATCAAATCTCAATAAATCTACTAGTCTATTGATAAATAAAACAGTATTATTCGATCAAAAGTTTGGAAACTTTTCTGTGGGCAGTGGGCATTTGTAAGCAGTATTGCTTTTTGCATGAAAAATTTCCACGAAGTAAATCCTGAATGAGAAGAAATAGCAGTTTAATTCACTGATTGAAATTGGTGGAAAAATGTCGTTTTACATAGAAAATATTCAGCTGGCCCGCGTTAAAATTTTCCAAATCCTATTGCACGCAAAACTAGTCCATAAATCGAAGAGAAGTCCCGGTACAAAGCCCCTGGAAGATTAAAATGTCATCCTGATGGCATGGTTCGTCCAAGAGGACTGCTGTATCATCATCTTTCCCCCGAATCGTCACACAAGGGCACATCAGGGCAGGAGGGGTAATGGTACGAGCGGGAGGGGAAGAGGGGGACGGCACTGAACAGCGCAAGGCCGTAGAAGACTCGTGCACGCCCTGGTGCAGAGCACACCTGTTCGACGACCGCGGGGGAAGAGGCGATGAGAACGCGAATAAAAAACAACTGCGGGGGGTTGCGGAGGTGGACTCGGAAAGCATGCAGTAATAGACGGGATAGAAAAAGTTAGAAAAAAAGAGGGAGAGACAGAGAGAGTGCAGGGAGAATCCTATCTCTACCTCACTTCCCTCCACATTTCGAGATTAGGAGCAGTGGAGGAGGTGGCGGATTCACGTCCCCCTTCCCCTTCCCCCTCAACAACCCTCCGCAGCTGCATTCCTTCTAAATTCTATCCGCACGCACATCTCCCCCACCCTCCCCCAAGCCTCCAGCCGCACACCCCCGCCGTCCGCATCGCATTCCCTCCGACCGGAGTTGCCAATTTTGCCGCAACTTCTGTCCTCGCTTGCGGCAACCAAACAGCCAACCACCTGCCTTTTCGGCGAAAGGGCTCTCGGACGCGCGCGGAGCGCCATGTTTTGTTTTCCATAGACTCCGGGTTCAGGGCGACCACACCCCTCTGAAGCCGTACTTACTCTCCATTGGCCGTCCAATAGTGCATGACAGGGCGCTCAAGCCACAATTACAAGGGACAGGGAATATTTAAGAGATTACCAGAGACATGGGTTCGATGGAGGTGATTTTGACACCTTGACCATTTCTTTATTTGTCGCTATTAATTATAGCCGAGAGAGTAAATGTGAATATACTGTTTAGTTATGACTTGTTTTTCTTTTCGTCGGATCATTCTAGTTGCCTTTGGAGGATAATAATGTTCGAGCGCTCTGGATTCAGGGGATAGTGTTCGTGTGGCTCAATATAGTATTTCATTGTTTCCGAAAATGTATATGCTTTCATGTTGTACGTGGTTGCATAGTGATAGTATTGATTACATATCACATCGACATTTAGCAGGGTAGTTTTGGAATAGGAATAGGATCAAAGAAAACTATTACTATCGCACTCTGTTCAGTAAAAATGAAGTCCTGAAACCGTGCTTAGGTTTATATGCCCTGCTTGAATACTATTTAATATCGAAAACTATATTTTTTAAATATATATTTTATTTTTTTATAATATATATATATATATATATATATATATATATATATATTATAGAAAAAATATATATTATATTTGTTTATATAGATATTATATATAATATATATAATATATATATATTATATAATATATATATATATACATATATATATTTATAAAAATTTAATTTTCCTAATTTGGTCAGCAAGCATAACAATTCTTAGCATTTTGGATACAGTCACCCACTCTGAACATCTAAATAATCCCAATTTAACTTTGAATCTCCTTTTATTCGATATTTTCCAATCCAGATTTGACAGCATTGTAATGCAACCATTTAAAATGCTTGCACTGCCATACACGAAACGTTGAATTTTATCAATTAGCAAAGTTTTTACTGTTCGTTTCGTTTTCGTGAACGAAGCTTTTATTGGACATATCAAATATGTATGTGTCGGAATTTCCCTCTATGTGTCTTATCTGAAAATTCACAGGCGGCGAAAGCATTATGAACCAACGCTTCACGCCCTTGCCGCGGCTCGCGGGGGATAGTGTAAATATGAATATTAAAAAAGCAGACCATATTCCCCAGACCTGGAATTTACGAGATCATTCACTGGTTCGGGTATAGTTCAACTTCACCGTGATGTTTTCCTTCAACGGCCTAAATGTCGATAAAATATTTCAATTTCGCTGGCCATTAATCACTGCTTATTGAATTTCGTACAGCAAGAGTTAAAAAAATCATCAATGCGAAATTTTCATTTCCGTGAGAAATTCAGAAACAGTTCACATACACAAGAAGTCGAAATACATGTAATTACGTACCCAATGACATTGTTCCACGAGAAATTTAAATTTAACGGTGTTGTCTGAGCAAAGAAGGGATCTCGATCACCTAAAATGCAAATAACCCACTATTATCAGTAATGTCAATGAAAGTCTCCCTTGCATCCTTGCGACGCCCTTACAGCATTTCCAAATCGTTAAACCTTTATAACAACAACCTCGTTTCCATGAAAACGATTCATAGATAATCTTGAAAGTAGCTAGTCACTGGCGTTAATGTCTTTGATTCAAATGAGAAATTTATGAAAGCCGTAGTAAGCGTATTAATGTCGCATCTGATTACGGAAATTTAAAATTGATAGAAAGCTCTTAACATAAAAATTGCTGGAGAGGGGTTTTCAGCTTTCAAGATTATCATCGAAGGTTTTGTTTAAATTATTCTCGGTATTTAAGATATTCAGTTTTTTGTACTGCACTTTTTAAGGTAATCATGACCATTATTTTACTTTGGAGGATAGGTGTACAATGAAGAGCACATTAAGAGAGATCTGGAGTACATAACACCTTCAATCGTACCCTGTCCCTCCATTTTCTTGATTAACATATCTATGCTCTAAATCGTCTTCATCGCCACCAAACGCCTTTCTCCCGACTCGAAACACACCCACACTGATTCTATTTTATGCCCTAGATTGCTACACTATTTCAAGTCCGTCGATGTAGTCTAGGGGAAAAATTCCAGCGGAAGGAATTTCGCGAGTACAATTCAAGTATCTATTTTTTATGCAATAACCGTGCCATTCCAGTTATACCAAGTCATCTGTGTCTGCAAAACATAAATATTTCATTGTTTCGGTTCGCTGATGATACTATGCGATGAAAACTTCCGTAGGCTTTTATTTTTTAATGCTAAAAATGAATGAAAACGGCTGCTCGCTGGAACATCTCATTAATTGTGTAAGGTAGAAATCTCAGTATTCTCATTGGACATGCTCTGGTTACGATTTGAATGATGCAGGGAAGCTGCCGGCATTAATGAGCTCTGTAATGAGTTTTAAAGCATGAAAATTCAGCGCTTGCCGTGGCTCAAGCCCCTTGAACTTGTTTATCACAGGGATAGTTTCAAAACCTTACCAACGTCGTATCTCTCCGACAGTAGAACCAAGACTACAAAATTCATTTCATAACGATCAAGTTTATCGCTTGCAGACACCAGTTCGCTCCCAGTCATTTACGCTGAATTCTCACGGAAAGCAGTTTGAGAAATACTTTTGCCCGAATATATTTTGCGGAGCGTGTGCGCGCGACTGGCAGGGAAAACATCGCGCAAATATTTTCCACGGGTAAAACTCTTCGGTAAAAACGTAAACAATTGTTCTCGAGCGGATTCCTCGCTGAAACGAGCGCGCCCTAAACAAGATAACAAAATTACCACCGTGGATGAGGTGAGAGAGTGAGCGGCTGGCAGCTGAGGGCCGTGGAAGGAAGAGTGAGATACTGCGAATAACATGAGGCACCCTAGTTAGGCGGTATCTTCTGTCCCGAGGAGAGGGGGTGAATTAAAAAATTGACCATTTCGGAACCCCTCTTTTCACAATGCTCGCGAGTCGTTGACGATTGTGTTCCAGCGGAAAGCATCCCCTCCGCGATTATCTACTTATTGTTACTATGATTACTATTGTTTCCATTAAGGAAAATACCTCAACTCCCCCCCAAAACCTCGAGGTATCTCTATACAACTACTCCAAGCCTCTCTCTTTTAAACTCCAGACCTTGGTGTGTGTATGTGCGTCTGTGTGTGTTGGTGGCGCTGGCAAGAGGACTCTTAAATTTCTCCCTTTCCCCTGCTCGGAGAACGAGCTCTTGACGGTGGACGGGGGGGGGGGGGAGGAAGACGCAGTGTATATGTGGCGGCAACGGGAAGAAGGGCGAGGCGGAGGGAGACGAAGGTAATAAATGGAAAACTGTAAGGCGGCAGGAAGAGGAGAGGTTTGGGGAAAGCATTGAGGGCGTGAGGATGCGTGTGGTGACAGTCGGGAGAGCAGCGACGAGGAGGAGTGGGACGCGTGGTGGGGGATCGGGGGAGGAGGGAAATAGATGCGATGGCAGGAATATGGGATGCAACGCTTAAAGCGAATGAGGCGGGATGGAGTTGGGACGGTAGGGTGAGAGGATGAAAGGGTCGAAGGACGATGAGGCAAAGGCGTAAAATTATTGGGGGTGGAGTGAGGGTAGGAGGTAGGGGGAAGTAAGGGGAGAAATGACGATGGGAGGAAGCGCAAAGACGGAAGGATGAAAAAAAGGATTACGGAGTCCAAGAGGATTTAAAGACGGAAGGAGCAAAAGAAATTACGGGTTTGGAAGGGGATGTCGACCGTGGAGCTAAAAGGGGGGGGTGAAAGCAATGAGGCGAACACGTTGGGGAAAGCAATCAGCAGTGGAAAAAAGATTGGAGCCAATAATATACGACAAAGGTTAGTCAAAAGAGCGCGTATTTCCATAACAAAACCATTTAGGAACCAGTAAATATTCGTCTTTGAAACCAAATGATGGCTCAGAAACGCATGAATTTCTGGGTAGTATAGCAAAGTCATTAAAAATATCGTTCGAAAAGAAACTATGTACTCATTTGCTCGATCATGCTTCCGAGGAGGGCAGGGTACGCCAGTATAATGCTTTATAAAAAACGTACGTGATATTCAACTCAATGCATACTTGACGTGGGCATTCTTAAAACGAAGCCCTAGTTCAACCAAACCACGAACTAATGGGAAAAGGAAAAGATATTCACATGAGTCCAATACTGTTATTTGCTTTTCCCTCAGAAGTCTCCTAATTCATTATTTCATTAAACTCACTTTTATGAAGTAGGATCTTTCAAGTCCTTCCAATGGCTTCTTAGAGGCGAGCGAAAATATATATATCATTCATCAAACACAATTTATTGAAGTGTATGCGTTGAATAGAAAGTATGTGGAATTGAAGAACAGTTTAATGTAGTGTCAGTTCCAGGCTGTATCTGCTTAAATGAAGCTAAGGATGGTAGTGAATATCTGTACACCCAAAAGCTATCTTAAACAATACCACCAATAACAATAATGAGTTGGATGGCGGTAAGGAGGAGAAGAGGGAACACAAAGGGGGAAAAGCGATAGAGCGGAATGGAATGAATGAATGTCAGGGAGAAATAAGAGAAGGAAGCCGTCGAGGGGACGAGAAACGTTTAGTACAGGAGAGAAAAAGGATGAGCGACAGGGTGTCCACGAATGAAGTGTTTCAAGGAAATGAATCTCCAAGTATGAAATCTTAAAGTATTTTTCTAAAGAATCCAGGAATAATTCTCGAGCTAAATTTCCATGCAGCACACCAAAAGCCTTTTCCTTTCCTCCCACAATTATTCCTCATCACCAACTTCATTCTTTTTTGGCATCTCGTATACTCTCCACGATGCCACCACATTTTTTCTCCTACTCCAAATCCCTGCCTTGCCCTTTCCCTTGCCTTCACACCTACCCCCAGAACTCCCCTGCTTCTTTCTCTCCTTCGATCGCATCTCGCGTCCCTCAATTCAATGAATAGATACATCGATCAAAGGCGTCGGGGCAATCATAAAAACCAACTGCTCGACCAGCGCCGATCAAGTATTCATCGTGGGGCGTAACCGATAGAGGGGAGTGCGGGTCTTTTCAACCGGACCGAGCGATCGACGCTGGAACTGCGATGAGGTCCACGTCTTGATCGTCACGACCGTTGCTGGGCGACTCCAGTGCCACCCCCCTCCCTCCACGACCTTGGAAAATGCCACTACAACAACCTCTCTATGCCAAGGGGGCGGGGGAGGGGTTCACATACCCTCCCATTCCGATTCCGCCTTCGTCCCCCCCCCGTCGCTGCACCTCATCCGCCATGCCTGTCCACCACACCCCTCACGCCTCATTTCTATACCATCCACTCATTGCCTGTCTCCCGCCTCCTCCGTGTCCCCTCGCCCGTCGAAAGCATATTCTTCCCGACCGCGAGTAGTCATCATTTTCCCTTCCCTCCTCCCTTAGCCTCGAACCTCCCTGAGGTTCTCCCGGGGGTTCGCTCGCCCCCCGCAGCCTGGTGCATGCGTGTGCCTGGTGCTGTGAAAATATTTCACCGTCCACCATCTTTCTCTCTCTCACGGCTCTTTTCCGTACGCCCCCCTCCCCTAATCTTCACTCGTCCCGGTTCGTCCGTCCCCGCGACATGCAAAAAATGCGAGCTCTTTCCACTCGCACGCTGACCTCTCGCTTATCTCTGGCCCGTCGGCGATCCAATCGCCTAATTTTTTTTGGGCATTGCTCTTAAGAGTCTCGGGTTCTGTTCCACCGGCGACGACAATGAGCGCGCTTCATCGATCATTTCTCGATTTCGTCCCACGAACGAGAAAATCGGCGATGGTCCGAGGTGAATTGTCGGCGCGGAGAATCGTGAGTTTGATATCGATCGGGTAATGATGGAAAATAAAGCGATTTTCCATCGAAAAAAGGTGAGACCGAGGCCGAGTTACAATTTTTCAACGGTGGGGCAAAAATCTTTTCAACTGGGATACCCGTGCTATTTTACATAAAATATTTCCATCTGTCCACCTATGTCTTTGTAAACCTTTTCTTTCATGTATACTATGTCACTTGTGAGGACTTTGGAGGAAAAAAACATTAAAAAGATTTGACAGCTGGGAGCATGGCATGAGGACAGAGATATTTGTCATGAATATCCAACACGATACTATCGTGGCATCTTTAAGGAGCCTAGTTCACTTCGGTACGTTGATTTATCTATTTTTGAGATACCGATCTTGAATTTATCTCCATAATATTAGTGTTTATTCTGTATCCATGGTGGATTAACCTTTCCGAATCGTAATAAAGAGATGGATATTATAATAAAGTCGGAGATTCCGTAAAGGTGCCGTAAATACTCAAGATGTTTTCACCACACTCAAGAGGTAAGGATGAATAAGAAAAAATAATTTTAACATTTACTCCTCCACCAAAGTTTTCCATTATTTATGTGAACTTTATTGAAAATTAAGTATTTGTAATCTGGAGTATACAAGGTGTAGGTATCATGTAAGTGAATCAATCGTATGGAAGTGAGTATATTAGAGCAATATTTTATGGCCATGGTGGCCATCGCTTTATTTAGGCTAAATAAATAGTCGAAACGATTTTTTGGACTCAATAGCCATTTAATGAAATTTCTCCCTATATTTTTACTTAAAAAATAATATTTCAATTCGTTGCATCGTAATGGAATTGTATTTAACTTAGAGCTTGGAGGACCAAATTCCCATAGCATTATTTTCGTTCGATAAATCAATATTCGACCCACAGGACCATTTTTATTGCATGTTGGTTATTCACATTATTTACTTTTTATTGGAAGAGAAATGTGAAGATGTAACTAGAAGTACAGTTTGATGAACCATTAGGAGCCTAAGTTTACTGCATTGCCCTGATGAATAATATGCCGCGGTAAACTGACTACAGCATATGGTTCAAATTCCTTCAGCCCCGTTAAACTGCAAAGCCTATTAAAAATCCATGAACCCATTGAAGAAATTTTTTATTCACAAGGAGCATGAAACGTGCTGTTTACCGAACAGCCGCCGCCAATGGTTGCAGGAAAAGTAGAAGGTGATGAAACATTTCGTCGGCCGTAATCATAACGGCTTTGCTCGCGGGTTAACCTAGTTATCGTCACGACTGCTGAGACAAAATCGATCAAGCCGAGGAAGACCCCATTCATCTCGAACTCCAAAGTATATGGACAGGAGGATCGACGAGGGCTGACGTAACGAGAATAAATCCTTAGAATCACGTCGTCACGCCCGATTCACCCGCCTGCAATATTTTTTCTGCATTCTCACGCCTAGGTATTCCTCCCGAGGAGAAAGACCTCGTTACCCCCTCCCTCTCAATCGATACCAAAACTTTCGACTTCGTCGAGTTTGGATCATACCCCCCGAAACCCATCAGCCGAGAATGTCAAACCTCCGCCACTCCCTGCTTCCTCCAGCCCCACTTCTATCCCCCGGGGAGAGCGGCGACGGGCCCCCGGGGGGGCGCCGAGAGCGCGTATGCCTGCCAGCCATCACGCCATGAAAGTCACCCTCCCCTCCCGCCCCATCCTATCGCCATTCCTTCTCCCCGAAAACCTCACACCTTCCCTCCGCGCGAGGCGTGAATAAGAATTCTATTGGCGATAAGGATCTGGGGGCTCTCTCGTGTTCGGACCACATGGGAAATTATGACAAGCAATTCGTCTGGTGGAGGGGATGAGGGAGACGCGCTATCTCCCTGCGATCGAAATTGGCGATGCTCACACAAACACATATGCACACGAACACACACACACACATGAAACCACGGACGGACTCCATAAAACACTCTCGATAATTTCCGTCTCAGCCTTATGCGTATGTATAGGGTTGGGAGGGATGGAAGGTCAAAGTGGTAAGGAGGCAAGTGGGGAGGGAGATTCAGGGGGTTTATCCAAACCGAGGAACGAGATTGGATTTAAAGACGCTTCGTTGAGGAGCTCGGAAGACGGAAAGAAAACGAACAGTCATTTTGAACACATCGATTTAGGATCGCGACAGTTTAATAGAGTCTGAGAGCGGAGGTAAAACTTCCAAAACTTATTGGTGAACTCCATTTTTATGGCGTTTAATACTGGAATAACTATCGACGGATCGGGTATTAATGCAACTCCGTGGGCTGGAGAGGAAACGGCGTTATTCGATACAAATCAATGTTATTATGGGCCGCATTAGTGGACAATCCAGGAGGTGGCGATGCGCTCGCGAGCCATTTGCATCAAACCCGGCGGAGTGATACGATCTTTAATCCCGCGACGTGAAAACGATTCAGTCGGATCTTAATATTCACAAATCCAACCAAATGCTCCCCCAATCATTTTTTTGTGAAGACTAAATAACTAGATGACGGTTGAGAGAGAAAATCAGGCATGCACGACTGCATTCTGCATGCAAAATAAAAATTAAAAGAATATGCTCCGCGATACTTAAAATGGAAGATTAAAAAGAGAATATCTCTTACGCTGAAAAGTCTAGCCAATAAGAACCACGATTTACATAGCTTATACCCGAGTTTGCGCGATGACACATAACTTCTGCCCGAGAACACAGGCACTTAACCAACGCTGTAAATAGCAAGGGGAAGGTGACCTTAATTATGACTCTCTCCATCCCAAATAATAAAATAAATGAACGACGATAAAATTTATCCTTCGCAGAAATGAGCGTTATACGAGTGAAAAGCGAGTCCGGCTCGCAAATGACCAACGCATCGGAGAGCGAAAGGAGTAAAGATGGCAGAATATGGAGTAAAGGTGATATCCCGCGCGTGAATTATTCGCATCTTATGATAATCAACGCATCCCCTTCCTTTCTCTCTCTCTCTCTCCCTCCACAGAACCAACACAATTTATCTAAAGCCCCCCTTCCTCCTCAGTCTGTTCAAGGCAGCGTATTCTCTCAGCGGCGGCTAAAATATGCATTCAGTTGAAGGGATTCCACGCAATTTCGTTATTTTATCGCTGGCTTTCGCGAGTTGATTTCTTTCAATTTCCTGGAGCAAGCATTAGCAATGACACACCCTCCGCGACTAATTAACAGGGTTTTGTTTGAACCCTGTTCTTTATTTCAGGTTCCAGCAGGCTGAGAACTAGGAGGGGAGAACGAAAGAACGAGGAAACATCTCATCAAGCGCCAGGTTCTGTTCCGAGCTCCCCCTCCCTCCTTCTCTTCCGAGCGTCCCTTGTCGTTTCTTTGCAACATGTACACTTGGTGTTTTAAAGTCTGAGTTATCAAAAAATGTCAGTGTTTCAACGAAATTGACGAGAAAATTCCAAACCTTGGGGGATATCCAACGTATTCCATTAAAATCCCTCCTACCGGGGACGATTTACTTTAGCGGGTTGCTCTTTTCCCTGAATGACGGTTAGGGGCCAAAAAAAGGATTAAACACTTGCGCCATCCCGACTACCCATAGAAGTCTTGATTACGAATGTAGCGGTCAATTACCGCTAGAGTCGCTCTAGGAGTAGCTAAGGCGATTTCTAATCGTCTTTGCCTATTGCAGGTGGAGCAAATTGCAAGCCTACTGAGTGTATCCCAAAAGACTATCACAGACAGGTGCCCTGGAATGTACTCAAACAATCATAACACGTGAAAAACAAAAGTGATGCATTAGTTTTACATCGCAAGAGATAAGAATTATACGGAAAATACGCAATTTCTGTTGAGACAGTTTACTTCCCTGAACTTAGATAGAAGCTTTGGGAACTGTTTGCACTTACCATTATGTTAAAGACAATAGATTCATTGACTTCCAGTTTTGTCTGTAAAGGACGCCTTTGGCCAAACTCTTCCCGGAGGAACCCCGGTCCGGAGTGGAGTGGAGGAAAGAGAGGGGGCGCGCAAAGAAGAAAGAATAATGATAAAAAGTAAACAACGACGCACGTAAGTGGATCCATGTAAGATAGAATCGGAGCGGATTCATGCGATAATACGGCGAGGAGGGCGTAGTTCGAATTAATGCATATTCCCAGTATATAAATAG
Organism: Hetaerina americana; assembly: GCF_022747635.1. Taxonomy (NCBI): domain Eukaryota; kingdom Metazoa; phylum Arthropoda; class Insecta; order Odonata; family Calopterygidae; genus Hetaerina; species Hetaerina americana. The sequence continues at coordinate 578,380 of NW_027287128.1, forward strand.
CCTGGACTTCGCATTACGACGGGAGGAAGTTATCATTTTTTTCTTGAGGGAAGGGAGAGGAAAAAATATGGGGGGGACCCATAATGATGCACCAAAAAAAAGACCCAGAGAGAAGAAATACAGGGAAGAAAATAAACAAGAAGTCGAACAGTGAAAACAAGAGTACAAGGTGATGGGGGGGGGGGTTAATCGTTCTGACGCGTAGCCAATCAAAACGTTTTGAATCCATCTTTCCTGCCTCCTTTGGGTTAATCTCAACGGACTTTTCTCTCCCTCCCACCATGCCCAGCACCTCTTAGTTCGTTTTTTCCGTCAATTTAACCTTTCCCATCACTCTCCGAACCCACATTTCACAATACTCCAATCAACCCTATCGTCTTGCTTCAACGACTTGCTTAGAATATGCTGCAAGTATATGGGATCCTCACGAAGTTGGATTAATTGCCGAATGGAATCGCGTGCAGGGTAGAGGAGCTAGATTTGTAAAACGTTGTTATGATCAACTTAGTATCGTATCCAAAACATTAGAGTAGCTAGGCTGGAATCACTCACGGAGCGAAGGTTAAATTTCAGGTTGAAGCTCTTGCATTAAATGGAAGGCTGTCTATTCAGCAGTTATGTTGAAAATGTATCATTACTCACATCGTACTACGGTAGGAGAGATCATGCTAGTAAAATTAGTGCGATTAAGTGAGAACAGATAGATTTAAGATGCATTTTCTTCCACGGACGAAGAGGGATCATAATAACATTGACCGACCGCGGAAGGGCCATGTTCGGGTAAAATTATTCTGGTGTGTATTCAACCCCAGCCACACACCCTAGCGGTGGCTTGCAGGGTACATAATTAACAATAAAATAACGACCATGTATCCGCACCGTACAAAACCACGCTCTTATGATATCATATCAAGTTTAACCGAGCCTTTTGTAAGCACACTTACTTACTGTCCCTGTCATCAATTCTCTCCTTGTGAAAGCTTCAATGCCTAACGCTATTTTCCTTCCATTATCCCTCCTAATTCAACCATTTTGGTCCAAAACTCTCCTAGAGAGGTAAACTTCCCCCCATTTTCAGTTCATAAACTCCAATTCATATAGAAGTTCAGAAACTAGAACAGTTTTTATACGATTTGTTGTCATAAACAGTGGTGAGGCGTTTAGCAGTCATAGACGAGTAGTCAATCATAAGTTAGTGATCCTCTTTCCAGAAAACCGCATTGCCTTTTTCTTGTTCACATTGATTCTCAATCCTACCTATTGCACTGACTTTTCAATGCGCTCAGCCACATTTGCAACCTTGGTTGACGTGCAAACTAAGCTTGATCATTCGCTAACCTACTCATTTTATGAATGCTTCACCGACTTCCATTTATATCTTCAATTCTTCCTATACTTCCACTACTCCCATTTCCAGAAATACATTAATTAATTCTTCAATTCACTATCGAACGCCTCGAAATATACAAAAAAATACATTCGGACTATAGTCTATGTTCTTCCCTTTTAGTGATCTCATTACTTTTACAGCATCACGCTCTCCCTCCAATCTGAACCCAAGATGACCATTCTTTGGGTAACGTTTTGTTTTGGTAGGAGACGCAATGATAGTGTATATATTGTGTTACCATTGTATAATCTTTGCCCATCTAAAGCCTACATTAACTGGTAAAATAAAAATAACGATTACATATATATATATATATATATATATATATATATATATATATATATATATACATACACACACAAACATATATTTTTTCTACACACATTTATTCCAGCTCAAGAGGTGGAAACGTTTTTCCAAATATTACGAAAAAAATTACTGCTCAAGTGCAACGTAGGTCATTCCATGGCCTTGAGGTGGAAGAGTAGTGTGAGAGGAACGGGGGAGTACAAGGTGAGTAGGAGATAGTGAAGGGAAGGAAATAAGCAGAGGGAGAGAGGTAGTGGGGCGGTTTGAGAATGAGGTGGGTGGGAGGAGCAGGAGGTTGGTGATGCCGGTCGTCCGATGCAGAGCAGAGAGAGAGAGACCTCAGGGGAAGGAGGCTTACCGGAGGGTGGGGGAGAGCGGCTGAGGGCGTGAGCTGTTGTCTGTATCTGTGCACGAGGGGCCATGGGGGCGGCTTGGCAAGGGGAGTGGAACGGTTGTCGGGAGGGAAATGGCAAGCGCTCGGGGGCGGGGAAGAGAGGGGGAAGCAATGGGGCACTTATATTCTTCACTCTCGCCACCGAGCCTCACGCACTAACACACCCACTCCCGACCCCCCCCCCCCCCGCCTCTCCCTCTCTCCATCCCCCTCCCTTCTCAGGAGAGCGCATTCCACAATATACTCCCACTCGGGCAACTCTTGACGACTTCCCTCGCCCACTCCTTCCCATGCCCCCCCCCCGCGCTCCATCCCCTCATCGCCAGACCACCCCGGTCCCAACCCCCCGCTCTCTTTTCCATTGCGCACACAAACAACCAGCGCTCGCGTACGTGCGCAGCTCATTTTTTTCGTCACCTCACCTCCTCCCACCTCAGCCCGCGCCTCGGCGACGTTTTTATAAGGGTGCGGCCGGTGGACGGACGTCCCACGCCGAATACCTTGGCTCAAATCCCGGCGGTGGTGAATTTTTCGGTGGTATACCGATCCCTATTTGGGGGCCGTGTGGGAGAGACGTGGAGATGCGGGGTTCCGCCCACCGAGTGGGAAGTCATACTGTGCGTCTGCGTGCGTGCGTGCTTGTGACCCCTCGGCATCCTTCGCTGAAAGCTGAATTATGCCGATTCCGTGTTTCTCTTCTCACTCCCCCAGCTCCCTGAATTCCCACCCGTCCAAGAATTACCCACGCATCACTCATCAGCACCTATTAATACGAAGATTGCTTTGCTCTGCACTCCACTTTCTTCTTAGCCGGCCTCATTATTTCCTCGAGGATCCCTTCACTCCCATCTCCTGATAAGTGTGTTTACGTATTTCCTTCGTGTTCTAATCTGCCGCGCTTCCTATAATCCCCTCTTCCGCAACAGTCTTCAGGACACTTTTATTCTTTATACCCAGTAATGTGTTTTCCTTCTCGCAGAGTTTACAAAGATCTTCCATCTTTTGAAACACTTTTCAGGGTTGCACTTCTTCAATGGTTACCCGTTTACCCCTTATGTCCCTTATCATTTCTCTTCAAAACTATGATTACTGGCCTACCTAAATGAATGAAGCAGTCGTTCACGTCCGGTTACAGACATTTTTGAAGAATTCGTAGGAGCATAACTTCACAAATATAAACGGATTCATGGATACTCTACAACGGTACACGTCCATCCATTGGAACATTACATTAAGGAGCAATGTAATTTAAATGCATAAAATTAGCTCGTAGCAATTTTGATTTAAAATTGATGAAGAATTTCCGATGTTCCAGCGGGAAGGGTAAATCTTTTCTGAACGTTGCCATAATTTAACGCTAATTATAAAATGAATTTGAATCAATTGATATTTCGTAATATTGATCATATTTCCCCCAGAGGGAATTTGTAGGATAATCTAGGGAAAAATATGTTACTTCCGTCTTATCTCGATTCAATATTTTCATTGTAAACAGGTTTTTCATTGCTATTCATTCATTCCCTCGGAAATTATCCGTTATTATTTTCATTTTATAAACGCTTTTGATGATACAAAACAAACAAATGTTTGTTCCGAAAGGTAGTGTAATATACTGAAAAACTGGTTTTTTATTTTAATACAAAATAAATCTCAAACTAGAAATATTTGCTTTCTAGATATCCAGTACATAAACAGGAAAAATGCATGTATTCAACGTGAAAACATTTCACTCCTAACTTTATACGACGGTTGATTGGAACTGGTTCACAATAATCACACAAAATGCTTCTTATCTATGCTCTACCTAATATCAAGCTGTATTTATCACCTTTCTTCTATTGGGAGCGTTAGTTAGTCATGAATACGGATGAAAATCGATGTCAACTCCTGTTGTTTCTCAAGCCTATGGCTAATCGAGATTGAACTTCAACCATAGGGTTTTTCGAAATCACAGTCGACCATGCGAGAAATAAACCTTTCTCTTGCGCGTCAAGTTGATTGAATAGAAAATGTATATTTTTCATTAAGACTCATGGCCATCGATTTGAGGTTTTCGTGACCACATCAGCCTCTTGAACGACGCACTCGCTATTTCATCAAAATACCGCAGATTCAAATTCCGCCTCCGAAATATTTTTGTCGCAGAAGTAGATTAAGTGTAAGTAAGAAGCTGCAAGTCCTAACTCTGGTATGACAATTAACAGGAAACTATTACGGTTGATAACGATTCCTATTTTATTTGTACCGATATAAAATAAGTTTCCTCATTTCCTATCACTTGTGGCAACTCGTATTCAAAATTTTCCGTAGCTTTCCAATATCTTTGTCTGCAGCATGAAACATTGCAATCCACTCGACCCCCCCATACGCATTAATTCAAGAGATGGTTTATATCCACCGTTCAACCACATTTCGTCCGACACGGTCTGCCAGTATCTTTTCTTCCCTATCGTTATTTCTCCATTGTCTGCCTGCTACGACTTTCTGACCTCGTTCCCTGGTCACCTGAGCACGGCGGTCAAGCACGCTACCGCGCCACCTTACCTTCGGTATGCCACTTCCCTCGCCCCAAACACTCGCGCATACACACACTAGCTAATTCACAAAAACGAGAGGCCACTAGTTTGAGCCTCGTGCGCGTCCAAGCTTTTAGGACGTAACCGTTATCCTTTAACGGTGTTCACCATAATCAGTTGCACCTCTTTGGTTCACGAGGAAATATCGTCCCATTTTTTTGTTTCGACTCTATAATTTAATGTCCTGAAGTTTTACGGCTCGCCACCTTGTGTGCGAATTTTCTCCAGTCTTACTCGCACTCTGGGAGAAGAATCTGCATGTTTTTTCTTCAAGAATCTTCGAAACAAATTGAATACCTCTAGTAACAGAAGTTGAAAATCCACCATATTCCATCCCCTCCAACGAATTTTTAATTATTTTGGTGTTTATCTACATCAACAAATTATCCCAAAATTCGCCGCAAGGGTGTATGGTGGAAGTACGACAACCATGCATGCAGAATTATTATTTTATTCATACACGTACACTTGAATATGAGTTATCTCACATAAAAAAACCATTGAGCACATATATACTAGTAAGCCTAAAAATTCTATAAAAATCACGGCATTGATCAAATTATAAATCAGTCGACATTCATCAAATTATAATAATCAAGTTAATTCAACTATTTAGGACTATTTAGGAGTTCAATTTGGTTATGTTTGCGTGCCATACGAGTGAATAACGTGTACTTTAATCTGTCGGCGATGGTGTCTATCTCTCTTAATTCAACCCAATGGTCGAATCCACCGATATACCATAATAATTCCCTCTGCTTCCCAAGAAAACTCAGATGCCCTCTTACTATCTAGTAGTGTCGCCTGCTCTCTTCTAGAATGAAGAAGCTCCTAGTCTTAATCCTTCATAACTCGCTTCTCGTAGCAACTTTTTTAACATATGTGGCGTGTTTTCTCGGAACTAATTCTTTAATCAGTTTTCTTCCATGGATCCCAGACACTTGCCACGTATTCCAAACGTGGCCTGACTAAAGTGAAGAAATTCCTCTGTCTTACGTCATCATTATACTTTCCGACAACCCGTCTTCTTTTAGGCTAACCCGCATATTCTTCTAAAATTTATGCCTCACAAAAGGTTTGATTTCAGTGTAATACCTATCACTACTGCATAAAATATCGTAAATGATACTGAACCATAATTTTGGCGAGGGCATGATGACAAAGACAATTTCTTTCCGTAGTATCTTTCATTCATTAGTAATCATTTGTTCCAATTAAATGTTACTAGATTCCGTGATTGGGTGTCTTTTATCAATTAATGTCATATCAGAAAATATGCCAGCAAAAAACTCATAACTATGTTGAGTAAAATGACATTTTCATAATTATAACTGCCAAGAATGTGACGCATGAGAAAAGTTCACCTTTTAGCTTATTATAATTGTAATTTAGGGGATTTTTGAGTATTTACATACGAATAGCACAAAACACAACATATACTATACAAAACCAATAATAAATATTTTGGTATGAAGATTTCCTCGTATATAATTTGAAATATTTGTCGGTATTCCCAAGCTAATTGATCATTTTGAACTAAATAAGTGAGAGACTATGGAAGTTCCATCCATCCACATTAATCAAGTTGAAGGTTGGTTTTGATAGGTGAGGGTAGAGCTCGCCACGAAATAAGCATAAAAGGAGTCTACTCGGCACTTTTAAAGTGGCCTGGCCGGTTCATTGTACTACTCCGGTTTCACAACACACACTAACAATACGTCCTTATAACCAGAAAATCGCATCGCTTGGATTTTTAAGTTCCGAGGGTCATAATAAACAACTTATGGTGCTAAAAGCGGTGATAAGCTTCCCTGCTCTTTCCCCATTCAGTTTTGAATTTAGTCATTAGATTCAAACGCATTAGCTAGGGGGGTCTTAAAAAAATATTTCTTTCTATCACTGAGACTTAGGAGATCGAAAGACTAAGTCTCCAAGCAATGAAACACTTCGTTTTGACAATTCTTTTATTCCTTGACCTTTCCTCCGAAGAATTCGAGAAGAGGGCGGATGAGGAAGGTGGGGAGAAAGAAGGAGTGAAGGCGAAGGAAAGAGAGTAGGAGAGAGGAAGGCGTGACTTATTTTTTCCACTTCCCCAACAAAGTCACGACTCAAAGATCATTTCTTATTCCCAATGCCACATATTCACTCCTCACCGCAGGCAATGTAAGCCTTATCGTGCGATCTTGTCACATAATAACTGGTACAGGGATTGTGCATTAACACTCCTTTTCCCTCTTGGATGTAGCTCTCGAACGTCTTTAGTGGGAGGAACAAGAGGAACTCTTTCTCTTCACTCATTTCCATTACATATTTATCCGTTTCCTCCCACAACTCAAATCCCAGCCCCTCCCAGCCCTGTCCAATTCCCTCCTCCGCCCTACGCCACGCGATTTTATCCGTCCATACTCCACGGATGCATGTCGATGCATTACGACGTCCACTTCTCCTATCACTCTCCGGTCGTCCCATCGCTCGGTCTTCTACGGCAAAGACGCTGAACTTGTCCGACGATATGTGGAGGGGGATCACCGTCGAATCATGACACGAAGACCAACTGCTTCACGAAGGGCAATGCAATTTCAACAATGCAGTTTTCCTGGCAACCCCGTTGAACCTGGAAACTGTAAGGCATTTGAATACAGCTTACCAAAAATAAATATTTATTTCTTACAATTATGAGATCTTTAATTTTCGTATCCCGATACCTTTGAGTTTTCGAGAGGAGAGAGAAGACTGCCAATGGATAGATTTATCAAAACTTTAATATGGTGAACGTGCACGTGTAAAGCAAATCATTTAAGTATAGTCCATTCAAAATTGTTGGCACTGCTCCCGGTACATGCGTACGAATGCGCCGAACCTCCATTCTCACCCAGGCAGCGACGGCTATAACCAGCTCCGGTTAACAATACGACTGGGGTTTACCCAATGACTTCAACAATGGCAAACTCGACTGCTAACATTGTGCGAAAGTGGAGATTCTTACCAAATTTGAAGTCGGCGGAGCACCCGCGACATCAAATAATACTGCTCCCACCTCGATTAGCTGAGCTCCGTAGGCACTCTCGCCCACGGACGAGCACGAAACTGGGAGAGACAACAGTTCACCCGCAAGATTTTATTCGCGGAGACACCCGTCACCTGCATATGCATCGGATCACGTTCCAAACCCTCCGCCCTTCGAGTATTTCAAAGTATGTCGTATGCGTGCCCTGAAACTAATCCAAAGAGTACGGGGAGCAGTGGGGAGTGTTTCCTTCTCCTTCCACCCATGGACCTCCCTTCGGGGGTCGTGTTGGGGGCATTTCAGTGCGCGTGGGTGGAGTGGGGAGGTTTGGCGTGGGAGTGGGTGGGTGTGGAGGAGGGGAGGAAAGAGGTGGTGGGTGGGTGGGATGGCGGGGGTGTTTGTGGCGGCGGGCCACGCCCGCGCGACCCGCTCCCTCCGCTTCTCTCCTCCCCTCCCCCCAAACCACCCTCTGGACCAGCAGGTTCCTTTGGCCAGCCGGACGCGGGGCACCCGGGGCTCTGCCCTATAAAAAACGCCTCACCTGCTCATTTCGTGAGGCACCCCCGCTATCTGTATCGCCCGGGTGAATTTTCGACCGGCTCTGTACCCCAAAACAATACGAGACATCACCTCGCAACGGGAATGTGCGAGTTCTCTTTATCTTCCCGCACGAATGTCACGCATGCGAATGGTCTGATCACGATCTTGTTTGCATTTTTTTATCATGATAAAAAACAAATCATTGTGCTCAGGGCATGTCATTAATAAATAGATACTCATCGACTGTTTGCCGAAAAACATCTTCTCGCAGTTCTAAATATTAGTATATTAATTACATGATACACGATTTGAGAGTAAACAAAGCGTATATCATTTGGACCATTTCCTGAATTTCAGGAAAAGCAGCCTTTGTTTTTTTTAACTCGCATTATTATAATATATAGTATATTTTTTAATGTCTTGCACAAATTCTTCAACCCCAAATGAATATGTGTCTGACCTTTAGGCGTATGCTTTCAAACGTGACCACAATGGCAGGCAGAAAAAAATAAATAATCCCGGCTACGAAATACCCAGATGACAGCGGTCACCGTCTCTGGCCGCCCGTAAGCGACGCCACGACCAAGTAAAGCGGCGGACCGACGAACTAACTACAAGCGGCCGTCTCGTCCTCTCTTCCTCTCCTGTGGTTTCCATATTCCTTGCAAGGAGTGGTGGCACGTAAGGTGTAATTTGCGTCGAGAGTAACATTCAAGGAAAATAAAATGTAAGATGTAACTTGGTTAATTCGGGGAATCTTTAAACCTTTCACAAATTATATCAAGAGAGAAAGTATAGTTTCATATTCATTACTTTTGAGTGATGAAGGTGTGCCAATGCACCTCGGGGAGAGTGAAAGGCACCCTCAGGGATATGGGCGTTAATATCGCTCACACCGTTTCAAATCATCCGCTTACCGGGCTCGCATGCGAACGAGTTGCTCATTTAAAACCGTAGGAATGAGGCCTTATCTCTATATTTAGTATCCTATATATGATAATTGATCTCCATGCTTCCACTCTCTTCGTAGCACGATCAATTACATAAAATTGACTCTAGATAATTATTCTCACTGTTCCATTTGGATTAAATAAGGAAAACGGGATATGAGTTATATTTTTTTGTCCACGATTAGCACGAACAGAAGAGATGAAACTTTAAAAGTGGTGTTGTAATCGCGACAATGATATTTACGGAATTTATTTTTTCATTATATTCGAGAGGAAAACGTTTAAAAAAAATTCCCGGCTTCATGAAAAACCTAATTCACATTTAAGATATTTCGTCTGAAAACACAAGCGAAACAGAAATGTAAGAGTACCAATGATGCAAGTTGGTACCATCATATTTGTATAAATATTTAACTTATATAGAACCGTTATTGGTATATTACTGATTATTTTATCCAGGAATTAAATACTTTTCACAGCAAAATGAACTATCATTGAATATCTATTTGGTAATTCGATTTCAGAGATATGGGCAACTACATAGCTAAAATGGACATATAAATATAACATAGACCAAGTGAATAGAAAATTTATTAAAAAGATAGTTCTCATCCTGAAGTTTTATACCTTGTTTTTATCGCAAGGAGCCAATGCGTCTGAAACGGCAGCTATGGATTCACGTCTTGCAGAAGAAACTGAAATTTCACCACGGGGGCGTTACAGACGGATCACCCGACAAATGGTCAGACTTACGCGATGTATCGCTCTTTAAAATATTTGTGGGGTTTTATTAAATGGCGCCATTAAAACAGAAAGAAAAAAAACAAAAAAGAGAAAAACCACTAGGGAGCGATGGCGGTTATTCCTTTGAGTGATTTATGAGGAATCCAGCGGAAAGAACGACTCGAAACAGTGTCCGAACGGACGCAAGTCGTTTTGAGCGTCGAGTAGAGAGCAGAATTTGTCACCATAGGCGCTGGAAGGTCCAAGGGGGAGGGAGGGAGAGAAAGAGAGAGACACACACTCGCACGAGAGTGAGAAAAAAGGGGGGAGTGAATTACGGCCGAAGCTTTTGAATAATTTAATAGTCACTTGAGCAGTTCCTTTGGACAGGTTGATATAATGGGAAGCCTTTTAATGGAGGAGGCGAGGCCCTGAAGGGAGGAGGAGGGGAGGTGGCGTCGGAGAGACAAGACGCCCTTCCTCACTCTCCTCTCTCTCTCTCGCGTCCGGGGGATCTTCCGAGGGAGACGCTGACTCGGCCGCTGGGGCAGATAGCTTTCTGGTGGCAAGATGGGAGGGAGGAAGAGGGACCGGCGACTGCAGGGAAAGAGGGCGGAAGGACGGAGGCAAAGGGGTGAGAAGCACCGAACCGACCGCGGTGGTCGCTGGAAAGCGCCGAGGTTGACTGCGGCGCGATCGGAGGGGTGAGAGGGGACCGCCGCGCAGTAAAAATAGCTGTGGGGGAGGGAGTTAGGGGGAAGAGTGGATGAGATAAGCCCGAAGGATGCACCCGCCCGACTCTCTCTCTCTCTCTCTCTTCCGTGAAGAGGGGAAGCTACGGGACCACGGGCTCTCGTGCCTCGAGAAACGACTCGATAGCGTTCACCATGTTGGATTTCACCGTTACTCTGGAAGCAATGTGTTTAAAAACAATTAAATAGGTGAGCTACGAGCTACTTTTTGGAATCAAATATGATATTTTTCTACAATTTTATATTATGCCGCAGTAATGAGTGAATGATTATCCACAAAATAATGGAGTGGAACGATTAAGAAGTGCTATTGCACCATTTGAATTAATAATCAGTCGCAATTTCGAAACTTTGGGAGATAAAGAGCTGGAGATTTATTTAATCACATTTTTGTGCATACTTTCTATAAGGATTAAGTCAGGTTATATCAATTATTTCATTCGTTTCCATAAGGTATCATAATTGCTTATGAAATTTACAGTTGAACTCAATGAATTACCATATGTGGTTCTGTGTATCATATCGCATGGTTATGTACTTCATCGTGGGATGGTTAAACGATATACTTTCTCACGAAAACAGCAGCCATGTCGAATTTTATGGGTGCATCAAATATATGGTTTAGAATATTTTCTGTCTCATGAATGACTTGGAGACAAAAGAGGCATAAAATGGGCTCTGGGGAGCGGGTACGTTGTGACTGACATCGAACGTGAAGAATCCTTCACCAAAATATAGAACAGAAAAAATGACTAAAAATTCGTGGTCAAGAACGTCACCAGGAAATGCTTTCTTCACCGAAGGAAACAAAAATGAAATGCTTCAAGGGACGGTGCTCGTAAGGTTGCACGAAGGATGCTTTGCGTGACACGGTAAGGTTAGCGAGGTGGTGGGCGTTTCTGGAAACGAAAAGGTGGCTGGAGGCGGACGGAATTTGCATAAAACGATCCATTTTACGAGGGCGAATAATGAAGTCGCGAGGATGACGTGGATTGATTGAAAGTGGTGCAGGTCGTAAGAGCGTCGGTGTTCCTGCCTCTGTGCGCCTTCCGCACTCACAAAAGGAAATCGTGGTGTCATTTTGCAGCCAATCAGTACAAGCTTCCGGACATATTTTTCAGACTTCGAAAATAGGATAGGAAACCTCGGGGTTTATTCTTGTTCCCGTAACCGGTGAGGCAACCTGACAAAGTCACCTGTGTAGTTTAGTGCTCCCTGTTTATATTACGAAAGAGGATATTCGTTGCCATGCATGATGTTAGCAGCCTTGCTCTCGGGTGGAAAGGGAAGTAGCAGACAAACACCGTCTCCCTTACACGATTACTCTATTATTCCGGCTCGGGATGAGAGCAAGGATATCTCCCCCTGGATATAATACGGTCAGAGCTAGGCTGAGCCATTTTTTGTTTTCATGAACGCTTGACATTTTGCGCGCGTGAGTTTCAATGGAGGGCATTCAAAACCGTGCGCCTGTTTGAACGGAAAACGCTTGTATTCGTTTCACGGACTGAAAAATTCGCTGATCGTCGGAGTTATCATCGATGTACCATTTTTACGGCGCCGAACAATGCTGTATGGAGAGGGGGAGCACGCCCCCGTGTACGGAAGCCACATAGCCGCCGTTCACGAGGAATCGAACTTCGGGTGGACCGCAGAGCAACGTGAGTCGGACAATGTAGCGGTGGCAGCGGATACGTATTATCCATCTCCGTTCCATATCTCGCCATCGGTACCCGGGATAGCATATTCACCGGGTGGACTGACGACGATGCCGGTCGGGGACGAGAGGCAGACGTGCCCCCCCCACGCCTCGCTGCTACGCATAAAATTATTCAAAATTCCAAAAAATGATCGTACGTCCCACAAAACCGCAGTCACGACCTTTAACCGACCCAAGTGTTCCCGAGAGAGAACCGTCCTCGCGAGAATTTCGCGAACGGTACCGTGAACTCGATTTTTACCGACCCCATCGGAGAAGAGGAGGCGAGAGAACGAGCGAGGGGGGGGATTCCTCCACCCTCGCGCCTTGAGATCCGATCGGAAAGAGAATATGGGAGCCAGAGTCGAAGATGGAGAGGGATTGGGAAGGAAAAAGACAGCGGGGTTGGGAACGGGAAAAGGGGCTAAGGGACGGGGCCCGAAGGACGGAGGGGCCATCGTGATCGGGGGAGGGGGGGCAGCTCTTCGAGGGGGAGACGGAGAGAAGGAGACAAGGGCCGGCCGTGGCGAAGGAAGAGAAGGGAGGGAAGGTAGGATTGCAAAACAAACGAATGACGACGGTGCTGTGGATCTGCTCGGGGTGAGTGACGAGGTGAAAGGGGTTTGGGGAAGGAAAGGAAAGGAAACCTCTCCTGCTCTCCGTAGTTTGAGCGTCACGAAGTCACCTCCTAATTGGTCACGTGGAAGCATTCCTCACGGCCAATGACAGACATTGAGGGAGGGCAAAGGGCGGAATCTACTCCGCGAACTGGTGAACCTCCCCCCTTTTAGCCCTAAGCAGTTTTCTCTACCTCGGTCCCTTCCTCTATACGAAAGCTAAAAGTAAACAATGTTCGTTTATAAAGATATTAGAACAGAGAACGAAGAGCACAGGGATGCTGAAGTAACTGGAATTACGTGCATCCATTGAATTTTTCCATTAAGTTTAAATTATTTTCATTAGCCAGAGAGGGTTAACATGTGCAGATATAATAGGTATATCTGTGAAACCTTTACGGAATAAAAAATCACAAGATAGCAAAATATTATGAGAACATTTTATAACGGTATCTCCTGCCCTGATGTGTGAATTTCATCCGCTATTGGGCTTAGTACTAAGGGAGCTCTACTATCGCCGATGCCTATACCCAATATCCGGGTTGATAACTGTGGCTATAAGTTCTATTATATATCCTGGGAGAATAGAAGGTGAAACTATTTTAATTGGGCCATCGAGAAATCATTATTAATATTCGATTCCTAACGCAACTGCATTTTAGGATAGACGATACAATTGGATGAAATAATATGGGACATTCCAAATAGCCTTATGGTGGCGCTCAGCGTCGAAACCATGGTTATGCATCAATATATACCGTTATGTGGTATTGCTGTCTCTTTTAACAAGTTTAAATATTATGGTATCAGGACTTCTTAATGTGGATTGTGGTGATCTAATGGAAACTAAATATTTATATGAAAAAGGGAACTGATTAAAGAAATTCGTTGTTCGCTCAACAATTAAGGAAGCCATTCGTAGAGAGAAATGAGATCGTTTTGATTCCTTCCCGTCAGCATAGTTACGCCCATGTAAATTTTTAACTCTCTTCGACCTTGCAGGATACTCAATCGCGATGTCTCAAAGGAACGGCAATTTCACCGTTTCCGCGATTTAATCCTCGCAGGAGATATTGTTGCGACGGCCCTCGGCGCACTGCGTAGGCAACACTACATATCGTATTCCTTTGTTTGAGGTGGGAATAAAAAACTCCCTACTCTCGCCCTCAAAATTCCTCACACCACCTTCCCTCCCTGGGGTTTTAGTAGGGAGAGGTGGTGGTCAGAATGGAGGAGATGGGGAGGGGTGTGGGGACTCCATGGCCCCCGCGCGACACCCACTTCCAGGAAGCAGAACGCTAACTCACTGTCCGCCCCCGGGAGAAAAAGAGCAAAGGCATGAGGGAGCCTTATGGCAGTCGGAGGTCCCTGGACGACGCCGGCGGATACGTCGGCTGGCGCCGACTCTTTCCCTCTTCATATCCTTGAACTGAGCACCCATGGGCACCACTCACTCCCCCTCCGCCGTCACTCACCGACACCCGGGCACCCACCCACCCTCGACACACTTTCGCCCCACAGTTCACGCCCTCACGCGCGCCTCCCTGGAAGAGAGAGGGGGACTCCCGAGAGAATTCCGTTCGAGGCGCCGCTACCCTCTCTTCGAGGCCGCGGGTCGCAAGGGGTCGCGGCCATAAGGCTGCGAAATGCGCGTGTGGGCACTGATCGACTCTCATCCCCACCCACCGAGAAAGGCGCGTTATTTTCCGAGCCGGGACACGAAATCTTTTGGATGGGGTAGACCACCTTCCTCGGCATATCGCTCCCACTAAGGAGTGGATAAGAAGAGGAGTTACTTTGCCTCTTCTCTCAACCGTAGTCTATTCCCTTTCGCTCTCGACTTTTTCATTGTGATGGAATTTCTACTTTTACTAGATAACTAATGTTACCACTTCACACTAGGAAAATTCCACATTTCTATTTGGGATCTCTGGTACACATGGCGCGTACCGCACTATTGACCAGCTACACTGACTTCCTTAACGGTATATCATAGCCACCAATAAAACGTATTCAGTCATTACTAATAACTATAGCAAAAAACCTATCCGGTACCGACATGAGAAATATCGTACATCTAGGAGTATTAAAATATTCGTTTTATTTTGTTATTTTACGTTAAGAATTCATAGTCATTTAAACAGTAATTATTTATTTAATTATTACTCCTTACGCTGAGTTTTCCTTTCGTCCCTCATTCATATCCTTCACATACGCACACATACCCTTGCATATACTTACCTCACAATTTTAATACTTCCTTAATTGTTCTCGTCCTTATGTGCCAGCCGTTTCCGTTAAATTTGCACACATAGTGACTACAGATTAATATTTTCCTCAAGTCATCCTGAATCGCAGCGTAGTAGGGATAAATGGCATGAATATGATAGAAGGCACTTACTATTTAAAGATTTTTGACCGCAGAAGAGATACGTGCATTGAGTCATGTAGTAAGCTCTTGCTTCCTGGCGTCACTACTTGGGGAAGTTTTTTAAGGGTCATCAAATGGGCGAGAAAATATTCTTCAAGATACTTTTATACTATATGCTTTCCCGTTGGCGAAGCCTGTCCGCTAACACTACAGTGAAGGCTGGCGGCTTCTGTTTTCAAATGTAATTTCAAGACGACACTCCATCACTGCCGTTCTGAGCATAAAATCTCGGATGAACTGAAAGCAAATAATCATCGGATGAAGCATCTTTTCCACACTTCCACGAATGAATCATTTAAGCTGAAGGACAGCTGACGCAAAACGGGAGGCGTGATGCACTGGAAATTCAGATGCTAAATGACTTTCCGAGTATCCTATAGAGTGCGAATAGTGTGAAGAAGTCGAAGGGTGTGACAGACTACAGTTTACCTGAGGAAACATAAGCGCAACTCTTAAAATCTCAGCGTGATGAATTTTCCACACTTTAGAAGGTAACGAAAATATTGAATACAATCAATACACTCATACACCGGAGTACTCCTAATACCAATACAGATTTAAAAACTAATTTTCCCTGGAAGGAGCAAACTTTTGACGAAGGTACCTACCAAAATTGAATCATTTTTGTGGCATCCCAGGAGCTCGTTTGCACGCCAAAGTAACTGTCATAATCGAGTGGCACCCAAGAAGAAAACTTGAAACATTGGAAGTGGTAAAATTTCAAAACGAGTCAGACTTTTGCTACCATCATAACGAGTTTAGCTGACCATCCCGCGGGAGCGGCGCATGCCGCATATTGACGAGAGCCACGGAGGCTCGCCGAGGGGACGTGAAGCCCGGCCTCAGTGCGCTCTCCCAAGGGGAACAAACGGCGTGCCGTGACCGGCACGGCGCTAAATATGACAGAAACACCCCCATTAGGTTATCGACCCGAAATCCATACGGATTGGAAATTATCACGTGCCAGTTAACGGGCGCCGCACATTACAAAACGTGGCCGTGCACGCGCGTCCCCGGGTACACTTACTCCCATTTCCGTGCCGTGTCATAAGTTGAGTGACCGGTCTATTACCTCCGGCGCTCATCAGTCTTCCGTCAAAAGCGACGCCTCCCAACGCCCCTCCCCAACCCACCGCCCACTCGCGCACTCCCAAACCTCCCCCTCTTCACCCCCAACGTCACCCACGCCGCCCACCCACGCCTTACCGCAGCCTCCCACTCGCCTGCACTCTCCCTCCTGCCCGCGTCTCGGCCTCCCACTTCGCCGATCCCTCACACGCCTCCTCCCCTTTTCGTCTCTTTCGCCAGCGTTATCTGCGCCCGCTAAGTTTCCTCCGAGACGAGAGAGAGAGAAAGAAAAAAAGCAACCTCCGGCCTGCCACCCATTCTCCTCCACCCCCCTACGTCTCCAGATCATGAACCGCCACCGTGAGCACCTCCGCCGTCGTTGCCCACTCTTGGGGGAAGGGTGGGGGTGGAGCACAGACGGGATTAAGGGAAGGAGAGGAAAAGAGAGACGAGAGGGAATGAGACAAGGTGAGGAGGAGGGACAGAAACGGTTAGACGTGAGGGAAAATAGAAAGAGGAAAATTATTGCGATAAAATATCAGAATAGAGGGGAGCATTAGAAAGGGCGAGGCACTTTAAGGAAAGAAACGGAAATGGAAAAGAGAAAATGATGAGGAAGTTGCCAAGAGAAGAGTGGCAAACGAGGTAAGATAGAGAAAATTATCAAAAGTAGGGAAAGGACAATGAATAGAGGGAAAAGGAGAAGCGGAAATAAATGCGATTTTTGATAAAAGAGATGAAAAGTGAAGAAAATCAGGAAGATTGAATGAGACAAAAAAAAGTGAGGGAGAAGCCGCAAGAAAAGAAAAAGAGGGAAGGATGAGGAACCTGACCTGACACGGACAGAGGAGTATAAAAGATGGAGAGAGGATACAGAAGTTGTGCTGATTCGGTTACGGTATTTGCACATTTACGACCCATCATGATATTGATTACTTTGATCGATGGCGTGAATAATGTTATTTGTATTAAATTGTTCATTTAAGTTAAACCTGGTATTATTTTGATAAACACAAAACATTGGTTGTCAAATCCAAGCAATTACAGTCATGGAAAAGTGCGTTTTATTTAACTTACACTACATATATATATATATATATATATATATATATATATATATATATATATATATATATATGTGTGTGTGTGTGTGTGTGTGTTCCTATCCCTTTTCCTTATATCTATTTATATGTAAATGAATATTTGTTCGCCGTTTGGCGGGATTTCGTGTTTGCATGTATGTATGTATGTATGTATATATATATAATTATATGTGTATATATATATATATATATATATATATATAATATACTCATTTTTTTGAAGCAGATACAAGGAAAAGGATTGGATCACACATAAAGGACAAACACAGGAGAAGTGGGGAAGGCGGAATCAGGCAGATCACGAGTTAAAAAATATTTCCTAGACCTGGAAATGAACTCCGGATCTTTCCACTTGCCGGGCGGAGGCTGTTTACCACTTGAGCTATCCAGGAAACGTATATATATGTATATGTATGTATGAAAATATATATGTGTATGTACATATAAAAACATATAATTGTATATATATGTTTATGTATATATGTATGTATATATATGTATGTATGTATATATATATATATATATATATATATATATATATATATATATATATATATCTTCTATTGACGCAAGAAGAAAATGCTACAGATATCCACGAACAGACTCGTTGCACCGTGCTCTGTAGAACCAAAAGAACTCTTCTTCTAGCTTCGCATCGCGAGATGAATTTGTACAGCAGCATATACGTATTTAGTTTTTACTAAACAAACAACGTACCACCCAGAAATAAGGACAAATATTTATTCCAGACTAAATACGATATATATTCCGGACTTTCCATTCGTAGGCAAACATCTCAAGAAGTTGTACGCCATTGTCTTCGGCAGTTTTTCTCCAGCTGCATATTAACAGCAACTGGTAAACCTTCGATGCTCTCAACCTTAACATACTCTGGGCACCCAGATCCAAGATCTTTAAAATTAAGTTAGGTATTACGCCAAGGTAACAGCCAATTTATGCGACGCAGTAAAGTGGGAAGCAGGAGGGGGAAAAATCGGCTGACATTCAAGATTTAAAAAGGGAAAAACTGTCTAACAGATATTTTATTCGTGTTTCATTGGCAAAGTCTACCATGCAAGGGTAATGTGAACCCAAAGTTAAAAATAATTAAAGGGAATGCATCCATAGGTGGGTAAAGAATGTAAAGAAATGAACAAAGAAGCATGGAACAATGTTTAAGAGAATGGTGTTCATTACAAGCAGAATTTGTTCAGAAGTCCACAGATACAGATGACTGTTAAGCTGTTTGGAGAAAGGGATACTTGAGATTGATTGGCAATTTGTGTCCAAGGCATCTAAAATAATATTTCCCACTTTTTAAGCAAGCTATTAATATCTTCCATGGTAAGATGATCCCAGAAAAATGCTCGGGTGATAAATAAATAAAAATGACTATTTTTAAATGGAAGATAAGCTCGGAAAATAAAATCTGACTGCCTTCTAATTCTGCCAACAATGATGACCATTAAAAGAATTACCGGGGATCAAAGCGGACGCCAATCATGAGTTGCAAAAACCTCACCCCTTCCTTACACGTACATTTTTGTGAATGGTCACACCCATCAGAAAAGAAAGCCAATTCCCGCTAAGGCATATTGTTAAACCATTAAACGCCAGCATCCAAAGAAGGAACTTCAGCCACTGATTTCTCCAAATACATTAAATTGAAAGTTGTAGAAATCGATCAAAATGATCAGACGCACAAAATATGCCGGGCATTGGGACATTCCCTTCAGTCCCCGCAATCGTCCATAGTGAGCAAGAGCCACGGAATCAGACGAGCGGACGGTGACGAGAAAATAGCTCGCAGGCGAAAATAAGCAGAGGAGGATGCGAGTGTCGCCGCGGCCATAAAACCCATCCAAGTGATCCGTCTGTGATCGTTACCTGCGGCGTGGATCAAGTCCTCAAGGTGGGGGAGGGTTCGGACTCCCCGGGGAACCACAAAATGGGCACCAATGCGCTCCGACCGGGGGGCGAGCAGGGACGAGGAGGTGACCCGGGGCGGCGACGGGGGTGGGTCAGCGTAGAATGTGTCGGACAGGCGCAGCATCCGAGCGGCGGAAGAAGTAGTGGTGGATGAGAGGGGGATGATGGCGGCCGCGGGAAGGACGGCGGGAAGGACGGCGCAGTAAGGGGAAGAAAGGGCGTGCAACGACGCCGTCTGACACGAGGCCGCACACGCAAATCGATTTCACGGAACCCTTACACCTCCTCACGCCTCATCTTCTCCCACACGCAGCGCAACGAATTTTGGGGTTTGTCAGAAAAAATCCGAAGGTCGCCTGGGCGAAGAGGTTGACATTTATGCATGAACATCTCTCCTTGCACACACACACACACACAGACACGCAAATTAATCCATCACGATACGGAACACTTCCCCGGAGATAGTTTGTATTGTGGCTCAGGTATTTAACTGGAAGAGATAGAGAGATGCAGTTTTCGAGAGGCATTGGATCGGAGGGAGAAACTACCCGAAAACAATCGCCTTTGGTGTGTGTGTCCCAGGTTCGATGCTGAACAGTCCCCAGTTTACATCTTCGCCATATCATTACATTGGGGAGGATTTCAAATAACTCAGTAGAATAAAAGACCACGGAATCAGGTCAAAAGTTTCATAGATCACGTGTAGGCACGGAGCGCGTAGATAGTTGGACGGCCTGCGACACTCAAGTCCTGGGTTTGATGTAGACCTCTTTACTTACATGTAAATGTTCATCCTTTGGAATGTAATTGAATAATGGATTTAAAAGAAATGAGAAATTATTGCATATTTTGATTATTTGATTTAGAGAAAATTTTTGAATAAGAAAAATATTAATTACACCGCAGTAAAACACTAATTGAATTCCTCAAGCAGGGCGAAAAATGTCCAAGGAGAAAAATCAAACAGAAGAATGCGTACCACTTTTACGATGACAATTTTACTTTTAAAGTCATAATGTTGACTTGAAACCATTATATTTAAAGAGTGAGGTCGTATTGATCATGTAGAGTGTAGATGCATTTTGCTAAACAGATAAATTTGACTTAGATCCTGTATTTATCATGAAATTTCGGCTTTAGGCTAACCTATACACTAACCTAACCTATATACTCTTATCAATTTTTACACACGGGTAGAGAATGAAAAAGATCAGGTGAAATTTACATTTGGCTGTGAAAATCTTCAACGATGGAATAATATTTGATGCACTGGTATTTATTTATTTAAACGAATCAATACCGAGGCTAAAAATCTAAAATTGAAGCACATCCAGATCGTATAACCACATCGTTTAACACGTACTCTAACCATGGCGGAATGCAAACATTATCCGTGTAATTTTCTATAAATCTTAATCAAGACGTCCACGCACGCGCCGCCCCGCCGCAGTAAAAGAATACCACGTTTGAAGCAGGGAACAGGGGATAGCGTAGAGGGGTTGAATTCCTTTCATTCCTTCTATCACAAAAATTCAACCGTTTGACTCCGGTCTCTTTGTCACACTTCACCCCGGGCGGCGTACAGCGCCTGCGCGCTGGTGTGTGGAATGCAAACTCCGACCGCGGGGACGCGTTGGGCACAAGGCAATGAGCAAACGGAGGAGGTGGCGCCTGCATCCTCCCGTTCCCCCGTCGCCGCGCTGGGATTAGCGCGTTCGCGACCCCGTGACGCAAATCCCGGGGGGGGGGGAGGGAGAAGCGGATGTCGGGTCGGCTCCGGGCAGGGAGAACGTGCTCTGCTTCGGAAGGAGCATCGCAATTTTTCGGCAGCCGAGCGAATGTAATCGATTAACGCACCAAGCTCCCCTCACTGGTCAGGCGAGGGACTTGAGGAGTTATCTTACCTGCTTTTTTTTTAATCTTTCTTAAATGCAAAAGCAAAAATCATCTCTTGACCGGAGGAATAAAAAACCGGCAGTCGGAATTGCCAGTTTCGATCCGATGGGAGACTGCACCCTTTTTTCCACGGAATTTCTATGACTACCGACGCCTGACGGAGTGCCTCAAAAGGTCATGCCGTTTCTTTTTATCACCTCGTTTTCCTTTTTCGAAATGGACCCCTTTCGCGGATTTTAATGAACTCCTCCAATAGACAAACGGCTTAATTTTGTCCGAAAGAAAAATTCGACAGTAATGTGTTGAGCGCAAATCAATGTCGTTTTTCCATTGGGAGTTGTGCCCGTATCATTTTGGCAAGGAGTTAACCAGTTGTAGCACATGGAATGCAAATTAACCGACATCATCAAGAACCAGATTTTAACTTCCCCGACATTAATTACGGAAGTGAAACCAACCAAATAAATACCAACGTAGAGGCACACGAACCGTTACAGAGTATGAGAGGTTGGCAGATGCATTTCGATTTAAAGAAAGCACGACTGAAGAGTTTCTTATTTCCCCTCTCATGTTGCGTCATAAACACCCCGAAAGAATTTTTGGAAATATACTAAACCGTGTGATGAATAAATGAAACTGACGAGGGTTTATTCCTTAAAATGAACAATATTTGAGATCGAAACAGATATTTCACCTTCTGGGAGTACTCCAATGAAATAAAACTTGAGATACCATTAAAATGGCATGCCTGGGATAAAGGATGAAAATAAGGTGTTTGAAACATTCATCTGACTACTTTGCATCGCCATTTAATTATACAAATAACGTTTACCGCTGGTCATTTTGTTGGGAAAAAATCATAGATATCTCTAGGTTAGTGAATTTAATAACGTTAGAGCTTGACAAAATGACCTGGATATTGGGACAGTCTAGATCTCCTACTCCTGAAATGTTAACGTAAGGATATACATCTAGTTTGAATGACCTTCTCCCTCAAAATAACTTTATTGGCTCTTCATTTCTCAAATATCTCTAAGGGATCTCTTCCGTTTTCCTCTAAACAGATTTTCGGTGATCTCCATAAATATTGGAATGGCTGTTATATCGACTCGTAAACTAACCAGTTTACGACGCAGGTCGTCCACAGACACACACACACACGAGCACACCGTTCCCTCATCGAAAAAGAAATAAAAAGGTCGTCGGCCATAAACACAATAAGAATGGAGAGCGGTCTTGAAACTGTGAACGAAGATCATTTAAGTAAAGTCGGGATAAGTGCACAAAGGACTAAGGAATGCAACAAAATCAAAATTTCTCGGATCCCGTTTCGGCGAGCGTGAACGAGTACCATGGTCGGGGTTCCGGGAGGTCCCTTCCCCTCACTCTTCCTATACACGGTCACCATACGACTGCTCAAGTTCTCGGGTTACACAAAGCACACCCTCTTCATATTGAGCGTTGAAAAATCACGAGGGCAAAGGGAAGGGGAGGTTTGGGTGGAGGGGGGGAAAGAGAAGTGGGTTAAAAGATTCTTGTGCGTTAAGGGAAGAGCGAAAGAGTTAGCACCCGAAATAAAAAAACACTGGATGACGACATGCGAAAAAATGGCGTCTGAAGAGAGAGAGGGAGGAAGGAGGGAGGGAGAGAGAAAGATAAAGCAGATGGCATTGGGAGGGAGATGGGGTGGTGCATTTTTTCTCCGGTTTTTTACGGGTGATGTCGACGGTTGGAATCAAAAGGACCAGAAGGGAAGATGGAGGAAGCCATAAGTGTGCGTCGGCCCACCCGGACGTCGAATCTCTTCCCGCATCGTCAGGTTTTGTTCTCATTTTGAAACAATTTCAGCATCAGCTTTGCATCCCCACACCCTTAAATCCGATAGGCCATCCGCTGAGCAGATGCTTATTAACGCCAACGCGTAAGCTTCAATAATTTTATAAGCGAACTCTAATTACATAGAGTGTAACTTGAAGGACGTGACAGCACCGTTTTAGCAAAAATCGAGCATTATCTCAAATGGAAAAACAGATTTTCAAGAATGAAATTGATGCTACCCTTTAACACATAAAACTTCTGGAAATTAAGGCATAGGCAGACAGAAACATAAATTATTAGTAGGAAAACAAAATGAAGCCTTAAAAAGGGAAAGGAATTAGATGAATTCATAAATAATTGTAAATAGACTATAGTAAGATGTTAAACCACACATTCTGCGGACGCGATAAGTAATAGAACGGATTTATTTTAACCAGAATGAACGACTTTCACGAATGTGGATGTGTATCTTGTAATTTAAGAAATATCGTATCAACCTATATCATTCCCTCATGGGAAGTGCTGAAGAAGATAACCTAACTTTAGACAACTTTGCAGAAATCTGCCTTAAAAGATTAACGCATTATTTTTCACGCTAAAGCTGTTATTTAATTTTCTTAAAAGTTTAACGCTATCTC
Source organism: Hetaerina americana (assembly GCF_022747635.1). NCBI lineage: Eukaryota > Metazoa > Arthropoda > Insecta > Odonata > Calopterygidae > Hetaerina > Hetaerina americana. The sequence continues at coordinate 602,220 of NW_027287128.1, forward strand.
GCTCCATCTTTTAAGGAACATCTGAACCGCTGAGAATCAATTTCCACCTCGTTCCGGCATGACAGCTACCCTCATTTACTCCTTCCTTAGCTGCCAACCTCGGTTATTTAATCAAATATATTTTCGCGTCGTTTTGCAACTCCCGCAACCCGCGGGGGATGGATGTGTGGAAGTGCAGGTGGAGATGAAATCCTGATGAATGACCAATCTTGTTCGCAGTTTCTCAGAAACGCAGCAGCCACCTCATCGACGGATGTTGGAGGCAAGGAGGGGAGAAAGAGTGAGAGAGGGGGGGGGAGAAAGAGAAAAGGTTGAAAATCAATTAAGACTAGCGTGTATGCGTGGGTGGAGGGGGTGTAGGAAGGGAGGAGATGAGTTCCTCCCGCGAAGTGGTAGACGAAGGGCTGAGGACGAAGGACCGAGGGGAGAAGGAACTGGCGGATGACGACGGACTAGACGGACGAGATGGACGCGTGGGGGTATTCTCTCCCTCTCTCCACACTTCCCTCCTCCTCCACTCTTCCTCCTCCAGGACTGGTGGACCGTAGGGAAGAATGGGAGAGAGATCGCGCTCGGGGATTGTCTAACAAAGGGCGATAAAAATGAGCGGGATGTTGGTGGGCGTGGAGAGGTGGGAGTCGGTCCGGATCGCGACGGAGGAAATGGAATCGGAGGGAAATTATTTCTCGTGGCAGTGGCAACGCCAGCCCCGGCTTTCCCCTCCTCGATCCATCCGCCCGCCCTTTCCCCACTCCTCACGGGAGTGAGTAATGAGAAAGATAACCGACCACGGTCGATCCTCTTGTGCGATATTTTCTTTCCGAATCCCGTTTTCAATTCTCTAACGACTCAAATAAGGCGCGAGATTGTATTTATCTAATTGTTTTTTTTTGTTTTTGATGCGGGGGTTGTCGATCAGTGGGGGAGGGAATCGTTACGGGCGATATCATTTACGGTGCTCCGCAGTGGGAGGGGACGAAGAGTAAGAGCTGATACGAGTAGTGAGAAGTAAGAGTCAATTTGACCCCTTGGGTAAGGAAGATCTGTTTTGAATTTGTTTTGATTATTTCCGAGAGAACTTTGTGACAGGGCAGGTTTAATTTCATTGCGTGAGCCTACTACAGCGTCAGCGGGGACCTATGATAAGTCAAATATCCTGTGACACTGCAAATTGGAAGACGAATGAGGTCAAATCAGGTATCGCTTTGAGGAATATTTCAATACTGATCATGATCGTTTGATATTTTGAGCATGATAAAAGTATACAAATGCATTTGATTAATTGAAGGTGCTAAAGGTAGGGTGATGGGAGACCATAGTGCCTAAGGCTGAAGAAAGTGTCAAGGGTTATGGGATGAATTATGAATTCCCGAATATTCTCAGGAAGCACAGAATTAAAAATAAAATAGGAAATCAAATCACTGAATGATGCACTGGAAATTTCAGTATTATTTATAATGAAGGAGCAATAAAGATAAAATTTCAAAATGAAAATCATCGACTTGTTAAAACGACCAAACATCTTTTCCATCTTTAAACTAGACAGATGGAAATTTGCATAAAGTCACAGGCTATAAGGACGCAATGCACTCAATTATGGAAACTAATTAAATCTATACTCTCTCATCACCTTCTACAAAATGTCAACGTTAAAAATATTCTTTGGATAGAAAATAATCGTGTTAGTGGAAAGTTGAATAACAATTAAGTGTGGAGAAAGGGAGAGAAAGAGAGAGGATGAAAATAAGTTTCCGCCGGCGATGAGAAAATAGGGAGGGAGAGAGGGTGGGGTGGAAGAGGAGAATTTGCAAAATCAGTTTACAAGTATGGAGAGCAGTGGGAGGCGATGGACTTGTTGCCCTCCCTCCCCCTTCGATTAATCCACTCTTCCCTCTCGCCTCATAAGGCATCCATCCATCTTTCCTTCGACTGCTAGTTGGAAATTCCAGAAGGCCTAGCCCCTCTGGAGTTTCCCCACGGAGCGTAGGTTTAAATTACCGAGGCACCCTTCGGTATGCGAGCATGTGGGAATGGGGAGTGAGGTAGAGCAGGCGGTTATATGATGGACGTGGGGGGATGAGAAAGTGGGAGGGCAGGCGGGCATTGTGGAGGGGGGGAAGTGCGTGCGTGAGCTTGAGAGTGTGTTCACGGCTGTGTCGGGGGTGGTCTGCGAGGACGAGCGGCGGGGGAGGGGAGTGGATTCGGTGCGTAAAGGGAGATGGCGTAGCGGACCAGAATTGCGTGACCCCTCCGCTCTCCCCACCCACCATAAACCCCCTATACTACTTCTCATCCTTCCCTTTTACCAGTTCCCGCATCGCTTCGGGTATTTCAAAAATTTCGAAAATTAAAGGATGATTTTCCGAAATTGGCAATTTTTACTTGGCAACAGGTTATTTTTTACAAGAAGGATCTCGCGAGGCAATAAATAAAACTTTGGCACCCAATTTTGAACAAAAAATATCGATTTTGACGTGATCTCATAACGGAATATTACCCATTACCCTCCGATTGTGAGATGCAGATATGTAACTCACCGAAATGGCGCTGGAAGTATTATAGAAAATATCTACGCTCAAAATCCGTCCAAAATGTATTGGAAAGTTATCTGGTGATCATTCAAAACTAAAATTTGAGGATGTTAACTTATTAATATATTTTACGGAGACTGCTGATCTCCATTTATCTGGTTTTCATCCAAATGTTTACAAAAAATTTGAAATATGGATTAGGGCATTATGCACTATATCATTATTACATTAAAATACAAACAAATGCTTGATTTTCGATCTGAATTTGGAAACGATTTTGAAATGCTCCAAAAAAAACAAGCAAATGCGTTTTATACCCATCTTAAGTTATTTGCACCTGCAATCATATTGAACCACGGAAATATACACTCTACACTACCATATAATACAGAAAATACGCCTGTCTTGCTAGATAAACTGTTGTAATTTATGAACCCAAGTTACGCAATTTACTGGTCATTAATTTCGCAGTAATTATAAATGAAATAAAATACCATGATGGTCGTCCTCAATTTCGGACATAAATTGCTTATCAAATCAAGCTAACTAACATTAAGTTACTCATCAAACGTCCAGGGCCGAGAGTGGATTAAAAACCGCGATATTCAGGTTATGGTATCGGTTCCTGATCAACCTGGCTCCGAATTAGCTCTGAATAGTTTAGGTTTTTAGTAGTAGTTTTGAGGGGAGGCGACCGACTGCTGAGGTCATTTGCGCCATAGGGGATGGACAGGAAAGGATGAAGGGTGGAGAGAAACCCGGCGCCGGCATTAGCCTACTCCTTACGAAAGGCGCCAAGGGGTCCGCAGCTTAACATCCCATCCGACGGACGGCGTACTCACTCAAAGTGCCCTCCACAAAGCACCTTAAGTAGGGATCGAGATACCTCTGAAAATATTCAACACCGCCGGGATTTGAACCCGGGCCCTCTGGGTGGGAAGCCAGTACGTTAGCCCCCGCACTATCTCGGTCTCCCGGGGTCGACTTCGCAAATCATTTGCATGCAGGATTCCCGTAAGTGGAATCCGTCCGTAACTAGGACGGCCGAGAGACGAGAGGTCCACCCGCATTTGGTGCCCGGAGTTATCACACATGCATGTGAATGCAGCGCAGTCACAGTACGTACGTAGTGTGCGGGAAGGAGGGTTGGTGTCAGTGGTAAGGGATGAAGGGTCGCCGTGGCGGAGGGAAATGGGTGTGCAGACGCACGGGAGGGATTCTATGCGTGCCATGGGGACAGGGGAGAAGGCAGAAAACTCCTCCAACGTGGCAGAAGAGGCGTGAGTGTGTGCAACGAGGAGAGGACGAGGGCATGCCTTCGGAATACGCCGTTTTATATTCGCGTCGATAGTAACATGTGACACTGCCCGGGATGGATGGTGGGTGGGACGCTCTCTACGAAGGACGCTCCACCTCTCCAACCCCCCACTCAGGGTGCGTGGTTTTCCCCGGGGGTGGTCACATCACTCCAGCACTCCAGTCCTTTCCCCTCCCCCCCCCCACGGGGTGACCCCTTCATTCCCAACCCTTCAGAGCAGCCACCCTTAAAAAAAAGGCAGCGTCTTTCCCCCGCTCATCGCCCCCCTCCCCCCGGCTCTGTCCCTTCTCTGCTTACATCGCTTCGGTCCGCTTCTCCGCTGTGGCCCCTCATGTGTGGGTGGCTCAGGGAGGAACTTATAAAGAAGGGAAACCACAAGATTACAAGAAAGCTAAAGCGGACCCCCTTCGCGTGATTATGACAATGGGAGTGTGTTGTGTGTACGTGTGTGCCAAAGCCGCCGCGCCCAGGTTGATCGCATCTTCTCAAACCGCAGAGAGGCCTCCGACGGTGTGCTGACGCGGCTCGGAGGGAATATGAGGGTTAGCCGCCACGCTGGTTCTGGAGGACGCGATTGCCGGATGAGCCGTTAATCTTATATTTCACGGAACCTTCAATTTATATTTGATGTTCGTGCTTCACATTATGCAATGCCTAAGCAACAGTTAAAGAATATTAATATATTTTTTGGAATAAATAACCAATAAATAAAATACATTCAACATCTACATTATATAACGCACTGCGTGGTTGTCTTTCAAAAGGCGCGTACTCATTTTTAGATACTTCGTAGGGAGAGGAAGGGATAACCATAACCAGCATCGCACCATTTCGTTGGGCTCGCAATTTCACCTGCTTGAATTTGTAAGGACGGTAGTTATATTGCTAACTTTGACTGTGCATTTTTCTTCGAAATGGCAGTGGCTGACATTCATTTAATATTCTTTTGCCAATTATTTGACGCACGAATAAAGGAATGTTTCAGGATGACACCGAGTAACTTGGGTATTTACGGGCGATGTCTGTATAATTTATGTGCCCAGCAGCTGGTCATTCAGGAGCAACAGTGATTAAAAGAAACGAGACGTGGGCAAGACAGGATTCTCTTACATTAAAGGCAATTACCTGATCATTCGGATATTATGTCAGATCTTGAAATCGTCTCCTAGCATATTCCAGCCGTGGGATCCCAATTACTTCCATTTTAAAACGATCGACACACATGCTGCATGGGGGGCTCGTTTTAGTCGAGACAAATAGCTAAATCTCCTGAAAATGCGCATACTCGTGAAAAATACGTAGTTAACTTGGACACGTTCCTTTTCAATTAACGGAAGGAGAGTACATCTATCTCGATACTAACATTGTTATCAATCTCCATAAGAGTTCATTAATAGACATCTTCCCCACGTCCCTTCCATTGGCTCCATCCACTCACTCCGCTCCCGTCTTTCAAATCGGCTCAAGAGCATTCCACTTTCCCCTCCTACGTCAAAGGAACGTCCCTCGCGGCTTATTGTAATGGGCTTCATCTCCACCTTTTCCTTTCCTCTCCTCTCAAATTCAAGAAAAAATGAAAAAAAACAAAAGAGCTACTCCAATGTAACACGTACAGGTATACATGCATTTTTTTCCTTTAACCCGAAGAAAAAAAATCGGTTAGCACTCGGACTTTGTTTACGACGATCGATAAATCATATATTTATATAAAAAGGAGGAGGGGAAAGAATGCCTCGGGTGGTGGGTAGCAGAGGGGAGGGGAAGGGATGGAGAGAGGCTTTCCTTATGCGCCATACCACTTCTCTCGGCCGAGATCAGCTGAGCATTCCCTTCCCTTCCCCTCCCGCCGCCCCATCTCGTAACTCCTTTGATTGAGATCAATCCTCGGGATATGATGGTGGGGTTTGTTAAATTTGTTCTTGTATGAGAGGGGAGAAGAGGGGGGATCAGTGGCCGAGGGGGAGCCTGAGAGAGGGATGGGGGACAGTCAGGGGATGATTTTGGGGGTAGGGTGTTACTGGGGAGGAGCCGTAATGAGAGAGAGAACGCCGCAACAAATAAAGCAACAAATGAGGAGGCAGATGAAGGATACCTGCCCACGCGAATTGTGCCCTCCGCGTCGAAAACAACAGCATCCCGGCCTTCGCGTCTATTCGTTCCTCCGGCAGTGATAATATATTCACGATTTTACACTCCATGTGGGGGGAGACCCCCGCTCTCCGGCGGGGAGGGGGTGGAGAGAGAGAGAGAGAGGATGCTTAAGTACCCACCATGGTGAGGGGGTAACATGGGGGGGGGGAAGAAAACGAGAAAGGGGTGGAGGACACGAGGATGAATATCAGGGCGATTGACTTTCGTTGTCCTGTCCGGCCTCCGTGGGCGATCGCATTTGTTATGTCTCTGGCGATGGACGCTCACGTAACTGTTGATTGGAAACTGTTTCCGCGCCGAGTATTGTTCAAACGAAATGGTGAGCCATCTGTCATGAGAGAAGAAATCAAAATGGGAGAGGGAGGGCTTAAAAACAAAAATAATCATAACGGCGGCGGCGAAACGGCCTCATTACCGCCATAAGGTTCGCACCCCATTCATCCACCACGTTTATTTCATGAGAGGGCATGATCCCGCTTTTTGAGTCCGCGCCGTAATCTCTTCCGAAGCCGTGACCTTCAACCCCTTTAAAGAAACGTCGCTCACGGATCTTGCGATTCAAAAGGTCAGCCAAGTATCTTTCCCCGGGACATTTGCGGCTTTGAAGGCGTTTCAAGGGAGTTGACGATAGTGGGGAGACCTGTTGAGGGTGAAACGAAACGTCGGTGACGTCATAATCTACTTTTGTTTAACCAAATAATGTCAAGGTAAGAGCGAAAGACTTTTTTATTTCACCTCTCAAGCGCATTCTGTGTGTGACATCCCGCTGGGGGTTTCATACTGAAAAGGTGCGGCCCTGGGGAGTTGTTGGTAAGTGCAAGGCCTCCTCTCGGCCGCTTGGAAAACGTGCTTCTCCAGGGCGAAGAAATATTCATTTATCATCGGGGGCATGTGAGAAAAGCATAAACATCGCCCGTTCGGTGTATTTCACACTCAAATGATCTTTCTTCTACGGATTTATTAAAGTTATTTTCAAATGGTAGCGTATTTCTTATTTATCTTCTCTCATTGTTAGATGGTGATTATTTGAAAGCTTCTTTGAAGTGTATTGATGGAATTTTTCCCGTCAAGGAACTTGAGAAATAATTAGCTGTTCATCGCTGGGCAACAAAATAGCACCAAGGGGTATTGGTCAAAAAGTAGGTGGTCAATTAATTTTCCAGTGAAATAATAAGCGTGGGGCGAGACAATCTTTCATTGAATATGAAATTCGTTTAACATTTTAAAAGTGACAGTTGCTCGTTATAAATGAAAGTAAGGAGTCTTACTTGGTCATATTTGGTCGAAGTTGAGTTGAAATAACGGACTACTTCGTAAAAATGAGTTTGGAATCCGCCACTTCAGCAAAAGAAATAATGCAACTGCGGCATTTGTAAAATTCCCCTTCCTGTTCCAATTATAGGGTTTCCGTTGCGTTCCAGTTAAGTCCTTGACCGTATTGAGTCTGAACTCGAGCCATGCATTCCGTGGGAGTAAGCTCGGCTCGGTGGGGGAGAGGGAACATTCTCGAGGTCTGCTTGGACGCACGTCTTCCCACTCCGTTTGGTCTCTCTCGCTGCGAGATATTCAGCGCTGTCTTCTCTTTTTTTTGTTCGTTTAAGAATCCCGTGAAAAAGCTTCACGATTTTCAAGTTTACCCGCAACAGGTGCGACCATGATTGTTGTTTCGCCTCAATGCGTTTAAATTTTGATAGTCCCTATGACATAGGAAATGAACTGTTGACCCGATAATTATTAAAATGTTTGCATTAAACAATAAATTCAAGGTCAACTCTTGACTGAAAATGAGATTCATTCCTCTCGACGATGTATCTAAATGGAATTATCAATGAAGGAATGAATAAAAGACTTTGCTTGGAGTGAATAAGAACTAGTTCCAAACCCAGAAGACACGGAGACCCCAAAAAACACCTGAAGATAGTTAAGGCAGAAGCTATGTTTTAGATAATTGGCAGCAGGAGCACTTATGTGTATGCAAGCCTCGAAAAAAGGGCATTATCAATAATAATGAAAATCCACTTCAACTATAGCGATACTTCGGAATACTCGATTAACGCAAAAAATATTAATGATTGCGAAAACATGATATGCATCCGTGTTTCATCCCAGAGAACATTTGACAACAACCGAGAGAAATGTTCGCCGGTTTACTTAAGGAGTGATTCAACGCTAGAAATCACGTGAATTAAAATGAAAAATCGTGTCATGTAGATCGATATCATCCCATTATCCTGTCTCAATCATGAAGTGATTCAAAAGAGCCTCAGTCACGAATACAGTGACATTTCTCGGAAAATGCGTCCCCCTGGAAGCCTCACTAACTGACCGAACTTAACCTCAAAATAATAAGAGAATAAGGTAAACACGCGTTATTTTTTCATGAAAATTCGCAACAGGAAAACACGACGATATATTTGTGCTCCCCGGGAATTGGTACAATTTTGAGCGGGCACCGAATGAGTCTTCGCCGCTCTCCACTCGACACGCGTAAAAGGACGACACGGGCGGCGTTAATCAATGCAATCAATCTTCCGGCTTGGTGCAAATTGGAAAGAAAAAAAACGGAGGGTGCACGCGAGTGCACTCTATCCTAATGGGCGCGCGCGAGGGGAAAACTAATAAAGCCGCAAAAGGGGACTCGATAGTGGGAGCCACTGCGGCTATCCCTCATTCGAGAAGGGTCGGCTCCCAACAAACAAAGGGAGTCAACGGGCCTCCCCTGGCTGGATCTTGATCCTCTTTCTCTTCCCCCTTCGGCTACCGGACCTTCGGTGCGACATCAAACGGATCTTCGCCTCAAACCCATCCCGTCCTTCGCCGATGGACGCGGGTGCCATCTCCTCCCGTGACGCCATAAATAAATAAATTATCTCTGAGAGGAGTTGGAAGTTGGGAGGGTGAGGCTGAGGACGAGGAAAGGGTGAGATGGGGGGGAGGGAAACTCCTGGTGGGACGCGGGATGGCTCTTTGGGAATCCAGTGTGGGGGCGAGGGGAAGGAGGACGGACGGGAGCGCGAGGGTGGACGAGCAGAAGGGCGGAAGACGGCGGCCCCCCTCCATTCAACTGGACCACATCTCATGAATTTAGTTATGGATCCAGAGGAACAGATTGCGCAGATATGGTCGGTTTTCAAATGTAAACAGCATTTCGTCAAGGTCCCAAGTTATAAGATCAGATATATTTGCGTAGAGCCTTCCTTCTCGCTCCTGCACAGAATGTTCCGCCCTGGCATTCCAAAGATCTCACTTTTATATTCTTCCTCTTTTATTTTCTCTATCTTCCCCCCCCCCCCCCTAACCCCCCCCCCCGGTCGTCGGCTGCGGATGAGAATGGAGCCAGGGGAATGGGAAGGGAGAGGTGAGTGGAATAAAAAGGTTGGCAGAGAAATGGAGAGGAGGGATGGTTGGAGAGGGAGAGTGGAGGGGGAAGGAAGTCCACAAGGGAACCGTCTCCAACTCTTCTCCCGCGAATGCGAAACTTGACGCATTCTGAGATGAATAAAATTCTGCACTTTGACGGATGGACGATTCCACACACTTCATGTGGGGCTGCGGGTTGGCCGGCGAGGTTAGTGGAAAGCGTTGTAAGAAAACGCCCGAATATTTGAGGATGGGAATACGAGGAGGATTGTGAATTGACAATGGAGCGCCATTTTTGATTAAATATTTTCATTGACTGATTGCTGCAGGAAACAGTCAGAGGGTATCAGAAATTACGCAAAAGATCGATATTCTTGGTCGTGGTTCTTTTTTTTTCTAAATTTTCTTTCCCACTTCCCCACACTAAGGTGGCAAAAGAGAATTTCTCGAAGCCTCACAAAACTCCATACTCATTCCTACTCCGTTAAAATGGTGACGCGGATTCTCAATTCAATATGCATACATATGTTCGATAAACACTTGAATTTGTAGAATGTGGTTACTAGCTAACAAAGCTAACTTGTTGCTAACATACACTATCCACCAATCATGCTAAACGGACCATATTTGTCCGTAAAAAATTCGAATCACAAGATGAAATATTAATTGAAAATGCACTATTATATGCAGTAATGTCCGATGCAGGGATAATAGATTACGGGATATGATAGCTCTGGAAATGTGTTGAAAGGAAAGCGGATTATTTTCATTAAAGGCAATAATAAAGGTCTTTCAGCTATTCTATTATTCTCTCCTTGCTGAGGTCGTCCGAACTCAAACCGAGACTAAAAGGGAAGGGAGGGGTGCGTGGGTGGGTGACGCAGGCAAAGGAGAGGTGGATCAGAAAGAGGGAAGCCCGGGTGGAGGGGGAAGGAAGGAATGCCGGTAGACTTAATGGCATAGCGAGGATTCGAGCGGGGTAGCGTTATGTGGCTTCGGAAGGTAAAGGGAGACGGATATACGGAATGAAACGTAACAGAAAGGTAGGAGGCAGAGAGATGACGAATGTCAGAACAAGAGGACGAAAGGAAGGACACGACGGCTGTTCGATATTCCGCAACGCTTTGGCGTTATCCCGTGCTCGACACAATCACGTGGCGCTCTAATCCGTCAAAAGGCGTGCACGAGATGCATCGCTGAATCAAGTGTGTGATACCTTATAAGGGCTTTGTTGGCCTACCCTCCACCGTCTTGTAATTGGGGATTGATTTGATGAATGAGGGTGGAGCTAAACTCTTGCTAATTTTCAGCCCATGGGCTCTTAGCATCACGTTCACTTGGGAGTCAGTTTAAAATATACTTATTTATGCCAAAGTATTCACATATTAAATTCTAATTTAATTTATTGATTTATAATCTAATTCTAATCTTCTGATAACTTTGTACTCGGGCTTATTTTGAAATGGCGTTTAAAAAATTAATAACATATTATACATTTTGATTTAGTATTAACAATTTGATTTTTAATCTTAAAAGAAATATTAAAGTCGAGTGAATATGAATAGTAGATTTCTCGTAAATGGAGTGAAACATATTTTATGCGCACCTGATTGCAATTATGCCTTTCATTAACAGCATTTTAAACCAACATGAATAGCAACTGGGTTATAATTATTCAGCGCAAAATGTTTTCCTCGTAAGTCGATATCTAACTTTGTATACCATTTGGTGAAAGTGATGACCATCATTCAATAAAATACCGCGGACGCTAAGCAATCAGTCCCTTCCACGAAATAAATAAATTTCGTTCACAAATCCTTTTATGCCTGACAAAATGGAAAGTAACAGGGATGTAAATGAAAGAGTATTCAACTCGTTGGCCATGACTGACTGGGCTTTTAAATCTCGCGGATGAGTTTTAATTAGTGATAAATTGTTGGAAAATGAAGGAAAGGTAAAGAAAGAAAGAGAAGTTTAGGCACGATAATAGTCAGTGATATAGCGTTCAAGCACTGTGGGAGCACGCTTCGCGGCTCTCAACATGTGCTCATTCTTGAGTATAAATACCCAACCATATTTGAAATAGAGGAGTACATCTAAGCCTCAGTTCTCGAAACCAATCAAATAAATGGTACGGCGGAGAAGGCTTCAGGTTGGGACTGAATGACACAAATGAGGAGAGCAAGAGGGTAGAACGAGAGGAGACTGAGAAGAGCGATAGGGGAACCGAGATAAAGTAAAGAATTAACAAAGGGGCGAACGGTAAAGTAGAGAATGATGGAGTAAAGAAGAGATGGGAGAGAATAACAGAGAGAGAACGGAGAGCGACGGGAAGAAAACGTACATGGGCAATCAGACGGACAAAGAAAGTTATACTCTTTGGAAGTGAGGAGATTGGGTTCCTTTCTCCACCTATTGCGGCGATTTCGAAAGTTTTTCATCTCATTTAATTATCCCGTAAATCGGTCGTTACCCCCGACCCAAGTTGACCAACCTTCTTGCGGCGAAGAGAGGCAGATAATCAGGAAATACGACACCCTCGGTATCTGGTTATTTACCTTTCTTCTCCTGACCACGGAATAGTGAACAGCTAATGTCCATTAAAGCCATCAAAAATTCGAAATAATCCCGGAAGTGTTACTTACTTTTAAGTTGAGGGTAACTGTTGCTACATATGAGAAAGAATAGATAGCCGAACAAGAATCATAGGTCAAAGAAACGTGAATGCAACGAAAGGAACGCAAGATAACGCATTCCACGAGAGTGGATAAGAATACTGTTTTGAGCAGAGAAATTGAAATGAAAAAAAAATCGAACTCAGGTGAAAGATTAGCATGCTTTGATTTTGTTACAGCGGAAATGACAAAGTCAGAAGCGGCTAAGGTAAAACTTAAAAAAAAAACAGGGATCCAAATTTCATTTAAGTGGACGAGCAATAAAAATACTTCACCTAGTTATCACTAAAGCTTTATGGATGTAGCTGTATGTGGATGTATAAGGAGCATGAACTAAGAAGTATCATGTTTCGACAGAAAAGAACATCTGCTGATTTTATGGCGACTTTTAAATTATATTTAATATGTGGCTATTCTCCAAGAAAAGTAAAAGCAATATACTCAATGCTTGTGGCAAGACGGATAGAAATGGAAAAGTGTGTTGGATGGTAAATAATACTCGATTGTATTTTAGACAACATGAAAATGGCTCAATTAGTTATCACTTAAAGTTTTGAGTATGAAATGCTTGTTGGCCGAAAGGGACACAAATGACAATTAAGAGCGATGAAGACATATGAAGGATTCCATGTGTATTTCTCAAAACGTTTTTGAGGACGAATGACACCTAACGTTTTTAATTCCTGGTAGTAAATCATTTTTAAAGGGTTCTTACTGATAAACAATAAAAATAATTTAAGTAAAATTTTCAGCTGCATAAATATTCTCGCTCCATGTAATTAATTCTTTGTATCTCCACCTTTATTTTCCATTGATTAAAAATATCAAGTCTAAAGAAACACCTGGAATCAGCAGAAGCGACAAATAGAATTTAAAGATAACGCATACCTTCAACCGCTATATCAACATTTCCTGAGGTTGCTCGATGTATTTTATTCATTAAGAAATTGGATATAAATGTGTAGTAATTGAAAGTAAAACTGGTCTTTCATCTATGATAATAATTATTAATTATTACAATTATTATTTAAAATAATCATACCCAAACCCACCTCGTTTACTTTATTTTCACGAGATCATGATTATCAATCATACTTACTTACAAATGCACACAATTTAAAATTATTATGGTCAAAACACCTCTACTCCTTTGCTATAACTAAAAACCCTTTAGTATTCCTAGATGTGAAACGGGTGAAAATATGTCGAAGGAGTAGACGTTAAAAAAACAGGACAGAATAATATTTTTCCAAGCGACGAAAAGTACACGGAAACAACGGGAGAAAAAACCACGAGCGCTGTGACCGCTGCGTTCAAATCTTAAAGTGAGATCCCGACTCGAGGCATCTAGCGGAAATATCCGCGCTGAACTTCCTCAAAGGGTCTTCCTTATCCAATGCGCGTTCGAACTCCCTTTCTCTGCCGCGTGTGGTGACCGCCGAGGGGGTGGGGGGGTCGGGAGGAAGTCGTTGATGTAAACGATCAGAGGAGAGAGACTTGAGCACGGAGGGCAAATCCGCGACACAATGTCCGAGTGGATGTAGGATGACATGCGTTTCAAGGAGGATCACCGCGTGCTGATTGCAGTCGGGCGGACGGGGGCGGGGTACGGCAGAGATGGTGCAGACGAGGGGATGAGGAGGAGAGGGTGGGTCGGTGGAGAATGTGGAACATGGAGGGAGGGGGGAAGGAAAGGGAGGAGGAGTAGCCACGCGCGTGGAGTCCCCCACGACCCCCTCGAGGAGTCCCGGAGCCCCGTGTAAATAAGACTCCGACCATAGACCAGCTGTCACAAACACCTGTGCTCTCCTTGCCTTGCATTCTCGCCCGGCGGCATCCGCTTTTTCTGACCGTATAACGAACCCTCCCCCTCTCATATTCAACCCTCCTCACCAGTGAAAACACCATCCATTGTCGCGCACACCTCCCTTCATACCTTCCCCACCCCCGCACTTCCCCGCCACCCCTAAATTAGCCGACCATTCCAATATCCTTCATCTTATCTGCTGCTCAGCATTTACGGCGATCTCCACAATTCTCCCACTTCCCCTTCAACGTTTCCATGTATTTCATGCCCCCGCCCTCGTCACTAAATACGATGAGCGCTAATTTATTCATGAATTCCCGCATTTCTGTACTTGCATGCGGCCGTTGCGGAGGGGGGGGGGCAGAAGAAGCGCCACACTGCCTCCCCAAACACCTGCCAGCGTATTCCAACGACTGAACTGCCTTCTTCGCTTTTATCCGTTCACTCGTATTGGTCGGCTACGTGAGTGTGTGTGCAAACTCGCGGGAAGACGATCTCCACAATCCCCCCATAGACACCCATGACCTTTTCCACAGTTGAAAATGTTGACTGATAATATCTTTGCAAATTTAGACTAGGAGACGTGGATGAATAATCACTATCATTGACGGTAAACTGTAATATGTTAAGTACAATTATAAAGGAAAATGAACTGAATTAATTCATCAATTACAACAAATTCTTTATTCTTTCCTTTGTAAAACTAATCTAAGAATAAACTAAACTGATTTCAGGCAGGCATTAACTAACCGTTTTCTCCGAATTGCTCGGCTCTGGGAATATATTTCCATCTACCCATTAATCCTTCACATTATGATTGAAAAATACGCACATTTTCTCACATTTTCTTCCTCTTTGTTCATTGACGATCCCTTGGATGATTTGTTCATGTAAACTGTCTCTTATCCAGTAAACTAAAAAGCGAACTTTTAAGTTCACAAACTAAGATAGCGCAATGGTTTTAGCCCCAGGAGCATGAACCAGTGATCTTAGGATACTTGAATCAATTGAATATGATATAATTCAGTAAAGAAAGTAAAAAAAATTCAAAGCAAAATGGTGTGTAAAAGAAGTGAATTATTTATAGTCCTAATGACAATTTTTCCTCATCATGTTATCAATTGATAAGGAATGAGACTCAAAGGAGTTCACTGCAAGACGACAAATTACATAACTGCTTGTAGTTTCAAATACAAATGTAAATTCAGGCAAACCTTTCTGTAACTCATTTCAACTGAAATTTTGTGAACTCATTTTACCTTCAACGCCAAATATTTACTGTTGTCCTAATCATAAAAGTTTTATTAAAATCCGCGATAGTAACTGGCATATTTCGATGTCCAGAAAAAGGAAGAATTTATTTATGTGAGCAATCATGAAACGATTTCAAGTCAATTAATACTAACAATAGCTCTTATGGAAGTGGAGGGTATACATCTCATGGTAGCTAAATCTCATGTTTTGAAGCCACATTTTGCAAATATAAACAGCAACATAATTTCAGCATCACAAGGTATCATTTAAAACTTTTAAAATCAGAATTAATTACGTATAAATGAAGTATAAAGAGAATAAAGTGCATTAATAGCTGTATTTTTCCTCACATTGAGAAAAATAAATAATTCAAGTACAATACGTGTACGAGATCCAGGGAGATAGGTCTTATAAACTTCTCAACTAAAGCACCAAAGGCAATTAAAATGAATGTGACGTACTGAAGAAAATAAAATTAACAGAAAATAACGTAACAAAAGGAAGGTTGGCCGGGTAAATCCATAACGAAACAAAAATATATAATTCATATCACTGAAATTTGAAACCATGAAGAATAATTACGTTACAAAGAATGGTTCCTAAGAGATTGAAGTTTATGACAACTAACTGCTGTGATGGTGAGAACAAGGTGCAGCCAATCTGGGTTTTGGATATACGAGGGTCATCCGGAAAGTAGTACCCGTTCGTGCCGCATGAAGTGCTGACGACGCGAGTAGCCGCTGGACGAGGTCAGATAGCTTCAGTGGCTTGTCTGCCTTCTCTGAGCCAAGTTGCGTGACGCTAGCATTGCCTGTGTTGTTTCTGTGATTGTTTACAATGTTTAAAAAAATTGAGAACGCCGCCAGTTGTGAAGTGAGGGCAGCGATTAAATTCCTCAATGCAAGAAACGTTCGCCCATGTGATATTCATCGCCAATTAAAGGAGGTGTATGGAGACAATGTAATGGACGAGTCGTCTGTTCGGCGGTGGTGTCGCAACTTCAACATGGGGAGGGGGAACACACACGACGATGAGCGTTCGGAGAGACCGTCTGTCATTACAGACCAACTGGTGAGCTCAGTTGACGAATTCGTGAGGAACGATCGGCGCGTCACAATTGATGACATCTGTGAGCATTTTCCCAATGTTTCTCGAACAATTGTTCATGAAATTGTTAAACACCATCTGCATTATGCAAAAATTTGTGCAAGATGGGTCCCTCGCGTATCTCAATGAGCTGGCGGCGAAGGACTATGCAGCAGGAATACAGAAACTTGTCACACGTTATGACAAATGCCTTAATTTGCTTGGAGATTATGTTGAGAAGTAGTTTAAAGTATCCTCTTTCAAATAAAATTTTTTATGTTTGTTAATATTTACTTTTGTGTCTTTATTTCACGAACGGGTACTACTTTCCGGATGACCCTCGTATCATATTTTTTGGCTTTTATCCTACTTATGGCCGAAGGTTTTTAGCACTGAATTTACAGGGGAAAAAGTATTTAGAAAAAATTAACCGATCTTTTGGTAGGCCAAATTCATCATTGTTACCTCTTTATGACTAGATAAACATTATGGGGGAACCCCACGTACCAATGGATCTCGATAAAATACAAACATATCTGTTGGCTTAGAGGATAATTTATAGAAGGAAAAATACACGTGACGGTCCTCCTTTCTGGGCTACGATGAAAACTTTCCCCAGGCGAGGTTTCTAGAATCTTTATCTACCACTTCCCGGTGCACATGGATCGACTGGTGAGCAATGGTCACTCGACGTTCGGTCGAGATCTCTCACTGGAAGGGAGTGCCTAAAGGGTATGGGAGTGTTAAGGATCGACGACCGCTCCGAGTGCTGCCCTCCTGGGTCCGAGCAACCAACTAACTTCCGAAGACCACCTTCTTCCCTCCCTCAAAACCCCCTTCCCGATCTCTCTCTCTCTCTCTCACACTATATCCTGTGGCTGGCATAACGCAAAACGATTTTGGACGCGGAGAAAGCTGTCAGGGAGGCTATTTTGAGGAGATAACCTTGATAGCCTGGGTTTGCAGGGGATCGTAAAGGTCGAGATGTTAAGAAAAGGGACGGGCGAGGAGGAGCAAGCGGAGGAGTGAAATGCAAAATAATAATAACAATAATAATAAAATAAAGACTGCCATCGAATGGGCGGGTGGAAATGAGATGGGTTTGAGGTAATGGGGGATTAAGTGGCGGGGGGGTTGCGGGCGAGTAGAACGGGAAAGGAGGGCGGAGGTGGAGCGCGGTGTAAAAAGGGATGCAGTCGGCGTGGGAGTGAAGTGGTCTGCGAAGACAGGTGGAAGAAGTGTACTCGAGGGAGGGAGGGTTGGAGGAGGTTTTTGATCACTCTCCCGCGCGATTGGCGGAAAGAGACTTAGATGAGGGCCCGGAGGGAGGAAGAGAAGTTTGCGGAGAAGGAATTGCTGATGGTAATGAGGGCAAAAGAATCGCAGGGTGATGGGAAACCGAGGATATGGGGGAGGGTGGGTGGGTGGATGGACTGTGAAGGAAAAAAGTGATTGCATGCGTGGAAAGTGAGAGTAGGGCATAAATTCTCACCGCGAGGGGCAGGAACTACGATATCGATGACCCTATATATTTAAACGCTCGCTGACCGTGGAGGTGAATACGCCGGCAACCTCCTAACGCCGATAGTTTCGAGCCCTTCGATAAAGCTGAATCTCTTTCTTTCGTCTCTTCTTCTCGAGCTCAGGCTCTCTCAAACCCACGACGTTTAACTAGTCTCACAGCTAACCAATAAAGAGTCAAAACTGCATCGCTTAAGCGACCCTAAAGTGTCTCCGCACCAATGCCTTACTGCCAAAAAATCTTTAAAAATCTACCAGGGGGAATCGCTTTGGGCTACCAGGCTCTGTTGCATCCGCACCCATTCCTATTTCCATGCGACCCTTACGGTCTCCTCCGACTCCTTGAGAGGTACGGCTGCGTTATCCATCACGATATATCACGCTCTCAACGCTAAGTGACTTTCGGATTTTCACAAGAGTGAGGAAGGAATATGGATAACGCTCGGAGGAAGAACGGCTTGAAGTGCGATGGTCGAGCTCTACAGATATAGGCTACGATCCTACCGAGCATCTTGGGAGAAATGAACGGGAAACACCCCTCACAAAAGACCTGTCGTGGAGTATATATCGAGATGAGTTCATAAAACTATCCGTCATCTACGAATAACTATTTGCATGTGAAAGGCATGCAAAGGCAAAGCGTTGGCAGTCCATGTCTCAGTAATTACAGCCTGTGGAAAACTTGAAGTTTATCTGAATCGCTGATCGCGAAGTGTCGCCTCCGTATCGAATGCTTAAAATGAATCGACTTCACAAGCCTTATCATAATCGTTCACTCTTCCTTTCATTCCTAGGGCTTGTATCACGCTCATCCAAGTCTTCGAGGCAAACCTGATTTACAAGTATAAATATACGAAACGATAAATCCTTGCCCCATCCGTCGTTATTTGCATTTGGCAATTATTCCGGACAGGTGCGATGTGAGCTGAACGTTTGAATGGAACTTTACGTCGATTTATATTATTCGCGTGAATTAACCATCAACCTATTCTACCACCCGAGACACAGCCAGGCAATTGCCTCTTTAACATTGCTGAAAATGAATTGAATCAAGAGGCGTGACTTTAACGAGGGATTTTAAAGAAAGAAGATAAACTGAAAAGGAATAAATAAAGAAGGAAGATGACAAATCACGAAAATGTTGACAGGCAGAATATATGAAATATGCATAATTCGGGAGATAGAAGGGAGAGGATTTGATAAAAGAAGTACATAACATATACGGAATGAGTTTAATTTAATATAGGAAACAAGTGCGTTTCACTGTGCCCGGCACTTACAATATTTAGTACAAAAATCTATAACTCATCGACGGAAGGAACAATGATGAATAGCAAATAGCATTTTCTACTAGATAAAAAGACTACATCAGAATTGAACCAAAAGAAAGTTGTTGCTAGCATTTCGTAGGTTTGTGAGATTGTAAAATACAATTTTAACAAATATTAGGGACATTGAATTGATAAGAATGTTAGTTTTTTATATATTAACTGGGATTAAACTGAAGTATCACGATTTTGAGGAAAAACCATGAGTAAATTTAAGATAGAGTACTTTCATCATAATTTTTATTTATGCATAAAATAAACCAGAGTATATAGTATATATTCATTAATATTGTGCATGTTGTATATAATTTAAAAATAGATATTATATATGTATATGTATATATATATATATATATATATATATATATATATATATATATATATATATATATATATATATAAAGCGTGTTGCATGAAAAGGTCCAAACTGTTCTTTATATATATATATATATATATATATATATATATATATATATATATATATATATATAAAGAACAGTTTGGACCTTTTCATGCAACACGCTTTCTTCACAAAATAAATACTATATTTCAATTATAAAGACGTTAATTGTGGAGGAGAACCTTCCAAAATGTCAGAAAAAAGCATGATAAATGAAATAACAGCGTCATTAAAACGCTTACACTAAATTTTGTCTTAAAGATCACGTTGACTTAAGTTCGAACTCGACTAAAACTTTATAGTTTCGAGAAAGGTAAAGGAAACTCAAAAAAATTAGAAACCGCTACGAATGTGTTTTGAGCCAGCGGCACTCGGATGAGCTAGTAACTTAGATGCACACACAAATGGAAAAGTATGATGGTGGCTGGGAGTGGGTGGAGAGACTGAAGGGGGACGAGGTGGTGATGACGTACCTAAGCCGGGAATCCGGGGGAATGCGTGCGATACGCCGTCAGTGGGGATGGGGGGGGGGGAGCGGGGCATCGGCGGCATCCGGTCTCGTTGGGGCTAAGACGTTTTGAGGAAAGAGGAGAGCGCGAACTCAGGGAAGTTAAAAGAGAAGAGGTTTGTGGCATGGTGGATGGGTAGGAAAGGGGGGCCGCAAGGAGTGCGAAGCAAATGGCAGAAAATGAGCGCGGGCAGAAATCTTTTTGAGCGGTGGAAGAGGAGCGCGCGGGGGCTGACAGCGAAAGGCTTTTACGCGGCCCGAGTCACGGTGGCGTCACGTACTTGACTTTTAAAGAGAGAGGAGAGAGACCCGGGGAAAAGTATGCGATTTTGAGCTACCTCGTAAGGAACGAAGAGAAGATTTTTTTTGAACGCCCGGGTGGAAGTGGATTACTTGGGGAAAGGGAGGAGAGTGGGAGCGGAGGAGGGTGGAAAGGAAATCGGTATTGCGGTCAAAATTCCACACGAATGTGTAAAAGTTATTTCCACGGGGATGGAAAGGTGGCAAGGTCTACTTTGAGCAACCTTGCTGGTTCCGCATACAAAACACGCATAGCCTAATGTGGATCTGAATGGAAATTTGTATGCAGTGATTCAAAATATAAAGCGATGCTAACACCTAGAGACACCTTTTGCAGCTCATTTCCATTTGAATAATCCACTGCATCATTCATTGGATGAAAACAGTTGTCTCACAACAATGCTCAATATAATTAGAATTATTTTCACGTGAGCTCAAATGTGACTATCTATTAATGGACAGAGAAATAGACAAAACTAGTTTACTAATTTAAAACTATCTTTCCAATTAAATTTAATTTCATCCTAAGAAACGATTCAGCGTCTATGACCAATATTACCATCAATTCACACTTCCTGCTATAGTTATATTATTATAATTAAGAAGTCAGCTAATGAAATAAATTGATTACAAAGGCAATAATGAGTAAAATCTCTGACAAATTCAACAATATCAGCCGCTGATTTTAAAAATACTACTTTAAAGAATGCGAACAAATAAGCAAGAAGAGGACGTTAGAAATGTTATCATTATCTAACATATTCACCTCATAACGTGCCCACTGCATACAGTAGGAACTATTGAAAACAAAGATAACGATTCACGGCTCCAATGATAAATTTTGAAAGATACTCTCAGGCTCGCTTGTTTTTCGATTCGCTTTTCCCTTACTCCATAATTCGACATTGCAAACTGTACCTAATACATTACTAGTATGGTGCTTGGTAGTACAATTATTTGCATCATATCTGCGTCACGACAAGATCTCAGCCGTTGGAACATCTAAAAAACGAATCACTAACGCTATTCATCAGTTCAATGAGAAAATAAAAAAAACGGTAAAATGAAAACTCATCACACTCAGTAACAAAATAATAAATGAAAAACGTAATTTAAAAAATTAATTACGTTCTCCGACGAAAATAACGAAGTATTTGATCCCAGGACGTCTCAATCTATTTAATACAAGAAGTGAAAATTCGCATTTCCTCAGAAATATTGGTCGGTTTGAAGGGCAGACGACAAAGTCCCTAACATTTACACCATGTTATCATCTCCCTCGTACACCGCAAAAAAAAGACAAAGAATAACGAGGGGAGAATTGGTGCTGTCTGAAACCTGGGAGTGGGAGAGAATTGAAGGGAAAACGGTAGCCAAAGTAACGTGGATTTTATCATCTCTTCTCCCTTCCGCGTCATGCTCCGCTTTTTTTTTCGCTCCAAGCGTGTAGTTTTTTATTTCGCAATTTAAATATCATTAAAATTCATGCGCTACCTGTTTTCTATCCTATTGGGCAATTATAAAAAACGGCGTGAGGGTTTGGTGGGAAGGCATACCCAGGACCCACTTGCCTTTCATTCCCAGCTTCTGCAATCCCTCCCACCACAACTCATCTTCCCTCTCCTCCCCCCCTCTCTCTCTCACCAAATCCATCCATTTCTTTTTCCTCCACTTTTCGTCTACATCCATTTCGTGTTGCTTTCTCTTAAAAATTTAGATTTAGCTGATTCTGGGACTTAACAGAGCCATGACTTTTAACTTGATCTATTGCAGCTCATAATGGAAAGATTTTGCAGTTGTTTCACTATGATGGACACCAAGGAGGTATTTTTAAAAATTTTAATGTACAATAAACACTAGTGCGTCATCATCCTCACAATATCTTCTTTTACAAAATTTCAATTTTTAAATCACCCGTATTGGAGGAAAAAGAGCTGTTGAGTAGGGGTTGATTTAATGATATTGAACTCAAGGAGCTAGACACAAAGGAAGAAATTCTAATAGAAATATAACTCAGGGTTTCACTAGTTTTCACTATACAATTATTGCAATATAAAACATGTTCCGACGTTAATACGTCATCTCCAAGTAATTACAAGAGTGGAAATGTACAAATATAAGTTATTTGTCATTAACATTTACAAATAAAAGTTTACCGCAGGTTACTAATGGAACATTAACATTTCACCTTCGGTTTACCCACAACGGAAAAGTTGGTCTCATTCAGAAACGTAAAATAATATCCTTTCCTGCGGCAATGAACCCTAATTTAGTAATAGCAGGTGACAAATAAATAGATAAATAGTGGCGTAGAAATAGGCAAGAATGGAAAAATGTTCAATGATACTATTAAACTAAAACTATTTGAGTCAACGCCATGTGAACTGACCATCAAAAACCTAACGCTTAATGCTTTACTTCAATTAATATTTTTTTGCAAGTTCCTTTGAAAAATAAGACTCATGATCAGCAGTAAAAACAAAGCTCAGTGAAAAATTATCGAAACTCTCTTGCAGGTGTTTATTTCTTCGCTTGATGATAAGGGAAATAAAAGTTAATTTCAACCTCAAAACCATACCCACATCTTTTCTACTGTCACAGTGGATGAGATCGCTATAACACAACCACAGTAATTTCTTCAAATGTTCCCGTTGAAAAATTCCAAAGGAACTACGGGAGATGCTGCGACAGTAACTTTTAACGGAGTCATCCGCTAATTTGCATTTCAATGCAACAATTTCAGAGTGTAAAAATCATTCGTCTTGACGTTTGTTCCGCTTATTGTTGAAAAAGCCTTCTTTTCAAATAGCAGTATTGAGCAGAAAAAAATAG
Organism: Hetaerina americana; assembly: GCF_022747635.1. Classification (NCBI taxonomy): domain Eukaryota; kingdom Metazoa; phylum Arthropoda; class Insecta; order Odonata; family Calopterygidae; genus Hetaerina; species Hetaerina americana. The sequence goes on from NW_027287128.1 coordinate 625,291, forward strand.
TTATTAATAAGTGGTAAGACATTAGACCAACTTGCTTGGTCCCTGGCGTGTCAACTGAGCCCCGTTCTATGGTTACCCGAAAGAAATTCGAACTGGTGGCGGCTCTGCGCCCGGAAGATTCGGCGTTCTGGGGAATTAGGAGAGTCCCGGCGAGCACGGTGTGGGAGGAGGTAGGCAGCTGGGCGCTGGGAATGGGATGTTCTCGAGGGGTTTAATATGCGGGTGGGGAGAGAAGGAATGGCAGGCCAGCAGCGAGATGGGAAGAGAGGGAGAGAGAGAGGGAGCCCCGGGGCCTCCTCCGGTGAGAGCCGGAGTCATTAAACTCTCGGCGGTGGCCGCGGAGAGCGCCCGGGATTGACGCAACCCACCCGACGCCGACGAGCTTCGCATCGCTGCCGAGGCGGGGAGCTAGCCTCGGGGATCGGCGGCGGACGGCACGGCGCGGCGGGGCGAAGTGGATTTTGAAGTTGAATGGCGAAGATTCGCGAGCTGCGAGCGAAGACAACAGAGGATAGTGAGGATAAGTAAAAGGCGAACGTGGCGGAAAAAAAGCGGCGAGGTAAAAAGTTGAACTGATACGGGATGTGTACAATGTAACTACTAATGCATGACGATTCGTGGACAAGTAGTGGATGAAGTAAAGACTGAACCGTGTGGACGTGGCGCATCCCCGCGCCGTTCGAACTACTATTTTTTTCTCTGCCAGATTTCTTGAGGTGATTTTATAAAATAGAGAATTGGGGAAACGTTTGAGGTGCCATTATTTTAATGGGAAATCATTGTTATTCCCATTACGCCAATGTTCAAACCTTCCTTCGCAAGGAAGAGGGACAAAAACAATTCTGTCGACTGTTTCGCTTGACTGCCACGTCCTATACTTAATAAATCATCAAATCCCACGGTACAGCATATTCAATGAGATTTATGAGAAACAGATAGATGAGGATATGACAATTTATTAGTTCTGTGTATTTGGATACTTTCTAAAATTTAGAGCAATAGCTCGAGGAAAAATTGATTCCCACAGAGTAGAGTAGAGTGAAAATCTCTCAAACATTGAAGTATCATCTATTACTAGTGACAATCATTAAATTCAATTATTTTTTACAAATAAATACATATTATATTATATATATATATATATATATATATATATATATATATATATATATATATATATACGGCTACGTTATATTACCTTCCCGCAAATATTGCTTTCACTTATAATTTTTTAATCTAGATTTTTTTAAATTGTGCATATTTTTGGCCCTAAAATGCACTTGAAATAATAAACAATTAATTGTATTGTATTTCTTTTACGACCAACATCTTCCCTAAGAACTGCCATCGCATGCTCAATGGTAGCGTACAGCGAAGAGCTGCTTTAACTATAATGTGTACGCACGCTAAAACACCCGTGTTAATGCTACAATCATTTTTGATAGTGACAGATGTAATAAGATAGTTACCATTGAAGTAGCTACAAAACTGTATATTAGCGTCGTACCTAGTCTGGCAGGGAACGCGTCCTAGCCTTTTGAAAAGCTTAAATAACATAATGGAGAGTGACCTACAAATCCTTTAGATCACAGTACTCTATCTTACAAACTAGTTTAATTCTGGCAACGACATATAAAAGCAAATAACCTCTTGAATTAATTTATTCTCAAACAAAAGCGCACGGTCCCATCCATACAACTTAAACTTGTCTCTTTTATGGGCACAGTAAACTTCATTTCCCTCCCTTTTCATTCAAGTCCCGGACAATGCTTAAGAACCCGCTGTGGAGGCAACAATAAATAATTAACGTTTTATCTCTTATACTTCCACAATTAAGGCATTTGACTTACACACGACCGCGGTTAACTTTAGGAGTAGATTTGATCGAATGAGAAGGAATTTCATTTGGACCCACAAAGTTAAAATGCCATGAAAACCCTTGAGCTGGGTCAAAATTCTTTCCCGCACTGCTCTCCGACAAACCAAGGACGGGACGACGGAGGAATGGCAGAAGAGGTTGCAAGAGGGGGAAAGGGAAAGAGGGAGGGAGAGGAGGGACCGAGAGAGTTGAAGATGGCAGATAGTGTGCTTGCCACTCGGAACGAGTAGGGCTCCCGTTCGATAAGGAATTAATAAATAAAAAACAACATCCATTACATTCGGAGATGATTTAAGAATCCTTTTATGGAGTCACAGATCTTTATCGCTGCAGGAAATAAAACGTTTCCATTAGCAATAAACATGGAAACATTAAGACCAATCGCATATTACAAACTTCGCCCACAGTCTTGAGTAGAACTCAAAATTATGATTAAAAAAAGAGGGTCTATGCAAAGGATCCGTACCAAAGCCATGGAAAAAAATCAATTTCAATCATACGCGATGTTTAAGTGCCTTCGCACTGCTATCTCTTAGCGGCCGCTTTTGAAAGCTGATTTTCCACTCACTCCCTTCTGTCCCTTGATAAGTTATGCAACGCAAAACAATGCCTTGCATATGAATACTGAGATAGACGAGGAGTCGAACAACCTGTACCATTGATGGTACACTATTGTTAAGTGTCCATTATTTGCAATGGAATGGAATCAATTTAGATTCTCGTCAATACTGCATGTATCGATAGTAAATGACATGAGCTCTTACAAGATTGCGGGATTTGAAGGGTATAATTTTATATAACGTTATAAATGACATGTGTGTATATAAGGGATGTGGTAATAAAAATGGAAAACATTTCGCTTAAATTGGACATAATACGAATTAAAAGAGAATATTGCTGATGGATAAATAAATTCTCCGATACATTTTTCATTTAAACCTATAGATAAATCTCCCCACCTTAATAAATACCACATCATTATAGCCAAGAAAGATTGTTTTGTGCAAAACGACTTATAGATAGCAAATTCCTCTCATATTATCTTAAATAAATGAAAAAATGCGAAAAGTAATATTTTGCTTTAAACTGGACAGAAATGATGTGGAGTGTACCGAACTATACTTTTTCAGTAAATAGCATTATTGTATAAAAATTTATCCAGTAACGAACTTTTGGAAAATTTGCTGCACAGAAGTACCTACCAACCCACATGTCATTTCCAAATCAGTCACTGAGTAATCAAAGAACCTTATTCTTATGAAGAATAAAAGACGGAATTCCTATCGCCGTCCTCAACTAGGCACACTGGGCAAATATTTTACCTTCGCAAAGGCAAAGTTTTACGAATAAAATCGCGCCCTTTCTCTCGATGCTAGCCGGAGTCTTTCGCTTCTCAAAGAAGGAGCGGTGGAAAATAGGAAGGAAGTGAGCCAGAAGAATTTTCAGCGAGCAGAAGAGCCTTCCTCGCTCATTTATCACCCGCGAGAGACTTAAGCTAATTCGCAAGTCCTCTCTCCGGACAATTAATCATCTTCAGAATATATAGACACCTGAAATGCTCGTTACGAACTCCGCCTCTGTTGTTAACGACTGTTTCCAAACACCGCCCCTTCGCTCTCCCAATGCAACCGTCCCCCACTCCGCATCTGCCACCCCTCCGGCCCCTCACTCCCCTTCAAACCCCATACACCTCTGAGCGGGGCAGAGGGGAGGAGGTTGGAGGAGAAAGAAGAGGGGCGATGTCCACTGGGGAGGGATCGGTGGGAGCTAGGGGTTCCACCCCCCTCTCTGCCGCGGCGTGAGGGGTAAAACGCGCCCCCCGAGATCGAATCCTCAGATGCAAAGGAATCCTCTTCCCTCCACCACTCTATCTCGCTCCACCTCCTATATTTCTCCTGACTATGATCGACCCGACTCGGGAGGGAGTGGAGGAATGTTGTGTGCGCGCTCACGATGGACTATTCAAGGTATTATGACTATGTATGTAAATGCGAATGAAGGGAGAGAAGGAGAGAGAAGAGAGAGAGAGGAATACGGAAGAAACGGAGGGAGAAAATGGGAGGGTATTTCAAAGATAAAGCAAAGGGGAGGGAGAGTCAAGGGGGTGGGAATGGAGTGAGTGTGGGTTGGAGGAAGGGGAAGGATACGCTCAGAATTTTACACCCATTTGCTTCGGCTCTGCGTGGGCGTTACCCTCTCGGGCTCCCTGGGGACGGGTCGGGAGGGGCGTGGCGCGAGGCGTGGCCGGAGCCCGGCTGCGCGCTTCCCCACCGTCGAACACCCTCTCGGCTTCGACAAGGGGTGGGGCCGGCAGAGGGCAGGAGGGTGGGGGTGAGCGGAGGCTTGGGGAACGGGAGACGAAGGGGAACAGTGGGAGAAGGTGGGGCAAAGGAAAGGCGAAGCAACGACAAGCGGATTGTCCCGAGCTCGAATGGGGTGAAAGGAAAGAAGCATTGAAAAAGTAGATTGTTTTAGGATGATTCTCTGTCTCACCGATATTGAAGCAGTTTTTACGAAAGCTAAATCAGTTAAGGAAGCAACATCCGGGATGTCTCAATCGCAAAGAGCGTGAAGGACAAAGCGCTCGTTATTAAACAGATTAGATTTTCCTTTTACCTCACGTAAAGTGAATGGTGCTGCCTATATACGTGTAAATTTGAACTTTTAGCCTTCCAAGGGTGCCAAGGGTCTCACGAAAGAAGAATTTTAATAGAAGTGCAAAGTGCAATAAATACGAATTCTAGATATGCAATGAATAAGTAGTGGATTTAGAGCAGTGATTTGTGTATAATTGAATAGATGAGTTATGAATTATGAAAAGAAATTTTTTGTTCTTTCTATTTATATGAAAATATCTTGTCCTGCATACTAAGAATACTACTTTGATGACTACAAAATAGATCTTTAAATATCAGCTTTATTAAAATTAGTACTGTTCAGCTAGGAATTTTTTTCCAGATTTACCGGCAAACAAATATGGAAAAGGGGTTGTTTAGGAACAGACATTTCATGAGATCTTAAGTGAACTCTTGATAATAAATTACTGAAATAATAGAGAGAATGAGTCAATATGGCATTTCAAATCTTTATTTCAAAAGCAGATTTTCAGTCTGAATTTCTCAGTTACCTATCCTGTCATTCAACTGTTTATTGTAGCACACCTGCTATCAATAGAGTTATACAGCTGCGTCAATTAATAAAAATAACATGGACATTGGACAATTTCACTTACTGTCCCTGCGCATGCAGTTTCAAAGCAAAGAAATTGATATGACCAGACGGGTGATTTCTTAAATAATGATTCGGGATTTCTGTCGCTTTCTTTGCACAATTCTTCTCCCCCTCAAATGACCTCGCTCTTTCACAATTCACGATACCACGAGACTTATGAAACGCCGGGCTTCGGATTACAACAATAAAATAACAAGGCCAGCGTCACCGCCACAGGCAGCCACAGGAGATTCAATCTTTCTTCTTTGCCTGCTATTTGGATGCCAGCCCGAATATGTCCTCCTATCGGATTCATATAACTTTTTCGAGGACTGATTTATGCGACCGTCGGCGAGGTTGACGGCTTTGGGCAACTTGGCGATATTCCCGCAACTTTTCTTGTGAAATCCCTTTGTAAAATAGGTGACACCATTTTAAGTCATACTTACATGTTCCAAATTGGACTTGCAAAATATTTAAAAGTTACCAACAGCTGTCCTGAAATCGGTAAATAAATCTCTATGGTATTGTGTTGATGGTATCAATAAATTGTACATTAAATAATTATATTTTATCGAGGAAGTTATTGAAATTCCTTTGAGAATATACTTGTATTTATTATTAACGGCAGTGTACTGCTTGAAGTAAGTTATTGACAGATCCAGAGAGTAAGTAACTCTATACTTCTAAGTTCCTCCGAGTAAAATACTAATTAATATCACACAAATACATTATAAAAACAATTTCTTGATCCTACATTCCTTTTGTTTTTGTAAATCTACAGGATCCCTGTATGATACTTAAATTGCTAGTCACCTAGATCTGATAGTCATTTCAACAACGGAAAAAATAAAATAAACACATGGAAGATTTAGCATAGGAGCAAGAATGTGTGAGTATATTATATGATTTCTGTGCATACTTTTCTTTTTTCCTTCACCGTAAAGTTATGAAGAATTGAGTATGAAGCGATAGAATTAAGTTTCTCTAGTCTTCTTAGCAATAACTTGAAACGAGATTGGCAAGTTTTTACTTTTTGAAAAAGGCAATTTATTTTTCAGCACAGGGTCTACCTTTTTCCTATCCTCAAAAGTTAAGTCATAAATTGTTTTGATGTTCGTTAAAAGGAATGAGTTTCTATGCTTGGAAGTAAGACCAGATTCACTCAATTCTACGGACTTTATCATGAGTCTCAGTTGCAGTTTGAGTTATTTATTCGACTCAGTAAAAATAACTCTTATAGTTTCCGAATATCAAAGGCATTACTTGCTGAATTGCTTTGTGATTCTAACTCATCAAAGAAAAAACAAATCTCAGACGCAGATCGCCAATCAACGCATTGATCTTTTTAGCTCCTCCGCAGAGAATACAGGACATAAACCTGAACTCTGATCGAAATGATAGGACATTAGGGAGGATTTTCGAATCACTTAATTCGGTGTATTTTTTCTTCCAAATCATAATTAGCCATATTATAGCAACATGTTTAAAAGGAAAAGTTTGACTTATATCATCATAAAGTTATCATAATTCAGCGGAGTAAGTTATTAGTCCGACATTTGATAAATACTGATATAGTAATATTCATTTTTAACAAAAAATTATCAATATTAGTAAAAGTACTTATCCTTTCAACACTAATTTTACTGTCTTATGTTCAGTAAATCGATTAGTAGAGCCAATAAAATTACCAAAAATTGAACAGGGAAATTGCAGTTTCCAGAGTAGTTAATAATTAAGGAAAGTAGAAAATATAGACATTTACTGAATTCATTATCTGCGAAATTAATGCAGAGTTAATCCTCAAGATGATTAGTTGATGCACTATCGATGATACAATAACGGAAGAAAAAAAATCTGATCGCTCGAACCTTGGGCCCATCTTTCTTTTTATTTGAATGGTCCACGTGATCTGGTATTTTTTCCTCCTCTAATGAATAATCATGACTGTGATTCTTGCATAAATACATTTTTTATGGCCTTCATAAGCCATCCAGTGAAAAGACCGGCTATAGGAGAATACGGTGACCTAAAGTTAAGGGGGAGTGCTAACTTCTCATCCAAGGTGTAAGTAGTTTTATTTTTAAGACTTGGCTTATTTCCCACAACCTCACTTCCATTTTAAATCGGAGGGTACTGTGCAATGAGTATGAGTTACCTCTATAATCAAAATACCAAAATGAATATATCGCTATGTTCAGAAATCATCGAGAAATAAATAGGCTTTGGTACATTGGCCAATTAATATTCATTACTTGTATTTCACTACACGTAGTTAGGGATCAGAAGAAACATTTATTATATGACTACCTCGCATTTTTCTTTCATGTGCATTTTAATTAATATAATGTCCCACCACTATATTATTAGGATCCGGTGTCATAATGCCCCGTGCGATGATACTTCATCCCAAATACTGACTTACAAGAAATGAAGCAGATACATAAATTAACCCCCACTGGAAAAAGTAACGTTTCCTCTGAAATAAGGTACATTTATAATTTTTACTTTTCTCTGCGAATTTCATGGCTATTTTGGAACACATTCTAACATCAAAGTCACTCTCATGTCACATTATTCTAGTGAAAATAAAATATACTATCCAAAAAGATAATAAAAATAAAAAATTAAAACTCATATCAATCATGATTCTGAAGATCAACTTTTATTATTCGATCAGGTCTAAAATTAACCACAGCATCAAATATTTAGAGAAAGTAGGGAAGCATTGACATTTAGCAAGGAAGAAATGCCATGCTATTGTAGAGAAGACTTGACATTGCAGTAAGTAAGGTACATAAGATGTCCATGGAAATTTTAATACAAATTCAAGGGCTGGATACACTCATAAATCAATCAAATTATCACAGACCACACTAGGAATAATTTCAGGAATTCTTGGGGAAGCAATGGCATAAATTTGAAAGAAAATGAATTAGCAACGGTTTTTTGTTTTCTTCTTGATTTTCGTTATGCAGAGAAATGAATCTTGATGTAGCACGTAAAATACAATGAGATTGTCCGATAAAATTCATACCATTAAAAAAAAACATTCCATAAATTAATGGCGACATTGAAATAAAAAGATCAGGATTTGACAGCAAGCTTATTTATCTGAATCAAATGAAAACTAGCAGTATAAGAAAAGTGGCGTGAAATCATGAGAACTGACGATAGAAAAATATCTTGGGAAAAACCCATGAAAGTCAATGCAGTATTTTAGAGGCTGTACCTTTCTCAAATGATCAGGATCACTCGCATTTTCTCTAATACCCGGTCAAGTGAATGAAAGCCGCCAAAATTAAGTAGGTATTTATTGTCCCAACTGGGCTGTTACGAAACTAGTGACATTCTTCCTCTTTAAGCCATCCTGAGTAGATACGGCAGTTCGTTTCCGATTGCAAGTACGTGCATAAAAAGAAGGCTATCTAGATAAGAGGAGGAGGATAAAGAAATTAACCTTAGAAAATTGAGCGGCAGTGAAGGATGCGTGAACGACAATCAATCATATTCCTGAGCAGATTATACAGCGGAAAAAAACTACGCATTCCTGCAAATAAACGAGTAAAAACAATTAAGCACGGCCAGTGCATGAAAGGGAGAGCAATTATAACGAGTATCAGAACCTGGGAAGAGCAAACGAAAAGGCGAACGTAGGTAGATTTTTACAAGGGTGCCAAATAATTTCATCAAAAGAGTAAGTGAAACAGAACTATTGCTTGTCCTTCAATCGAAGGGATGGGCACGGGATGAAAATATCCAGAGAAGGAGCGGACATGTAAGGTAAAATATCTAACAATAAATACAGCTATCCTATAGAAATACCTAACTTAAATATTTTGCATGAAAAATAAATCTAAAACTTGGAATAAGATCCGTACGTAAAGTCTAAATTTTAAGGACAGCAAAAATTTAAGAACTGCTCAAATATTTTTTCATCGAAAAATAAGGAATTAAGTATTCCGATCATTGACGAAGGAGAAAGAATGGGATGGTGGGCTACCCACAAAAAGGGATAGAAACAATCAAAAAGGTTGAATGGTCATACTCAGTCAGTCATGTTTATTAATAAATGCTGCATGCTGAAATTATTTAAATTCAAACTTCTGATGGGATATCTTTTCAAAGATTTTGCAGATTTCAAAGATCCTAGAGATAATTACTTCAAACATGGTGTGAAATTGCCGAAATATTTAGTTATCAACAGAAATACCTTCATTAAGTGTAGATGGTTTGACTGAACTATATATATTATAGAAGACGCTGTGAATGTAGGAATGTGAGAGAGGAAAATATAATGTGATTGAAAGTGGGGGAGGGAAGGATGTTGGCCGAAGAGAGCCCCAGGTGTTGGCGGATTGGGAGTCTGGGGCGGCGGAGAAGATGGGAGAGAGAACCCGCCCCAGTTTGAATGGCCCCCGGGGGCAAGAAAACTTCTTCCAGGGCGAAGGGTGCGGTGTGGGATAAGGAAAAATGTAAAGGAGGAGAGAGATGGAACAAGAGAAAAAGATATACAGAGGGGAAGTGGATTGACAACTGGAATGGATATTGGAGAATGGAAGAATGGCCACTCATATCGTCCTAACTCTTGAGAGTCAAGCGACGCTCCTCCTCAAAATGGAGCCAAGAAGTTCATTTTTAAACGAATAACTTAATCGTCAACATCATCGAGGATTTAGATTAAGAGGGATCGTATGTTTGATATTATATCAATACCTTAGAATACTTAAGATTTGAAACAAAATATCTCATTGCATAAAGCAAGCCATTTTTAAATGTATTACTCAACAATGTTCCGCTTTCAATGTTTTTTAATCTCTCGTCAAGGAATTTGTCCTAGATTGGTTGGTTGCGTATAACAACCGAAAATTCTATAATTAATTGAAAAAGGAAATTATTCACTTATTACAAATTATCTCCTTTTTCTACGAATTGAATTTATTCTGAGTCTAACTCTAGTAATGATATACTGAATAAGCTAATTGCATCACACCCAAGGAAAATGAAGGTGAGAGATATAACCATATGCTGATTATAGAAATGATTACGACAGTGATTGTAGGGTATGCTCACTCAGAAAGAAAATAAGCCAAGAATTACCGTGGGAATTGATGCTAAAGAAAAAACAAGTATGATACTCACAGATAGAGTGAATTTTAAAACACTTCAAGTAACACTGAATTGCACGGTCAAATTATTAGTTCTAACTTGAAATTAAGTTTAAACTTAAAAATTTAAAACAAAATTTCCTATACCTATTATCGGACAGCTTAGAGAATTTCATTGAGACACAATCACGAAAGAGAGTATTTGTATTTAAGGATCACCGTTATCCAATTAAGTAGACATTATGCGAATAGGCCATCAAGATGATTAATAGGTCTTTTGGGTGTACAAAAAAAGGGAATTATAGGAAAAGTAGATACCTATCATATTTCCAGCGGCATATATGAAGTCTGATGTAAAGCCATTATATCTGCGAGCAGGAAGTAATTATAATTTGGCCTGCATTTTTTTTACACTCAAGCATCTTCAGATTAATTTTGCGCAATCCCATTTCCATTTCGGGATATGACGAAAATTTGACTAAGCACGGAGCCATAAATAAATGATCGTTATCCTAAATATGCTTCTTAAGCTCGATCAAAAGAGTCTTATTTGTGTCGGATCTCACGTTTCATTCCGCGTAATAATTAATGCTCACAATGTTCTCTTCTGTGAGACAGGAGGATTATTAGCCTCACTGAGTTGATGGACAGGGCACGATAATTCCATGCGCCTTGAAAGCCCCCTGAGAAAATTCACTCTACGGAAAAGGAGATGATAACATTTGGCCAGTTGGATACGCAAGACAGAGATCCGACAATACACTCATTCTACGCAACACGAGCCACGGATCTCCGCGGCATTTCTCCTGTCGCACGCACGTCTTCCGGCCTTTATCATTTTTTTATCAATTACCCAGACGACCCCGAAAGCGCACGCAAGAATTCACACTCGACAGTCGGGAACGGGAGAATAAGGAAAGGGAGGGGATCGCGAAGAACATCCCGAACGAATAATGAGCTAACTTTTCTCCCCGGCACATATCGCGACCTTAGCAGGAATTAATTTGGCTCCCTCGGATCCTCTTTCGAGCACAAAAGATCGGAATCATGACTGCGTACTTTTCTCCTCTTCCACCGTCCCTCGGACTCTGGGTCCAGGAGCAGAAGAAGGGAAGAGGGAAGAGTGACCGGGGGAGAAGAGGAGGAACAGAAAGATCGCGGTGGACGACGACAAAGAGGATGGCCATACGAGAAAGAGGGCGAGCGAGTGGGGGAAGAGAAGTGGGGGAGAGGGGGTTTCGAATGAGTGGGCGAAAAGAGCCCCCCCGATGTGATTGATGAATCTTTCCGCGAGCAACTAGCGTGCTTCCCGCCGCTTCCACCCCAATCCCCCCGCGTACCCCCTCTCCCCACACGCCGAGGAGTGGTGTGACGCGAGCCCCGGAGCAGCACATGACCCCCAGATCCATTTAGTGTCCGCGGACGGGGGAGGCTGACGTCATCGCGTACCCCTCCTGGATCGGGGGCCGGCGGCTGCCACCTAACTCGCGGACCTTGCCACTCACACACATACACCCGCCCCCTCCGCGGATTCCGCAAGCTCGATCTTTCTCTCCGACTCCTTCATTTTGAAAGTTTGTTTTTCGAGATAGCCCCGATTAATTAATGGCCCAACGCCCCTCCACCTTCCGCCACCCACCCCCACCCTCGACACGCGCCAAAAGATTTCGCTGGATGTGATTGTAAAAGTGCTGTCGGGTTATGTGCCCCATAAATCGCTCACTCGAATGTTACAACATGCTCTGGCGTGTGCCCTGCGGGGTCAACATGAATTCGGACACCCTCCACGCAGGGGAAGGCAGGATTTGATAAATAACGGTTTCTACGCTTTTTGAAATGTATTACACATAAGTATTAGGGTGGGTGAATATTCTATTGAAGATTCTAAAACAATTAGATCGCACGCAATGAGTTTAGAGTTAGCTATGAATCTAAGAGCAAGTCCAAGTACATACAAGTTCACATAGACGACAAACGATGACTTAGAGTACACATTTGCAATAGGGATATACTGTAATTAAGAAATACTCTTAAACATCGCGGTTAATCTTACGAATGAAGACGCAGTTCAAAAGACTATGAGTAAAGTATCTAAAGACCTTTCTAATGGTCGATATTACAGCCATATTTCATGTATATTTTTACAGAAATTAATAGTACTTACGGTTGTTTAAACTAGGAAAATGATCTATCCGAGAAGAAATATAGATATGATCCATACCTGAAAGTGTAAAGAGAGAGATTTGATTAAAATTTTGTAGCATTTCTAATACAATAAATGGAAGAAAAATGAAGTTAAAAAAACTTAATCATACAAATACACTTTCCGTAACACCCAGATTTTTTGCACCACGAATTGCTTAGTAATTTTAAAAACATAGCAATCGATTTTAAATATGGAATAGTTTCACACACGTACTAGTTTGAGCAGGAGTCGAAATTTTTTCAAGGTTTCGTCCATTCGTTCATATGACCTCCGCCTGGACTTTACTCACTCTTACCCTAAACCCAACGTGTTGACATCCGGTAGAACTATCAATACACATAGGTAAACAAATATTAGTAGTTTTCTCACAGAGTGGCCCCCTTGGACCACTTCTATTTTAACTTCAGCAGGGGTTTCTCAGCTGCATATTTAAAGACGAGTGTACCATTTACTTTATGACCCGTATACTCTGCTAATGCTCATGCTTAACAAACCATGAGAAACTTTCACTTTTATGACTTTGGTAAATAAAGCGTCTATTCCAGACGTGCTCCTTCTATGATTACACCAACGTTTGCATCAGTCAGCCGCCTGTTTAACCAGACGCTTTTCCCATTATGCCAGTTATCATGCCAAACAATAACGTGAAGAAGAGCGAGCGGTGCATTTCGATATTTTTTTTTTTTTAGCTTTAAGTCCTAGAATCACGCAAGACCACTCCCAGAGAGAGCCTTGGAGGCACGTATGCTGAGATGGTAAGGAAAGGAAAGATGAAAAATTGACAGAGAGTGGGATTAGTCACAACTATAAATAGAGCGGTAAATGTGTCTAAAGGATGAAAAGAACTCGGTGTAAGCAGTAAAGGTTTCCTTTTTGAGGCGGTCACGCAAAACTTCGAGACAAGTGGCATTCGTTTTGATTTCCTTAAGGACGACGCCTAAATCAAACTGCAATGGAATACATGCGAAGGAATTCAGGTGAAAAATGTTTCAAACTATCGATAGAACGAAGTTATTGAAAAATCAATTGTTTATTCCGTTGACTACTAAGTAATAAAATCTATTACCCAGCAAGCTTATGAAAAAAGAGTTCCGCCACCTAATTTGGGGAGGAAAGTTAAGAAAAAATAATTAGATAAGGAAAAATGATGTTGAGGTTACAGTAAAGCTTATTGTTTTGCTTTTTTCCAGTGTATTTTAGGCTCCGCGGTAGAGTAACTCCGATTGAGCACGCTTTGTACTCTCCCAAGCGTAAGACGGTGCAAAAAGGCCAAAGTCATATGCACAAGAAATTTTTCGGCTCCATATCTCAAGCAAAAACTGGGTTGAAATTTTCACCCAAAGCAATGTAGCCTGAATCTAGCAGAGATAATTTAACAACAGAGGTTTTTAAAAAGAATATCCAAGATACTACACCGTCAACCAATATTCATTTAGTAACAAAATAAAAATTTAATAAGTCCAAATCAAGTATATATTTTAAACTCCAAAGATTGCTGTGTTCATTTGATGTTCATTTCTATATCATTAATTTTTTATCCAGACACATCTTATCCAATCAGCTTATGCAGCACGAGAGATGGAATTGTAAGGCTAGTGACATTTTTGAATGAATTTGTCAAATTTGTTCAGTTCCGAGGTAAGTAACTTTATCTTTAAGATTCCCTGACTAAAGTTTAATATAATTTCATCACTTGATGAAATTATATTAAACTTTGAACTTTCAAGAAGAGTTTTACTACTCATATTGATCCAATAAAACAATATGACATCAGTTTGACGACGACTAGTGTTACCATATGAGCAATTATATTTCATTTCATTGCACAGATGGTGTAATAACGGTGCTTTTCTCTTTTAGCTAACAAATTTCCAAAAGGATATGCATTTAATATTCCACAATGGAAATTATTGATGCGATCAGAAAAGCGAATCGAGATAAAAACGACCAGACATTTTATTTTCACAGTGCCCCATTGAATTGGGTTACATAGTTCAGGATAACTTCTCAACTATTTTAATGGACACGAGATACCCAGACGATTTATACTGATTAAAACACAATAATAGCTTGATATGAACGGCAGTTACCACCCTATTGGCTAAAATATTACTCTGAATGGCAACGCGATATTATAAAGATACAAATGACTGCATTAATTTTAGTTATGATATACTTTTACATATTGAATGTGAAAAATGATTAATATTTAAAACTTTTTAACCTAAAAAGGATACTGTGAACAGAGCTAGTTCCGTTCACTTGAATAATTGATTCTGCAAGAAATGGATTTCACATGAGCTACAGGGTTCGTCCGGAAAATAAGTGTACTGACTCCTGGGCTGGGCGCGCCTGGAGCGGCGCGCCCAGCACCGCTCTGACGGGCTGCGATTGGAGGGGGGTATGTTGGCAAGCGCCGCTGAAAAAGGTAGTCGGCTCTGAGCTGTGGTGTAGTGAGGAGCTCTGTTAACGCGAACCTCCACGCTCGACCCACGTCACGGAACGCGATGCCGAAGTTTTTGGAGCAGCATTATTCCATCAAATTTGCGGTAAAGCTTGGGAAATCGTCTACCGAAACTGTCGGTATGATTAACCAGGCTTACAGGGAGTCAGCCATGTCCAGAAACATGACCTTTCGGTGGCACAAGATGTTCGTGGAGGGCAGAGAAGAGGTCGACGACGAGTCTTCGAAAGGTTCCCGATGATGCCTTCGCGGGAGCGTTCCAGGAATGGGAACGCCGCTGGAACAAGTGTATCGACTCACAAGGGTCCTATTTTGAGGAATATTAGCTTAAGATATGTAAAAGTGTAATAAATTTTTTTTCCTGAGCTCAGTACACTTATTTTCCGGACGAACCCTGTATAAACAGAAGAGCTTGTTTTCAAACCAAAAAATTAATCCATATATTCTGCCATCAATTTGCTTGCTTTTTTTCTACATTCTTCCATAAATCACTATTCAGTTGTAAGGACGGACCGTAACATGGACGATGTTCAACAACATTCAAAATGTTTGGCATGATAAACTTCACTACAAATAGTTAGGATGGCATTTTATGATTATTTAGGGAATTCTTCGTTTTGGGAGGAGAGTGAGCGTGGTATAAGGATAGTGTGTGCGGAGAAAGATTTAAAAACTCTATTGAATAAAGAGGAAAGTATAGCAATAATTGCTGGAAAGGTGAGAGAAAAAAAACTTGGTGAAAGATATTAAAGGGATTATAATGCGAGTAATTGAAAAAGATGGAGAAAGGGAA
Organism: Hetaerina americana; assembly: GCF_022747635.1. Lineage (NCBI taxonomy): Eukaryota > Metazoa > Arthropoda > Insecta > Odonata > Calopterygidae > Hetaerina > Hetaerina americana. The sequence continues at coordinate 640,951 of NW_027287128.1, forward strand.
GAGGTCTGTAAATTAGTAATGACTCTTGAGAACGAGAAATTGCAAAGTTTCCGAAGTTATGACAGCAGCGTAAAGCAACATTTGTTTTGTGCTACTCACAATTTTTGCGGAAATTCAAATGGTATTGAACCCTATTTTTCTCATAATATGTCCAAAAAATACTACACGGCTTGCTAGCTAAAGTAAAAACAGTAGCAAGACAAGTGTAAAGACAAAATTGTTTTGATGGTAGGAATCTGGAAATTGAACCGTTTCCGTGAGGGGCAAGAGAAAGAAGACTAGGAGGAGGAGCCAAAGGAAAAGGGGAAGGGAGCGAGCGACGGGCGAGATGAAAGAGTGGAGCTGGAATTCCAGCGCGTGCTAAAACTCATGCCATTCCACCAGAATGGGAGGAGCCCAACATTGGCTGCCTTTGGTTTATTCACTTCCGTCATTTGTGTGATTCCATCGCCCTCCGTCTGCACCCTCATAGATTCAACGCGGCTTGAATTACCCATTAGCTAGGTTCAAGGGACCGAAGGGATGGCAGGGGAAAGAAGGACAAGGAGTTAGGCAACTGTAGCCAAAGAATAAAGGAAAAAAGAACCGGCGGTTGCTTCGGCCACGGCAGTAATGGAGAGGGAGAGTAGCTAAAGCATTACCATTCCGGAGATTATTATTACTTTAGGGGTATTAAAGCCTAACGAAAAATCATTACGCAGTGATGAAGGGTCATCGTAACCATGAGGCAAAAAATTTGGACCAATTAAAACACATAAACTCATAACTGTACTCATTTATTTAGAAATTGACCCGCAATAATGTTTTAAAAGTTTAATTTTATAATCAAGATTTTATGAAGGGGAACTTGTCAAAAAGCATAAATGATATAGATAATCGAAACCACCGAGCTGTGCCATTTGTATTAACTGGATGAATGAATGTCAAGAGTTTGATATCTTCGCCACCGAAAAGGAATCAAGTACAATTGACAGCCGGAAACTTTGAGCTAATAACTTCAAATATAGTGTTAAAATTCTGGTACAATGGCAAGTGTCACCAACGTGATTGAGATTTTCATCGAAAAAAATTGCATATACCTACTGTCTTGTAAGAAGATGCTTATATACTTTTATTGATTTAGCAGATAAGAGTGAAAGAATCGAATCACGAAAGTATTTTTTCACGCATCAGAAAGAAGTGAGCAAAAGATATGGCATATTGAATATCCTGCTTAATTTGTTAAGCATGAAACACAGCCATGCTGACACAAAAAAATTCTATACGCTCGTCATTACTGTGACGGCTATAAAAGGTTGAATTCAAATATTTAATAGAGAATATGAAACAAAGAAGGACCACAAAAAGTGACGAGAGCGAAAAGAAAAGGAAGACCGTAAAAGAAATACGTACTCGAAATATATGTTTTAACGTTTAAAATAATAGTTAGTCTAACAATGAGGGCATAAAAGTGTCGAATAGACAATCGAATAACATTTTAATATACATGCCTTATATGAAGGCACCTGAACTTCATACTTAAAAACCTAAGTATAACAAGGTTACTTGTCACCTTAATTCGCACCCAAGGCGAGTTTATCAGAGTGCTCATATTCCTTTTTCATAATTTATATAGTCATAAACTGTAGGCACTACGCATACTTCCGTGTAAAAAAGCAATAGAGGCATGGAACGATATATTCCGCATATTTTGGTTCAAAGATCCATCATTCTTTCTGATATAAAATGTTTACTGTCCCATCAATTAAATACTTGTATATGAGGTAGGCTGTATTTTTTTCAACTTGTTACATTCATCTTTACACTTCATAATTATAAAATTAGCTAGCAAATAAGTATTTCTGATATGTCAATAAACTTTATTAACTGAAAATATAAAAGATTATACAAATTAACTTGCTTCCAACAGTAATGTATACCTGTATATGACAACTGCATTCCAGGATTTCGGCCGAAATTATCAAAAAAACATGGGAAGAAAAATGTATTTAACCTTATTTCCTATAGTTAGATAAAACCTTGTCTTTTGAAGCACAAGTATATGTACCTAAGATCCATTAAGATGAAGGGACGAGGTAGTTCGATACCACCATGAAATTTTGCAATTCAATGACGAAGCATCGTGCCAAGTGTCAACGGTTCAAGTGCGATGTATTGAAACGACTGAATTATCGTATGCTCGCCTGGCCGAACTTTCCCATGTTTAAACTAGCGTCTATGCGATTAATGCCCTTAGTATATCACCCATTATTGAAATGATACGATATTCATCAAATTAAATTTTATTTTTAACCTTTAAGAATAACTTGATTGGAATAATTTTTCGTTTCTAAAATATTTTACAATTTAAAACGCCTTCTTTCATAAATTGAAATATATTTAGTATTAAACGAAATTATACATTAATCACATTTCAACAAAATTGAAGCAGGACAACATATGAAAATACCTGATATTTTCATACATAGGCGGGATATGCTCATGCCATTAACCAATATTAAAGCTCATACGATATCAGAATGTCATCAGTACAAAGAAAGCAATGTTCAGCCAAATTCAGATTCCCTGTGTACTTGGATGCTTGCCAATCACGTTTTAAGTGATAATATTTAATTCATTTGCTACATGTTTTGCTGATGAGATTTTTAGTCTTTTGTCGTAATACAATATAAACTTATTCAATCGTTTTTGGGATAACAGTTTTTATTATTTTTTCTGTTTAAATTTCTCATGAATCGTCGTTAAATTTATAACAGAAGGCCATGTTCTATCTTACACATTTATCGGTTCCTGCGCCGGGTGCAAAAAAATCAGTGCTGCCCTTGAAGGAAGCCTCGGCGGAAATTAAACATAGAAAGATGCAAAAGCCAAGTAAATACTTTTCACACGTAAGAGGTGCGCAAGGACGTATGAAAAGGAGAGTGGTAAAAATTTCTACCCGCCGAGATTCCACGATGTGAATGATGAAATGATGAACCGCGCGATTATAATACAGGCATTTCTCAAATTGAATATGCGCGCCGGGACTGCGGTCGGCGTAAAGAGAAAACCGATCGAAAGGCTCGGAGTTTCAGAAATGCACGATGACCCCTCAACCCCTCCCCCCGTTCCCTTTTATCGCCAATTAAACTCGCGCGCGGCGCCGTGCATGCTCGTAGGTGGGCGACCTGAGCGGGGGCACACGGGCGGAAATGGGGTCCCCTCCCCCCTGCTGGAAAAATGAGTTCGAATTACGGCCGCGTCTGCCAAGTTGTTCCGCGCGCCTGCACCAGCTGGGCTACGACTGAGGTGAGGGAGCGAGCTCGCCTTGTGCAGAAGCGCGTGCCACAGGGAGAGAGCTCTCTCGTGAGCGGGAACAACGGGGGTGAGAGAGAGGGAGAGTGAGCGAAGGAAGGGATGGGGTGGACGACGACAGAGGGCCGGTGGTGTTCCGTACGGCACACGAAAGTGCTCGGGAAGGCGGAAGGAGGGAAGCCTGGGGGCCGCCGCTGGGAGAGGAGGGGGAAGAGGATTGATGAGAGAGGGGCGAGGCGGGATATGGCGAGCCCACGGCCGTGGAAAACAAGAGCACGGACGTGCCAGGAGAGAGAGCAAGGGGGACGGGTTCCTTCCTCTCCCCTCCCCTTTCTCCATTAACGCTCTCCTGCGTACAGTAACCGAGGAACGATACCACTGTTAATGGCCCGCCGTTTAAGACTGCCGGCACGTCGCTGTGGTGCGGAGGAAGAAGGAATTCGAAGTAGAGTCCGCACTTGCCCGGCCCAAGGGCATGTGCCACGAGGCATACGAATTAGGATCCGAGAAAAGAAGTCGGTGAAAGTAATGCGGAAAAAGGGGCAAAAAAGTCCGTAAAAATAATGCGTTAAAGAAGCCAAGATATTGCATCTCCGTCGGAAATTCTGATCTGATTAAAGTTAAGATTACATTTTTTTAAAAAAGAGGATAAGTCTCGTTGAAACACACGGAAAATCTTCAGAAAATACTACGAGGAGGAAGCACATATGCAGTTATCATTAGTTGCACACGTTACAATCAAACACTATCAAATATACAACTGCATTATAATTTTCAACCTTAAACTTCATTCATTGTAAGTTGAGAGAAAAATCTTTTTCGTTACTTATTGATTTCCGAAGTTTAAACGTAACTAATTTCCTCCAAACTCAACGAGACGAAAGCTTCTCGAAAATGCTAGAATGTGTTTAAAATCCACAATTAGATTTTTAATAAGGATTAATTTAACTGCATTTATAAATTCTTGAAAATATTGTTTAACAGCATTTTTTGCGGGAGGAAGCAGTTTCAGAATTTATTTTGTGGAAATCATCTATTATACAGAGGAAATGAAAACACTGGTGATTCCACTTTATGATTTTTATAAATTCGCCTAAGATTTCAACATTTTATGCCATCCTCATGTCGGTGTACCTAATGGAGGAGGCCTTATGCCTTCCTAGAGATGACGGACAAGTGTCGAAACCCAGCTCGTATTAATAAAAATTATTGAATTGATTGCACACATTTTTATTCACTTCCTCCATGCGGGAACTTGCGCCGAGACAATATTTGGAGTGTGTACTTGGCCCGGCCACACGGAAGCTATGGCTAATTGTACATTCATCCTGAAGGCAATGGCGGATTCGAGGTCTTTCTCATCCGGAGCTGAATTTTTCGGGAAGAAAAAAGGAGCATTGGTCAGCGAGATCCACACGGGAAATACAGTTCTTTAATCTGTTATTCTCTAGAAGCCGATGATTTTGGAATATGTACCCTACTCTGCAGCGTTCCTTACAGTCACTTCCGAAGGATTTCCGTGCAATGCATCGTAACTGCAATCGTAACCCCATGCCTGAGGTACGAAGTGAGGGTACGGGACGCGGGACAATGCGAAAAAAAACACTCTTCAAGGTTATGGGATGGGAGAAAAAAGGGAAAGTCAGGGAGCTCGGGGGGGGGAGGAGATCGAGAGCACCGCCGGAAGGGGCTATTGGAAGCAGGGGGAGGGGGTGGAAGCGACGGAAGTGTGCACGAAAGGGGGATGGAGCGGCTGGGAAGGGGTTGGAAGGCTGACGACGCACCTGCCACGCGCAAGCGTCGCCGCCGCCCTCGGCAGCTGCACCCCCGGTGCATAACGCATGCGTCGGCACGCGCGACCGAACTGCCGGGCGGGGGGCGGCCGTACGAGGGGGGTGGCCACCGGCGACGACCGCACACCCTGCCCCTCCCTCTCCAACACGAGGCCTTGGCGGCGTCGCCTAAAGTCACGTGGCCGCGTGCGGAGCGAAAGCCGGCGGGAGCAGCAGCTCATGACGGCTCCCGTCTTCCCCCTTCCCCCGCCCCGCTACCGCTTCCCATCTTCTTTTTTCGCCTCAAGTGCGCTTCGGTCTCGTTTGCTCTCGCTCCAGATGATTATTCCCTCTCCCCAGTGACTCGAAAGCGCACATTTCGCCCTTTCGGGAAAAAACGACCTGCCTTCCAGATTTGAGTGCGCGACGGGCGATGGGATGAGAGAGGGCTTCCGAAAGTTGAAATGTAATCGGTGCGAGCACGCGATCATCATAGTGCTGTTGCAGGAAACACGAGACCGTCCACTCCCGTTGACGTCAACAATGGGAATGAAATGTGAAATGCAACCAATGAAGCTTCTGCAAACTACAGTGAACATTTTCATGAAGATAGGTAGATAAAAATATGATGGTCGAACATAAAGAATTCAGCATATATAATACGCTGTTTACATATCGAGTGCATTCTATCCGAAAGCTTTGGAGAAAAATTCATTCCTTAAATAATGATAAAGATATGAGTGATCTACAAAAATTCTAAACTAGATAATACATGACTGTTTATACTCAGACGTTATAAAAATAGCAACATAATTAACTTAAATTTACTTATAAACTTCATATCCATAAAAAATTTGTTCATGTCCTGCACGTATGAATTAGATTTTGCATGTTGTCGCGGCCAAGAAATTTCCATTATCTCAAGCTGTTAGTCTCACAACTACCAGATTTTATTAAAGTTGATGACCCGTAGTATAACAGAATGTGACAAAAAAGTATTTTAAAAATGATCGTAAAAAAAATGCTAAGAGATCACGGTAAGATGAGCAAGGAAAGAAGCCATCGATTGAAGTGCCGATTATATCGGTATAAGACCGATTTAAAAAAAATACCAAGATTTAAAATATTTGCAGCAATTTTCGGAAAAAAGTAAATTCCCGCTCCTTTGGATAAATCTTAAGGATTAAATAGTCACCCTACTTTTTGAAGTTTCACTTAGAACATGTCCTTAACATTTCGCAAACTCTACAGAAAAGATTTCGACTGAATTATTCTTAGCAGCATAGTAATCTGTCAAAAACTCATTATTCCTGTGAATTTATGCAGCAAAATTTAAAGAAGGCAAAGATTTCCAATTTCTTGATCACCTTAGTTCTATGATTTCAATTCTAAAAGTACTTTCGGGGATTTTTTATAAAGGCAAAATTGTTTTCTAACCGGACATTTTATTTTTAAATCACCTCAACTTTATGCTCTCCTACTCACAAATACTTGCCTCGAACGATCCCATTTTTGGCATCAACGAATTTATAGGCGATAAAAATGCTCTTTGGCCTCTCTTTCGCATACATGGATTTTTTTCAGTCAATACCCATAAAATTTTAATTTATTCACCGCATTAAGTGACCAGAAAAAAATATCCAAAGCAAAACCCACACTTAACCTGATTTATCTTTACTAAATTTAACCTGATAAATTTCAAGCTGACGGGTACCCTGGAAAATTTTCTCAGCGTCAGTGTTGGAGAGAATAAATTCATTTTTATATTTAATTCCGTTACTCCATTTTCCCTAATACATCAAATAAAAATAATGAAAACAAAGTTCTAACGAATCTTAAGGATATTAAAATCTTTTGAATGAAATTCCCGATTAGTCCTGCATATTATCAGATATTACCTCATAGTAGGTCTACAGCGGTAGTACTATTGTGCCGAATACTTACGCTTGGGTACATACAATGCGCAAGTCCAGCGAAATAGAAGGAGACAAGGCTAACGTGCAGGAGTATGCTAGACACTCTCGTATCATCGAAAGTGGAAAGGGGGAAATGGAGCTCTGGGGATAACGGGTATTTCAAAATATTCCAAAGAAAATACGAGAGCGAGGGAAGGGCGCGAGGAGGGTAAATTATGGGTGGAGGGAGGAGTAAGACGAGCAACGGACGCACGGACGGAGGGTAGCGACGGAATGAGGGGTTTGGTAAGAATCCGGGAGCGCCACGCCCCCCTACCCACGCCTCACCTCCCGCCACCGCCACGCCGCACGGTCGTCCCCGCTTCCGCGCCCCCACCCTTCCCCTGGCCCTGTCTTCGCCCCCCACGTGCTCCACTCCCCCCCTATCCATGAAACCCAGGGACACCAACGCGTCTCCGCGCACCACCGCCGCAGTGCCTCGCGCACTCCCATTCCCCTCCCTGCACTCTCCCACAGAGAGCGGTGTGCACGCCCATGTCCGTGCCCACCTTATGAAGACCTTTACGTGGAGGAAGTTCCCTCCTCAACATCCAAGGGGTAGGGAGAGGACTCTCTCTATTATTTTCTTGAAGATTTCCATCTTTCCCCACCGTCGTCTCCTCTAATTTCCACTCTACATCCCTCTATCCCCCTCGTCTGCCCCACCCCCGCCCACCCGTTATGATCCCCCTCCACCTCGGGTCTCCCATTTTCCCCACTACTCCACAACATCCACAGGAAAACCCCATGCACCCAACAAAAGCCAACCCCACCGCTCCTACTCTCGGCCACTTAGGTCCTATCCCGCGTGCGCCCTATCACGTGAATGTAATCCCCGCTTACCCCTCAAAACGCTAGAGGTTCGTCGCAAGTACTCGACCCACCTCCTTCTCCTCTCATCAGCATCCAGGTACCCCTCCTACTCCCACCATCCCTACCCCCACTCTCTCCATCTTGGGAGGCAAAACGTGACGGAATGCGAGTGTAGGAAGGGGGTCTTCTTTACTCCACCTCTCCTGCCCTTAAACTCTTCCCTACTCTTGCTTCCCCTCCCGTACCGCGCCTCTCCTTTCTCCCTAACCCCCCCCCCCCCAGGGAACCTACCACTACCGTCACCACGACCACCGCATTGCAACCACTCCTGTACAATCGACGCATTGGTACACTCTCCGGACTGCCCCGGTATCGAGAGGGCAGGGCTCGAGGCACGCCCAAGAGGATACGGGCGCGGCTGCGCGGGGAAGGGAGGCGGCCCTCTCGCTGTGGGGAGGGGGAGAGAATCTTTCGGGGTGGGTCTAAGGATGAGCAGCTGAATAGAATTATTATCCATATATCATACGACTTCCGATGTGATACTTTGCTATATAAATTCAATTTTATCGAAAAATACACGTACTATTGCAAATCACGTGCCAACCAGAAATAAGCTGAAGTTTTTTCTAGATCTCCAGCTGCGATTATTTTGCCAAGAAGGGTAGATTTCAATAACAAACACGATAATTACTTACAGAGTTGATAAAATATATAAATAATTATTAAACATATGATAATGTAGTATATACGACCACAAAAATAATATTATTAAAATGCACTGCAAATATTACTACAGGGAGGGTAGATTTTCTACACCCTTTGTAGTAACATGCAAATTACGTAGATAAGTTTTTTAAGGCGTAGGTATAAAATCTTCTTCCTAGCTATGAAGTTACTTTTGAATTTTATTGAAAATTTCCATCTCCAAATTTTCATCATCACCCGAATGGATCAGATATAAAATATATCAGGAAAGGTTTCCGAAAAATAGATATATTCCAGATTTGCTAAAATGCCTCAAAATCCTTCAAAATATATTCCGTGAGCCTCAACACACTTTTTCCAGCTTTTCCACGATTTGAAGGCTCCCTGGTAGGCGGATTCCGAAAGATACTTAAGGTGCGCGTGCAAGCTTCTTTGACGGCACTTAGGGTCCCATGGTGGTGTCCTTTGAGGGAGTATTTTACTTTTGGCAATAGAAGCTAGTCTTCTGGTGCCAAGCCGGGACTGTCAGGGGGTTGAGGAATCATCGCGATGCCGTTGCAGAAGGACTCCGCAAGCAGACACTCGAACCTACTTTTGAACGTCCGTCAAAATCTTCGGGGCGAGTTTAGCTTAGATCTTTCAGGTCGCCAGGTTTTCAGTGATAATGTCGTACAGTGTCATCTTATCAATGCCAATACAATCTGCGACCATTAGCACACTTAACAGACTACCCGAATTCAGCACTTCACGTAAACGTCAGGAAAACATTTTTACCGATACTTTTTATACAAACCGCGTATTCACTCTATTAACCTCCGAACAACAACTTTGACAGATTTTTCCCAGTCAGTAGCTTCGCAACCTATATGACTGAAATTGCGACTGGAAACTTTTTAAAGACTAGTGCATCCAACCAAATATCGAAAGAAAATTAACCATTTCATCCAAATAGGCAAACATTCGATAAAATTATTATCAAATGACTATCGAATGCTGTGGACTTATATCGTAACATTTCGTAAATCACTAGATGGGTGCGGCTGTTGGCTCTCTGGACGGAAGGTTTGATGGAAGAGATGAATAGAAAGCAGGGCGGCAGGCGACGGCAGCGGCGTGCCCGCGGTGGGAGACGGGGGCGGCGAGGGAGGATTGGCCGAGAGGGAGTGGGCGATGACGGTCGGTACACGCACGCGAGGGAGATTGCCGCATCCCCCTCTCCCCTCCTTCTTCCCCAAACCCCATCCCACGGAACCGAAGGGAGGAAAGTTTTGGGTATCCTCGGACGCGAGCCCATAGCAGAAAAGTGTAAGAGGGAAAACATCACACCGGCTCCTGGCTCCTACCCCCATCCCGTAACCTTCGTTCTGTCAGGGTCAACGACTTTTTTGACTCTGCGTGACAGGTCGGAAAAAAATGATAATGTTTATATCTCTTGGAAGTGCCAAAGGGAATTTGGCTGTCACGCTGACGGAAATTGGCTTGCTTTTCGCTCGAAAGCGCTGAAAAACCATGGGTTTAAACATTCGAGAAAATTAAGAGGGCGGAAAACTTCGTCCATTAGGAGCGGGCTTAATATAACGTTTTTGCCTGTTGTTGAGGCAAGTTTAAATTATCAGAGAAGATTAAAAAAAAAAAAGTCAGGCGGATTTTAGAAGCCCGGTTTCTCTGGTGGAGCCGTATTATTTTGCATACCAGTTAAATTAAAACCATATACTTTTAAGCAAGCTATTTCCTCGACTTAAAATTAATTTGGTGATATTTTATCAGTGATGGCAAGTGTCTTTTTTGTCAAATCAGCGAGAGCACGTAGCAAGCGTTTTACAGGAACAGCTCTCAGGAATCACTGAAAACCACGCATTGAATGACTTGATCATTCAGGGTTAATATATGTTATTAACGCAAATAACGCGAACGAAGAAGAAAATAAATGGGGGTCAAGGTCAGCTAATGTGTTTTTTAATTTCAAAAATAAGTAACGCCTATCCCACATTGAGTTCGTTGCAGGCCCTCACCATGTATACAAGGAGTTGCCTTTGAACGAATCACATGAATATACATATATATATATATATATATATATATATATATATATATATACACACATCTATATATATATATATACACACATCTATATATATATATATATATATATATATATATATGGGTCGCGGTAGTCCAGTGGGTAGAGCGCTGGACTGCTGACCGGAGGGTCCCGGGTTCGATTCCCGGGCAAGGCACTCTGGGCACGTGCAGCACCACCCAAGCTATAGTGATTTTTCGGGTATCAGGTCTTCCTGTAAAAACCATAACCAGCACAGGGAAAGGAACTGGCCCCCCTACCCTGGTGTGTGAATTTTCACGTCGTATAGGGCTTAGTACTTGGTGATCTCTACACCTACTAAACCGACCTTCGGGTTGATTACTGTGTTTATGGTAAGAAACTGCGGGAGATGCCGCAAGAGTAACTTTTGACGGAGTCATCCGCTAATGTGCATTTCAATGCAACAATTTCCTAGTGTAAAAATTTAAGCAAATTATTTTCATAAGCAAACATCCGTCCGTCCTTCCCTCCCCCCGCTCTCCTCCTTCGTCCCCCCCCCCGTTCCCCTTGTCCCGCATCCGCGCAGCCTTCTCGGCCGTCGCGCCGCCCCCCAGGGTCGGTCGCCTCCAGGGCCCTCCCCCTCGCACCCGCTGCTGCCATCTCCCCCCCCCCTTTCCTCCGGTTCTTCTTCCTCCTCCTTCCCACGCGCATGCGCCATCGCTCCCGTCGCCATCACGAAGTCTACATGCCTGCAAACTCCATCATCACGAGCGCTCCGGTGGTTCGTGAGAGACCGCTAAACGAGAGCCAAAAGATTTCCTCCCCGATTTTCTCTCTTCTTTCTCCCCCCTCCCTCCACCGGCAATCCCCCGCGACCCCGCTGCTCGATCCTCTCCCCCCCATCTCACCTTGCTTTCCCTCCGCCTCACCTCTTCATCTCCCGCATCCAACTCTCCATTTTATTCTCTCGGATATCAATGTCTGTGTCCGTGTTTCCGTTCGGACACTGCATGCGTGGGATGTATATCGACATACGGAGTCATTAATCTTGTTTGTGAGGGGGTACACAAAGATAAATGGAAAGAAAGAAGGAGAGAGCGTGTGTGTATTTGTGGGGGAGGGGATTCACACAGTCACATCCCGTAGATGACTTTGCCATCTCTTCCCGATAATGTGTCAGGAAGGTTATGCCCGACTCCGAAGGTCCCTGCCAGTCGAGGGCCTCCTCGAACTGCAACTTCATCTTAGGGGGAGGAGCGGGAAGAGGAAGAGGAGATAGATAACTTCCTCTACTGGAGCTAGATTGATACCATTAAGCCTCATCCTCCAGTTTAAGGTGACAGGAAATATGGAAGTGGGAACAGCGAGAGCAATGAACAGAGAGAGAGAGTTATGGAAAAGAAGGAAATATCCCCATTTCTTGAGTGAAAAGTGACGTCTGATTTAGATAAACTAATCCATAGCCTTCCTTACGGTTATCTAATGAAACAGTTAATATGTTATTGCTAATATTTTCCTTCAAAGACTTAACTCAAATAAAACTGAGCTATGGAGAGGACGAATTTCGGGAAAAGACTCCACGTGGACGTTACGTGGACCCCATCTTCATGGACACCTAACGAGGGTGACTGAAGTTCGTATCCGCTACGCACAAGTACCCGCTTATGATCGACGTCATTAGTAATTTATGACGACGCACAAGGCAGATAAGTGTCTAATCGCGGGCACAAAGGATTAATGTTCTCTCGCGGGGAATTGTAAGTTGTCGCAGGCGATATGATTCAGAAGCAATGGAAACCCGACGTCTTCCGACATGATGGATCGGTTATTCCCAACTTGTACGCACCCTCACCCCGAGGCAACCCCGCCTCTCCCCCTTCCCTCCCTGAGGGGAACTTGGCTATTCTTGGCAATGGCAGTCGGCGATAACAAGCGACGATGAAACGGCGGATGGGAACCTCACGTGTCTCCCAAGGAATGCGAAACCACGCTCTCGGGGCAGGCAGGCGCTATCCTCACGATCACCGATTCCCCGCGTCCCTCGAGAAAAAAAATATATAATCGGGATTGAGCATGGAAACGGTCTCTTGAGCAGAAGTTACAGAGGACGCCGCAAAACGCTCTGATCGAGGAGGGAGAGTTATAATTTCATTGGGTTAAATGGATATGGAAGTATCTTTCTGACGCACACCGAGTGGGTATGGCCGCCCAGGAAGCCCTGGGCATAAACATGGAATGAGAATGCGAGCGGCTGAACATGCTCGACTGGTTGCTCATCCCGTGAAATTTAAAGCCGAGAACTGCATTCGACAATTTGACCAATAAAGTATTTTTTTTAGACGATGACTTTGATGAAGGATAAGATGATCTCCAGAAGAGATAACAGTTGTCCGAAAATTAAAGTGTGATAAGATCGCCTGGCAAAAATAATTTATTGAAACTAGGTGAAACGAGACGTAAAAAAAACATGCGATGGCTGTATCTTCCTAGATGTTGACATCGCATGAGCATGGTTTGACCATTATTTTATATTTGATCGACGAACCAATCTGTCGTTTTTTTGTTTTTGTTTAACTTTTATCCTTTCACTAGCACGTGGAATGGTGACAACCTGCGTGACAGCCAACAAGTCAGGTCTCAATATCTGTTCCTCCTAAATGATAGATAGTTAAGCACGGAAACATGGAGAGTGATCGAATCTTGCATTCAAACAAAAGAAACTTCATGTTGAATTTAGTAGCCAGAGGGGAGGCACATACTTGGAGAAGTCTAAAGAGCGACCAACGATATTCTGTGGGACGCCGATGGAAACGATTTTCCCCCCTCCGAGGTATCCACAGACGGGCGAAAATAATTTGAACGAATTTCACAATCGAACGCGTCCAAAGAATAAATCTCCGGCGAGCGTCTCAAATTCCCCAAAATAGGAAAGATACCCCGGTTCGCAATGCTCATTCGTCTTTCTCAAGAGGCGTTTTTTAGTGGAGCCTCTCCTCCTAGCCCAGTCACTCCTTGACTCACTCTACCTCCCCCCATTCCCACTGGCCTCTGCGGAGGGTAGGGGCGACTCTAAAGGGAAGAAGAATAAGGAGGAAAAGAGGTGGTAAGGGGGAGGGAGGATGGTGAGCGAATCTCGGCAAACATCGAGGGAAACTCTATTTTTTGCGCTTGTCTCTTAAAGGGTCGTGTGAAAGGCGGAAGGGAGCGAAAAAACGCGGGGACTCTCTCCTCTGGGAAGTGGGGAGTTGGGAGGATGGAGGTTGCTGTGGGAAGTGGGAAAAAATCGTGGGGACACGGAGGAAGCGAAAATGAAACGGAGAGTGGAGAGGGGACAGAAGAATCAAGAGGAACAGATGAGTGAGAAAAAGGAATGCCTAAATATCCGTCCATTAGAGTATTCGTGGGTATTGTAGCAGAAATTAATAATGACAATATCAAGTGCAACACACAAAACCAAGATAAAAAGGGAACAAAAAATTTGGACGAATTGTAAAGGTAGGGTAACCTTGAGAGAGAACTCAGAGTCGGGTTGTAATCAAATAATATACTGCTGCATTACACCTATTCTCATAAAATAAAATAAAATTAAGTAGCAAAAACACATCATTGCCGAAAACGATTCCAATCTTAAAGATTGGGAGGATATATGGGGATTGTTTTCGCTCTAGCGTAGTAGCACAGTCGAGAATACCGACCGAAAATATTAGTTTCTTGGGAGTTTAGAAAACCGGTGACAGATATTTTTCGCAAATTATTAAGGTCACCACACGTCATTGTCTAAAAAAGAACCCAGTTTTGGCTCAGTAATATTGCGATCACCACCGAGTTATACAAACTGTTTAATAGAAATTCCCCCGCAACTTCTATGAGAGCTATGTTAAAGACGTGATTTGAATAAAAATTACACCATGCGACCACCTAAATTTCCCACTACAGTCATGTAATCCGTAGGTTCAAGATAAACTAATGTCACATAAAAAATTTAATAAAAAAAAATTAATTTAAAAAATTAAACGAGACATATTAGACGCATCGGAGAAATAAGTATTTGCATGGCATAAGAACCCCACTTCACGGAAGTGTGATATGATAGCCATATACATGTAAGAAGATCAATAATTCCTATTATCATGTAAAGACACTGAAAATGCCTCCTAAATAGTCTATTAGGGGAAACGAATTTAATTTCAAAACATCAAGATCTTCCTAAACATCAGCGTTGGTGTGGAGGAAGAAGGATTACTACTTTCAAAAAGAAATAAAGGGTTTTCCGGAGAAAGTGAGAAATGGAGAAGGAAATTCATGGAGTAAAAAACAGAAGGGGTTAGGGGGAGACGCTGAAATGGGAGGTTTGGAGGTAAAGGGTGTGGGTGGGAAAGGCGGAGGTGTAGGAGGGGCAAGATGTGACCATACATTCCTGGAAAAGTCGAAGTCCGCATTTTCCGTCGCCGGGAAACTAGCCACCCGAGACGTGAACTTCCATTTTCTTGTTAGATCATCCGTCCTGCTCTTGACCAACTACGCCCAGAACCCCCGCCCCTTCTTCCCCCTACCCTACCCCCTCACCCTGCCCGTTCTATCCCAAACACCCCCTCCCAACTCGCACTCCCTCCTCTCTTCTGCTCCCATCTGCTATATAAATTCCGCGCGGGAGACAGGTGCCTCTGGGACAGGAGAGAGGAGGAAGCAATGAAGTTGGAATGAGTGAAGAAGTGAATGTTGAGAGTTGAAGAGAATGAGTGAGGGAATCCGCAAGGGGGTGAGGGGTGAGAAGAAGACATTTTTAAGTATGTTATGAGAAGAGATTGATGAAATGCTTAGCCCAGCTACGGGAACAGATGGTCCGAGGTCGAATGGGAAAAACTCGAATCTCGGTGCAATACTTCGGATTTAAAAGTAATTTGTCTATGGCACCCATCACAAACTGCAGCTTTAATTTAATAACAGCATTCCAGTGAACCTGGTGTTGAAAAGGTAGTTGAAATGGGAGGTGGAGTATAAAGGCACACGTAAACAAGATGATGGAAAGCGTGATAAAATGAAAAGATCTAAGGAAATATTTAAATGAGCGAAAATGAGAACAAACAACCGCAGATGATTGGAAAGAAGACAACATGATATAGAGTATATATTACATCGCCGATATATCATGCAATTCAACAACCATACCGCAGGTGGATTCTGAACTCGCACGATAAAAAAGTCGCCCTATGGGATAGTGCAAAACCGGACAAACCAGACAGGAATACCTGACGATGGAAGTTTTGTTACCGGACGCTATGAAATAGAAGTCCACTCTTTCCGTATTCGGAGAGAAAATCCCAACCGAAATACTCACGCCGCTGAGCAAAAACCCACAAGAAAGTCTTCGGGCGAGAGACAGCAAAGACGACATCCTATGGGGGGATGGAAGAGGAGGGAGGAGTAACAAGCTCTCATTTCCCGTGTTCGGAAACGAGCCACTTGACGTAATAATAAAAGAGAGGACAGCGAGGGAAGGAACGGTGAGGAGGGGGTAAATAAGTGGAGGACGGGGATGGATAGAAAGAGAGAGAGAGGAAGAGAGAGTGGTGGGGGAGTGGTGAGAAAGGGAAAGGATGAGATGGGAGAAATCGACAAAAACAAAAGGGAGGATGGGCAAGAAGGGAGTGGAAGAGAGAAGGAGACAAAAGAAAAGGGTGGGCAATTCCTAGATGGTGGCCGGTCAAGATGGGGAGGGGGAGGGGTCAGGGGGGTGGGCGTGGAAGTATTCCAGGGGAAGGGTGTGGGGATGGGAGGGGTTTAGGAAGAGCTGAGATGGACGCCCGTGAGAGCGAATGAACGACACAAAGGGATCAAGAGGTTGTGCTGCGGAAGGAAGGAGAGAGAGAGTGAGGGAGGGACGGGGGCCGGTGCGGCGGAGGGGGCGGGGCATCCATGTGTCAGGGCTGAATTGGTTCGACAGACTCCGCGACTTCGCCTTGCTTGACCGACGCGCGTTATTCCCTCCGCAACCCCACACTCCTCCTCCCACACCCACCCGTCCTTTTCATCCTCCGCCCTTCCCACATCCTCCCTCTCATTTTCTTTCCCCTCCCCTGCCATCCAATCCCCCCTCCCCGGCTCTGTCCTCTGTTATCCCCCCCAATTGTTTCTGCCTCGTTCCTTTTTAATCCTGACTCGCTCCGTGTAACTACGCGAAGCTTTAGCATGGGTAGGAGGCGAGGGTCTAGGGAGAGTGGGAGGGTTTGGGGATGGGGGATTGTAGAAAATCGCAAGTGCATCTTCCGCGCAAGAGGGAGGAAGAGAAGGATGCCTAACGATGCCGTGACGTCTTAATTTTGAAATTCCTAGAGGAATTCCTTTGAGAAAGAGTTTGCTGGAATAAATTGCTAAAGGGATTGGAATTATGGTGAGGGAAATGTTTTTCTCCTCTTCTCGACTTGGTTCTTTGTGTGGTTTCCTCGGATAGCTATCCTTATCCGAGCGACTTACCACACTTAGGGATCATGTTGGTTCCTGACAAATGTATAACCAGAGTGGCTTAAAATTTTTCAAAGCCATTTTTTTCTAATTTTAATATGGAACACAAATAACCAATAGGCATAATTTCAAGTAAGTCATGAATTGGGAAAGCCTGTTATAAATCCTCAGGACTGAAATAAACGTGTATCTAACATATTTATTTATTATTTTACACAAGAAAGCGTTCAAGGTGCAACTAATATGCTCAGATATATTCTTCTCAGATACTCGTACTTAGCAACGCTATATCTTATCTTTTGTATATGTTATAACAATAAGTAGGTAAATAAGTTGAAGCTTGTACTATCGTTAAAATATCAAAAGTTACCCTTTGGTAAAGTATCGCATAAAATATCCAAAATATCACAAAACTTTGATCCCAAAAGTACGTTTATGTCAGTGGATCATACATTATTTATGTAGAATTCAATTATAATCAATGTGATGGTTATTTAATAGAAAAATCGATAGTCACTTTTAGATTGATTATACATTTCACTAAAAACATCCAGAATTGCAATAGTGTTATTTATCATTAATTGGTTTCACAGACCCGAGGAAAAATAATCAAATCATGCCCCATTTTAGAGCGTATTATCACAACATTTTCCGACAGTATCTGGCAAAAATATTTATTACAAAAATCAGCTTGGAGCTGGAGCCACAGATATTCCTCGCTTGAAAAACAGTAGCTGGAGATGAAGGTCTGAATAAGACCACCGTAAATTCCTCTACGTCATTATGTATCCACTTTATTACATGGATTCTCTCGCGTGCCTTTATACGGCATCCCTGTGGTCGATTCCGCCGCAGATTTCTCGACGCAATTTTCTCCGCAGAGCTCGTGGCGTGGCTTGCTTCAAAAATCCCTTAAAAATTCATATACATGCGCAGGAGTAAATCTAAACACGTATCAAAGCATACGATATACGAATAAATATACCGGCAAAATGGGATCCCTCCCCGCTTTTTTCCCACCATATACCTTCCAGGGGGATAGAGGCAGCAGCAGCGTCCCGGTGCCTTTTATCTTTGGGTGGCAGGGAATAGTAATTGGTGCAGGTTGTCGGGAATTTATAATGGGACAGATGGGACAGGGGAGAGAAAGGGGAAGCGAGGTGAATGGGGCGGGGAACAGAGTTCCGCGACCTCTCTCCTCACTCCCGAGCAAACAAACCGGAAAGTAAGCGGAAAAAGGAAAAACAGGAGCAATGAAAACAAAAAGGAGGGGGAGAAGTGAGGTCCTCAAAAATTTAAATATCTATTTGGATTAAGCGGCGGCAATTAGGCGCTAAAATTCACCGTCCGAATCAAATCGACTTAACGCGCGTGAGTCCTGCTTGGCGTCTATTTTTTCCTTGCTTACACTCCCTCCCCTCACTCCTGGAACCTTTTTATACGGCGCAGCTTCCTTTCCCTCCTCAAGTTCCCTGACCTCGGCTTCCTCTATCTGGATCTTATTCATCCGCTGTCCGTCAACCCCACATCGCATCAACCCCCTCCCCTCAATCCTTCTTTCCTCCCTCCCTACGCCATCTTCGCCCTCCTCCGGTGCCTTCGTCTTCTCTCTCTCTCCCTTTCCTTCCTCAATTCCTCGCCTACCCCATCTTTCACTCTTTCTGACTCAATCGCGCGCTCTCCACCCCGCTGGAATGTGGTCCGAAGGAGTGACTGACTCTACGAGAGAGAGAGAGAGTTGGGACCCATGGGGGAAAAAAGGAAGGTTGGTTGGCTGGTGTCGGCAAGGGGCGAGGGGACCGGATAGGATAGGGAAGAGGGTGGGCAGAGGGGGGGGGGGCAGGCGGCCGGTGGCGTTGCTAGGTCATAACTCTAATGGCATGAGACGGAACCCATGAAAAGATGCACGTAATGATCTCAATGGTCATGACAGCCATCGCAATGAAAGTGGGATTTTTCACTCGGTGGGGGGATGGATGCTTTTGTCCGATATCCCTCCCCACCTTCCCAACCCGTAAAGGGCTCGCTAGGATGTAACAAGGCATTTTATTTACTAGGGTATAAAGTTTCGTTCCTTCCCTCCCCCGCCTCTCCGTATTCTCGGTCGGATAAAAGGAGCACCGTAAAGCAGGGTTGGGGGAGGCCTCTCTATGAGGAAAGGAGGGAGAGAGTGGGAACGGCGGAAGAAAAACCCTCCTCCCGCTTCTTTTACTGCATCTCCGGGCTTATAATGGACTTGTCACGTAACGGTAACGTCTTAATATTTGATTTACTCCCCATCACACCCCCCCCCCTCATTGGTCCTTGCACCCTCGTAACTGTTTTTCCCAAGAATCCCCAAGTCCCCTGCTCCCGTGTGATGATTGACAAAGGAATGGGTAAATGCGCCCTTGCTTGTGGGGGAATTCCAACTTATGCCTCCTCACCGACTTCTGTACGAAGAGAAACTGTGCTCGGGTCACTTGGAACTTGTCTTGGCCGTAATCTTTTTGATTCAAGCATGATTCTGAAAAATATAAAGAGAGAGGTCGAAATCGTGGTATCATTTAGACTAACTAAATTAGTTATATCCCTTCACTCATATTGTGAGTGAAGGGAAACTTCAAAGAGAAGCCTGTGCATACCTTACTCGATTAGTGTGAAACAACAGAATAATTTACAAGGAGGTTGTGATTCATAACCTCCTTTTTCCATCGGTCATCTTAAAGTGTAAATAATCAAAGTATTTCTAAAAAAACACATTTCAATCTCTTAAATTTGATAATGTGCACTTATGAAAGGATTGGTTGTCCTTGGTTAAAAAAATACTTTGCATGAAGGCGCCAATGAAATGACACAACGATGGGTCTAAAAAAATTCTTCTCAAGCGACGCGTTTATCGAGCTTTAATGGCTGTATTTGCCAACTAGTAAAGAGTGAAGACACAAAATGAAAGAGAGAACTATGGATGTATTAAGTATGCAACCACTAGAGGGGTCAAGAACCTTCAACGCCCGAAATATCCGATGGCAATTTTACTATGGTAATAAATATTTTTTTCATCCGACTTCTCCAACGGGAAAGATAATAATTTTGCTGTGGCGTAAAGTGAAAGCCATGCAAATCAATGGCCCTCTCGGGATTGCGGGTGATCGTCCTTTGCGAAATGGGATCCGGGAAAGGAAGAGTTTCACGGCCTCTGCCTTCGTTTTCCGCGACGGACTAAGAGTGCGTTGCTCACCTGAAAATCACACAGGTGCTCACCCACTTATAAAATAATGAACGAAATACGGAACGGACTGAAAGGTATGCGACACTGTAACCAAGGATTATCGCGATTTCGGGATACTAAGAGAAGCATAACGATCGATCTCTACGAGCGAGTGCGCTGGAATCCCTGCAAAGTTACGCTAGAATATCACTTGTTCCCCGTGAATTAATGAATTTTAGAATTCCGAGGCAATTGAGCACTTAACTCCGTGAATTCGTTGCGTTTCGTGCCAAACACTTGATCCCACAGGACACCTTTCGCTCTCTTAACTTGTTTAAGAGTTCATCTCGTACTCTCCTCGTCATAACATGCCTGGAGAATAGGAGGAAGTTAATGATTGCCTTGTTTAACATAAGAGTAAATTAATTTTTAATTTTTGGACCCATTTGACCAATGGTTTCCTGGGTCCACTTTTATTTTACTTCACAGTTAGTTGGGGATTCCTTTGAATCTTAGTTCCCCTTTTTACAAACAATAATGAGACATAAGGAAACAACATACATAACAAAACAGACAAAAAGACAAAAATAATCAGACATAAGGAAAGTTTTTCTAAAATTTTAACATCTACAGGTGCTTATATATGTTGGGAGTCAAACTAATGATAAACAATTCAAGAAAAAAAAATCACTCAATAGACATATAGAATACATTGCTACATTTTACATAAAATTTTACACAAAATATTTCCCAGTTAGTTCGCTTGTTGTGGTTCACTATTTGCTGGTTTTCTTATTGCAAATTTTCCGAGCAGGTTATTGTTGTTCTGTAGGCAGAATGTGATCATTTCCCTAAAGCTCGTTAGCTTCTCTTCCATATTGTTCCATAAGAGTTGCCGCTCTGTCTCATAGTAAACACAATCCTCCACTCTGTGTTCTGCTGTGTCTTCTTTTCCACAGTTACACAGAGGGGTAAAACATTTCCCTATGAAGTTTAAGTAGGAGTTAAAGTTTCCATGTCCGGTTAACACTTGTGTGCTTGCTGATGTGTGTTTAATATTTAATTTAATCCGGTCATCTATGTTCGGAAATATACGGTGTGTTTTCCTTCCCTTTTCTGTTCTGTTCCATTCGTCGTTCCATTCTCTATGTGTTTCCTGTCTCAGTAGTCTTTTTAATTTTGATATTTGTACTGCATTTTCTGCATCTAACGAGAGGTTGAAATACTCTATATTTAATTTTTTCCTCGATTTGTTTATAGCAATTCTTTCCCAAATTTGGTATTTTAGAGGTGGAGTTGCAGCCACTATACAGAGTGCGTCGCAGCTCACGGTGGAATAGCTGTTGCACATCGCTATCAAGCAGGCACGCTGTGTCTCCTTTAGCTTTCTCTCGAATCTTGCGAGATTGACTCTATGGGACCAAATTTCGCACCCATAAGTGACAATGGGTATTACTACTCCCTCATAAATGTTTTCCATCGGTTTGAGGCCATATGTACAACGGCAAAGCCTTCTTATGGCACCAAAGATAGTCTTAACCTTCGAGCAAGTGTAGTTCACGTGAGGTTGGAAGGTAAGTTTATCGTCTATGTGTATGCCGAGGTATTTAAAGGTCTTCGTTCTCTTTAGCTGTTTCCCATTGATTTTACATGCCGGGTTTCTTAATATTTTTGCTCCTAGGGTCATGTATTGGCTTTTTTCTATGGATAACTTCAGTTTGTTACTTTTTGCCCAGGTTTCTAGGATAAGTAGAGTTTTCTCCGCCAACATTTCCAGCTCTTTTCTGCTGTTTCCAGGGATAGTTACTGCGATGTCATCCGCGTATTGTGCCTCATTGTTTTCCTTAAACAAATATACCTTTTTACTCTATGGTTTCTAAAGAGGGCCATAAACTTTGAGCTAACAATATCTTTGACCTTGAAAACTACTATACTCCTTCCCAAAGTGCTAGCAATGAAATTTGGTATGCATAAAACTAAGGATTACCTAGCTTAAAGGAATGAATAGTTATAAAATTTTTAATTCTTATAGTTTTGAGAAATAGATTCCATGCTTTAATAGTAACACAGTTGAAATTCAGATGCATGCTTGCAATTGTGTATTACTTTAAAATATCGCTCACACATTTTAAATCAATCGATAAAGAGTTGAAAGAATTGAATTATATTAATTAAAATATTTTCGAGAATTTTTGAACTATTTTCATTTATCATGGTTTTGGCATTTATTCTTGCGAGTGATTATTCTGAAAATACCAGCTAGTAGCTGAGAATCTGTATACTTAAATACCACGAGCTACCAATTTTCAGCAATCAGAGCGGATGCTATTGAAATAAAAAAAAATTACCGGATAATAAGAAGCAATCCTTAATCCATATTTTTTTTCTTTGAAGGTAAACAACTCAGTTGATTTCTAGGTCAAGCGACGTTTGCCAGACAATCTACGCGCTAGCGGACGGATGGTGTGATTCAATAATTCATTTAAAATATATCCAAGCAGGGGAGCCTGCCAGAGAAATAATAATACCAGTGTTTACGACCACAAATATTTCATCGAACGCAACCTTTGCTTCACGGATTTATATAACACCGAAGTTTTTCTCCAAACGGCTTTGTCAAGGAGGTCATGTCGACTTCCCCATTCCGAAGGCGACAGAAGTGAGACGTGAAACATGAATATCGTCATCGTGACGAATCACACTTTGGACAGTCGGGAAAATAATAGCCTCTCACCCCATACTAATCCGCGACTCGTTTCGAGTCTCCTCAACAGATCCCATAGGAGCGATGCGAATAGACGAAAAGATACCCCACAAGTTTCCAACGACGTGAAACTGGGAAATGCCGTTTTTTTGGTGGCATTAGGTACAGTTCGCCCGCACCCATCGCGTCTCGGAGTACGTCGCGAGACTCGAGAATATTTTACATGCGCGACATTTGTGGATTATCCTATTGACTTCTTTCTTCCTAGTTACCCGTGCAGGCATACCGATCAAGGCTCTCACTTAACTCGCTGCTCCCAATAGATATTATTTTTCATAAATGTCATTATTTATCTCGGCTATATCAGCGCGAACGTGTCCGAGATACCCTCGCCTTTCTACCGCAAAGCCCTTGATATAATCTGATCGATGCTTATGAACCTTATCTTGTTAGTGGAGAGTCCGGCAAGGTAAACAAAACTCTTCCATATCTCCAGCCGGAAGTTGAAGGTGAAGGACGATGGCTGCGAAAAACGGAACGTCGAAGCCTATTGCGTTTCCCCCGGGTCAGGGCCCTAATAAATCGCCCGCGTCTGCTGGCTCGCCAAAGGGGCTACGTCCCTCAAGGCTAAATCCCTCCCCTCCATGACATAAGCTCCGCCCGTGAGCCACTCGGAAATAGACCTCACGTCATTTACCTCCTTGACGATATACATATAAAAACTAAGATAAACACGAACTTCAAATTTGCTCGTCACTACGGTTCATTATGGCGACGGCATTTGCCATAAATTTGTCCCAATTGAAGGACTACGACATTCACGTAAGGTGCTGCGGGTATCAGAGTGTAATCCACATCTTACTATGCCAACGCCGCAATTTTAATGAAAGTAAAATATTCCTTCATTTCCCCCCCACAGTTTACTCATTTGCATTACAATGCACTCGTCGTGAGAAACCTTAAGTATTATCACTGCACTCTCCTTTGGAATAATGTAAGCAGTTTCATCTCGCAACGAATCGCAATTTAAAATACTTTAAATCGCTGATTAAAAATACTGATTTCAGTATGGTTGTGCAATTGCAACAGCAGTTTCCACCATTTCATCTCCCGGAAAAGAAATATTAGGTAATGAATGTGGATTTACAATCCGTCTTTAAGTGAGAATTTATATAAGAACATTCACTGCAATCGCATCATCCTGCTCTTCATTTAATTCCCTAATGTGAGAGGGAATCATGCCAAAACATAATATATTCTAAAAGTTTTCTCTTTTTGCATCGCATATTCACAAGTATGACATTCCTTCGATACACAAGCATTCGGTACATTTTAACATCTGGCACAGATTCAATTAGTTTTAGCGGGCCATGCAGCATATACTTGGCATAATGGTTATGCGCGTACTGCAGAATCAACAATTGAAATGCATGACTGAGTTGAATATTTTTGTAATCCAACAAAAATCTGAGTTACAGAAAGCAAATTAACCTCGATTCCAGCCTCCCAGTTTAAATTATCCACTTTCAAGTAAATTATTAAAAATTAATAAATTAAGAGTGATAATATAACAATGCCATTCGGATCTCTTCTGCAAAGGATCTTCGAAAGAGGAGCAAGAGAAATAAAAATATATACTTCCAGTAAAAAAATCGGCCAAAAGATGCAAAAAAATCTAATATTTAGCATCCTCAGCTGAAAAATTCCTCCATTGTAATCCGCATGAAAACAGGGAGTAGGTAATGGCTATGCGTGGAAAGAGAGAACGAAGATGAAGGGGGCGTGAAATGACCAAAGCCTTGTCAAGCAAGTTTAAGAACGGACAATATCAAACGTGAAATGGAACGCAATTTCATTAACAACCAGTGTTAAATTTTTGAAAAAGATATTTCAGATTGTTCGACACTTTCATAGACGACATGAGCTTATATTCGGACAATACTCTACCAACACGCGTGGGCAGCCTTTAGCGGGTTCTCATTGGAATGTAAAAAAAGTACTAATCTGCTTCATTATTGACCTTTTATTTGAGATGTGGAAATTTGAATAGGCAGGTTTTCACGAAAATCTGGTGAAATTACGTGCCTATATTCAGAATATAATTACATATATATATATATATATATATATATATATATATATATATATATATATATATATATACATATATATACACACACACACAAACGTGTGTGTGTCTGTGTGTGTGCATAATCAATGGCTATTACCAATTTAAATTCTTGGCAAAGTTATATGCTGGCGAATAATTCTGTCGAGACAGAGTAATGACTTAATTCGTGTGTATATTGCAGAGAAAGGATTTCCTTGGAGACTCAAAACATATTGGCTAGTTGGAATCAAATACGTTAAGGCAACAAGACTGGCAAGGATCTAGAGATCCAAGGCAAAGTTTGGTCATAGTTAATGTCTTTACTAAAAGATTTCTCCATGGGAACATTAACTACAGCAGTAAATTCTCGGTGGTGTTGGATTAAAACACGATATTCATCCTTAAAAGTCGAGGCTGGAAAATGGAAAAAGTTTTTGAAAGAGCAAAAATAGAAAAAATGAACTGGTCACAATGCGAAAATTTTCTGAAAAGACATCCTGAGGAGTGGCAAGCAGAATAAGTGACAAGATAGGGGACAGCGAAACATACCTTAGGACCGGATGTCAAAGACACGCCCTTCGACGCTGAAAAGGAGGAAAGCGGGTGCTTCGTCCGCCTTCTCCCCTTCCGCTCCTCCCAGGACACAATATTTTCCTCCTACACACTCACGACACACGGAGATATGACGACGGGAGGTGTTTGAGAGCACGAACAAGGAGTGGTGCCCGGTTACCACCCCCGCGATACGCCGCCGAGGACACCGCACCACACGAAAACCAGACGCCCACCAGTTTTGCCTCCCGGTGGATAGGACCCGGGAGTATTCTTCCCATAAACGCAGGCGAAGTATCAAACGAAGGCGATCAAACAGTACGGAGAGAGGAAAAGCCGTCACACTTTTCGGTCACAGTTCCCAGTGAGCTGGTCTCGTATTTATGCGTGTCTGTGAGTGAGTGCGTGTTTAGGCCAGTCTAGGTGTTTCGGACAACAGCGGGCGGGAGTCGTCACTCGAGAAACAGAATACTTCGTCAAGAGAACGAACGCGTTGAGGATCGGCGCCCTCTTGTCCGAGAGATGCCGAAGGACTGGGATGGGCCTCTATGATGTGAGATGGGCGGGTCTGCTCTCGTGTCTCACGGGATCCCCACGACAGGGCCCCGGCCGTCGCGCGGGAAATGCGGTGAGCGAAGGGGAGGCGTGCACCCAGACACGATTGCCGGTACCAGTGCGCGTCCAATCCCGCCGAACTCCGATGCCCGACTGAAGGCGGCGACCGGCGCGCGGTGGGAAGAACACGCGAGACGTCGCCGACCTGCCGCCGACCGACTGCTCGCTTGCCAGCCGAACTCCCCACCCCACCCCATCCGTATTCCCGCCCCTCCCCTCACGAGCACCGAGGGCTCCTCCGCAGCACCTCCCTCCTGCCACCCCTTCTCCTCCCTTGACTACCCCGCGAGGAGGAGGGAGTGGAGGAGAAGAAAGATGGAAGAAGGAAAATGGGAGGGAATGAGGAGGGGCGACGGTGGTTCGAGGTGGAAGAGATATAAGAAGGAAGAAGAAGAGGGTATCGGGAGGGGGGGGAGAGAGGATGGTGGGTGGGTGGGTCGAGATGAGAGACCACGGCGGTTTTAGTTGTGAGCGAAACTCGTGAGCCGAGGGAGGGAGAGGCAAGAGGGAGAAAGAGAGAGATGGGAAGGAACAGGGGAGAGGGTGGAGAGGAGCGGATTTGAGATGGGGAGGATAGGGGTTCCATCTCTTCCTCCCCCCTCTCCTTTTCCCCAACTCGAGGGGTAGGTATGACTTGGTATGAGGGGCGGAGTGGCCTCAGTCGTGTTGCACGCGGAGGAGATGCAAAACGCTGCTCCCACCTTAGGAGTGCGAGGGTCGGGGGAGGTCCGGGGGGCGGGGGGGAGAAGAAGGACGGGCGTGGGGTCGTTTGCGGTGAGATATGTTGGGATACACTGGGAAAGAAAGGAGAACTCACGCAACGTATTGGGAGAAGTTAAGGAAGGATGGTGTATCCGTGTGTGTGTGTGCAAATGGAGAGAAAGCATCGAAGCGGGTTTAAACGAAGAAACGGGTCTGTATTTGGCTTACGCCTTTCCACACTGACATTGCTGACTCAGGGCATATCACTATCCATGCTTTTTAAAGATGCACGGGGTGAAATATAATAGAGAGCGTGAACTTTTAATGCCATGGGATATACACAAAGACTGAAATAAATACTGTGACGCGCAATTCACTCTAGAGGTCACACATACGTTTTATGTAAGCTTAAAAAAGTAAGAAAACAACAGAATTTTTGTTTTTTAACCAGCATACAATTTTGAAAGAATCATATATTTAGCTAAATATGACAGCTGCTGAGATTTATTCGCCCAGTGTTTTCAAAAACATGTGGTTATACAAGGTTTATGAAACAATATAAAGATTAGTCAATTTAATTACCTGAAAAAACGATAGATATATTTTTGTAATGAATCATTAGGAAAAATATGTTAGTCAACATACGGAGGAAATATGAAACGAATGGAAATGGTAGAAAATTTTCGCTAATGTAATCTGCGATTAATTATTCTCTCCGCCTCTCCGATAAGTGTATCTACGAACATCTTGCATATAGTATATCAATTGAGTGGAATCCAGGAATTGGTTCATTCAAGGTACCAATAATATAAAACTTACGAGTAGTTTATACCTAAGATGAAAAAATGTTTTGAGTACTCAGTGACAAGATTTTTACTTTTAAATAAACATGAATATGAATAAATAAATAAAATTATTTTTCCCAAGTAATTCATAAAATTTCAATTTGTCATCATATTGAGGAGTAGCCAATAAGGCACGTTTTCAGAAGAATGATAAAACTAATTTCAATAAAATAGGTACTTAGAAACACTATTTATATTGATTTAAAAGGTTCATAAAAATGTGGCAAAGTTCAATCTTCGAAGATAGACTAATTTAATTTACGACTGAGTGAATTTCCGCATCCAAAAATAAATTATACAGCGTGAGAAAGAAATCTTAAAGTACTGACAATGAAAAACTTGGTATTAGAATGGACCCGCCTAGCCCTAACGATCACCTTACTTGGTGTGTGACCCCTTGAACTTTGACTATGTTCAGTAAGCACGACGCACACGCACGAAAGCCCTGCGTTATACTTGCTGTGTTTCAGAGAAAGTAAGAAATGGAAGAGGTGTGGGCGCTGAAGGAGAAAGGGAAAGATGCCTGGAAGCGTAGGGAGATAAGTGTTTGATGTGATGATTTGAAGATATCCTGGAAAAGGGGGAGATATGGAGACCAGAAAACAAGGTACCTACTAAAGGGAGGAATAAAGGTGAAGTTAAGGGAACGCCACCAAGGGTCAAAGGGTTGATGTCTGTTAGTAAAGGACAGTGAAAGGCAGGAAGAGAGATCGTGCAGGAGGGCAGAGAAGGTGATGCTTTGTAAGATTAAAGTACGTTTGGTATAGAGCAAAAGCATTCAAGGGGGATAAAATGACAGGGAAAGATGTGGATGAGAATGAATGGTCAAATGTTAAGACTTGCAAGACCGGCCATGAATTACGACCAGGAATGAATTCAATCCCATTCAATCATATCCGTTGAAATATTTATTATGCGCTGCCTAAAATCTATTTATCTACGTTGTTTTTATGCTTTGAGCAGACATTTTTAGATGGATTAGTTTATTGATATACATATGTAGGTGAATCTTATGGAATTAGTCAAAGATTTATAATTTTCTCCACGTTTATAATTCTCTCTTCATGTTGTATTCTCTTCAATGATTTTTAATGTAAACTTATAATGTGAGAGAATATAAGGAGCGGCGAGGAATAAAAACCTAGACAGGAAAACGTTTCCTAGGGTCAAAGGTTTGACGCCTGTTAGTAAAGCACAGCGAGAGGCATGGGGAGAGATCGTGGAAGAGGGCAGAAGGGGTGATGCTTCATAAGATGAAAGTGTGCGCGGTACAGCATATAAACCTTCAAAGGTGTTGGAATGACATGAGGGAGGAGTGGATGAAATAGAAATAATGGTCAACTGACAGTCTGTGTTAGGCGGACAAAGAACTAAAAACCAAGCATTCATTTAAATAGACGGAAACTTGTCTACAAGTCTCTTTCCAGGAGATCTATTCAAGACTTCCAATGATTTTCATGGAAACCTGTCTCGATTTTCATGGAAAATGCGGCTGCTTTCTTAGGATTTCCATGGAGGGGCTTTATCATATGGCAGGTAGATTCGCATGAAAAACCATTTTTTTCAACTCCTTCCATATGATATTGATGCACATGTGTGAAACAGGACAGTTAGTAATATGGATTCAAATCACTATGGCATTATATTGCGCTAGAGGATATATCCAAAATGTACTGACGAACGAAATAAGATTCCAGGGAGTTTCTGAGCCCGCGAATGTAAGTCCAGCCCAATTCGAGCAAGCAGTTTTTAAACATCAATTCCACGATCTTCATTTATGCCTTTTACTCTTAGCGAAAGAGGAAAGTACATATCAGCCTCTGATCTTCCCGGCAGCGTGTTATATTTAAACCCCAAGGGGGACCAGAACGGTAAGTAAACTACTCCCTCTAGGAATGACGTAACTACCGGAGTGCGGGCTCCAGCTACGAGGGCACACCCCTCGGTGCTGAGCGAGGGAATTGAAAACGCGAAATTAGAAGAATGTGGGCTCACTTTCTTCTCAATTTCTTTAGCCCGAGCCAATGAAAGGGTAGTTACGCCACTAATCTCCCCCCCCCCACATACTGACCAGTAATCAGTGCTCCCGCCGCTACACTTCCCAATTTCGTGCTTTCAGCGTCCAAACGGCAAGGCCCTCAGCGGCAAGGCGCCCATAAGTCGCGACCCCAATACCAGAAAGGCGAAAAAAAAAGAAAATAGTGCGAGGGGAACGAGAATATGGGATAGCATGAGATTATGATCGCGCCCTCGTTTTTCTGCGCGGGCCTCCTCCTCCTTCTGCTCACGTTCCCCGGGCCTTCCCCCCGCCCGTTCCTCCTCCCCCGCTGCCCATCCTCTCTCTCCCCTCTAAACATCTTCGAATTCGTCCTTTTTTATCCTCATTTTCTCCCTCCCCCTTCTCTCTCTCTTTCTTTCCCCCTTTCGCATCTCTCCTTCTTCATGCTCCCCTCACGCACCCCCGTCCGCCCCTTTTTATCGGTGCTTAATGGAATCGGTTATGCTGACCTCTCTCAATCACCCCTTCTCGAGTCTATTCGAATAACGACCCTTCGTTCCCTCCCCACTCCATTCGCTATCCCCCCTCCCCGACTTTCCCACCGCTTTCCCCTTGTTCGACGGACGCCAATGGAGGGGTCGTTAAGGGCCATGACTAGCGGTTTGCGATGAATACATCCGGAGCGTGATTTCGGAGGGAATCGAACCAATGAATGATGGTTGCAGGTCTTCGGGCGGGATATAAATACGCTCCACCTTATGATCTCGCGGATTCCCTTCGCATAATCAAGTAGGAAAATCGATATTAACTTGTTTTCGGGCAAACACCCCGGCAATAAATCTTCCAGTTCACTAGTACATTAGGCCGTATGAATTTCATTATGCGGTAGCAACAGGATATTAAAAGAAATAAGGTCGCTCCTGGGCATCTACTTCCGGGAGAATTAAGCCTGCAGAACCACGTGGTTTCTCCTTACAATTGATATCGTGAATACAGTGCCATGTGATAAATAACGCGGCTGAAAAGCGAGCTAACTAGTGAAATAGCATTAAGCGTTTTATAGATTGAGATGTATCAACATTTATTAATTCTTATGCTCATAAATTACGTTCTTCGACCGTTCCTCTTCACTTTCGCCAAATTACTGTTAGTGACGCCAATTTTATTCAGGTCGAATTTCGATCCATTTCATCCATTACATATAAAATAAATAATCAGTAAGTCTAGCTTAAGAAATGATCAATTATTACATATCGGGTAATTTCAATACTACAGAAAACATATCTCAAAATTTGATATTATCTGTAGCTTTTAATTCATTTAATTAAATGAAAAAGTACAATGTAATATGGAGCACGACGAGAGATATTCCTTTCACAGTTACACATTAAAAAGCCTTAAACATACATATTCATAAAAACTTAATTGCATCTTCATGAATGCATAAAAATCAATATTCAAAGTGTCATGAAAATGGATACGAAATATCGTTCCTTACGATAGCGGAAGACAAGAATCAGATCAAAATTAACATGAGTTGAAGACCATTAACAATTAAAACCATTTAAGTGAGACAGTTCACTCCATGTGCCCCAGTGGATTACCAACTCCATCTTCACATCTGGGAAAAACCCAAGATAAAGGCGGCGTGAGCGAATGATGCCTCTTGTACTCTGATGAGATGAAGAATAATTACTCTCCCAGACTGCCTTAAAAACTCTAAATGGTTGGAAAGCCACGGAGCAGCGGAAAAATTAAAAGAGCACGAAAATCGCTCGTATAAATCTTGTGCAGTTGGGTGCCGCCCGAGGGCGGGGTCTGCTTGTGGGGGGGGGGAGAGAAGAGGGTAGAGAGAGGAGGGCTTGGCTTGAGGGGGGGCGGCGTTGAAGAAGGGTGGAGGATGGTGAGGCGGTGGAGGATCGGGGCGATATTCGCCAGGTCTCTCCTGAAGAAAATTGAGAGCTATGGGGGGAAATAATAACGCACTTCAAACTCCTTGCTTACCGTTTTTAATCGATAATTGAAGGTTAGCTTTGGAATGCCGGAGAGAACCGAACTCGCGACCTCTTAATCAAGTGGCAGTCACGTTTCCCGCGGGGCTACCGAGGTCGGGAGGGATCGGAGCGGTGGCGGTCGAGGGGAAGGGCGAATCAGATGGGCCGAAGAAGATACGGGCGGAGGAAGGGAGAAGTGGGGAAAAACTACGAATAGGGTTCACATGGGGGGGTGTAGGGACGAAAGAGGGGCTGCGGGGAAGAGAATAGGGAGAGGGCGAGGATGAGAAGGCATGGGCATGGACGTTGGGGGTAGGGTGGACGAAGGAATTTCGAGTGGACGACGGCCATAAACAGCTGATTGAGCGAGAATACCAGGTTGATTCTTTTTTCTCCCATTTAAAGGATGTCCGGCCCAGGTTCGATTAAAATTAAACGCTGAAATTTCCGAGAAAAAATTATACTGAAAGCAGGGCGCTATTCCTGAGAAAACTATCGTGGCGAAAATTTTGGAATGAGCAAGTGCACCGACAAGGAAATAATCGAGCGTGATTGAAAATATTAAATAGGAATGTGGAAAACAAGATCTGCGATCTGTGAAAGTAGGATGTGGAAAATAATTATATTTTGATTTGCACTGGATAACCATAGGCAAATGATCACTGTGAACTGTTATTGAGATTTCTTGGGTTGAACTCCATAGCACAGTCCGATTTCTTCTGACTCAGCCAAGGAAGATATGATTTTAAAATCATCTTGGAAATGTAAATAATAACATATTCGATATAAACTCATGACAATTAAAATAAATAACAGGATGAAAATACCTCAATGCCTTTCTCAAAGGTAGGTGAGATGATAGGTGAGATATGCTCGTTAATATGAGCAAAGCAAGACCATGTCACGCAATTTCATTATGATTTTTTTGATTAATAACAAATTGGCAATTTTCCTCGAAATAAAATTTATTAATGCGACCGGTTACAATGCAAATACACCATCTTCGATGAATTCACATTGAAACCGGTCGCATTAATAAATTTTATTTTGTGGAAAATTGCCAATTTTGAATTAATTATGATATTTCACCGTATCACGCCTGAAACGTCTATTTTTATTATGATTTTTTTAATCTAGAAATACATAACCATCGAATTTATTATAACGAAAAACAAATAAATTATATTCAGCGTTAATATTTCAACATTATAATTTGAAATCGAAGAATAAATGATTTCCTAAATTTAGAGTAGATTTTCTAAAATTAAATTAAATTATATCCAATACATAGGGGACGACTCAGTCAAAAGTTACTGCAGTGGCATCTCTCGCTATTTCTTGGAAATTATATCCACTTTGAAACTCGATTACGAAGGAGCGGGAACGTTGGATTAAAAAAAAATTATTTTATATTTACAGAAATATTTTCCCACCCACTAATATGTAATCATGTTAAAATATTAAGTATTATATTTTTCTTTACCGTCCATCATTTTCCATTTTTATTTATTTCATTCTCATAATTACACTATAATTATGTCCAAACAAGCTTACTATTATCATATTACTATTACTTACTCACCGATACACTATTTTTCAAAGCATTGGATTTTTCTGTACTAATTAATAACCGCGACCAGTCCTTCATAATTTCAATTATAACGACAGATGCTCTACTTATCGCATATTTTTCTAAGGACGACAAAAATAAAACGGTTAACATACTTCAAGTATAAGGAAAAGGAGGTAAAATATAGGTGATTCGTAGACTTCTCTAAATGATGAGTGCATGCACTGCGATAAGATGCAATATTACAAAAGACTATTGGAGGAAGTTAGTTCTGTAGGTGTGGTCGTCAACTCATTTTACAGCAAACATTCAGAAATGATCGCAGAGAGACGTAGATAAAAATGACATGATTGTTTTAGAAGAAAAAGGAGAATATCAAATAAAGATACGAAAATCAGCATTCAGGATAATTCCATGACAGAGAAAGCTGAGACGTGAGTCTGCTATCAAAATATTTGTAAAGGGTGATTCATGGCCATAAACAAAAATTCACGATATTTTACGGCCGTGTTATTCTCGAAGGTATGACGGATGTTAAGTACATTGCGGGACAAGAGTATGAGTAAGACAAGAAATAGCAGTCAGAAGACAAGAAGTAGACGCAAATTGGCCGAAGGTTTTCCTCTCGGACTTCCTGCGGCCCCGCATTCCGAATCATTGACGCAGAAAAGGGTGATCCTTTTTCTCAATATTTAAAAACTCCACTCGGCGACAAGATGACGACAAGCAATGAGCATGGCTACGATGAAACAATTGCAATACTAAAAGTAATTGGAATTCAGTTTCTTAGCTTACGACATTCGAACCGTCAACATTAACCAAGAGGATGACAATCGCATTACAGTGTAACATATACACACACATGTTCAAATCGCATTTCCAGCGAGTAGGTTTCAAATCAGATGGCACGTTAACCACAGGAATAATAACGAAGAGAGAAGTAGCCGGTATGCTAGACTCCTATCAGCATCGGTATCATTTTATGAATCACCTATTCAATTAGAATAGGAATTTAGCTAGTAATTTTCTGGTATGGTTTCGTGTATCTGTGTTCAACCTTGATAGAAAAATTGCTGTGCAAGAACCTGGATTGCGTAAGCAAGCATTCCCTTATGTGTAGCAGCGTTGCAGTAATCAATATCAGGCCCAGGAGAAGTTAGTCCAGAAAGTTTCAAAGAATTCATATTAATTGTTTCAATTATTTTTCTTCGCGACACATTAGCAATTAATTAATTTTCTTGGAATAGCAAAAAATTGGGCGTGCGTATTTATTTTTCATAAAAATGGAAATCAGTTCATTATGAGGGAAAAATAAACAACCAAGGAGGCTTTTCCCTAAAATTATCCATTTACATTGTTTCATAATTCTATTTTTTGCATAATCAGTTGCCCAATAGCCCAAAATATTAGCTGGAAATACGAATAAAATCAATTTCTGGATAAATCAGCAGAAAACTAAAAACATAAAACAGTTATTTCATACACATCTGAGAGTAGAACTAAGCAGAAAAAGTAAAGCAGTATAGAAGGTTGAGACGCCATGGATAAGAAGTTTAGGCATGGATGGTATTCAAATAGGCGTTGAGAATATCATGTATGCAGATAAAATCCTAGTGATCAGTGCTTATCAAAGAGCAGATTAGATTATGATAAAGATTATCAATAGGCAGTCAACCTAATGAATATCTTACGAAATTAACTGTTCCAATAGTATAAATCAGTAGATTTTTAAAACAGCTGGTACTTTCGCGGCATTGGTTTTTAATTTCGACCTAAAACCAGGGTCGCTGACGGACAAGAATTAATGAATGGAAAGCGTCCTCGTTATGAACACGGTGATCGGGATGGTGCGGTGGCTAACGTACTGGCTTCCCACCGAGGGGGCCCGGGTATTACATGTATTATTATTTTTGGTTTCCAGGACCCTACTTAAGGTGCTTTGTGGAGGGCACTTTGAGTGAGTACGCCGTCCGTCAAATGGGACGTTAAGCTTCGGACCCCTTGGCGCCTTTCGTTAAGAGTTAGCTAATGCTAACGCTGGGTTACTCTCTTCCCGTCATCCTCTCCTGCCCATTTCTAACGGTGCAAATGACTTCAGCAGTCGATCGCCTCCCCTAAAACTACTGTTCGTTATGAACACAACATACACATACATAACCAAGGGTGTATAGAAAAATCCTTAGAGAATGAAAATGTATGGAGTGTTGGTAAAAATAAATTCCAAATGTCTAGTCATCAATGGGGAAACATGAAATCAAATTCATTACGGTGAAGGTTAATCAGAATTCGATTTTGACTTCCTAGGAT
The DNA here is from genome assembly GCF_022747635.1 of Hetaerina americana. Lineage (NCBI taxonomy): Eukaryota > Metazoa > Arthropoda > Insecta > Odonata > Calopterygidae > Hetaerina > Hetaerina americana. The sequence continues at coordinate 676,581 of NW_027287128.1, forward strand.
TGTTAAATCGTGCCCACTCATCGAAATCGCCTGTGTTTCTTGTCAGAAGCATAGATAGCGACGAGGCTCACGATAAGCCATCGACATCTTAAACAAGCGAGAACTTCACGAGCTCGCGAGTTGGCCAAGTCCGTGTCCAAGGAAACGGGAAAAGAATGAGAGAGAAGCGGAACTGCGAGAACCTAGTGGCGCGATATCGGGGGCAGATCGGATGCATCGGCGCAGATTAAGCGGCGGCCGACGAAGGCGGCACCTGAGTCAGAACAATCGAAACGGCGATTCTGCCAGAGTGAAAGGGAGAGAGAGGAGAGAGGACTATTTTTTTTGTCCACTCCTACGCTCGCACGGATGTGATGCCCGGACACGTGAAGATGCGGACTCAAAAAGTCTCCTTTTCCACCGCTCCGGGCCGGACCACCTTACGCGCGCATCCACACAGCACGTCCCATCTAGCCTCCTTTTACCTCCCTCCTTGCCTCGACCCCCGGGCACATCCTACCGGCTCACGCCCCAATTAACCCGGCACCTCTCCGTCTTCAATCCAATGCCCTGGTCAGTGGCGGAGGTAAGAGGTGTAATCACTTAGCGAACGAGTTTCGCGAGTGAGAGGGGCATGATAGTTGGTGGTTGATGTATATTGTACCTGGAGAGAGCGGAGAGGGAGATCGGGAGGGTGCTCGAGCCCGCAATACAATGAGAGGAACCGAGAGGGAAGGAATCCGTGGAGAGGGCAAGAGAGATGGGGTCGCAGGCGAGAGGGGGGAGGGTGAGGAAGAGATTTGGGGTGGTAGGGGGAATGGGAAGAAGGAGGGACCATGGATAGCGAAACCATTAGCGAGCGAAAAAGATGCTCGGAGCAACGGCCAAAACACAGCAATCTGGAGCGATTTCATAAACGCTCAGTTGGGATTATATGTCCTGCAGGGGAGAAGCATTTATATTTTTGTACGGGTGGAGTATTAAATTAGTCCACGAAACACGATTAACCCGAGAAAAGCATTAAAATGATGACCTTCTTTAAGGTGCCGGGAAATTGTACGTTTTTGAGGTCATCGCATCAATGAATAGCTGTGGATGGTAGCTCATTTACAGCACGCTCTTTGTTATTATAATGCGAATTTATTATCACCATCTCTTCGCTGTTAAAATTGCGATTAGTGTAAAAGTCTGTAAAAGGAGAGGGTTATCCTTGGGAAGCAAGTCTTCAACCCCTCACAAAGGAATTGGGAACGGGTGGAATGAACTGAATCTTTGCCCTGAAGCATGGTTGTTCAATTTATGACCAAGGAACCAAAGTAGGTGTATGAGTCACTGCTATGACTTCGCCAGTCGTATTTTGAACTTCCTTTCTTTCGGGAAGAGCATACAGTATACTTAAAATACACTTTACGGTATTTAATTTAGATATAAAAGCACTAGAAAAGATTTCATGAAATTCGTACTTGCAAGGAAATTTTCTCCATTTTGTTGACAACGAAAAAATAATATTGAAGAAGTTACTATGAATTAGTACCACTTCACAACAATAAGATAATACAAGTAAAAAAATGGCAAATGTTTATAATTCGAACGCCAACTTATTAGTTGGGTTCTAGATACATGAGGGTTAAGGCCAGGAAAAGAAATAAACTCATGCCAAATCTACCTGAACCGGCGCTCTGAAATTGAAATGTTTTAAATAATAGTAGATTTATCCATACATATTTTGTATTTAAAAAATTTCATTGCTTGTATTAATTATATTACAAAAAGCCAAATAGACTGAAAAATCCCGGAGGAACACTATAAAAACTTATATGAATGTCAATAATGAAGACAAATTTTTAAGTTGTTAAATTTAAACCAAGGACGACCTTTAGAGATTTAAGTTTTCCTCATAATTGACAACTTTTCAAAAGTTCCCTCAAACGGTGTTGCATATTCATGGCGGAATATTCAGTAGGCAAAACACTAAGGTACTGATTACAAGTACTGTATTGCGATGACCTATTTGATCCTAATACGCTGGATTGTTAAAGATTCTCAACAGTTTTTGTAAAGTTCATGAGAAATAGCATTATTAAAAGTGCATAAAATACTCCATTTAATTCATTTGCTTTTAATTTGCTTGATTTTCTCTTAATATTTCTAGCGAGTGATAGCGAATCTTCAAAAAGAACATGGATTTTGTTTTGATTACCTCACAATATTTATCTTCAGTATCATCTCCTTTACGACATTACCCAAAACTCAAGAGTGAAAGTATCAAATTAAGAAATGAAAGCATTTTACGTGAAATCTGAATCGTGGGGAATATTTGAACCACCTCAATCCTTAAGTTTGCACACGTTTTCAACCCAATATACACATTTCTCACTTCACACAAAGTCTCATTGTCATTCTAAACAAGAGAAACAACTCAATAATTCATAAACGACGGCATTTCTATAAATTCCTATTCATAAAGGCAAACAAGTTATTCACTTACACGATTCTTTTTGACTGTCATGTAGCTGTGGCGGCTATGCCGAGTTATTTCGTGAACATACATCCATAACGTTCAACGATATTGGGTTATTTGCTCCTGCAGCCCCACAATTACTCCAAAGAAAATAAGCCAATTATTCACACTGAAACACTATTTTTTTCAGAAATAATATTGGTAGAAATGTAATGAGTGGCCCTTAAAAATAATCTATCTCCCTATAAATTAATAAAGTCTGTATACCGTAGTCATGCCTCGCATATGTTAAGAAGTGGTCGTAATTACTAACGCAGCCAGAGATGCCCAAGCCGAGACACCCCGGTTGCACAATTCCCATAAATTCCCACCAATGAACCTCACGCGCGGAAACATTTAACAGAAATTGATAATTTCAAGAGATAAATCGGTCCTTCTCCGTCTCAGCATGGAAGCAAAGCGATTGCCCTCCCCCCTCCCGGAATGAATAGGTGTAGTAGAGGAGGGCCCTCTTATTTCTGCCACGGTCTCCCAACACCCATCCTCCATTCTCATACGCACACTCCCGCTCGCCTCATGTCTAAGACCCCTTTTAATACTCCCCCCCATCCTCCAACCTCGGTCTAAGAACGGCGTCATCCACCCCGACGGAGAGTTTATGATGGAGGGCGCGAAAACTTACGCATCAACTCACCTGCTCGTTATTCCACCGTCCTTCGGATCCACCGCCGACGCCACTTCCTTCCACTGGTAACACTTCTCCAGACCCTTCCTCCTCCTCTCCCTTTCCGACATCTCCGTTTCCCTTGCACTTCCTTTCTGTTTTAGCGTTATCATGCCCTCTCTTTTTCGCCTCCACCTTCACCTCGCCGGACGATGCAAGACTTCCCTCGAGAGCGACCCTCTCGCTCCCCTCCCTCCGCTCCGAGCGAGAGAAATTGCATGGGTCTGTTACCGCCAAAGAGTAAGCAACACAACAGATGTGGGCTTGACTTGTTTCAGGTGACGAGGATGACCGGTCTCTTACCACCACATTGGTAAGACCATTGAATATTTAAGTGGTCGCAAAGAAATACCCGGATAAATTAGCGACGGCGTTTACTGTTTTTGTCGTTGAAGCAAATTTTTGAGGTAAGTTAACAATTTAATTTCAATTTTGGCAAATCGTAAAATTTAGTCCTTGCAGTGATGCGAATAATAAGATAAATAACCAGCAATTTGCGATATTTTGCCATAGTATTGCCATTCAAGCTTATGCTTGCAAAGAGAATAAAGGTAAGAAAAAAATTGGCGTCATCTTATACAAGCAAGAAAAATTAGCATAGCGAAAAACGCTATGCATTCATTTTTGTCTCAATTCGCATGTCTCAGACCCGCATGATCAGTTATTTAAAACGTGCAGAAACATGATTGATAAATAATCGAGGTTAAACATACGTATGGTTATAACTCAATGGTTACCGCGGTCAAAAGGAGATAGAGGATGTAGAGAAACGGAAACGAGGATGTGGCTGGATGGAGGAACGGCGGTGGAAGAAAGATAGAGAGGAAGTGCTGATGGCGGCGGCGGGGCGACGGCCATAAGTCACCAGGAGATCCAGGTAAGAAGACGGGGGAGTGTGGGGGAGGGGTTAGTCGACGGGGGTCGGTGGGGAGTGCTGGATGGGATTCCGGGGACTGGGATGAGGAGGTGATAGAAAGGGAAGAGGAGAGCGAGAAAGCAAAATCTTCGGTGGAAAGATGAGAACTATGAAGGAATCTTGTGCAGTCGGAAGACCCGAGGCTGAATACATTGTGAAACGTACGAGCGATAGAGGGAGTGCTTAACTGAATGATTCGACAATATTTCATGACCGAAACAAGGGTTGCGTGCAAGAATAGAGCGGATACCTTTGACTGGGATTTTACTAGTCTTCAAAAATCTCTCATAGATGATCATTTTGTTTCGCATAATACAACGATTCAGGTACAAGTAATACTTTAAAAAGAGGTACAAAAGCTCATATTTAAAAAAATTTAGAATAAATATAATACAAATATTGTAATTATAATGTAAAATTTAAGCATAAAATATTTCACGGTGTAAAAATACGCAGTATGATTTTTCCACTGTAAAACTTCTCATGTTTGTGCGCACACCACAGGCGACTCTGCTAAAATTACTTTCGCGAACATTAACTACCGTTTCTTTGAATAAAATAAGTTTGCAAAATTTTTCAAACAGTTTTCCGGGTAAAAATAAAAAAAAACTGCTTGCGCAACGACTCGCCCCTGCTGTCCGAGAATAATTTTCGGTAACGCATTATTTCGGCGTACTTACGACACTTCTATTAATAGAGTCTGTAAAGTGGAGCCGGGGTTCCTAAGCCTGTAATGTTTTCGTCGGAATGACAATATTGAGAAAATTCTATGTGCATATGCAGAGTTTGGAAAAAAATTCATGGAGGTTTAATTAGGATGAGTAGCAGAGCGTTGGTTGGCATTCAGGAGAAAGGTAAGCCAACAACAAGGCCGAACCCTAAGTTTCGGCACCATATCCATACCCATCCAGGACTAGTACTTAAACCTATCTTCCCCTACTTTGAATCTTAAGCAACCTTATCTTTGATAGTATTACATCCACACCCAACACACACCCCGCAAGCCGCCGCAAGAGCGTGTGGCAGGAGGTGTTAGGACACGAGCCGTTTTTGCATAAATATTCACCTATATGCACATAAAAATTGGGAAATTTACCCATACATAAACACATACCACACTTGCACATATCCACCTACATCACGAAATAATGGGTGTGTTCAAGCGAAGTTCTGAATTATCCTTTTTGAATTTAGAATTTTGGGAGTGGTTTTCTGATTTTGTTATAATCGTGAATCATAGGTCAGCTCATTCTAAATTTTAACCTTCCACCATATTGTGTACACGCTACAGGCAAGCCCCACCTCGTTCCTCACAAGTTGGAGATCAGAGCGGTTGCTTACTAGCAGATGTAGAATATCAGATGTATATACATATAGTACGGACTTGGCCCTGCTGGAAAGAACAACTGATGAGGGGGAGCTAGAGGGAAAGTAGTCGCTTTGGCGATGGACTGAATGGAGGAAAAAGGGAAAGGGATAATGTGAGATGGTAGGGTAGCAGAAGACATGGGAATCATCGAATTTTCAATTTAGTAAGAAAAGAAGGAGGGTGCGGTATGTGACCGGGATTTATGACCGTTGGCACCTCGGTTTTCTTCCTCTATATTCCCGCGCCGCAGAAGGAAGGAAAAAGGAGAGCGATAGGAGAAATGATATGAGGTAGGAAGGGAACCGACGAAGAGGAGAGGGTGCACAGAACGTAAGAAGAAATCCTCGGAGGCATTCGCCTCTCCTCTGATTTGGTAGTCATTCCCCCTTCGCTTCCACCGAGCATTGTCTCTAACATGTACTGTTCCCTCACCCCTGGGTACCTACGCACGTCCCTCTCAGCTCATCCACTCAACTCCCCCGGCACGGTAGGTGGGTACCCAGCCCCGACAGCCGCACAAATTATAAGGGGACGGAATAAATACTCGAGACACCTCGAATTTCCTTTGTCTCCGGCTTTTTCGCACGTATACACACATCCCACGTTGTCTCCAGCCTCGGGAGGTGGATGCGGAGAATGGGCGTGAATTGGGAGAGTCGCAGTTTTGGCACGCGGAGATTTCCTGAGGCGAGAGAGCTATGTTTCCCTCTTTTTTGCTTCGATCCGTGCTGGTGAATTGTTAATTACTAAGAAATTCAGTGAATGCTGAAAGGAAACTACCCATAGGGAGATACTGACGATATGGCATCATAAAGTAATAATAACACGAAAACACGGAATTGGGAGTGATTCGCTACAATCAGAAAAGTCATCGCAGTCGGAAAGATGGACCGTAGATTGCTCGACTTTTCACGCACTATATTCACTAATATACGATGCGGATCAATGAGAGAGAGAAACGTTGATTATATCGTGAAATTTAGTCTTGATGCACAAATCTTTTAAAGAAAATGTCCTCATGCCAACATATTTTGCTAGTCTTCAGGATAAAACATTCTTATAACCATTAACAGAATAACTTTCGGAAATACGACTTATTCGGAACTTAGAAAATATAAAATGAAATCCTTGACCAATTACTCTCACGTGCCAATTTTTTGATACTGACCATTATTTACCATTATCAAACATTACGCAATATTTTTCTTCAGTTTATCGTAGGAATAAACATAGCTTATTGAATATACTTGTGAGAAAATATTTTTAAAATTTCATTGTGATACTCTCGAATAAATTACATCCATATTTGAGGATGCGATTGCAAAAATAACCTAAACTAACATACGGGGCACACAGGGTCTATAACCTGCACTAATGTCGTGAAATATAAATTCAGATTATAATAACAAATCGACTAAAATTTTACTTTTTCCAATATTATACAAGGCTAAAGGAGAAGTTAAAGTATTTCTGTGTAATGTATCTTTAGTAAGCCCTTTACAACCCTGCTTATACTCCTTGCGCGTTTGTGATTTACCACCTCGAGCTGCCGCGAGGATAAACAAATACACGCCTTTTACGAGAGAGAAATAACTGAGTGCCCTAGGAAGAACGGCGAACTAAATTCCTGGAGACCGATGAGCCATTTCACTAACGCATCCACTTACAAAGATATTCACCACTCGCTCTCATGTGTGGGAGAGCCCAGTCGAGAGGAACGTCTTCGAGTGCACGTATCAGTACTATTTCCCCATTCAAGTGGAATATCAATATTTATCCACCGGTCGTATTAAACGTCGAGACTAACGAAGGCGATATGGGAGACTCGGGCTTAATAGCCTGGACGTGGTCCAAGATTAAGGATTGAGACCCCGGGCTAAGAGATCTTTATATGGCGGGCGGGGGAGGAGGGAGGGAACGGCGGGTGGATGCTTTATGCGACGGGGAGGGGTGCTGGGACGGGGCAGGTGCGCGCGGAGGGTGTCTGTTTCGAGGGGGCACCACGATGTGCGTGTGTTCCTCGGTGCGCGCGCGACGACTTGGGGGCTGCGGGGCGAATGAGGGAACTTGTATTCACAGAACGCCGCGATAACTGGGTATGTATGCGGCGAGGGAGGAGTGAGAGAGACGATGGTGCGAGGCGAGGAGATTGAGTGGGGGAAACAGAGGTATAAACGCTCTAGGAACGATGCGAACGTGAAGGGAGCGGGCGAAAATGATAGGTGTAAGGCGCATGAATACGAAGTGAAAGAAAACCGCCCGGGGAGATGATTATTCCGCTATGTTTGAATTTTCCGCTCTAAGGCGTTGGAAAAACATGCATCCAACCAGGGCCTGAGGTATTTGGAAACAATTTTAAAGTTTACCTTTACATCTAAGAAAATGTTACTCCCAGAATGAACACCACGGATGAGAGTTTCGGAAAGCAGAACTACTTTCCTCAGCTCTTAACCGGCATATTTTTTCTTAGTTTGATTTTATTAACACGTAAGATAATTGAACATTGTTTACAATGATATGGCAATGCAATGCGCAGCCTTCAGATTCATTAATAGCGAGAGTAGTGCGTCCAAGAATTTCAAGTTACTCCTGCAGTAGTCAACCAAGATCGTAATTTTCGTCATAAAATATTTTGTCGGAGAGCGGATGAAATGTGTCCTCTTCGTATGAATACGAGCGTTGTATTAATGTGCGTGAAATATATTTTTAAGAAAGAATTTAAATGCCACCACGCAAGGGTCAGCCTTTCACCTGGTAATGGACGCCTACTGCATGCAAAATTTGACGCGGAAATAAAATCCACGAGTGATATGGAAAATATGAGCATTCACATACTCCTTCAATGGAATGGTGAGCTTATTTATCGGCGGAATACGTTCGACCTCCCATTAATTATATTCTACAATTAATTCTTTTCAATCAGTTCCAATGAAATGAATGTACGTTGAGGAGAATTGAGTATTCAAGAGTAATTATAATAATTGACGACTTAAATGAGAAAATTTGCGACAATATTTTAAATTACCACCTATTGTAACCATGTTACCAAATTTACGTATAGTTACCATTTAGCTAGTGAAAATACTTGCGTCATTAGGTAAGGAATGATCAATGTTTTTATTTCACCTATCATGCACCAAATTTCATATTTTTGAAAAATGAAATGTGAATAAGATCTAGAAATGACAAAACTGAATTTATTTCATTATAAAAATGTCGACACATTACGTTGAACGAACAGAGTACAATGTTTCATTCCGTCTCAGTGATTTAAAGAGGCAAAATAATTTTTTTGAATGCCAGGAGTCAAGGACGATAATTTCTTTCAATTAACTTCGATACCAAATTGATTTAAGAAAATGAACGAGAATATAATAAAAAAGGGATACAACTAGCGTACCCGCCATAATATAATGTTAAGTTTAATGAAAATACAATAAACATTCCATGTTTTAGCGAAGGGCGTGAAATACAAGAAACAAGAGAAACAAGCTGAGGGAAATTTTATTCGGTTCCCAAATTGTTAAATAAGAAGCGTTGAGGCAAAATATCAAATGAACTCCGTCTTTAAATAAATGTTCCAAAGTCCATGATGTTGTTGATCCACCTTCAAAAACGATGAGCTCAGAAATCAACGCGGCGTGGGGTGGCGCGGGGTGTCTGAACTACACCCCGCTCTAGGAATGCGAGGGTTAACGACACGGACAAACGGCTCATCAATCCGGAAAAGGAAACCTTTCCCCTTTATTCATAGAATTTGTGCGGGCGGACGCACGACAGCCCCACGATCCCGCGGCGACCCGCCGGGAACGTGGTCCTCCACACAAACGTCTAATCAATTTCAATGGGTTCCTCTGCCGCTCGCGTAACGTAACGAACGTCCCTAAGCGCTCGCACATAACGCAAGCAAGGGGGAAGCACACGCACGCGCACCATCCACAAGCGCGCACCTACCCAAGAACACAAACAAAACCTATCAGTGCCGGAGCACGATTTCAATAGATCGATACAACTTTAATCGTTCCCGTAGAAAACGTTTTCAGAAACAGTGCCCACGAATCCGTGAAATATGGCGGATATATTTTTATTCGGTTTTGCTTTATGGTCATGGCTCGGAGCCCAAAACAGCCACCCAATTATGTGTGAAATAACAAATGGGCGGGCGAAGGAGGAGGAAAGGGCGGAGGGAAGGGCTTGAGGGGTGGAGGTAGGGAGAGGAGGAACAGGGGGAGGGGGGCAGCAAGGGGGGAGGGACAGGGTTGATTGCAAAGAAAGAAGCCCACGGCCGAAACGAAAGCGAGCTCTACCTTAGCCCGGTCCTGCTGTCAATCTTTGTGTGTTCCCAGTCCGTCAGATATTTGCGGACGGAATAAGAGCATGTTTCATCGAGATAAAGTCATATAATTTTCGAGGATAATATAAATCAACATTTTGATTTTAATTTCTAAAATTACGATAGTAATAGTTCGATTAAGTTGAAAGCATTTTAGTTACACAATAATCGAAATGATTACGTGAATATTTTCGATTAAATAAAAGCATCAGTAGAAAAGAAGAGTTTAATATCTATGAACATCGATTAATCGTTGAATAAAATTACGAAATAATTTTTACCTCCCGGATATTTTTCTGGGTTCATAAAATCCGCGATTTATAATTATAATAACACATTCAATCAAAACTCTGAGACAAGAAACCAAGAAATAAAAGAGGGAAGAAACAAGAGGGGTATAAAGTGTTTAGCGGATATGAGAGTCCAGAGGGGAGTCGCACGAAATAAACTCAAGTGCTGATGGCTATTCAGTGTTAACCATAATACACGCACCTACGCATAATTGGTATGGAATTCCAATCTGAGCTACTAAATTCCTCCTTCTTTCTCGACTTAAAACAGTTGTAGAATAAACTAATCTTGAATATTCCAGGAAACAGTACCAAATATGACAGCCAAGCCTATCAATTTTAATCTGTGACGAAAAAAAAACACTTTTACATGCGATCAACTATTAAGTCGAAGTTAACAATTCCCAGCGGAAGCCTAACCAACACCGTTCTTTCAATCCACCCATAGACTTCATGGGGTGTTAAAGAAAAGGCGGGTTTCGAAGCGGGTCGGGTAGGGACGCGGGAATAGCAAGTCAGACTGTGAGGAGTTATGGCGCGGGTGCATGGGGAGGCCCGGGAGGGTGGCTTGGAGCGAGGGGACGGGTTGGCGGGTGTGTGGGTGGGTGAAGGCGGAGGGGAGTGGGATGGGTTGAGAGGGCGGTTGGAGTGGCGGCGGTGGGCGTGTCGGCGAAAAGGATTGTTTGAGAGCGCGGGAGGCGTGGGGGTGTGGGAGGGGGAGTGAAGGGGGGGCCGGCTGAAGGGTTTTTAAGGGCATTGTCACGATTTGATTCGTCCGCGCGCATCTGCGTCGTCAGGATGATTACGCCCATTCTCACGCTCCGCAAAAGTATCGCATGCGCAAACAATAACGCGAGCAACGCACAAAAGGAATTAATTCCCCAACGGGAAGTGGCGTCTGGCGGTTTTGTTCGAGATGCGAGATTGGGAAAACCAGGAAATAAGCGAGCTATGGTTTTTAATATTCTCCCGGGAGTGTTAAAGCATTCGTGCAGAAGATCGTGACGTGTTCCTCATCAGCGTAAAATCTGCCACGCTAATTAATTACGTGACGGTTATAATTAATTATGGCACTCAAATTTAAGGGAATTAAAAAACTCACCGGGCATTCTATAAAAAGCCCTGTTTTTACGCTCTACTTTGGGCTCCACCGGTTGATCCAAAATACAAGATATTATATGGACCATCAAAATTTCCGAAGCCAGAAATTGGTTTCTTGCTCCGACATAATTAGAACTATATGCGTCCCATCAATTACGGGAGAATAATTTCGAGAATTCGTTCATGTGTAAAGATAGTGAAGGAATAAAGAGCAGTTGACAGTGACGCACGTAAGAAACTAACATTGATACTTAGCTCTAGTTCTGTTTTTCAGGGATAAATAATAAATGAATGACGAGGTAACTCAGTTTCTGACTATATTTTTCTTACATTCTTCATAATTATTGGAGGGAAATGAAAAAAATCTGTACCTATCCGGAAGAATATCACCTAATAAATTACTTTTAGCATAATATCGGAAAGTTGACGAAATATTTGATGCCAGGTTGATCAATTTTAGAATTTTGCTGGTGCTACAGACCGGGATATATTGTTTGTGATTTTCTAATAAATCTCTCAATTTAAAAGACAAAATGAGATTTACTGCTGCCCACTAGTGAAAAATTCCGGGCACGTATTGGACTTGAAATATCTGTTTGCGAGGTATTCTTAAGAGCTACTTCACCAAGAATATATGTAATTTTGCATTACTTCCCCAGTAGTTTTACATTAGAACTTTTATAATGCTGAGCTTGAAGAAATTCATGGCGAACATATCGTATTTTTGGTTCGATCTCTATGCTAAATGCCACTTGGACAATTGGTTCTCAAAATTTTAAATGACTCCAATTATAGCGAACACTTTGTAAACATTTGACTGAATCTTCCAGCTACTGTAACAACGTTAATTACGTGGACATTTAAACAATAATGAACGCGCTACCAAGACCATCAACAGAGGGCTTTGGTTCCGGCGAATCTATTTTTTCATAACCCCTTAAATAATACCCACTGTAGAACTTAAAAGTAATCAACATGCACACGCGTACATACTTCATGCCCCCTTTAAGAGCCCAAGTAATGTTTACTGGTGCCCTCTAATTTCCTTGGCCCTAGTTGCACCACATATGGTGAGTGCTGCAACAAGAAAATAGACTATCCTGGAAAATAACTACGAAATTGATGCTCATGGCGAGTCCTTTACATTAAAATTCATACCATCAACATCGTTTTCACGTTTAAGGGCGGTTATTCGAGTAATATCAGGAAGTGTAAAGTAAAATTAAAAAGTAAAAAGCAGTAAAACACTACGTTCTCTTTCATAAATGTATTGATAATGACAAAATATGACGAAATTTGCCAAATCACTTCAATTAATTTGTGAAATCATGCTTAGTATTTTATTCCGACAAGATTAGTCTGTCTCACTTGCTCATGAATGCTTTCCCAGATGTTAGAAATAAATACATTTAGCCTCTAAAAGAATAATGGCCATGTACTTATAGATCTCGATCCCCAGAAATCTCGATTGTGTACAGTTACTACTAAGTAACCACCATATTTATATATAATTTATAGAAATCATCATAGTGTGTGAGGTTGTCAAAAAGGAAACCAGCTAGCGTACTAGTATGAAAAACATCCTCTTCAAAGTTCAGGAGCTCTGCTCGGTATAATCTTTATAATCTTGCACAACGAACTAAAGTAAACGCTAATGACGGGGCTAGTCGGAAACCAGACGATGTATCAGCTAGCTAAATGTAAAAACAAAAGTTGACTTATAAAGAAGACAAATTCAAAGTGATTTCGGGAGATGACGTAAAAGTGACTTTTACGGGAGCCATCCGCTAATGCGCATTACTATAATCATTCGCCTTGACCGGGATTTAATTTTTCCGCTTTAAAGTTTTTGCATTGTTATTGAGGAGAAGTTTTTTATGAATGCCAGGAGAAACACAAAGAAATTAACCTACCCGAGTTCTATGCAAAGTCTTACAGAGGACAGCCAGCAAATACGGAGGTGGTTCAGATTTGTTCCTATTGCTAATGGCAGTTGCTTACACTGACTATCACGAGCCGTACTTGGGTGCAAAGCTGGAGATCACTGCAAGTGGAGTATGTTGTTCTTCGAATAGTACCTTAAACTGTGGACCCCTTGACGTCATTCGTTTGGAATAGGCTGATGCCGACGTCGGATTTCCATCCACCCTTCTCCCCATTCTCTGAAAACGCCAACCTCTTCCAAAGTAACCACCTAATGGTGGGTACTTTGGTGGTTAAGTCCCAATACCTACTGCTGCTTAAGTCCTTAGCTGTCGCTCGCTTCCCCTAATAACTACTACTACTCTCACCGAGTGGCTTGGGGTGCACTTATTTCCACTTGTCTCCAGAAACTAGAGTTAGCAGGGGAAAAGCCGAGCGCGGGAGTCGGGAGGTGGGCATGAAGATGAGTAAGAATGGGAGAGGTGGGATAAGGGCGCGAGGGCACGAAGAGGGTGAGGGACGGGAGAAAAAGGGCCGGCCACGGCGGCTCGTGATCGCCGAGTAAGAGCAGGAAGCGATGAGGAAGGGAGGGACGGGATGAAGGTGTCGTGGGCGTGTTACAGAGGCGTCAAGATTGGTCGCAGATTGGACTCTGGGTACACGTTCCCACGGAAGGAGGAGAAGGCGGCGTGAAGGGACCGGGGGAGGTTGAACGGAGAGGGTGTGGGGAGAGTAGACTGAGGGGGGGGGGCGGAGGACTGGTTGGAGGACTGCTCTGCCGGGAGCTGCGGTGGTGAGCGAGTCGGATCGGTGCGGCTCTTACGGTTTCGACCCTGGAGACGATGCCGGTCCCTCAAATTAAGTTTTTTGTCCCGGGCGATTGATTCCAAGAAGGAAATATTTGGTTCCAAAACCCTTTTAGGAGTCAGGTGAAAACATTTTGCGGTTCGATTAATAATGGCCGCTGAACTCGGGCAAAATGTACTTTTACCGGCGTCCCGTGGGAACTTACCAAAGCCCAGGGTAGTATTATTTCCTTTGCATGAAAAGTTCTACGCTGCTATGACGGAAAATACTATTGGTAATGTGTTAGAGACCATGTTTTAGCAAGTTAATCATTTGAATTGAAGAATTGAGTCTTCAGAATTTCTTATTAATGACTTTATAAAACAATACGCAATAATATGCAAAAAAATAAATTATTTAGAAAATCTGCAAACAGCGATATTATTAAATGCATTTATAACAATAGCGACACACAATAGATTAAAATTTTGAAGCCCATAGGTATTAATTTTAAAGGCTACTTATTTTATAAAAGTATAACATTTTCCCTTCTGCATACGACACAATTTAATAAAACGGGCTGCACAGACTTTTGTAGAGAAACGGAACCATGAATGGTAAACATTGAAAATAATGCAATAATATTTTAAGGGTTGTGACCATGTATAGTAGCCAATTTATTTCTGAATATTTTGACAAAAATACGAAATAATATCATCGGGTTTGCCAAAAAAAATCATTATGCCACCGATTAGTTTCTTTCACCAGTCATTTTTTTCATTTCTTGCCCTCTTCACAGAATAAATTTAAAATGACCGCTAGAGATTCAAGAATTCTTGATCTCAAAATTAAATACCTCGCGATTCTTGAAAAATACACCCATGTACAATGCCGGTAGAGAATAGAACAAATAAAAAGATTGTGTATGTTAATTTAAATGAACACCATCATAAATATATTAGTTTTTGAAAACCGTTACTATGGTTTGGTTTCAAAATTTAAATTGTGATATTCCCTGGAATCATGACTGTATATGAATGAAAAAATGAGAATCATTAAGAGAAATAGTTCTTATAAATAAACATTAATATGAGCCAAATGTAAAGATAAAAAATTCCACCCACCATCCCTTCATTAATGAAATTAATGATAGCTAATAGAGCAGGAATTTTTGGATACGGGTCAATGAAGGTTGTTATTAATGGACAGAGAGTTTGAGGAACTGAAACTGTAGCCCCGGAGCGTGAAAGAAATACTTCCCATTCATTCCATTACAGTGAAAAAACAAGGGCACATGTTTAATGGAGGTCATTCCACACTTAAATACTCCGAGAGATGACTGAAAGCTCCGGATCCTGTAGCGCACGGTCTCGGACGAACGGAGACAGATAGAAAAAATACATTCATTCAAGGAAGCCTCCTACTCTAAGTGGGCAGAAGTAGTATCACGCAATCCCTCCCCACCAACAACCCTATTCCCGCATCCTAGGCGTAAAAATGAACCAGAAAAACACTTCAAACAGTGCGAGCTTTATGAATGTTCAGTAGCCATAAGGCCTTGGATGGAAAAGTAACGAGATAGCTTAAGAGTACACAGGGCGTAGTCCAAATGAACCAGGCGTTTACGTAAAAGACTCAATATCTGTATTTTTTGCAATTGTGGATAAAAACAAAGAGGCATTATTTTAACATCTGTGTATGGTGTGAGGTTCTACATGGACTTAGAATTTGATAAATTATGAAAGTGGACATATCAGAAATAAGACCAAGCTCATTAAACACCAAATCCTAGAGAACACAGAAATCAAATTACTCCGACTATCAGGGACTACACGAAAAGACAGGATAAGAGGTGAAAGCATCAGGAGATGGTGTTTAGTGGACAATATAAACGAGTGGGTAATATTACGAAAGAAACAACGGAAGAAAAATAAGCTGAATGACAGAAAAAAGGCTAGCGAAAATAAACACAGATATATAGTATGTACCAAAGGTAAACACAGAAGAGGACAACCTAGAAAGTGGTGGTATGGCTATTTAGAACCAAGCTGAGGGAAAACCGAAGAAAGATCAGGTAGCAAGGCTGTTACAAAAAAAAGAGAAAGAAGATGATGGTGAACCGAAGAGGTCTTAGAGGCATTGATGTGCTGCGGGAAACGATGGATGAAAACCGGATGGTCTGAGAAAATGTACAAAACTCGTATCATAGTCAACTCGAAATGTCAATGGATGAATAATTAATGTCAAGTGCATTGAGTCATACAATAATTGAGTATCAGCGTTTCGCATTTCTTCTTCTTGGAAAAGTTAAAGGGGCGAAGGAATTGTTTTAAGGCAAGGGGAGATAAAAACTCCGCCGCGTCTGGAAAATAATTAATTTCCATCTATCCCCGAACGCACGTCATTTTTCAGGAGAATTTTAGCCCCCCCGATACTTCCCCCGCGTTGCAATCCAAAACGGGAAAGATGGGAAAAAATTGTCCGCCTTCTCTCCCGGTTAGGACAGATGGCAATCACGTTGCACAAAGGGAAATGAAAAAACATCAAACGACGAAAACAAAAAAAAAGCATCAATATTATCTTGGTGCATGGGGACGGGGAGGGGGGAGCAGGCGAGGCGAGTGTCTTGCAGGTGGGATGAAACTTCCATCCTCCCTTTCGCCGTTTAGCAGACAGAGAGGAATGAAGCGAGGGTAGGGAGGAGGTAAGGTATGTCTTGAAGGACGGATGAGGATAAAGATGTGGGCAATCAGGAGAATCGAAGGAACAGAGATGATAGAGGAGCACGCCACAATTTTCGGGTGAAAATGAAGAACGAGATCTATATCTGTGCAGAAATAATGCAAAGGAATGAAGAAAAATAGTTTTAAATGGGATACCTCTTACCAGAATCAAAGAAATGAACGGCGAGACACAATCTTATGTTTAAAGCAAACCCTTTATTTCTTATTAAAGACATCCCAACGAAATGTTGATGAATTAATGTGTGAATCAATCCATTAATCGTGAGCCACATTGAAAAGTGAAAAATATGCTTACTTAATAATTGTGAGCAGCAAATTTACTATACATTATACTTTCGCAGAATTAAATCCATAAAATGTATTGTATGAGTGTCAATTATGTATCACAAACGAAAAATAATAATTCAACTTTCTTAATCAAGCAAAATATTCCATTAATATTTTATTCAAATACTGCGTGTAAACTGGGCAGGAGTGCACTGAATCTATGATAATTCATACTTATTGTTAGCAGACTTAAGCAGGTGTAATTGTATGGAAAGGTGATATCGTCTGACATGATATTCATGCTCCAAAATTATTTTTGTGCTGGATTGCGGTTAGTCAGATAAGACGAACAAGGTGAATCATAATTATTATACATGATAATGTAATTAAGACAGAAGGTAAATACAAAATACATAAAACTACATTGTTATGATTGAAAGAATGGGCTACTGAGTTATGAACCTACGTACTTTGGCGATTATTGCAAAGGAACGGGGAAACAAGCCTGAATCAGAATGAAATGCGAGGAGAAATATGGGCTAAAAATTTCATAAGACCTCCTAGAGAGTTAATACAGCCTGAAATAAATTCCAAGGAAAGAAGGTTACGTTGAGCTTTGAGGGACATGGTATAGCTAAAACGTTCTAAAAGATGTCGTGTCCTATTTTCCCCATAAACTATAGGATATACCTATAAATTATGGCAAAATAGCTGCTCTGGTGAAAGACAAAAACATTGTGTTACTTCAGAAATGAATATTTACACGCCTTGAAGGGAGGAAAGTCCGACGATCTGAAGAAGAAATTCGGGTAAAGAAAATAATGCTTATGCAGTAGACACTTTTGAAGTCTATGACGCTGAGAAAATGTTTTCAAAGTTCGTCAAAAGTGGCTCTTTATCAGTAAACTACCTGTGATAATAATTAAGGGACATTCTCCGTTGTGGCTCTGCCTAAGGTTTTTTTATTAAGAGGGCACCCATATCATTGTTTTCCACTGATTCTATATTTTCGAATGACATCACTCATCTTACACGCAAGAAACTTGGAATTATATTCCGAGTAGTAAATCAAACAGCCCACGATTAGGGGCGAACAGTGTACAAAATAAAATAATGAGATGGTGGTCAAATTGGAAGTAATCATACGTTAATGATTACAGGGAATTCATGCATGACTCCTATATTAAATCTCACAAAAGGAAATGGAAATTGAATTCGAAAGGAGGGGAAAACGTAATGTTGAGCCGGAGGACAAGATGATGCTGTATTTCTCCGAACGGGTTATACATACACAAGATATGAAACAGTGGAGTGTGCACATAATTATTGAATGGTCAAGTAACATATGGTAGGCCGAAGGTTTTTATCTTGAAGTGCAGTCAAGCAGATCAATTATTGACTTGTACACCTGAATAGCATTTCTAAAGATAAATGATCCTCAAGATTACTTAGCGGCATTATTCAGAAATGCTAAAAAATTTCACGTACTCGTAAAAAGGTACCTAATTAATGTTTTAAATTCTTTATGGAATTTGTTGGTAAAATAAATGAAGACAATTAAAATACTTAATTAATGAATGTGAACAAAGTAAAAGACACCGAGAATGGGGAATGTAATCCACATGAAATATTTAATGCTATTTCATGATTGTGTTTACTTAAACAAGTTTGTAAGTAATGAATTTCAACCATAATAATTGCAGTTCTTCATATGGTGACTTTGGTTAACTCAATGTGCTGGAAATCGCACAACAAAAGAACTCAAACATTTCCTTCAAATGGCAACCTCGAGCCTTCAAGCTAACACAGGCGACTGAGAAGTGCATGGGGAGAAGAGAGGTGAAACACGCATACGAGCAAACGTATGCAAACAATACCCACACTCGCTCGTTTACTGCCCGCAGCCATCGAAATGAAATTAATTTGTCCACCCACGACCAACGTCTTGAAGGTATAAAGGAGGAAATGATGATTAAAATCTCCTGCGAATACCCACCGAACATAATTTTTTCCTTCTTCCCTCTGCTGCAGTGCCCGTCCGTGAAAAAGGAACTTTTGTTTCTTAAAAGGCAACACAATGAACAAATTATAAATTCTATAAGAAATTGGAAAACCTCCAACAAAGTAAAAATAGGAATGAAAGATAAGTGAATATTTTAAAACATCTCCAGAACTGACATGAAACAATGTGAATATTATTTTGGGATTCAATTAATTTTTTTCCCGAAAGAATACATAAATCACGCAAAAATTATAAAGACACGATACAATGTCAAACGGAACACGAAAGGATTATTAAAAGAATTAATGAAGGGGATGAAAAGATAGTGGAATGACCAAGGAACTGCTTCATACGAGACAAAATGCCAAGTACGGAGAGACATGAAAGAGGGCACGGGTAAGAAATATGGGTAGAGATAGACAGATGAAGAGGTGAACATAACTACATGGGGGAATTGAGAATACCCAATTGAAAAAAACGAGTCAAATGTGGGAAAGAAAAGATAGATTCTATAGGAAATGATGGTGGTCATCATGTTTTATCAATCTCATGACTGGTTTTTAGCAGCTCTCCAAGTTATCCTGTTACCGGCCAATCTCTTCATTCCCTCGTAGTTAGTTACTTGCTTAGACGTCTACCGTCACCTGCTCCTCGTAATTATTCTTCGGGTTCCACTACACTTCTTCCTTTCTATCATTCCTTTCATTATGGTCGTCAGTAATGTATAAGGCCTCAGGATGTACCTAATATGTTTCCATTTTACTTTTTTTTATCTTTCATAGGGGTCTTTTCTCGCCCATGCTATTGCATACTTCATTTTTTACTTAATCTATTCATTTTGTTTCTTCTGTAGCACCAAATTACATTCGCTTCTAATCTTTTTCACTACGATAATACTGTCTTCCATGTCTCACATCCGTAGAAATGGAGATCAAATAAATTAGGTCTGATGAACCCATTTCTAATGCCAAGGATAGCAATCATAACCATAAATATTAGATTTTTTGATAAATAGTCTTCTCGTCTGCGCTATTTTGCTACTGTTTTCGTCTGTCTTCCAACGTCATTGTTAATACACAGTAACATGAGAACATTTCCGTGGGCAGGCAAATATATTCAGCCCTTTAAAACTATGTAGGCATTCACAAAATAAAGGGAATTTTAGACATATTTTAATACCAAAATGATAATCCCATCAGCTTATACACCAAATATCCTCATGGCAGATTAACCGAGAGTTAAAAACATATAACACTTTGGCACTAAGATACAAAAATGGAGCAAATATTCAGGTGGGTCTCAGGGAGAGGTGACGGGTGGGGGAGATGGCTTTAGATAGAAGGAGAGGACAGACGCTGTCTGTCGGACAGGGGCGATGGCGTCCGTTGCGGTAGGAGGCGAGGGGACGGGGGCGCCGGGAGGTACGGGAGGGGGCAGGGTGGCGGCCGTGAGATCGCGGATTGGTCTCGTCGGAAGAGAGGCACTCGCGGAATTTCCTCTCTTATCTCTGCAATCTGGTTAATAGGGCGGGGAGCGAGCACCCTCACAACTTCCCCCACCACTCGTCCGCAAAAACCCCTCGCCCACCTCGCACCCAAAAATTCATACTCTTCCCAACCTCTCTCTCTTTCTCCCACCCATCCCCTTCCTGCGTGCTGGAAGAGTTCCCCGACCGTCCGTCAAGGCGTCCGTCACTCACTTCTCGCTCGGCCATTCCCGGCTACACCCCACCCCTCTCAGTCCAGCTCACCCCCCCTCTGCATTACCCCATCCACCGCACCACTCGGCTCTTATCCCGACTTCTTTCACAAAAAGTCAATCCTTTTATCTCTTCCACCACACTTCCCTTCCCCTTTTCTCGGGATGGATTGTTTTTCGAATGCTGCGCTGGGGGGATAATTCAAAAGCCTCGTTACATGGGTGGGGAGGACCATTAAGGAGGCAGATAAGAGAAATAAATTGAAAGAATGAGCGGTACAAATGGCCGTTTGTTCCCGGAACAACATGAGATCACAATGGGTTATTTGGTTCCTTCAGTACACGGAATGGGGGAGGGGTCGGGAAGGGTGGACGTCCCTGCTTTACGATGGCTCGAGTTCCGTCTGCTCGTTTGTCCAGCGGTTAAATTTTGATAATGAAAATTCCGCTTTCCTAAGGAGGCGCCAACGCCATAGCGGCACGATCCATCATTTGAAAAGGCTTAGGGTAACCTTTCAAAATCATGGCCAGATGAGAATGTTTTCGCATGTCACATCAATATTTTACGCTACATTGCACCAATGGTTGTTAACCTTTGCTTACCTCGTGGCATACTTTCGCGCGTGATCTTTAAGTCCAACCGTTTATTAAAAAGAAAAACAAATCGCGACATTTTTTACGTAAAAAATTCCAAAGAATATGTCCTGAGGAACAATGGAATGCCATTGAACAATGGGTATAAAAATAGCCAACCTGGAAAACCTGAACTACAAAAAATCGTTTGATCACACATTTCCCTTGTCTAGAAATACCGGTCGGACACACATTCTTTGACAGTTGATAGGTGGGTGAAAATCCCTTGTGCATATTCATAACAGAATTATAGCAGAAATCATGTTTAGATGGAATCTATAAAAAGTATCGGGAAAATTGATTTATTTCAGAAATGGCTCAAAACTCTTACACATCCCTTGAGCTTCGACACACTTTCGCCAGCAGTGTATCCACGATTTGAAGGCTCCCTGGTGAGCAGATTCCGGAAGATTCTTAAGGTACACCCTAAGGTAGCTTCTTTGACGGCACTTAGGGTCCCATGGTAGGGTCATTTTAGAGAGGATTTCAGTTTAGGGGATAGGAAATAGTCTCCTGGTGCCAAATTTGGACTTTCGGGGTTAAAGAATCGTCGCAATACCGTTACAGAAGGTCTTTGCTAGCAGACACTCGACTATGCTCTAGTCGTCCGTCAAGACCTTCGGGATGAATTTAGGGCAGATCTTTCGTATTGCCAGTTGTTCATTGAAAATGGCGTGCGCTGTCATCTTATATATGTGTGTGTATATATATACATATATATTTATACAAGTATATATATACACACCCACGTCTCATAAATAATACCAATAGGATCTGCGATCATGCGCACACTTAACCGACAGTCTGAATACAGCACTTCACGCACATGTGGGAAAAAATTGTTACTGATATTTTTTACACAAACCTTGTATACATGATAGAAGCTCAGTCACCTTGAGTTTGCATTTCTATCAAATAAATATAAATTTCGTTACGAGTTGTTACTATACCCGGAAATCTATATATTATGCCGTCTCTTTTTTACCGTTCTCATTCCTGTATCTCATTCCACCACATCTTCTCATGATTCGGTCTAAAAACGCCTCTTATGGAGCTGAAAAAGTTCTCTCCGATTGAATTATATCTCTTAATTACAGCAAATATTGCTGGGCTTTTTGAACCCTCATACGACCAGGATTGCAAGCTTGAAAATGATTTTATTGCGCATGAATGCTATCTCAAAGTATACACGTGCAGTGACTTTTTATGATGAATGGGGTTCTTTGTTTGGGCGCTACGATACATTTGCCATGAAAAGGAACTTAATAACGCGTGGAAATCGAGTGAATCACATGAAAATAGAGTTCGATTTGAAAAATAAACATGCTATTACATTGAAAAACGCAAGTCAAGAATTCAATGACACAATACTGATGACTTAACCACTAATATAATGTGAACGAGAGGTATTTTACCTCAATACAGTGATGAGGAGATAATAAACTAAAACGCATCTTCGTTTTTGCGGAACAATCGAGAATAAAGCCTCACTATTACTCATAAGTGATAACTAAAAAATAAACTTGGGTTGGTATAAATAATGGAAGTTAAATGTCTAAGTTTAAATATCTTAGGTAATCTCGCAACATTCTAAACTGCGATTAAAGGTTTTCAGAATCGGTCTGGTTTGAATTTCATTCTGGGAGCGCAAATTGAGATGTTAAAATGAAAACAAAATGTCGAAGAAATCGTTTTTAATCATCGCATTGATATGGTAAATGGTAAGCAAGATACAAAAATCAAATCAAAATGCATGAATCAATGAAAAAGCAAAACAATATTTTCATGTTCGCGGTGGGGATTTCTCATTATCCACACCCTCATGACCAACAACATCCCTGATTACTAGGTTTGAACTCATTGCACGTAAATCCAACGTTACTTTCCATAGTAAGGCTATTCCCCTCAAGGACAGAACCCGAATATGAAACAAGATACGTTTACGACTCATTCCGAAAGTCATCATCCCCTCGGGTCGAATCAGGGCTTGAAACCCACGGTCAGAAAGATGATAGATGCTCACTGACCATGCAAGACCAGAGTACATTGTAAGACCTCCAAGCTCGCATCTGCTTGGCTTTATGGTGCATGCGTAACCATAATCATGCCTCCACAAATCTCAAGTTTCTTACCTGTGTAATTTCGCCCCTAATGTCTTTTGTCATTCCTTTCTGTTCCCTAACCCAATCCTAGGCTCAATCTACGCACCCTTCGCCCACCCGAGCACGTGCATTCATACTCCCGACCCTCAAACCAGCACACTGTATCGTTCCCGACCGTACTGAATTTCACAAGCTCTTAGACATATTCCCTTTCTATGCCCTAACCTAAACGAGACATTTTAATAACCTTCCACTTCGTCTTAAAATTTTAGATTTTCATTATGGACCATTTCTCGGCTTCAAGCGCACCATAACCTTATCCATATCTTTCCAGTCACAACACATTAAACAAATCAAATGCTTGTGGAGATTTAGGGTCCTTATATGTCCATACATGGCCACAACGCACGTGCAGTCTCGTTTTAGTTCATCCTATAGCATATAGTTCTGAACGTAGATGGTTGTCTTTCATCGGATAAAATAATAGACATGTATTCATATTATGAGTATTTCTAATTACCTCCATAAGAGAAGTTATAATGTTTAGCAAAATAATGCAAATAATATATAACCGATTGAGTCATTTATTAATATTTCAGAACCGAATTTTGAGGTTTTCAAAACTATTATAATTACATAAAGCACCCAAATGGGACATTATTTTTAACATTATTATTGACAATATTGAATTAAACTAATATATTTCATACTATTTAGACATCCATTATGTAAAATAGATAACTACTGATTGAAAAACTACTCCAAGTAATTAGCACGTCAAGAACTGGGTGAATCGAAGGTTCTTAGCAATATTTCGCAATAAACTTAGCAACACTATTTGGCATTATTCTTTGAGTAAACAAGACAAAGCCTGTAGGAACAATTTATTTTCAAATTCTTAGTGAAAGAAAAGACGACTGGGTGATGGGATGACATTCTGCATTCGCGGGGAGGGGACGTGAACCAAACTTACTTTCCTCCTATACCTAAACTCCATGCACCTACAGGGGCAAGTTCTGATAATTATATTTGCAGAATATACTCTCCACTAGGGTATATGGTTCCGTGTAAATTATCTCTTGGCCCTAGAAATTAATAGTCTCTTGGTGCAATAGCAAATTCAGTTTAGATTCATAAAGAAACCAATTACATTTCTTTTCAACATACTATTGCCACGAACAATGATTTCATTCGACCACATATCTACATATCTAACAGCACGAGCTCCTAAAACTAAGCGACATTTTAAATCATGCCTTGAATACATGTAGAATCACCAAGATATGGAGGGAGTTTCGTACGTCAAGTAAAATGGGTAATACCAATTATTGTTTATCTTCTAGACTTTGAATTCAAGGATGTTTAGATTTTCTTCTTACGGTTGAATTATACAACCTTCCTGGATGGGTTGTTTTATTTACCTGCCATAGTATGTAAGGATAGACCTTTGATACATGAATTTAACGGTAAATGGGAGAATTCGGTAGAAGAATTGAAACAGTTTTTTTGAAACAAGAATTACATGTAAAAAGTGACCTATTGTCACCTATTGTCAAACTACTTATGATATGTCACTGCACTTCGTTATTTTTTTTAAAGGTTTTTCTGCGATTAAACTTATGTGAAATACGTTGTACTGGCAACTCGAAGAGAGTCCACTTGACGTGCAAATTAACGAACAACAGTTTTCGTTTGACATTTCAAGTTAACCAACCGGCTGGATCACGTTCATACGTTTCCCATCTAATATTTTTGGTGCACTTTGAGTAGCAGGATTATGTCTTTACGAATGAAAAGTGATTCGTGTGTCTGTTCCTGCATAATAGGTATGATTTTATTCAAATGATAATTTCTAAATGATGCATAAGATAATTTATAGATGATATACATGTAAGTAATTTCCAAGTAACTTATCAGCTAGTAATTTTTAAAGAGCCATCTTTACGGATGAGAAAATGATTTCACTATAATTTCCACCTATTGACTAGTACAATGATCATTTCTGAGAGAACTTTTGATATTGATCAGAATTAACTTTCATCATCATGAGCCCTTCACCGCACCATGGAATAGCAAAAAGCTGACATATTGTTCGCAAAAAACACCGACTAGATCACCACTTCTGGATTGAGAAATGGATTAGTATGTCTCCAATTTACATGGCCATCCTTAATTTAATGATGGAAGATTACTCTTTACCATAAGGGCTTCAATTGTTATACCATAGAGTCAAAAATAAATCCTCAACTTCGGTTTTTTATGAGCAAAATATAAAATCGAAATACCCCTAACTGATTGAACATGACTTGTCGGGCTCGCCATCCGCTGCATCCACTCCATTCCCTTTCTATTCCTCTCTCGCCATTCGTTCCCACATCACCCTAACCCCTCCCTTCGCGCCCCTCGCCCCTTACCGATGTCTCCCCCTCCACCAAATCTCTTCATTCGCATTCCACCGCGGCGTCCCTTAATCCGGGGGTGGTGATCAACCCACGGCAGACGGAGAACCGGCACTAATCGAGGGCTATTCATTTGGACCGTGGAGCCGTCCCACATGCTTTATAACGACGCGGCTTCATCAAATATCAAGCGAGTGTCAGAATCACACGGTAATGTAGGGAGCTCAGATTCTCTTGTGACTTATAATAACAAACAACGAGAAAGGAGTATTTACTCACTGTGACAGATGTAATTGTCAATGCAAGGCTGGATAGGTTCTTGAAGTAAGGGTTAATAATTAAAATATAGACGATCTAATGCGCTAATATCAGCGAAAATAATTTGAGTACCAAGATCATTGTTTATTCGGCTGTAAACGGCAATTACCTGTGGCTAGATATACATTAGTTTCATCCGATACGAATACATCAATTGCATTTGTATCGTCTCTAGATGCTGCAAAAATGGACGTGGTATTGATGAACATATTTTACACCTAAAGTAAACGACATTCGATGCCTGAAGCGGGAAACCAGTACTTTCAAACAGGTAACCAATACCCAAAGTCTTTGTGTGGGTTGAATTATGTCCATATAATTATTTCCCCGCGCTAATATTATTGATCGCAGAACAATGTTATAATAAGAAAAATACAGACATTCCACAGTGTAAAAGTCATTCACCGGGACTGGTACCCGAATCTCTCAACTTTCACAGATCTTTCAACTTCCTTCGACTTTGTTATAGTAATCTGCAGGAAATCTAGGGACCCAGGATCGAGGCCGGGCCAAAAAAATGATTTTTTTAAATATTAAATTTAAGCGCTTCGATGAGCATCATCGAATGACTTCGTTAAACCAACTGTCACGGCATGTTGTTTGAATTAGTAGTAATAAGCAATAGACCATTGTAGGGTGATGGGGAATCTAGAAAAAAATATTTCGGCGCTGCTGCGATGATAGCGAATTACGACATCCTCAACTCCTTCAGCTTTATATAAAACGGTCAATATTTCCTCAATTAATTCAACTCAAACTGTATAATTGATGGTTTCCGGCGTAACTTTATGGAATCGATTCACATTGGAAATGAAAAAATAATAATTTTGTGATTACACAGAAAATTTATTACGATACGACCCGGGCTTCGACGTTCAACCTGAAGATGACGCTGAGCGTCGAAACCCGGGTCGTATTGTAATAAATTTTATGCGGAATCAAAAAGTTGCTATTTTTTTCATTTCACGTGCACTGATCCACATTTTGGACTCGCCTACAAATTGGTAGTGCATGCAGCAGTATAGGCAACTGGAATACATTATAATTTAGCATAAGAGTTGGGATATTCTAATATACGACATCCGAGGTCCGCAACAATTTTAAGATCTAAAATGTATACTCGTGTATAAGAAAATATTCTACTTTAAGTCAATGTCTAAAGATTTTCTTTTTACCTTTCAAGTTACCCACTCCAGTTTATTTACTTAAAAACGACAACTTTGCTTAATTTATCGAAGTTACTCAAAAAATGAAACCAGCAATACACAGCATATTATGTAAAATAAGTGCGGCAGGTGGATCAAAATAGAAATGAGGTAGTAATTAGCAAAAATGGTTTTATTTTTCTTTGCCATCCACCCCCTCAGGAACTAGTCAAAATTTCATTATTTTCCTATCTGCGCTAAATTTTGTGCTCATATTAAAATAAACAAATTAATATCTCGTCAATAAGTTATTTTAAAAACAATACCACACTTAAAAGAGTACACACCATTCTCTTGCCATACGACAATCGCTATCGACGTCCCATGACTTATTTTAAAGGCTCTTATAGCATCTTTTATTTGTTCTTATTTCAATAATAATTTACTGACAAACGAAAAACATGTCTTTTGGTGTTCCTCAGATGCATATACGGACGGAGGTGACTGCTTTTGGCCGTTATTCTAATTTTTTACAAATGAAACATTTTAACCGTCCATCATTAATTGTCTCTTAAAGTATTAAATGCTCAAATTACCAAAAAACTACTACCCCTTCCAGAAGTTTCATTTCATGTTGATTACTATTATTTATTTACGGCTTTGGTGACATAAAAAAGGTTGTTTTCTGATATTAAGATACAAGCTATATACAGGTATATTATATACATATATACCTGTATATGAGTTGGAAATTAGCATTTTTCTCTTGGCAAAAAATACATCACTAGGTTTCAGTTTTTTCCTTCATCTCTCGTAATATCTACCCAAAAAACTATTTCTTTCAAATTCTTCATAAAAAATAATCATTTTTATCATTTGAAATTACTGTGAATTGAAGATTCATGGCCTGTACCTCCTTGTCGCAAAAATGTCTGAATGAAAAATTCCCTTCAGATATGAATACCTGAATAGATTAGGCGAGACAGACGTGTGTGCAGAAGCTCGTGCAAACCTTTTAACGCAAGATGGACTCTGCTCTTTGAATTGGACAATACTCTATAAATTTGCAAATTGCCACTCTGTAAAAGGTGATTTGTTAAATGTTTTTCACTTATCTAGTTTCAGTTAATTAAAGACTTCACAGTTCTGACATCATGTAGGTATAACAAGGAGAAATTATTTCACTGTATTTAATCATTTAACGAAAATTTTAATTTTTATTCAACAGGAGCCCTATACACACGAGTACACATGCCCACATCTGTCATTTTTCCCTTCCTCCCCTTCTCTCCTTCCCCTCTTTCTTTCTCACCCACTACCTTTTTTCAGTCTTTCTTCCACCTTATTTTTCTTCGTTCTTTTAATCCCTTTCCGTCCAAATCCTATGCTTGGCCGCCCATCCTCTTTCTCCCGTATCTCCGCTCTCCTTCCCATTCCTCTTTCATCTCCCGAGTCGCTCTAAATCATCCTTTTCCGCGCAAATGCTGCTCTCCCACGCTCCCGTTGGCCCACTCCCCCCTTCCAACTACAACGACATTCGATTCCCTTTCTCTCTCTCCCACTCGCCTGTACGAGAGCCGCTCGAACACACACACACATGCATTCGACATCGCATACGCGCACGCACACGCACCGGGATACATTCCACCCGGCCCTCCACCACCACCCAGCCCACCTTCTCCACACATCCCTTCCCTCCTCTCCGCCGCCTCCTCTGCGCTCCCTCCCGCGGGGAGAACGCGCGGAGGAGGAGGTTGGCCGTGTGGGACGACGCTCACCTTCTCCCCCTTGGCCTCTCACCTCTTCTTCCTTGCCCTCTACCTCCCTTCCCTCCCATCCCCCTTCCCGCTCCTCTCCCAGCAACGAAAGTCCAGGAGACTCTCTCCCCTCCCACTCAGCTTTCCCTTTCACTCCCGATTCGGTCCTAGGGAGAAGGGTGTGGGGGGCCTGCACGAGGACAAGACGGGCAGATGTGTGTGCATCGTGCCCTCTTTTTCCTTATCCTTTTCCTCGCCATGAAAACGTGCGTGCGACGTCTTCAAAATATGACGCTGCCACGACCGAGAAGTCGATGGGAGATGTTTTCTTGATCTTCTTTCATATTTTTTAAAAAACATATTTTCCATGTAGAGTAATCTAAATATCCCATGGAAACCTGTCAAGCAACCACAATCCAGTGTCTTAGGAAGAAAATAAACCCTGCCGTGGAAAGTTCTGGATGCACTATGAACCATATGTACCATATGGAGCAGTAATTGATTGCACTGTGGCAGTAAATCGCAAATTTCTAAGACGCACCTAAGATTTATCATAAAGTACGGAACGGAAACGAGAGGACATTCAAGCACAGCCAAGAGCATCTTAAGAGCCGTACAAATGAAGACGTTAAAAACAGCGGGTAGAAAATTCTTAAGAGGTCGAATAAGAAATGAACGCATTAGACTCCAATGTGACGTACAGGCTGTTGCCATTTGAGGTCACCGAAGACGAATACGCTGGCGCACACGTAATCATGAAAAGAAGTGGAATATCTCACATAACAGCTGAAAGGAAAGCAATGGGCTAGCGTACACCTGGAAGATCACTAAAGAAATGGATATACAGCTGGAATCTTATTAAAAAAGAAATAAACCTAGAAATATTCTAGATGTAAAATGCATCTATTACTGAATTCTATGGTCTCGGGATCAACTTTGTGGAGGTTCATGTTCGTTTAAATGAATATACTTTGTAACTTCCACACAATTTTTATTCGTACTACCGGTTTCAACGCAACGGCGTCATCATCAGGTCACCTATTACTACATCTATTACTATCCCATAAGGTAACTTCGTAAAGGAATAGATAATTAGATCTAACAGAAGAATATTATCCACGCACGCCGCATCACTCTGCTGCATCCGCTTTGGCCGCCGTCCCATGCTGTTGAATCCATATTTGTCTGCCGTAGGGAGGATAAACATACCCGAAATGAATGAATCGGAAAACACCAAGGGACTAAATCCGGGCGACAATAGTTTATTCTCCAACAATTTCGAGGTGGGCATGTTTTCGATTTCTTCCCCGCGGATCCATTAAAGGGAAGTGAGTGGAGGAGCTTTCAGAAGCGAGAGCAATAAGTGCGCATAAAATCTAAGAGGGAAAAACGTAGACCAGAGAGGTCAGGAAGTCTAACTCCACAACTTTTCAACATGCAAACACGTAGCAAGTGGAATGGCATTCGGTGCCACTAAATTTCTAAGAAATCACTTATCTGCCTTCGAGCCAATATCTTTGAGGCGGTAAATTTGGCAGCGATTGAGGCTTTTTCAATACACGCACAAAGAGAGAAAAGTTCACTGATGGAAGTCCGGGCAGGATTTGTGAACAAGTATGCGATTCGAAAGGTACTATAGCACTACTAGCAACCTGCACTGCAACTTTCAATGGTATTACAATGTTGGGCGTGTATCTTACTTCGCCCAGCCAGCGAAAAGTATGACTTCACATGATCAGTTGGACACCTTTCGAAAAAATAAAATCAATCTTAATATCAGAATGAGCATAATTATAAAATACTTGTTTCTGAAGTTTGTATTTAACGAAGGATAA
This sequence comes from Hetaerina americana, assembly GCF_022747635.1. NCBI lineage: Eukaryota > Metazoa > Arthropoda > Insecta > Odonata > Calopterygidae > Hetaerina > Hetaerina americana. The sequence continues at coordinate 707,363 of NW_027287128.1, forward strand.
CTTTCCTATGCCATGAAAATAAGAAAGCGATTGATATAAGTCAGGCAAAATGAAGAGAATTTCACTCAACAAGCTTTTCTTTCCTAACAATTAAGAAGTATTCAGAGTGCAAACAATATTTGCGAGGGTAGGTTAGTCAAGGTTTACTGTAACCAATACTTACTATTTAATTTTCGCCCCTACAACACATTGGCAACTGAAGAACGTTCCCATACCTGGAAGTAAAAGAAAATGGAATTATACCTAGAACCACTAATTGATTGAATTTATATGAATGAGACATTAGAGACATGATATACAAATGACAATATTTTCGTTTCACAATGCGACATTAAGCACAAGCGTTCTCTACTAATATATATATATATATATATATATATATATATATATATATATATATATACATATATAATTATTATTATTATTAAATCTACCGGTTAAGGTAGGTTTTGGATGGACACAACTCCAAATAAATATTTTGTGACTCCTAACAAAACACAATCCGGCAACATACTCGACATCAAGTTCCTCTTCATCCCTGTGTACTTCCTTCCTCCCTTCATCCCGTCCAACATCCCTATTCTATTCCCGGCCTTTCCACTTTTTCTTAACATTCTCCCCTCTATTATAGTCTTCAACATCCCACTGCCGATCAACACGCCCTTCATCCCGCCCTGCCTCCTTTTGGATTCATCCCAACACACCCCTCTCTTCGCCTACCATACCTAGTACTTCCTCATTTGTTTTCTTCTCTGTCCATTTCACCTTCTCCATTCTTCTCCTAACCCACATTTAAAAAGCTTCCAATCTACTTCTATCATTCTGCTTCAGTGACTACGTATGCGCGCCGGACGGTACATTTCATAACTTAAACTGTAAAATTTTGGGGGCTTTAAAGAAACAAGATGCTGTGGAAAAATACCTTATATAAAATGTGAGAGGCATTCGTAGTCGCAGGCGACGCGCCATAGTCCACAAGGCTAACGCCAACTTTAAACACTTAGGCTGTTTTTGCCTTGGACAAATTTCAAGAAACTGCGGGAGATGCTGCAAAACGGATGAGATGCTGACTGTTAACGGAGTAATCCACTAATATGCATTTCAATGCAAAGATTTCAGAGAATAAAAATCATTCGTTATGACCGGGATTCAAACCCGATTCCCTTGGTGCCCGTGACATTTTGACGAATTCCTGTGACATTGTACTGTATTTTACACTCTGAATTATTGCAAAAGGCATAAATGTATCATATTGTGAAATATTTGTAGTATCTTATTAATTCTATCAAAAAATTTCTCGTCAATTTTTACATAGTCTTATAAACCAACCTAAAAACCTTCCAATCCATTTTTAGAGCATCGTAATTTATCAACAACTTTAAATCTTAACAGTGATTTCACATTCGTATTAAGGAATTTTGTTGACCACATATGCAAACAGTACACGAGAAGATGTCAAAGCATATCACGAGGACATTTGAGGTTGTAGTGGGAGATCAATAATGTAAATATATGGAACACCAAGATTTTATTACAGATGAAGCGTAGCGTTTTGCTCTCTGTCGATAAACGATGCGGAAGTGTCATTTGCGAAAAATGAGCGTTACCTCGACTGAAGTTTTAACTCTGCGAGCAAGCCATGAATCAACCGACCAACTGTGCGGTCCATATTGTGAAGGGGAGATCGATATGAAAAAGGATCGAAATCGGCGGCGAAACAATGAGCAACCCCCTCGCTGAAATCGCTCAAATCTGATTGGCATCGCTCTTACAATCATCAGGATACAGGCCTTCTCCAATGAACCGCAAGATGCCGAGGACCCCTCTCCATTCACCGCCGGAGTCGAGGGGAGGGGCCCAGAGAGTGAGAGACAAACGAACGCCAGAAAAAGTGAAGAATCGATTGTCATCTCAGGTGGGTAATCATCCTTCACATTTCTCCGTGGAGGAGGAGGAGGGGGAAAGGACATAGAGGAGGACGCGAATAGAAGGGGGGCTGGGCCTGAGAATGAGATGAGAGAAAGGGATCGAAAAGGCGGAGACATGCTGCAGGGATGAGGAGGATTCGGCCGCCCTCATTGTCGGCGGGAAGAAAAAGCGAGCGCAAATTGGGAATGCTCTCACGATTTTTCGGCTCTCTTGAGCACACTCACGGGAAAGAAACGGCAGCTCTCTCATACTTACACACACACACACGCACGCACGTAGTGGAGCAGGAGGAGTGGTGGCGGTGATGAGGGAAAGGAGCGAAACAACGAAGAGCATACTAGGAGAGTCACCATGATCCGTAGATTTTTGACAACTCCCCCTCTACCCACTCTTACCGCCCCTTTCCCGCAGATCCATTCCTCACTTTTCTCACACTAAAACACCCAGGCCCCCAAAACATCCCCGGGCCACACTCTCCAGCGCAATTTGATCCTTTATCAGCCACCTACCATGACCTCCCATCCCTCCTCCTCCCACTACCCCCTCCCTCCCTCAATCTCTCTACTCCTTACCCTTTGTTTGCCTTCTATCACTTCCCTTCTCCTCATCCGAAATAATTTCAAACTTTTGTATGCACATGCCAAGGTCGTCCTGATCTGAGGCGAGACGCAAAATTCAGACCGGCGTGCGTCCTTGATTGCTAGCGGCGTTGATACATTGGACTCCCTACGTCCCCTGTATTTATTTATTTCCTAAAATAATGAACTGCAAAAAGGGAAGCACACTCATCCAATTGGGTAGTTGAGATTCCGGACGGCAACAGTGGTCAACGAGCTCTGCAAAATTCTCACCCTGCAATTTATATGCAAGAGAAAATGTTTTGCTAACAGTGAAGGTAGTTTTTTACTATGTTCCGGAACATATTAATCAAATGTAGGTTAAGTCTACTACATGATGGTTGCACCTGTATTGATAACTCAGAAAGTTAAGTGAGTCATGATGATGAGAGTCAATGGGATATGAGTCATTTCAGCCATTTGGAAATTAGGTGGCTAAGGAAAATAAAACTCTATGTGAGGTCCTTAAATGAGGAAGTTGGGTGAAATGATTAAACAGATTAACGTTCATTTTGAACTATTTGGAGTTTTAAGTCAAGGCGGAGAAACAGCAGCCATAAATCTGAAAGTGCCTATATCCATTATATTAAAATCAACAATTCTATAAATTTTCACGTCATGTTTTCAAAATTAAACGACCATGGTCTTGACATCTTGCGTCTTTGTCAAGACGCATGTTCGACGAAACTATGGTTGGAAATTTTTGAAAATACATTACTAAAATTAAAGCTGTTGGGCTATTAGAAATTTCCACAAAGTGGCCCCAGGAATGGTATCTTATATACAAATCTACCCATTAAAACGTCTTTTTCGACTGTTCATGTGAGTATATTCATCAATGGTCTCACCCAGATTTTCTGATTGGAAGATCCAAACTCTTCGTGGTTTTATTAGAAGGGACATTCATTGGAAGGCGCAGGAACATTAACTTTGAAGATTTGGCAACTTTCTCGCAACAAAGGCGGCCACCTTTATTCTCGCTCCAAGGGAAATGTTAATCTTAGCCAATGCATCGTATAAATTCATCCCCGCCACACCTTCTCATCCCTGTTTATTTTTAAGTTCTTTCCACTCCCCCTCATTTGCATCCTTCAAAACGTATCCGAACCACACCTTTGGCATTCATCCTAGCATAAATCAACATATTTTCAACGCGAGTTAAAAATTAATCGTCATTAGTCTAGATATATTACAAGGAGAATCAAAGAAGTCTTCATCATAAACCGAAGAGTTTTGTGCCAAGACGAGAGGCAGGTTTCCAGAAGGAATTCCATTGATGCTCCCCGTTGGCTTTTCGCTGAGAGGTAAGAGTGTCTCCAGAGTCAACTATATAAGAGCCTCACATCTGCATAACTGCGGGGCACAGTATCTTACCATGCACATATAATCTAGAACTTAATACCAAACAGGCGATTTCTTAGGACAGATTATATCTACATCAAAGGATGGGGGCTGCAACAGCATTGAAAAAGATGACAGAATTTTCTTTTAATGACGTAATAGAGAGGAAATACTTCTTTTTTCACCTTGAATCCACTTTTAATGCATATGCTGGTGTCAATATTCGCATTTTCCCTAACATATATCATGACTCGTTTACATAATACACACTCTTCAGCTAAAATTCAACTACATTAAGGAAATAAACAAAATAAAGAAGAGCGTAAAAAAATTTTCGATACGGAAAAAATATGAATGCCAAATTCTCTTACACCAGAGAAAAACGAAGCAAAAGGAATTACACAATCCAATTTGACCCTACCTAAAACATTATCTCTCGCGGCAACAACTTGATACAATGAAAAACATAACCTAAAACAACTTAAGTTTGTCTATTCCAAAATAGACTCCTAACACTTCATCCACTATTAAATTTGAGCTGGTTTCTTTCCTCAAGCATGCGACTCTTTAATTACATCGCGCAAAAAACGGGCAACTATTAAAATATTTCAATTTTTATACCATGTAATCATATCTAAAAAAACGATTCACAAACCATCATTAATTACCTACAAACCTGAATAACACGGAAATTACAAGAAAATGAAAACACATTTGTCACCAAAAATCAACTCAAGGTGTAGTCTGGCACAACCAAAAATTTAATATTATGTATTTCATAACATTGATATTTTGAGATAAATATTACCCTATGACGCATTATTTTAAGTTGATGAGGAAATAGGAAAATGAATATCATAATTTATTATTAGTAATATTTTTCTTTTCAAATTCTGGTCGAGTTTAACCTTGAAATTGTCATGTCCTTCTAAGAAATTCTACGGACTATTTGAAATAAAAACTATTTGCACAACACTTTTCATTCTTAAGATCCATATAATTTCTACTTTTTCACATTTCATACAAAATTTTGCCTTTTTCTCCCTCTCACTCTCTTGAGTATGGTACACCTTTTATCACAATTATGAACATTCAACTCCCTCCTCAATCTTCTTCCCTCCAATTTCCTTGGTATTTTCGAATCTATCCCCGCAGCTTTCTTTACCTCATGCCATATATTGCACATCTTCGTTTATCCTTATCTCCATTCCTTTTCATTTTATCTATTCTTTCTTCACCCGTCAATTGAAAGCCCACAGTCTACGCTCATTTTCTTCCCTTAACGACTATACTTCAGAATTATTCAACGCTAGGTTTCATATGAAAATGGCCTCTTTTATTCTTTACGCCTTTGTTTCAAATCCTTGTCATCGACTCTCTCCTTTACGTAAATGCTTCTTCAGCAAAGGCAAGAAAGCTAAATCCTAATATTTTTACCGTCATGCCCATTTTCGGATCAAATAATTCCTGAAAAAAATGTGTTCTACCAGCTCTAAATTATGCCATTCTACTTTTATTCTGATCTTTGCATCGCTGTGATTCTTTAACGTATTCAGAAAACCTTTCAATGAACTTTTCCATGGCAATCTGCCGAACAAGTCTCCAAAATCCTCGAAGCAAAAAAATACATCCTTGTTAGGTTTATTCTCTATTCTTTTCTTCCGGTGATTTTATTACTTATATAACATCACGCGCACCCCTTCCATTTATAAACCAAAACTGATGACCCTTAAGTAGTCATTAAGTCTTTTTTTCATCCGTTGTCATGATTCCCAGTTCTTCTTTTGCTGCGTGCAAAATTATATTTATGGTTCTATATAACAATAAAACAGAATAATATTAGGAAAGATTTCTTCGATGGATAAAGTAAGTAATGAAGAGGTACTAAAAAGAGTGAGAATAAAGTTATGGAATGTTGTAAAATAAAGAAGAGGATTGGACATAATTTTAGAGACATCAAATTCATCATTAATTTAGTGATTGGAAGGAAGAACATAGAAGCCCAAAAATATATAAAGACATCAAGTAGATTACGGAGGATGTTGAAGAAAAAGGTTACGAGGAAATGAACGTGCGAAATGACAGAAATGACATAGGAAATTATGGGTGCTGGTCAATCATGAGATTTACGAAGAAAGGAGACCACAAGACATTACTAATTATAAACTATTACGCAACAAATGACATCACTGACCCCCCCCAGTCATATTATAGGCATCACTCATTTGTTTACAAAATATACGCTAATTATCATGTAAACCATGTAAAAATAACGCTATTGATTCGAAATTAATCATTTAATTCAAAATATTGAAGACACAAGGGACTTCTAAGTATAACGCTCAGATGATGTTACCAAACCTATTTTAAAGTTACCTATGATAAGTAAAACTAAATAAAATCAAATAATACTAACGAAAACAATTACCTATTTTTATATTCGTGTATTATAGATACATAAAGTCACCTGAATGTCATTCAAGGATGTAGCATTTATGAGCACATGAAGTCGGAAATAAAAAGGAAAAACGATGATTTTGCAAATGCAATAATTTTCCAAGTCTTGAATAATGCCCACGAATTTTCAAGGATTATTAAATTACGTCGAACAAACTCTGCAAGGTAGACTATACACTAATAATATTAGGATTTTTCATGACTCGCTGAACGTATTAGTAATAATACTATGAAGTTGTAATTGGGGATCAGTCTAAGCATAAACAGACGAAATATTACAGTACGGCGAAACGCGTTGTCCCACGTATCTGTGCGAAAAATACAGTTCCTTTTCAATTAAAGATAGGCATAATTTCCTAGAAACGACTGCTGATGCTATTAAGTTTATGTTATTTTTATTCTCGCACATTACCTGGGGCCCTTTTTTTAATCGCGCTTCGACACAATTTTTCCCTCAAGAGAGCCGCCATCAGCAACACCGGTAGCGACGAATGTGAGCGTCTTTTGTGATCTCGTGACTGCAAACACGGACCTCCAGATGCGGACGGAAAAAAAAGGTTGCCGACCTCCGCGCGTCGTGGTCATCTCCTCCGCTCTCGGGTCTAATCCCCGGCGATACCCGTCCATTGCACCTTGCCACCTCTCCTTTATCATTCCTCCTCCTCTGCCACCCTCCCTCACCCCAACTTCCACCCACCCCCCTTCCAACCGACAGAGCCTTGCCTCTTCCATTTCAAACAACCCCGTTCTCACACCCCAATCCCTTCCCCGCAAACCCTCCTCCCCGTGTCCACTGATTATAGGAGTTGGCGTCACTCTCCTTTTCATGTCTCTTCACTTTCTTCTTCCCAACTCTCTCTCCCCCCGCCATTCCTCCTCGCCATCGCATCATTTTTTTTGCCACCGCGCTCACTCCCGTCCGTCTGTTCCATCTCTACTCCTTCCTTCCCATCCTTACCCCCCTCCCTCCCAACTCGCGTCCCCACCTCCTCTCTTCCTTCCATTTCCTCCACCCCAACCCCCCTTCACTCTCGCTCTCCGGTCCGAAAACGACGCTCCACGCGAGAATTTCTTCACGCGGCAATTTACACGTGTTTCAACATTTTTTTCTCTCAAAAGTTACCTACGAGATTTTGGAAGCCCCCGGGGCGGATTTTTTTTCTACTGCGTCCGAGGTTGTGACTTTGTGAGTTGCGATTTCTCATTTCCCCAAGTAAGTAGATAAATATTTATTTGGTGTTCGGATCCTGATGTAAAATACAGTCATCAGCCACCTGAAAACGTGCATAACGCACGTTGTTCCCATATTTTACTCATGCTGTCGGTTAAACGGAGCTGTGGATGTAATACCACGTGTCATGGCTGGAAATTAATGCATGAATTTACTTGCCAATGGCAAAAATTTACCGAAAACAGCGGAAGATTGCTTGCAGCTCCTTGAACAGTTAATCAAATTTTTTTCAACGAGATGTTATTAGCGTTCGTCATCAGTGTTTCAGTCTTCAGTTTGGCTTAGGAAAGTGTAGTGATCAAGACTACGTGCCAAGTTACTTGACTTTGCTTGCTAGACAGTGCTTCAGAATTGATCTCTCTCTACTTGAGTCAAGACTTTTATAAAATTCTCCTCGTTGATGGTCACATGTTGACCGAAATATCTATGTCGGGGTCTACCTTTATCTCCAAGTTGAATTTGGGCATCACAACTTCCTTAATTCTATTAACCAACAAGCAAAAATTGCCGTTTCGTGATTTAGTTGACTAAAGCCCTCCACTCTGGCCTTTCTAATACCTGATTCCCTTACTCCCAGGCAGCTTTTCTGTCTAACATACTTCTTTACTTGGACAAAGTCTTTTTCCCGTGGTCTTCCCCTCGGCACATGCCCTCCTTTTGTTACTTATTATCCTCCTATCAAATTAATTAAGCCCCAATCCAAATATTAGAAGAGAAAATACGTGAGTCATAGAATTTCTCCCTCCTATCTTTCTTTTTATCAAATCTTCTTACCGGGTCTAGGTCTGTTGATATAAATTTAAAATAACACGGAATTTAATGTATCTAAGTTATTAAAAACTAGATACAAACTCTTTGATAATATTTAAGCCTTAAGATTAATTATGTCCCAAGAATTTTCAATTTTACATCGTAATATTTTAAATGCTAAAAATATCATACAATAGGATTTTTTCTTCTTTTAAGGAGTATTTTTTCGGGATTACGATTTAAATCTACTACGCTGGGTACTAGGATGAGATCGAGACTAAGCTTAATGTCAAGAAATATTTAAATGCAACATTAAAAAACTTTATCCAACAAAAAAACTTAATCATTAATAATGAAAAGCCCTGAACTTCACAGGGGATATTTAAAAAAATCCATAGGAATTTCAAGGCCAGACTATTTCTTGTCTCACTACAAATGCCACACAAATTAACTACTACGCAACAATAACCTCCACGGCTTCCAATTGCTCCACGGATTCCAGTGAAAATTCAAAACTACAAGTGGAGCATAAGATTTTTAATTCATAATCTTTAACTATGGTTAGTTTCATTTTATTAAATTAAACAGGAATCAAACTTTTTGCACCGATAAAATGCTTGCAAGCAATGCATGGTATTTTTTCCCTTGCTATAAATAAGCAACCTTGCTACCACTAGCGTAACTAGATACAGTTTTACATAAGCTATGTAGTCTTCCAAAGCTATTGCACAGCTCTCCGACGTAATTTTATCGTTTTCAAAGGCAATTTCTCTTGTCATACTCGAGCGGAAAGAAACGCCTCCTCCACGAGACGCTCTCGCGCAGGGATCGGTGGGCAAATATTCAATATGCCACCACTTTAAGCAAACTGTTAGGTGACCTTGGTGGGGATCGTTGCACAATGCGTGGCGTGGCTGGCATATTTTGAAGAACAACTCCTCTGAATTTTTAATGCAGCATAAACAGACAGGCATATTGATTTATGGGGCAAGACGCCTTTCGAAGCGACCGAGGCGCATCGGTGGAGGCAGAAAAAGAAGAACAACTTCTCGCAATTTCCTCCCCTCTGGAATGCAGCGGAAGTCGAAGACGAAAGCGCGTAAAAACAAAACGACTCGCATCACGTGACAACAGGGAGGCGGAGGAATGTGCATTCTTCCCGACAGCTGGTCTGCCAAAAATCCTACGTACTAGGCAAGGGGAACGGAGAGAAACCGAGCAAGACGTGCCAAAAACGTACTCGTTGTTTTTCTCCTCTGCGCGCCCACTCCCCCCCCCCCCCGTGGTACCCACGCCCTCCCCCGTTCGCTCTCGATGGAATGTCGAAGTCCTCCGCCTCACCACCGATCCCCCCATCCCCATTCACACCTACCTCCGTCCTGATTCCGTCTCCCACGCCCGACTCCCTGCTCCGACTCTGCATGCGACCCCGCCCCTCCCCGCCTCCACGTCCATTACTTTCTCCCTCACGGGGTTTACCCACCTCGACAACCTCCTCCTTCTCCTCCTCCTCGCGACTCGTCAACCTCAAAAATTTTTTCGACTCTTTCAATGCTTCGCATTTCTGCGGGGGAGCGGTGGACGAGATGGCGCACGGCGGATAAAAACGACGACCGTGCCCGCGGTTAACTTCGAAGCCACTCGCGTGAAATTCGATAGAGATAATAATGTGGTTTCCGTGGCGATTCGTTTGATAAGAATATGAGTGGCGTCGCTCGACGGCTGCTCGGTTTTAGGCAAATAAAATAACTGGCGACCGTAAACCTATATTATCTGGATACAATTCATTCATGGTGTTATTTCGGTTCAATATCGCTATGCTGACTCCCGATAAATGTATGTGGCACGTGCAAAAAGTGCTAACCTACTCGATGAGCTTACACTTCTTTGCTACCCAGGAGCTGACTGTTAATCAACACTTTTGACATTAGGATTAATTTAGCTTCTAGAGAAAAATAAGGTGACTCTCGACAAAGCAATTAAATCTTATAAAATACCTTTAAGTATTTTATTCAATATGCTGAATGAAAATACGATAGGCTAAAGGTGAGTGGAGTGGTTACTTTTTTCAAAATACACATCACTCTATACAAAAGTTATAGATAATAATTATTATTTGCAGGGAAATTACTGGCTACAGGTCGGCCCCTATGTATGATACCTACATGTAGCGTAGTCTTTCTTCAATTTAATAGGTACTTACGGACTAAATTTCTATTTGGATAAATTTTACGCCCTGAAATATTTGATTCATGTAGAATTAAGGAAACTATTATACATTGGGCTTCCCTTTAGTGGTGTTCAAACCTTACCGCATTGCTACAATGCTATGTGCATATTATATTGATTTCGTAAAAATATTTTGCAAGAAGTTTCATCAAGTAGATTTTGGTGGCTTCACAAATACTTACCATTTGCCAATCCGAAGAAATGGGACTAAGTAGTAAGCATCATTTCTCTTACGGACAACACACTCGCGATGTGTGAAATAATAAAACATAAGCATATTATATTCATTTAAAAATTTAGATAAATTTCATAATCTTTAGAGAGATTTGTGCACATAATGAGTTTCTTACGAGAGGCCGGCGTAAACTCTTCGACGCTATTTAAATAAACACGGGAAACATTCGGAGATTGACAAATGTATTCGTTGGTGGCTTTCAGCTTAATGGTGACGGAGAAATTAAGACAATAATTTAATGTAACTTGCTGCTGATGGAAATATTGTTCAACGTGACTCGGAATAACGTAAGGCACTATCCTTCGAAAGAGTTGTCGTTTTAACCAAGGGAACACGGGCCAAATTATGTGAGGGGTCAATCATAGTCCGTCGACCTCAGCCCCGTCCAGTAAGCCAATAATCGCTCATGAACCCACACCACGCGGTCGACGAATAAATTACGTCCCACGCATAGGGACCAAAGGGTGTCAATTACTTGTAGAACATTTGACCTCACCATTCATTTCACATGCACAGCCAGCATACCACAAACCCACTCACTATAAAATCGTGCTTTCGTTAGCAAACTTTCTTTTGAATTTCGGTTTAACGCTAAAAATATTATATAATATTTTAATTTGCATATACTTAGTAATTCGTTATTAGTTTAGTTTATAAATAATATAGTACGTGTATAGTTTATGTATTAACCCGCCTCCGCGAAGCCCGATGCTAAGCTTTCCGTCGTGGAATTTCCGCGTACATTTTGACTAAAAGAAAAAATTGAAATCGACGACTGAAACCCATTCAGTTATAAACTAAAAAAAGTCTTCCCATTTATTCTGGGTAATCGATTACTCGTAACTTCTGTGACATAATATAAATTCGGGCGTACCGCCAAAACCGCCTCGCGCTTGAAAAATGAAATCTGTAGCTTTCGCTGACCGTTCACTCAATCATTATTCATGGGCTGCGCGATTAGTGACGGGCGAGAACTAAATTACTCATATCATTTGTAATGTATTCTACTTCAACAAGAATTATACCAATGGAAAGTCATTTGCCATTGATGAAAATAACGGAAAAAATAACGAAATAAGAAACAGAGGCCCAACCGCAGCTCTAAAGATAACAATCTGTTCTCACTTCAGCAGTTCCACCGAACTATGAAACGTAATTAAAATAAAACAGGTTAACGGATTCACAGCTTCGGTGACACATGCAGCAATGCAGATAAGATCGGAAAGTGAGATCGAATGAGGACATTTTCAATTTACCCTTGTGTTTTCTGATTTGTTCGGCTACCCTGAAAAATAAGAATCTGTGACGAAATCAAGCTAAAATATTGACAGCAAGAGTATAAGGAGATATTGTCGACGACTCAAATGAATGCAACAGGTGTTTACATTTCTCTCGGTGGATGGAACCTGAGTGAAATTCAAACAAATTAGAGACATATGGTCACAATATGGCGGTATGTAGAGATATTCTGTGCCGAGGCCACTTTTCGGACGCATGTATGCACCGTCGCCTCGAAACGACGGAGAAAACATGAGGAGGAAGCCAAGCTGCGAAAGGATTGAAGAAGGAATATTTCTCTTTTCCAAAAGTCATATGAATTCCGACGAAATGAACAAGTCAAAAGCTATGAATATGGACATTGGAAAAATCTTCGCATGCCTGTGTGACGTGAATTGAGTAAAACTCTCGTCCCTTACTTTAAAATATTTTCATCCTTCTGAAAACAAAATAAAATTCCTCTATAGAAAGTTTTTGGAGAGACCTTTGGGTTAGACGTTAGGAACATAAGGCTGCTCAAAGTACCGAATTTAGCACTCAGAAAAGGCAAGAAACCACGGAGTTAGACTGAAGATCTGCCCTTAGAGACTTTATGTCAAGAAATACGCTCTAAATTTTACATACGTCTCGTAGGTGACTTTGAACCGACAGGGCAAGTACCTTCTCCTCTTTGAGGTTAAACTGGAATGAGATGAGCTGATACGAAAGAGAGCTGACAATTGGATCTGAAGAAAGATACGGATAAAGTTCACCTTAAATGAACCGTCGATAATCAGTAGATATATGTAGGTATACTTTGCCTACCCTTTGGATACATTTGGAAATACTTCTCCACACCAGGAATTTAAAAATAATTCTGATCAAGCTGTCAGCAATGCGGAAGTGTCCACATACAAAGCTACCCAAGAACAATGGAAGAGGGAAAATTGACGAATCAGATCCTTTTTAATGCGTTGCTTCGTATTTTATGCCCGAGAGAGAAATTATTTGCCTCTGTACGTATTGCACTCCTTTTAAATATGCCGAAATGTCATCAATATCTCAAAGTCCGATATAGTGAAAGAAATCCCCGGCGTTTGTTAACAAGGTCTCAATGCCAAGGAATTATTTAACGCCTATGGATTGTGGTAAATGACTCTTAAGACATATTTAAGCGCATGTAACGTTAGGAGTGTCCTCATGGCCAATGGCGGCTGAAAGAATGCGTGGCTAAACAGAAATGACGCCGGTGAATGTTTTTAAAATACAGAGAACACCTGCTCGTTCCCTTTTATTAAATGACCGAGTCTAAAATAGAGACTTAAACGCGAGAAACGCCCATTAGATCACAATAGGCTTTGAAATATTCATTGCACCCAATAAAAGAGGGCATCCATTTAAAAAATAAAATAAAAACATCTCACTCTCTCAATCGCCTTTTAATCACAAACGCGTGACCCACTGACTGAGAACGCAGTCTGACGAGGGGAAATGGTGTCTCAACGACGACCAATCCGGAATAAGCGAGAGAAAAACTTCAGTGAAAGGGGTTTGGAGCGAGAGGAAGTCCTAGAGGAGAGACGAGAAATGAAGGTGAAGAATATGACCTCATGAGACACTCTGAATAGGTCTCGAGGTGCGGGAATAACCGCTGCAGTGAAACGATCGGAGAAATACTTTTGTTTAACAAAACATTCGACAGCGACAAAAAAATACCTAATACCTAATAATTAGGCGAAAGTCTATGTCTAAAATTCAACGTAGGATGAGAGATCAAGCGTAAAACCGTCAGTTTTAAGATGCAATTTTTTCCTCGAACAAACGATAAGTGCTCATAATACTTGCAAGCAACATTACTTAGAGAAAAGGTTATATTTTTTATTCAGAGTGGTCTATTATTTTCTCTTCTTTTATTTAACTTTATTGTATTTTTTATTCTTGTTAATAGAAACTTGTCTCGAAAGCGTAGGGAAGCATGTCACTCTTAGTGTATGCACCTGTAGTTAATATCAACTCCATTAATTGATATATTTTACACTTTTATTGGCAACCAACATTTAAGGAAAAATTTATTTTTGATGTTGCATTCCTGGGTTTGAACTAGCAACTGCCACGAACCGCAGGGATTAAGGCTAAGGTGAGGTACCATGCAAAAGCTAGAGCAGAATTGATCTAAAACCGAATATATGGTTACATAGCTTTTATATGTGCATGTTGGCACAAAAAGAGAGAAATCGCAATTACCTCGAAATCTAGAGCGGTGGTCAAAATTAAATCTGGCCAACAGAAACGCAGTATTCAAGCAGTGGTCGGGCTTATAGAGGTTCCATGCAGCACTAATAATAGTCATTTTGGTGAAAGCACCGTTACCATCCCTAAGCAGTTTCGACATGAGAACCTTCGCTTAGCTAATGGACTAACAGGACTGGTGGGCAACGTGTTTGAAAATTCAGTGTGCAGGCCATGGTATTCGGAATAGAGTTACAAGATGCAGAGCTATTGACTGCTTCGACAAGCTGTTATTAACAGGTAACTTGACACTTAAGAATTAAGATCTGACATAGGAATTAAAACTAACAAGTATCGAGGAAAAGAGGGAGGAAAATACAAGCCTCGAGAATTTCATATTCACGCATTTGATCTTAAATTCCATTTTTTATGTTTACTGACTCTTCAGGAAAAAATAATTCAAATGAGTAATGACGAAAATAATATTCTAATGGACATCGAATGATTTTTGAGGCCTCAAAGAAAACTCTGCCAGACTTTGTACTTAAACTTTGGTTTTTCGGAAGAATTCGTGACTGGCATAAATATGCCAAAATTCGTACCTCTCCAGAGTTATTTCTTGAAAAATATGCGCATGATTCATTTTTAAAATCAATAGAAAATAACAGAAAAAGAAATTCACACTAGCATCTTATCGTTTGACTTGTTTCCCATTTATTGAGACATTTCCGCATTCAAAGAACTTTCTGACTTCAACCCATTTCATACGCGTGGAAACATGCCCTGTCAAATAAAGGGTACGGACGTGGTTTTCATAACAATTTTTACAATACGCCACTTTGTTTTATCTTTCAAAAAACTCCGGATGATAATGCTGGGATTTATTTCGATCAGTGGGTTAATCAGTGAGGAAATGGCTCTAACGCCATTGTTACCACTGTGCATATAGGTACTTCCCATTAAAGCTGACAGAGCAGAATACGGCCACGCAACTCACTTGAATTCGCTGACGAAAAACTAAGACTAATGGCAACGGAATTATACTGGAAAATATTTCATGAATATAACAGAACGATAAAATAAATTTATTTTCCAATCAAAGGCTCATTTTTGGGACTTCTGAAGACAAATTACTCTTCCTTCTTCCATTCGCTAATGCAAGAGCTTTTAGCTCCGTCTGCGAACTCGAAGTTCATTTCCGATTCCAAAAGAACGAAGCTGAAAAGAATGCCCCAGAGCGACCCATGAATGAGTCGTAAAAGACGCAAAAGGAGAAATCTGTAGGATATAAAAGGAACGAGGCTCCCGGTGACAGCAAACCGAGTGCCGTTTCAGGAAGGTCGGAAAACTTTTAAACGACCCGCGTGCCTTAATTGACGCACGACTTCGCGGGAGAGCGAGGACTGTGGAGGGAGCGAATGGGGGAAGGAACGCAATCACAATGATTTCGTTGTCACAATTTCCAGCATGGGGTGATCTTATTAACGGCGGAGAGGACGGGAGATGACGGAGAGGGATGGAAGGTAGGGGTGGGGCAGAAACACTTTTAAAACTCTCTTTCCTCTAAATAACGGCCTTGAAATCGTTTACCGGACGGCGGTAATGCGGTGACGGGTGATGTTCGAAACCGTGGGGGCTGAGGGAGGTGGGGGTTGAGCTGGAGGTAGGGGATAAGTGGAGTCTAGAAACGCTGGTCGACGACGTAGGAGGGCGGGGGACGGAGAGGGAGGGCAGACGCAGAGAAGAGAAGGAGAGAAAAAAGAAAGGATTGGGTTCTGAAAAGGAGGAACGTACCATCGTGGGGAGGGGAATAAAGGGGTAGGAATGGATAGAATGGGGGAGGGCAAAGAAAAGCGGCTGGGAGGGATGAGACGAGAGAGACAAGATGTAGCACTCGCAGCAAAGACATCCATAAGGCATTTATGAGAAAAAATTTACGAAACACGACCCCCCTCTATGTCTTTCCAGCTTTCTCGAAAAAATTACCTCTCACGCGCATAGGGAGGAAATTAATCGCCGAGCACATCCCTCGAGGGAGGCATGCCATTAATATATGCGCATGTGTGCGCTATTGCGCACCGTCTCCCTTCGTTTTTTTCATCTCTACTCTCCCCTTCTCCCTCGAAATGGCAGCTGCATCGAAAAACACTCGAAATATCCTGACGGAACACACAGCGAGCTCGAGATTTTGAGAAGGGAGGGAGGGAATTGAAACGCCGCGGCGGCGACGTGACGACCGGTGTTCGACTTATTCGCCCGAGGTATTCCGAGAAGACGGACGAGGTCACGGGCGAAACGATTCGCCCCGACAACACCAGCCGACGAAACAACTGGCGACGACGGGGGCGGGGTGAGGAGGCGAGGCAGGGCGCCGCGAATGCCAGGGCGACAATTAATGTTGGTGCAAACAATTGCAGGGATTCATAGTGGCGGGTTGGAAACAGCGCTCGCCCTCATAATGGTGGAGGGACGCGATAAAACGAGTTCGAAGCGGAGGAGGTACATTGGAATGGCGGAGTTGTTGCGTTGCCGAGGTATGGAAGGCGGAGGGGGGAGAGTGGGAACGAAGGGGAGAGTTCCACGCGGGGGGACGGGGGGTCGAGGGGAGGCGGGCGGGAGTGCGAGAAGGTTTGAGCGAGGGTTTTGCAGGGAGAAGTGGGGTGGTGGGTGGAATGGGAGCGGGGAGGAAGAAAATGCACCCTCCTAAGACGGAAAGAGTAAGAAACACCTGTTTCCGGCGATAGCGACGCTCAGGGAAAATTCTTGTGGGGTGGGGAGGAGGCACCGGGTTGGGGGGTCGAGAAAAAGACGGATACAAAGGAGGAGGCAGCGAGTTGAAGTTACCACAATGCGCCCAATGTTTTCCGAGAAGAATTGTGGCGTGGAATTTTTCGTCCGCACGGAATGTGCACCAAAAATCATCGCCCGACGGGTATAGGTATCGATTTCGTCACTCCTGCTGGACTTCCCGTTCAATGGATCTCCCCGCGGAGGAATGCCAGAGTGGCGCCCGACGAAAATATCCGGAGAAAACGGGAGATACGTTATCAAAACATTTGACTCACTTTAGAAGAATGAAAGCGGACCAAAAACAGCTACGATTAAGCCTGGATGGACGATACAAAGCTGAAAAACACAGACATTTACTAAAATGCGGCGCAGTTATTGGACTTCTGGCCTCCCTTTGACTGAAGGAGAGGCAGGATACAAAAATCGACTATCAGATTCAAGTCGTAACTTCCGAATGCGCCGTAAATTCACTAATGCCAGATTTTAACTTAAAGAATACACAGACAGAGTAACTTTATAAATAAAATAATGTTCCAAATTCCTTATTTCACTTCCAGTATTTACATAAGTAGTCACTATGAACATGAAGGACGCATGAACACAAACTGGAAACAACTCACTACTACAGTAACAGCATAAAGTTTTTTAAAATGCATATATCAATGAAGTCAATCACTTCACTTTCGACTTAGCAACAAAAATATTTTTCATTATATTTAATTATACGTCGAATCATGAACTAGTTTAAGCCGAAACTGTATATAGAAACCTTTTTGGTTAACATGGTAAAGAGATGTGATTATTTAATGATAAAAATCGTATTTAAATTTCGATGCTCACAAGGGTATGTTTTGTGTCAGATATCAGTTGAAGACATGGAATGAGTCTCTCGATGTTACATATGTCATGATCACAGATTGAAAAGGTAATTGCAATACATTTTTTAAGAGGAAAAATGAGTTCTTCTCGAGCAGTCGAGTTACTAATGGAGGCAAGATGAGTGAATTAGTATTATGAACAAGGAATCGTAGTGGCTTTCACGATCAGGCCAATAAAATGGTTGTGCCCAAGGCTAACGAAAATACCGCAGCGGGCAGCCACCTTTTGCTGGCAATTTTAATGGATTGGGATGAAATGAAGGTGATCCTTGAGTGCACAATAGAGGAACATGCCAGACAATGAGATACAGCAAATAAAAAAGAAACAAATAAAAAGGGAATACACGAAAATATAGTATGAAATGCCATTTCAAAAGCAGTAAGAAGTAATAAGCATGAAGAGAAAACCAACCTGGGAAGGTATTATCAATCGGATGAAAAGAAGTTGGTAAAAAACACAGAGGTTTGTATAGGAAAATCAATAGGTAAATACTCGTATATTTGATACCATTGTAATTTAATAGATATTATCATATGAATTCAATAGGGGGACCACCGTGCTGAATCTCATGGGTATTAATAATATATTTACGTTAAAAACCATAAATACGCGATTCAGCTTTTTGTATCTAGTAAATACTAACACTTTCAGCGCGTATTTATTTATTGCCAGTAATATCTTAGTTGTAATTTTATTAAACCTCTAGATATTTATTTTAACCTTCCTGAAACTATCTTAAGGACATTTATCTCACAATATTCCTGCAGGAGAATAACCATTGAGATGAAGCACCTATATTTTTTTAATTAAATGAAAAAATGGTGTGTATGTTAAAAATTGAAAGAAAATAGTATCAAAATTTCCTCATAAAATGTAGGACTCCAACTTTAAATTATATTTAAAAATTAAAGAGCAATTTAAAAAGAAGATTATACATAATGAAATACTACATATACAACCACGTCGATCTTTTGCATAGAATGGAAACACGAAATAATGTACAATTAATGCCTGAAAATAGGAAATTCAAACATTTAAATCTCTATTGCAACTTTTGGAAATACTCATGTAAATGAAATATTATGGTGCCGAGGTTTACATTTATACTGCTGTTCCCACGCCAATCCAAGTTGATTTGTCAACTGACAGAATTGACAGAGCATTCTTAATTTTTCTTAACACACACCTCAGGTTTCGCCTTATTATTGCAGTGACCCAAGACCTTCCTTCTGGACAAAATGTATGAAAAAATATGCAATGGCAAGTTTTTTCAAGCCACAAATCTTGACAGGATTTGCCAATTCACAGGATATCAGGAAAAATGCACGTACAATATTAGGTAATTTAAAAACTTATTTCCACTTGCATGTCCCATTAAAAAAAAACACTAAATAATTTGACGAAAAATGGATAGCTTGAGTGGCTGCAAAATAAAGATAAGAGGCTGTTAATAAAACAACTTCCGCAACAAACATCTGCACTCCGGATCGAGGCTCAGCCTTCTAATTTTTCAAACATTTAGCACGTGAAATTGAACTCTATGCAGTAATTTTGGACTGTGAAATATTTAGAGTTGAGTGTAACGATTTTCAGAGAGCCGAGAAGCTCGAAAAATGACAGATGAATTGACCAAAGAGATATAAAAAAACCTTCATTCGTCAGGTATAAAAATTACGGAAATCAACCGGAAGTTTCATTTCATTAAATTTGGATCATAATGGTACTTTTTTAGGGTTTTCTTTTTTTGCGATTTCGGTGTTTAACAAACAAACACATCAAGCAAACAAAATTTTCATTCTAATAGCTTAGCCTCGCACCAAGCTCTAACACGCCCAAATTTAAAATTATTTGAAGGAAGGCCCAATTCCTTTTCTTTTGTAATTTCCGTTCTTTAATTTAAGTCCTGGTATATTTAAAATCGCAATGCATTCCGGGTAGGAACCTTCCGATCAAATATGATCGCATCTACACCGCTCGTTTACAAGGCATTTTAAATAGATACAATCATACTTCACGTAATCCCCATATTTTGAACACATTGTCAGGACCACCACAGATTTCCATTGATTTCACGGTTCAAGATTTTTCTTGTAGATTAAACGATTTCTAAGATTTTCATTTTCGGCGGAGATCCATACTCAGCTAGACGAGCACCAGGGCGGCGGAGGAGGGGAGGGAAACCGGAGTGACTCGTGCATCCACTCGGGTTTGTTTGAGACCACCAAGATGCGTCACCCATAAATCCTCCGGCAACGCCCTCGCCGAAACGGTTGAATGAGGGAGACTTAAAGAGAGGGAGAGGGAGCAAAATGGAATACACTGAGTGTGGGAGTAATGCAAAGGAGAAAAGGGGAGGACAGAAGAGGGGTAGAGGAATCATGTAGCTCTGCAAGTGACAGAGAAAGGGAATGGATGCGAGAGACCGAGGGAGAAGGGTGAGGATTAGGGTTTTTGCTCGAGGAGTGACCACCCGGGCCGTCGGTGACGGATCGGTGGAGCGTAATGCGGTTTCGAGTTTGGGAGAGAAATGAAAAGGGAGTGGGAAAGAGTGAGGAACGAAGGAAGAGAGAGAGACAAATTGAGTGAGAGAGGGAGAGAGATAGAAAGAGGAGGGAAGATGGAACGAGCATCCTGGAGTTCGACCCCAGGCGGGCGACTAGTTTTTCGAGGTCAGTGGGTGCAGGGACCGCCGATGAAAGGACGATTGCGGGGATCGGGGATAGAAGGCACGGGGCGGCGATGAAAGGGATTCAATCTCGGCAACCCTTCCATATTTTCCTTTCATCCCCGCACCCGTCTCGGTGGTCGGACACGAAAACTGGAGGAGTGGAACACCACCGGCGGCGGACGTAGCGGCGTCGGCGGTACATACGTGCCGCTGGAATGACGGCGGGCGCCGTGCCGGGGATGTTTTTGCGGGGAGCGCGGGCAACAATGGGCGTGGACGGGTGCGCTCGCTGGGGGGTGAGTGGGGTAGAAGGATAAGAGATCCTCGCCGGGCTGTATGAAGAGTGAGAGGGAAAAGAGAGATGGGGTGGGAGACGCAGATTTAAAAATCAGAGAAATAGCTCCCCCGACCGCGTCTGGCGCCGTTTCATCTTCCGATTAGGGAGACGTTCTCCATGGACATCAGAATGTGGGCCGTTTGGAGCTAAAAGAATGCCGGCGTGGGTTCCACGCTGACACGTACCGAAACAAAAACCTATCGGGACGGGATGAAAGCAGTGAGACGATGCCGGGAGGGGGAGGGGCGCGAGGGGTCTCCACTACACCAATCGGACGTAATATGAGAGCGGGAGAGAAGGAATTGATGAGCACATTTAAAAAAACGCTGCGCTTTTTGTGCAAGGACGTCTCTTGCCTGCGGGGAGCGGCTCTTTGGATTTGCGTTGGAGAGTGTGAGGGAAGTGAATTAAAAGGATTACTGTTTTGCCGTATCTAACTTCAGCACATCCCGACCCATCATCAAAAAGGCAGTTTCAGTACGCATATTCAATGCGTTATTTCATTACTACATCGACAAGGAAACGCCGTGATTGAAACTGAACAACAATTGCATTTGCGGGTGAAATGATGCGTACAGATTTTTTCTGGAGGCAGCATGGGAAATCATCATCAATGTGAAATACAAAAGCGTATGTCATTTTGATTTATGAGGAAAAAATGCCATTACGTGAAAACATCTCTTCCCATAGTCCAAATATATGAATGCTTCACCTTTAAAATTAAAATGAATATGAAATGTTTCTTACATGTACCTAGACGGGCAAATCAACGTTAAGCATGCAGAATTGCTTGAGTTTTGCAATACTATGGGTACACTTATACATTCTTTTGCATTCATTTTTTGGGCCTTGTTTACATTTATCTTTTTTTAACATGAGAGTAAAAAAGCAATTAAAGGTGACAACTTGATAAAATCATAAGGACGCCCTGAGCTTAAGAGTCACTTTTGGAAGTTTAAAACATCAATTGAAACTTGTTGGATGCCTTCGAGAAATTCAGCGTAAACTAAATTAAAAGAACACAAACAATATATATGAACTCGTATGTGTGTGTGTTCATCCTATTCCCTTTTATATATATATATATATATATATATATATATATATATATATATATATATATATATATATATATATATATCAGGGAATACAATGAACACTTTGATAGGTCCACGAAGGATATTTTCCCCCGTCAGTGTAAAAAATATCTTTCCACAGAACTTCGAAGATGAAGACGCCGAAAGATAATGCATTGCACGCCAGTCGAACTTGACTCGCGACGTTAAAAAAAAAGATGGCGTATAAGAAAGAGAGAGAGAAATATCGCGAGGGAGGGGGAGAGGAAGAGAGATAGAGCGATTGATTGCAAGGTAAAAAATAAAACACCTCCCAGATCGATAGCATTCCTATCATCCACCCCGGTCCTCCCAAATTAACTCATTTACATGATTCCCTGCGTCATCGCATTCAATTGGCACACAATCCCACGCTACGACGAGCCAGAAGAAGAGGAATTTCCGGGAAATATTCATTTCCACCCTCCTTTCCTCCATGCTCCCTTACCCTCATCACTCCCCCACCATATCTATCTCTCTTCCTCCCGTGAGAGATTTCACGGTCTTCCTGCACCACTTGAGACCATAATGCGACGACCTTGGGCTGATCTACGTGACAGAGAAGACGGGGGTGTTTGGCGGGGGTTGGGGGCTCAAGTGTAGAGAAGAAGAAAGAGAGAGAGAGGGAAAAATGTTCTCATTCACTTAACTCCGAGAGAGCTTGCCCCTGGGGAAGGAGAGAGAGAGAGATAGAGGAGGCAAAAAGGGGATTGGAGGAAGTAAGGGGATTCGTGTTTGAGTGGGGGTGGAATGGGTGGGGGGAGGGAAAAAAGAAAAGAGCACCTCAAAAAGCGATGAGATGAGGAGGATGAGAACCACGCGACCACAAAGGCAAGTGAGAAAGAGAGACTCCGGGAGTGGACTTCCCTCATCCTGCAGGTAGTTTAGAGAGAGAGAATCCTTCCCCTTTGTAAATCGTGCGAATCCTACAAAAGGATCCCTTCTTATAGGAATATGGAAGGTTGGGGGGGGGGGAGTGGAGGCAGGAGAGTGGAGGCAGGAGAGTGGGGGCGGGGGAGTGGGGGCGGGGAGTGGGGGCGGGGAGTGGGGGCAGGGTTCTTTGAAGAAGAGGGTAGGATGGGGCTTCGTGGGCAATGCGATGCCGAGTTCCCCCATTGTCGTAGGATTTCTCATCTCCTCGTTGGAGGATGACAAGAGAATGATTGAGTCTCGGCAAGAGCGATGGCTGCGGAGCATAGGCAGGTGGAAAAACAAGATAGACAGGATATTTGATTAAAAAGGGGGAAGAGAGTGGGTTTTTGCTTCGGAATCAATGGCGGATAGTCGCGAGGACGATGGAGATGAGGAGGATCGACAGAAATTAGGCGGAGAATCTTGGCGAGGTTGTCAGTGATGAGATGAAAACGCAATCACAAGCTTATTCCCCGGAATAGACACCAGGATGAGTTTGCATCTGTTTTATGCTTAAAAAAATATATGATGATTTTTCACGCTGTTCTATATTTTATTCCTACTGGGTGTTAGCACGAAGGCTTCGAAAATACACTGAGATGAGATAACGTAAAAGAGATCGGTGCGTATTAACTCACCACCGGAGGGTTAAACGCCCATAACTCAATTAATACATAATTTTAAAATTATCTCGGGAAATAGTCAAAAATAAGCGTGTAAATAAATCTTATTAAGCTATTGTGAGCAACTACGAAGCGTGTGATCCTATCTCTCCAAGTCGCAACCGATGATGACTACGTCGTTACTCAGCATTGGTCACATCTCCGCCCTAAGGTTCAATTAAAAAGCGTGAGTTCCAGGCACGCTTTGCACTCGGGCATGTCGGTCGAAAAATGCAAATCCCTTCATCAAATAATCACTTTTATGCACCTTCCGATGATAATTGAGTTTGGAATCCGCTTGGCTCGGAATCAACTGCCTCGAGTTTAATAATTAAGGAAAAAGAGAAACTTACCATTGAGATAAAAATGAAGACAGCTTGCATGAACCAGATGGCAACACGGTTATACAGGAGGCATGCGACACGAGATGTTTAAAAGAAATTCTTCGCGAGGAGGCTGCGAGCGTAAGAAAAGTGGGAAGGAGGAAGGGAAAGCTAAATATGTGTAGGTGGTGTACGGTCCGTAGTAGATGAGCACGAGTGACGAAAACTGTGGAAGGAAGGATATCACCTGTCTACCCATACCCCGCCATCTTCACATAAAGAAAGGAAGAGAGAGAGAAATAAGAGGAAGCAGTGTAGCAGAACGGTCACAGGCCAGGATCAAGGACGAAGTCTAATCGACAGTCCAGCAGGACTGAAGAGGATCTAAAGGGAGTGTGAGAGTGCTCCTGTCTACCTCCTTACCCTTTCCGTGGAAGATAACCCCTAGCATCCTCCCTGCCTCCGAACTTCTCTTCTCCAACTCTCCAGCATCCTACTCCATCTTTCTTATGTAAATATATATATTCAAACACGAAATCCCGCCAAATGGCGAACAAATACTCATTTATATAGAAACAGATATAATGAAAAGTGATAGGAACACTCAAGGACGAACACAGGAGAGTTGGGGAAGACGGAATCGAGCAGATCACGAATGTAAAAATATTTCCTAGACCAGGATTTGAACTATATATATATATATATATATATATATATATATATATATATATATATATATATATACACACACACACATCTGATCTGCGCTGGTTTATGCAACCAATTGTCCCGATTCTTTGGCCAAGAGATGGCGTTACGGAGCCGTTGTGTGTGTGTGTGTATGTGTATATATATATATATATATATATATATATATATATATATATATATATATATACATATATATACACACACACACATCGGCTCCGTTTGTCAATTTACCAATTGTCCCGATTCTTTGGCCAAGAGATGGCGTTACGGAGCCGTTGTGTGTGTGTGTGTATGTATATATATATATATATATATATATATATATATATATATATATATATATATACATATACATATATATACACACACACACATCGGCTCCGTAATGCCATCTCTTGGCCAAAGAATCGGGACAATTGGTTGCATAAACCAGCGCAGATCTCAGTGTAAATTACGTGTATATATATATATGTATATATATATATACATATATATATACATATATATATATATATATACATATATATATATATATATACATATATATATATATATATACATGTATATATATATATACATATATATATATATACATATATATATATATACATATATATATATATATACATATATATATACATACATATATATATATATACATATATATATACATATATACATACATATATATATACATATATATATACATATATATATATATATATATATATATATATATATATATATATATATACACGTAATTTACACTGACACACACACACACACACACCCAAGAATGGATACTGTGATTCTGCATAAATTTATTCACCGGATGCCAATAATAATACAAAGTAAAATAATATTACGAAGACGTATGCGTCTCACTTGAAAATCAACGGAATGTAAACCTTTTGTCCGAATGACATTTGAAATTTTTCTGCCCGTCGATATAAGTATATTGTACATTTCTCTCTACGTTACTAATACCTTGAAGGAAAATACCAAATAGTTTGCATTTGAACAATCTTAATTGGAGATTATTATTCTCAAGACATTTTAATGAGAAGCAGGATACCTTATAAATACTTCAAGACAGCAAGAAATGGAAATCTGGTAGAATATGCGTGGTAGAAAGAAGATGGTTTCTGGTATTCCAATCGGATTTATAACGATAGTCTAAGGGTTGGGTAGGTATAATTTCTGTTGTTATCGCAGGATAACTTAACTCTCATACTGTCCAAAGTAAGTGAAATAGGTACACAATCTTGTAAACAGAATATAGTGTCTATGACTTGCAACTCCACCATTCTTTCTTCGATCAAAATATGTAAAGGTAGAAATGGATCAAAAAGTAAAGAGCTGTACAAATCTTTTCTGTCATCACAAAATATCTCTTACCCATTTTTATTTAGTGCGTGTTTTCCCCATTGAGCAAATTGACAACTTTCTTGTAAAAACACAATACATCCGGTATTCAGGGTGCGAACGATATCATTAGAGAGTTAATGCACACGTTGTGAAAAACAATGTTTGGCGTTGGAGAGTATAAACAGTCTCAAATATTTTTTCATCAGTTCTTCTACTCTGGCAACACTTGTGTACCGATTTAATACTAATTCCGAAAAAATGCGTGGTTAGTAACTACTGCCATTTTATCAAAACTCATAATCCTGTATAATGCTATAATTTTCCAAAATTAAATTCGTTACACAACTCGATGCATTTAAAAGATATTATTATTATCAAACCGAGCCACCTTCTGCAATAAATGGGTCTAAAAACTCGATTTCCGAACAAAAATAGTAAATGCAGCAGACGTCGTCTCATCTCAAAGTAGACTTTTCTTTTGCTGAGCCTATGTCCCTACGCTTTCGGTGGACTGGTGCTCCAAACCCTTTGCCACTCACCGCCCAGTTGACGCGTCATCCCTGCTTACAGGGATATACGTAACTTGGGATGAAAAAAGAAACGCAGCAACTCGGTGGACAATATTCAATCGCTATTCAATCTACTTGGAAACTTGTTTATTCCAAAATAATGCTACTTCTTGGCTCATTTATCCGGAGAAAAGTGCCACTTGGTACACGTGTTCCATCCCTCACACCCGTGAATATCGCGGACCAGAGATCAAATGTCTCCAATTAACTTGGAACGGCCCCAAGAGTCAGCCTCAATTTTATTCATGTCGAGATGGCTCGGGAGGAATTTGCATCCTAAGAACGTTTCATTTGCAAGCAGCGGCCTTTTGCAGTGGTTCCGCCGCTTGGATTCTCCTCCGATGGATGGTATCAACTCGCTCGATGGAAAGACATTCACCGAATGATGAGCTCCCAATTCCCTTCCCCTCGGCACCATACAGTATCCGAGGTGTCGATGCATCCAGTTAATGGAGTCAAGCAGCATTTAACTAGAAGTCCACTCCAATTTTTTATCCAACTCCAACTCTAGGTGACGTATCACCCCACGGGGATGAGTGTCTGCAAGCCATATGGGAACCGAAATATCAATGGGCACCCTAAATGAAACAACAACACAAAAACCCCTCATCAAAACAAAAACCAGCATAACTGGTTGAAGATATCCCCCTGGTAGACGAGTTAAGGTCGAACTTTGCAGAAAATAACAATTGACGATGGTCAGGAAACAAATAAACGACTTTCAAGGAAACACCATAATCAGTGTTTTCCTGAGTCATACATATAATTGAGACGTGGCAAAATGTCTATTATCCGATTATTTAATCCAAGGATCAGTGGTTGCCCTTCCCTATGAGACTTAACTCTTTGAGATGCACATGGTTTGAAACCCGACGAGGCATGTATTTTTCTCGCTAAAAGAAAGCGGCCACACTTCTACTTTAATCTCAACCGATCCCAATCTTTTGCCCTTCAATTGAACACAGAAATTTGGCTACCCCATGAAATGCTGTGATTCCTTTTTCAGTGGTATAAAACAAACTAGGAATCACAGACTTAATTATACCGCTGAACAAAGAACAGATTAAATTATGTTTATAGAAATCGCCTGAGAGTATTTTTAATCCCTAGCTCAAATTATGGGTTTCCAAAACACTAAACAAGTATAAATTTTATCCATCGAAATACAAAAAATACTCATTTATATAAGCACTTCTGTAGAAAAATGCAATTAATAGAGGTACTTTTGGAGTAAAATAAGGGATTTTTGGATCAAATCCAAGTGACTGTAGGTCGTAATGGTATCCCTTATGCATACGAGTAATCCATGAATTATTGAATAAATCAAAGGCCATCGTGTTCTGTTACTTGCTGCAATCTTTTTTATTTTGTGTCACGAAGTGTTCAGAATAACTCAATACCTAATCCTTAATGCCATAGGTGGTACTCTTAAATCTCTTGGACGCTGTTTTATCTCTCGGTTGCCTAACAACAGGCTTACGAGTTACATAACAACCCGCATGTCGACAGTTACCAAAATGGAGACACTCCCTCAACGCTACCAATCAGCATTTTGAGAGTAGTTATCATTCAAGTTTTCCGTTCTCACCGCAGATAATAAGGGCAGCACCGTTTGGGGAAGGTCAGAGTGTTACGAACTCCGAGTCTCGAAAGAAAGAGTACCGCCTCCACTTCACCATGGTCTTCGGTTTCTCACCTCAATCCATCCTCATTCCAGACTCTAGTTTGAACCCGGTTTTACCGCAGGAATACCAAAGGGGGAGTAAATCGATACCCTTTTGCAAGCACGTTTTATTCACAAGAAAACCTCCGACCTCAAAGACAACAACCTTAGGTGCAATTCATGGACTCCCTCCGTTGGGGTTAATGGCCATACCATGCTGTTGAGAAGAGGACAAAGAACACATAATTTGTGCTCTTAGTAAGTGATACCAAGTGCACGAAATGCATTCCTCTGATAGTTGGAAATACTTAGACAAGAATTTAAATGTGACAAATATCTACATTTCTGTAATATTTGCTCAAACGCAACAAAATGTGATCAATGACCTATCTTTTCATCTAAATAAAATCGAAATAATGTTCTCCATAAGATCACAGAAGAATATCCATGCACCAAAAGTAGGGGGCTACAATTGAGAACGTTTTCGACTTATTTGAAATTACACTTATATATAATTACAGTTATAGTCCTATGATAGAAGTTGCAAATTAACGTTGCCTGAGTAATTTGGAGATGGATTTTTTTAAAAGTTACAAAAATATTTTAAAATGAAAACAATAATTTGGTTAAGATATTTCCAGTTATATGGATAACGATCAAGGATATTTAAATAAAACAACACGTGGAAAACGAACTATGATTAGGATGACACGAAAAAAATATGGATGCGCAACAGTTCTATCAAGGAAAATCACTTCCTTTTCCACAAAAAAATATAATTAAATTTGAGAGAAATATTAAAAAATGAATATAGCAAACAAATAACTCAATATAGGATACGCTTGAATGCGCATGACATTTTTTTTCGATTGGATGTAATCGTAAGATGATTCATTGAAAACAGCATAAACCAAAAAAAATTCACCATTTGTGAGCCGGAATTTGCGATATCCATGCCAACCTACTCCAGGATTGACGTGTGCGACAAAAAATATCACTACAAACGGACCATTAAGGGAAAAGCCGTGCGGCGACGCTTAGTGGGTGGTAAGTCAGAGAGGAGGAGGGTGAGCGAGACGGAGAAAAGGATTTGAGGGGTCGGCGGGGAGGGCGAAGAGGAGGGGAGTGGATCGGAGCAAAGCAGCCTCGTTCCAGAGTTGGCGCCACCGCCGTCCAACAATAATGATACGGACGTGGTCGCCTGGGCGTATAGAGAGGGAGGAGAAGGGGAAATGGGAAGAGAGCAGAGGGCGACCTTGGGTGCAAGGGAAAGGCTCGAAGAGAGGAGTATGAAAGCGTGGGGCGGGGGAACGAGGAAAAATCTTCAACATGTCAAAGAAGCTTATGGGAAGGGAGGAGGAAGCTCTTACCCTGATTTCACTTCTATCTCTCTCGCTCTCTATTGCTCGTGCCTGGTTCTTTCCCATTCTTCCCACTCTGCCTCCGAAGAATTCCAGCAAAAACCACGACGAAGAATATCCAGGCCGAAGAATCTTGCGCGCAGGAAATTTGAGAAAAAAATTCCCGATGCATAATTCAGTTCCATCACCGATGATTAGGGATGCATTTCCAAGTTTGAATATCGGACCGCAGAAGACACCTCCGCGTCGTTCACTTTTTCTCGCCAACCTCACCTTTGATGCCAGTACCAATTTCCGCGCGAGCACCCACTACTCCCGCGCTCAAAATGGCCAAGTCAAGATTCTCCACACACCGGGAGTCGCATATGGGCTCTCCTCACTCCTCCGACCCCGTACAACCGTGCAACGAATCCATCTCTGTTCCACAACAATGGGACGAAGGCGCTTGCGGTGCACGCGGGCAATCGCCGTTGGATTCGCGATGGGTCCCATTCCGAGGATAGCACGCGGTCGGTAGACTTAACGTCTTCAAAGACTAAGAATGCTATCAGCCCATAAAGGAGGATTTAAATGTTCATTTAATATATCGGGGGTTATATTTTGGCTTAAGATAAAATGCCGATTTATATTTGAAAGACGGATGATCTTCTGGTCGCACATAGAGAGGCTTCTCATGCAAATTATGATAGGCACATGTGCAAGCGCTCGCTTTAAGCTCGATTCATTATACCCAGGCCTATTACGATTGATTCCAACTTTAAGATGGTTGTGGTTAAGCCCAAGGGCTCCAAGCGAAAAATGAATGTTCATCTATAAAAATTAAGAATTCTTCAAATTACTTTAAATTTCCACCAAAAGATCTTTTTATAAAAATACGCATTTTCAAAGATTTCCAACGTTTATCCAATTCAATTAAATGCTCCCAAACGTTACCTGAGTTCCAAATTTCTAAACGGATGGGTTGTAATTTACTTCCATATTTCTAAACGGATGAGTTGTATGTTACTGAGTGACTTACCAAGTGTGAGTAAAAAATATGTCATTTTATATTAATCATATTACGTGGGTCATAATGAACGTAGAATGGGACCGGGAATATTGAAACATAATTAACAATAATCGGGGAATATTGAATTATGAACAAGGAATATTGAAAATAAAAATGCAAATCCACTAACCTCTTGACTAATAAAGGTAATCCTACAAAAATATAAAAATCGGCAAATACTTAAAAAAAAAGACGAAGCCAAAGACATCATTAGATATAAGGGCCTTGACTTTGGGAGAAACTAATTATTCAACTTCATAGAGAACTTCTTTCTTATCCGGTGTCTCTGATACTTAAGTCGCAAAAACGGTACAATAATGGCTATTTAATAAGGTTTTCATATGATTCATATGCTCTCACGTCCCTTAACAACATATCCCATAGGCATTTGTGTATTCTTTGCTTTGGTTATTACACACAGCGTTTAATATATTAGTAGGGCTATATAATAATTTATAAAAAGGGTTACCTTTCATCTGAATGACATAGTTCATTAAGGAAAAATATTATAGCTCCAATGAAGCCTGAGTTCCATTTCTTACATAATAACTCCATATTGTTTGCGCCAACTCCATCAATTCGTCAGTGAAGTTATCACGCAAAAGATCTCTGAAGGGGAAGGATGAGAGCAAGGCTTGGGATAGACATCTTCAATCTCTACGCGTGCTTCTGTGCATATGAATATTTCATTAATTCTCCTTCTTTGGAGAAGGAGATTAAAAAAGTAGAGGGAAATCTTTTCAAGTTCCGACCGAAACTTTCGCATGGCTGACAAGGTTTAACAGAGCATCTGCTTTGGGTAACACTGACAAGAGCGTAGGACGGACGGGAGAATGGGATTAGTAAAAAAATGCGGCGCAAACAATTCGAGCTGACTTTTAGCAGCCGGGAATGCGGGAAGTGGGCAGGGATAAATGAAAATACCTCATAGAACATCTTCCCCATAGGAGTGAGAAAAGGCATTAGCGGATACAAAATTAAAGCAAGGATCTGAGCTTCCCTTGAGACACATATTGGGAAGGACAACGGGAAACAAGAAATTTGGAATGAAAGGAAGCGATTCTAAAAATAAACAGGGTCACTCGTTCTTGCGACGTCCGGTATCGTGTAGATGTAGGTGATTTAGGTAGTATACGACCATTTTTGCTTAAGTGTCTACAATTTATCTAAATGAAGTAATTTATTTAAAATCAATTTAAATGAGATTATGTTTATTATTTGAACGTATGTAATATGTATATAACTGAGCACGAACTGAAGAAATCCTCATATATATACCACCCTGACAGTCTAACTCTCTTGATTTCTAGTTGTGCTCCTTCCCTATCAATTTTCTGTTTTAGAATCATTCCCAAAAACTAGCACGATGCATATTTTCCCAGTAGATTACCATGCATATACTATTACAATTTTTATAACCCTGCGCGTTTTACAATACACGTAAGATACTTTATTTTTGTTCTGAGCAAATTATAACACTACGTAAGACATGAATGAACTTAATTAGGTACCTTCCCTTCAAATTTTATTCCCTTTACAAATGGAGTCGGTCGATGTATTCAAGACAAATGCTAGCTTCTGCGAAATAACACCTCTAATTTATGCAAATATAGAATGAGATGATATGAAAAACTTACCAAACATACAAAAAATAGTTAACTGTGATTATGGATTACTATCATCTAAAGATGAACATTCTCAGACACCAAATCATTGCTCTAGCATTTAGGTTAAAAGAATTATACTTTTTCGCACACTGTGTCAAAATTGAGTCCGTACAATCCTCATAACATCTACTGGAAGACATATAATGCCAGCATTTTGAACTATATAATAAAGGGAGAAATAATGAAGACGCTAATAAAGAAGCGAAAGAGAAAGGAGATTGAGAGAAAGGATGAAAGAGCGAATGGGAAAGCGGATGAAGGAGTAAACACTCTGGTTCGTAGATAGCTTAGCCTTGGGCGTCATTTGAAATGAGTGCTCCATAAGGGTGAGTTTTTCTGAGTTAATGTGAGTGTGACTGTGCGTGTGGTGAGGGAGTCTGGGTGGGTAGGGCGGGCTAGAGAGGGGACACGAGGAGGCCAATATGGCGATATTCACAGGTGAAGTCGCGACGGCGGAGGCTTCGGAAGCGGCGGCCGATTAGTTTCCGGCCCAGCACGCGAGCTAATTCTTACACCTCTACACATGCTTACACATTGTTCGCATAACGATGCCGTCTCCCAGCGCTCCTAGGGGCACACCCTGCTGAACGAGAGGCCCACCCCCGGGCCCTTTCGCCCTTCCCTTGATCGATTCTCTCCCAGTTCTACTTTCAAGGTTTGTCGATGGCGGGAGTGCGAAAGAATGAGTTTCGAGAAGGTAACGGGAGAGAATCGAAAAACTGATCGTTTCGCGTCAAGAAATGTCTCCGAGTGGATTCCGCACGCGTAACGCCGGTGACGGATGATCACAGAATCGGAGAGTGACTGACGGGTCCCCACTCTGTGTTGCTCGTGGCCTTTTTAAAAAAATAGCGTCCCACGGTTGCCGTTGACGTTATTTTGATTTTAAAATGATGGCAATAACTCCTAAATACATGTGCGTGTCATAAACCAAGCTGAAAAATACCTGTTTGGATCATGGGTAACAAGAAAATTTCTTACACACCCGTATACGTATTTTTGCCTTCTATTTCCAACCCAATACGAATAAATCTTTAGTTTTAGTAATATTGGTTATAAAAGGTAAATCTAAGATTAAAATTACAGCTACTTAATACACGAGACTCTCAAGAGCTTAGAAAACAATTTAACCGCGCATGATATTAAAGGTGAATACAAGAGAGTTGTCCTGGGAAATTTCCTTTTTCAATTTCAAAGGAAAGAATTTCAAAGTTTTGTGAAAAGATGGCGCGAATGTCTTAATTTCATTCTTAAAAAAACTTACAGTAAGTTTGGCATTTTTTCATGAATTACAGGAAAGTAAATCTTGTGATAAGCCTAATATTGTCAGATGGGACTTCATAGACGAGATAGCAATCTATTATTAAAGGAATTCTATTCAAGCGTAATAAGTGTATTGATGAAGTTTTCTCAGGTCTTCCAACGGGTCAGAGATTCCATTAATAAGAGTATGTTATGTCAGAATTAGATGTGATTAGAATCGATAATCGTGTAATCTTAAGCGTAAAAATTTGACGGTAGAAGTGCATGAGTGATTGCAATTTCTACAAAATACATCAATCTGGCAAAACGATTTTGCTAGCTATCAACAAAACAATGCCTTGAAATATTCATCATTCACGATTCCTGAAAACAGTGAGAAGGGGAAACTTTACAGGTGACAAAGGCCTTCCTTCAAAAAATATAAATATTCCGAAAGTATGTATCCGGCGAATAGCATAAGCAATAGCGCATTTATCAAAACTGTTTCTCACCGTAATTAACAGAAAACGCATTTATCCATTCCTCAGATAGCATTACCATGCAGAAAGTTTCCAGACTCACTCTTCTTAAGAATAATATTATTTCAAAGTGGCAAGGGTTAAAAATCAAACTTAATACGCTCCTTCCATTCTAATGATGGGGGGCGAATCGTTAAACCGTTAGTGACAGTCAAATCCCGTGATCATATACCACGTCTTAGAATGGCACTGAGCCAAACTTTTCGATTTCGTTATCAACCATCACAGAGGAAAACGTAGGATAAACAAGAAGTGCATTTTTGTCGCTAGATCCCCTATCCATTTCTCCTCGGGAACTGGAAGAAAACGCAGTGTCTCTTGTAGCATGGGAATCTTGGGCCTCTCGCCTCGCGGTATTCCCCCACCTTACCTACGTGGAGGAGACACCCAGTCCTTCTGCCGGCTTGCTCTCCTCTGCACACCCACCCACCCACCCGCCCAGCAGCCAACCAACCGTCTCCGACCCCAGAAAGAGCGCACTCGGTGACATTGAAGGAGGAGTGGGCGGCCAGGCGAGAGTGGAATGCGACTGCGGGAGAGGTGTAGAGGGAGGGGCGGGGGATGGAAGGACGGGCTCAGAGGAGATATTCGGAGAGCAGGGCGAGGTGGGGGAAGGGAGGGGGCGGGGCCAGGATGTATCGTTATTCAGAGCGAGCAGTCTTGGTGTGTACGCTCTAATGCCAGCCTTTAGAGTACACCGTGTGATGGCACTGCGTTCTGGGAGATGGACAGGGGGGAAAGTGACGTTTGGATGAGACTTCGGAATGATTCATTTCCAGAAATTAAAAAAAATGTACCCGACCACCTTCTCTCGTTTCTTCTCTTCCGTCCCCGGGGCGTTTTCCCAGACGCCTGCGTGGATGACGAAAATAGTATCCTCAAGGTCTGTCCATCGGTGAGGTCGCATGCGAATTACCATCCGCGAAATTCATACAATATCGACCTCCGCGGGTTAATATTACCAACATAACATTCAACGATTGGTATGTAGATTTTAACTATGATTTGGGTCTGGTACGATATTACAGATTTCGGTGAGAAAGTAGAACTCCGTGGGAAATCAAATGATGGCACAGGGAAAGGAATTTCCTCGCCGTAGCCCGAACAGATATATTTCCCACGCCATAAGAGTTACTTTCAAGACTTCTAAACTCGCATTTCAAAACCAACCGTCGGGTTGATTACGCTGCGAGGGACGTTATTACATACAGTACCGAAGGATCTTGAAAAATAAGCAAATCCCACTACATACGTGATTTTATCACCGATCCACGGTTTTATCCAGCCGCCACCCGTGATTAGCTTTACTGATATGTTGGCGGATAACCGCATCCGCATAGGACCTCCCCCACCCCAATTCACCCTCAAGCGTGGGTCTCGCACGTTGTTGGCTTGGGACCCTGGACACGAAGGGCGGAAGGGGTTGCGGACGCTGAGACGTCTCCCCTGCTTCGTACGCGGCTTCTTTATGTACGGCTCTCAAACGCTAATCAAACGTTAGCGCTCTTAAACGGGGGGGGGGGAGGTGGAGGAGGGGATTGCTGGAGTGGAGGATGTAAGACATTTCGGAGGGATTGAATGGGATAGGAAGAGAGGAAGGCATTTTGAACGTCGTGTAAGTTTCAAGTCGATTGGCTATAATTTCCTCCCGCGGAATGGAGTGTGGGGGCGCAGCCGTCTCTTGCCCTTCTCCTCCTGCCCTCCACGGGGATGGAGCTGGAGGGCGTAAAAATGCGCATGGCACGGATATTCCGTTTGTCATGCAACGGCAGAGGAAGAGAGGGAATTCCTCATCATCTCCCTATCTCCTCCCCTCCTTCTTTGGCGTCCTTTTTCTTCGGTGCACGGTGTGCTCTCTGATACGAAGTTACCTCGGCTTCGTATCGAAGCGTCGCTATGGAGATTAGCAAGACCCGGTATGTGAAGACGTGATATACACGATAATGGGGATAATAAAATATATCAAAAATATTAATAAGATCACCCAGTGGGCTCTGGATAAATATTTTGCGCTTATCCTCAGTTGATTCTCCATGTCGTAAGAAAGCATGTCTTCCCCGTACACAGAAGAAACTCTGGAATATGTGTGTCTTCCCGAAGAATATTTGCAGGTAATGAAATAAAGGCATCGTTCCCAGCTCCTCGATATTTTTCGCATCGAAGTTTGGTATTAGAAATCGAATATCGCACCCGCCTTTCGTACGCGACGGTCTCGTTCCCGACCGACCTTTCCTTCTGCTCGGCAGTTCCTCACCGGTCCCCAGCCTCTCACCCCGCGACTCCCGCTTCTGTATTCCGTGCCCGCTGCCTATTTCCCCCCTCCCAACTACTGTACAACCCGAACCCTTCCCAACTCCGCCTTTTCGAACGAATGCCCAGTAGCATGCTCCCGAACCGTCCAAGGGAGCCGACACCGCAGAAGCGCTGCTATTTGCGCTAAATGTTGCGGAAAATCCGGCTAGGAAATATTTCCTCCCCGTGTCGCAAGGAAGCGAGGTGAAAAAATCAGAATGGCTCCGAACAGTCATTGGCGTATATTAGCGGTTCCCTTTTGATCTCGCGGACAGCGAAATCTTCATTAGCGGCACCTAATCTTTTACGCGGAGAGTGATTCCACGAGCTCGAATTTCCAAGTTTCCGAATGGAAACAAAAAGAAGCCGGCTTCCCCGAGATTAATACGCCTGTCAAATGTTAAGATGCTGAACCTTGTTAATGTTACGTTTACGTTGGTGTGGAATCTGAAGCACGTCCCGTGGCAACTCATATTTATTCATTTGTG
Organism: Hetaerina americana; assembly: GCF_022747635.1. NCBI lineage: Eukaryota > Metazoa > Arthropoda > Insecta > Odonata > Calopterygidae > Hetaerina > Hetaerina americana. Next base: position 744,272 of record NW_027287128.1, read on the forward strand.
GGTGAATTTAAAAAAAAAACGGAATCAGTTGAAGGAATGTCAGCCTGACAAATGTGCAGCATGATCTCATAAAACCGGTCTTTTATCATTCTCCAACCTTTTGGCCTTAATGGTGCACAAAATCGTTGATCTTCTTAAAGCGATCCATAGATATAAGAGTGCTAATGCTCATTCAACTTGAACGGGTTGCGTCATGCTAACAGAAGTAGAGAGGACGATGCGATATATACATATATGCCGCGCGTGTGTCTTGAACGGAAAATCTTCTGAGCTTGGGTAGATTTCCGGACACTCTTATGCGACACAGATATACGCAAAAGAAAAATGAGACTGCATTGAAAAAACAATTAATTTTAGCATATAAAAATCCTGAAACTTAATGACACAATTTGATGACTTTTCATTAAAATTTGCTCTCAGAAACGCCGTGATCCCTTCCCGGTCATGTACCACTAATTGTAAAATGTGAAACATGTGTGTGCATGTATATTTAGACTCAGTCAGAGTGAGTGACTCCTTGTACCCTGATGAAGGGGCTAGGGAAACCAAAATATTGAAGTGAGCTGTGTTTGTGTTCTTGTTACTCCTTTTATTATTATTTACTATATTTAAATGCAAGTATGCATCAAGAATTAGTGAACGCCATAAAGGTGTCATCTGCTCAATAGATTCCGAGAGTACTTAAAATCCTAAGTATACTTTGGAATATTAGAAAGAGCATTAAGTTACCGCTTCAGTCTTGGACTGATTGGCGATCAAATTATTATTTAACATCCATTAAAAATTATTTCAATACACTCGAGCCCAATAGGAGAGGCTACGCTGAGGATTTTGTGAGGGAGATAATTTGCAGGTCGTTAGCATCGAGATGATAAAGTCAATACTCCACACCTACTGGGAGTTCACCATTAAATAACGTGAAAATAAAAGGCGATAGCGCGGAGACTCGTGGTAGACTGAACTTAATATCTATCCAAGAGTGAAGATTGCCAATCCCCACTCCAAACTACCTAGGCAGAGAGCTAGGCCCGGGTTCAGTTGAGTGCGTGAGGTAAAAATATTAAGTTTTTTTTTAATTTTGTAAAAGTAGATCGTAATCTAATGTCAAATATATTCTTCCTTTAATTTTATTTTATATGCAACCAATATATCAAGGATAAACGACTAATGACATTAATATTTATAAAATTAAGTAGTCTAATCAGGCAAAACAAATGAAAAATATAGAAAATTTTAATACCCAGTCATTTTATATTTTCTTAAATCATGCATGCTATTACTAGGTGGATTTAAAGATCCATTCTAAAATCTTCTCAAACCATAACCATTATTAGTGAATAAAGTTGAAAAAGTAGGTAGTCTTTGTATGCTTAATGTACTAGAGTACTACGCGGAATAGAAACCTTACATAAATTTTTCAAAAATAAATGTATGATCACACTTATTTAATGCGTTAATATCCACTGAAAATATCAAACTTAGGTAAGCACTTCACTGGTTTTTCAATAGATCCTAATTCTTGTGATAACTGCCAGAGAAGTCCAGAATTTTTTGGGTCCCAAGCATCTATTATTTAAGAATGTGGTTCAAATATCACGTTTATAGTGCCCTCTGCGATTTTTTTAACGGAAAAAACTCTCAGATACCAAAAAGTCGGATGGTTATCTTTCCCTAATTTACGAGGGTCATCCGGAAAGTAGTACCCGTTCGTGCCGCATGAAGTGCTGACGACGCGAGTAGCCGCTGGACGAGGTCAGATAGCTTCAGTGGCTTGTCTGCCTTCTCTGAGCCAAGTTGCGTGACGCTAGCATTGCCTGTGTTGTTTCTGTGATTGTTTACAATGTTTAAAAAAATTGAGAACGCCGCCAGTTGTGAAGTGAGGGCAGTGATTAAATTCCTCAATGCAAGAAACGTTCGCCCATGTGATATTCATCGCCAATTAAAGGAGGTGTATGGAGACAATGTAATGGACGAGTCGTCTGTTCGGCGGTGGTGTCGCAACTTCAACATGGGGAGGGGGAACACACACGACGATGAGCGTTCGGAGAGACCGTCTGTCATTACAGACCAACTGGTGAGCTCAGTTGACGAATTCGTGAGGAACGATCGGCGCGTCACAATTGATGACATCTGTGAGCATTTTCCCAATGTTTCTCGAACAATTGTTCATGAAATTGTTAAACACCATCTGCATTATGCAAAAATTTGTGCAAGATGGGTCCCTCGCGTATCTCAATGAGCTGGCGGCGAAGGACTATGCAGCAGGAATACAGAAACTTGTCACACGTTATGACAAATGCCTTAATTTGCTTGGAGATTATGTTGAGAAGTAGTTTAAAGTATCCTCTTTCAAATAAAATTTTTTATGTTTGTTAATATTTACTTTTGTGTCTTTATTTCACGAACGGGTACTACTTTCCGGATGACCCTCGTATTTATGTGACTTGAGCATTCAGTTTCAATGCATTAGATGAGGGCACCCTCCTAAATAGATGACGTGCAGCCTGGACTTGGACAGAGGCTCGTCATGACTGACATAAAGGAAATCCCTTGGGCGAATTTGTCCTTTTTCTTCGTACTTTTATAAACTGATACTATTTGGAAGGGCTAACTTGTTTATGGAAGTCACGAAAATCATAAATGCAATAAAATTATCTAAATTTAGTATTTTCAAAGCAAATATGGTGGTTTTCCGTTTAATAACACTGGTTTTACAATCCATGAATTTCTGTGAGCCAATTGCTAGTCTTCTTCCTGCATAGAAAAAATAATTTTGTCTAAAGTAAATCCAATGTCGCCTATTGTAATTTTATAAACAACAGGTAAAAAAATTACACATGCCTCATAACTCTTTTTTCACAATTCCTTCACGGTCACAACCCTGAGACAAAGTGGTGAAATCACCCTCGCCAATTACCTGGCTTCATGATATGAATTGGTTGTGCATACTTGATAAACGGTTCAAGAAAAGGTTTTTACATAAATAAATAACATGATTTTTTTACGAAATTATCTCTTTCGGCACTTGAGGAGTCTACGATTGGAATAAAATCACCTCATTAATTTGGTAGAACAACTCTCATAAAAGGTGGTCTGTTTGTGTGCTATATACCCTTCTTAAAATTAGAAACTTATTTTACGTTACCAGTCTCCCTATACATTGAGCGCATCACTAATATAAAAACCATTTGTTCGATATGGTGATTTTGAATAATTTATGAATAATTGCCCATGTGAACTATTGTTAGTATTGAAAATTTGGTGCATGTTGGACTTCAGACATGTCATGTAGATACCCATTATTGTTTTCAGTAAATTTACGACGAAAAACTATTATTTTAATTTTATACCCATGATTTAAATAAGCATCTTTCCCGACATTCAAATATCTTAAAATTAAATTTTCCATAACATGTTGAACTTTCTTTACAATTAAAAAGAATATTGGTAGCTTAGTCATGAATTAAATTTACAGCTGCCGTCTTATTTTGCTAAATCATCCACCTCCATAGCAGCATATCATGAAGACTTAATTTTCCTAAGAAAAACTTTATCGTATGCGGTATCCTTGGCCATAATGCATTAATATCCCGCAAATCCTCCGCCCATCCCTAGAAAGTTGCAGGTTCATTCAAACATTAACACTTAGTCCCAACCGTCGGAGGCCATCGCCTCGCCTCGTTATCTTCCACTCGCTCGTAAAAGTAAATGAAGGTAAATGTCATAAGGGGCAGCTAGAAAGAGCATCGGCGGAGGTATTATGCAAAAAGCATAATGGTAGAGTGTCACAAGCAAGAAGTTTTGTGCATGAGGCACCTTGGGGAGGGGTGAGGATGGATGATGGATAAGTAAATGAAAGCGAAAGTCGTAAGGGGTGGCTAGAGGGAGAATTGGCGAGGACTGGAGGAGGTTTATGCAAAAAGGATAACAGAGGAGTGTCATAAGGAAGGAATCTTGTGCTTGAGGTACTTGGGAGTAGGAGGATGGGAAGGACGTCCGTTGCTAAGCGACGCGCCTCATTCTTTTCCACCCCGCGGGGAGGGGGGCTGCTACCGCCGCGCCGCCCCACGGCAATTGGCCGGACGCAGTCGGGGTGAGTCCACTCCGGCCGGCAATCTTTTGAAGGCGGACTAAATCCTTAGGTCCATCCCCATTCCCTTAACTCATAACACACTCCTGCCATCTCCTATAGGCTTGTAAAGCAGATCATATTAAAGTTCAGTTAATCGAAATAACATAATTGGATAAATTGAAAAAATTATCAGTATCATTCATACATTGAAATGAACACTTTTGGCAAGTTCAATGATAAAAGTGAATATGATTAATGATAATTAGGAGAGATTTATTTGCTTTTTCAGGAGAAAACAGCACGGTAAAACTTCCTTAGCATACAGGTAAACTTCCACCGCTCTTAATCATGTAGAATATTTTTGAGAATTGTCCGCGCATCGACTCTGATGGTGATTCCTAATATTTCATAACAACTTTTGGTAAGAAGTAAATGGCCATCCCTCTGACAACTGGAAAAATAAAACTACTTCGATACTTTTCTCAAGAGAAACAATCAGGTATTGTAATACTTAATTCTAATACTTAGATATGCACCCGAAAATGCCCACAAGTGAGACAACACCCCGAGAGAGTTTGAGGATATACTTTTAGAATTTCTATAAAAACAATTTGCATCCAATGAACTAGATAAAATTAGTACTTTATTTCCAGCATGTTAAATAAAGGACGGCATCTATGTAAGACAGACTTGCAGCATTAATCTTAATGCATGCACATAGCTAAACATTTGTCGACGCCATAAGAAGTAATGGACATGTGGAGTAATTTATTGGTAACAAATAATTAATTCTATCGCTAGGAATACATTATTCATGCATAAATAAATTTTAAATGTAATTTTCCAAAAACGTTTGTAAATGGACAATCACCTACAGACAATCCTCTTTCAACGCGCGAACGGATCGAATCATGCATAAACAATTCACTCGCGGAAAAAACCGCGAATATCGAGAAGAGGTGAATAACGACATCCATTCAAATGGCAAACCCGGAGAAATTTATGAAAAGACGACTCATAAGAAGCATAGATCTTGCGTTTGTCTTCACGACTGAATAAGGAGAGTTGTATTTATGCGGCCGCGGATATATCTGCCTTACCTTCCGGCCTTCCTCCCTCATCCATCCCGATCCTCACTTCATCCTCCTAGTCGTCCACTCCTTTGCATTCGTTGGGTACAACTCGCCCTCACAAAAGGACGTCACCGAATCCCGCTACGCGAGTGGTTAGCCGCCCTCCCTCCCAGAGACCTAACAACCCTCGCCTACCGCTGAGTCCACCGGGCGATATTTCATGTGGACTGGGATCCAGCAGATAAGTTCTGGTGCTGAGATTCTTGATGCATGGCGGTGGTAGTCATTTTATGTTACCTTTTACTTCTATTCTCGTGACACTTTTTCCTTCGTTTCATTTGTCTTTTGACGCTTGGCAAAGCCCCCAATTACGGAAATCGCTTCGCCTCCGTTAGTTCGTTTGTTTTTAGATTTCCTTGGTAGACCTAGTTCACCCACAGAGAAGCAGAAGACTACTAATAAATTAGCCGATAATGAGATTAGATGTTAAATGCGTTTTTTGTAAAATTTCAGGTCATAAGGGTGAAGTTTTTTAACAGATTATGCATATACGTAGCGACTGCAATAATAAAACAAGGAATACTATGATTATTTTCTAAGAAATTAGTTTTGATTCTCCGAGAAGAAAAATGTATCGTTGATGGAAAGTTCCAATCCAAGTTCGTTTTCTAAGCATGAAAACTTATGATATTGATTGAAATCTGATTTGGCATGATTCATTGAAATAGATGACTGCATATTGTCTTTGCAGCACTTCCGTAATATAAACAAGGGTTCAATGGCTAACTCAACTTGAGACGCAAGATACCGCACGTTACTATGTGAAATGACCGAAACAGTGCACACAAATCTCATTGACTTCGCTAAATGAAATTCCTGATGAACACTGTCCATGCTAAAAGCCACTGAACTGCCTCATTCAGCACCGTCCCTCCTTTCTCCCTTGCCGCAGCCTCGTTTCCTGGCTACCTCTTGGCGGCGGGAGAAAAGTGGAGCTACAGTGGTAGAGACAGAGAAAGAGAAAGGAAGAGACAGAGAGAGAGATGGCGAGGGAGAGAGACCATGGTCGTAAACCAAAGCGCTTGCTCTTCCTCCTCTCCCCCTTGCGCCGCTCTGGGGGACGTCAACCCACGAGGAGGACTCGGACGCTCGGGGATTTAAACGCGAGGGTTTTAAGAAGCACTAAGTGAATCGCCTCGCGGTAAATCGTTCGGAATGCACCTGGAAGGAGACCCTCCTCTCTCTGCTTCTCAATCCCTCCATCTCTCTCTTACCTTACCTCCTCATCCCGCGTCCCTTCCTAGCAACTTCCCACCTCCGACCGATACCCCTCTCCCAAACGATTTCTTTCCATCTCTCCTTCGCCTTCAGAGCTTTGTCCATTTTCCTATCGCCATCTCCAGCTTTTCCTCGCTCTCCGTCTCCTTCAAAGGGCCAAGGAGCAGGAGATAACAGCAGCGGCATTGCATAACCCGATCCAGTTGTAAACGAGAAAGAAAAATGGTCGAGCAGACGGTTGCGTATTTATATTGGCCGGCGACAACAATGACAATTCTCCGAGGCCACGTTATTATTATTTTTGGGCCGACGCCAGAGAGGAAGGGGGACAGAGTGAGAGAGGGGAAGAGAGAGAGAAAAGGAAAACACTAAGGAAATTCCGAGGAGAGCTGAAGAAGTAGGAGGGAAATAAAAATGCCGGAATACAATGCCAGAGTGAGAAGAGGGAGGAAAGTTGGGCGCGGTTGATGACTAATCAGAAGCTCCATTCCGAGATCATCGCGTAATGGCTAATTTTTGAATGCTACAAAGGAGTGATAATACCGACATTGCGTACACCTGAGAATTAAGTCAGCGAATCAATCGCGAAATTTTAAGCAACTCAAAAACAAAATTTCAAACATATATTATACCCTTAGCAGACAGTTAGAAATTAAAACTCAACGAATAGCTGTAATAACAATAATAACGATTATTTTCCCCTACTCTAAAAAAAACAATCATAACCTCATAGTTAAAATATCCTTTTTGCCAATTATCAGCACTGAACGTATACTATTCTTGATAACTACCCTAAGAATCAGATTCAGAATTCCATTGGTGCGTCAAAATTTTTGGGTCAAATAAGAAGAATAGAAGATGTGGTAAGTACCTGAGCAATTTTAGAATTCATTATTCCCTCGCTGGAAATTTTGATAGAGTTAAAATAATTTGTATTTGGCAATAAAAGTTGCGCAAGAAGTTACCTAAGGTACTGGTGTAATGATTTCCCTGCCTTTTCTGTTATTAACATATATAAAACTTCTTTCCTTGCTTATTCATGATCACTTTCTTCTTTCCCCTCACTGAAAATGACAAAATATTGATTAACCATACACCTTTGGATAACTTTAGTTCCTATTTTCCAATGTGTAGACGTATATAAAGAGGATTTTTTCATGAGCCACTCATAAATTCAAATGAAAATTATGAATGGCAATCCTGAAATCATATTCCGAGGATGATTTTGCAGCAGCTTTCCCAGCTAGTCTGCCACCTTCCAATTTCTCAAAAACTGGTACAGACAAATTTCCTATGTATTTCACGTGACCTACTCTATGTCTTCCTTTTCGAGGTGAATTCCATTTTGGTTTTCGGTAAACACAAAAAGACAATTTTACGATTAAATTCCTTGTTCTCAATCCCACTGTTTAATCTCAATCCCACCTATTTCCATGCACTTCTGTACCTGTGTTTTATATCAATCTACTATAAATGAAAATAAGCTGGGTATATTTAATAACCTGAGTTCAATACCATAATAAATAAGAGAAAAAGCAAAAGTCATCATTAAATATATTAAAACTGGAAATATTGTAATTGTAAAAATAATATATTCTTATCTCTGCTAAGGACCTAGGATATAGATGTAAAAGAGTTGGTATTATGAAAGCAACATCCATTAATTGCTTCAGATTCTGATCGTGACTTTAACGATGTAGCCCGGTAGAAATACTCATGATAAAATCGCAACAATGCTGAAAGGAGAGCGTCAACGAAATACAACCCTGGAAATATACGTATGAGGTAGTCTTAACTCTCTTCAATGGAGAACTTCACGACGCTGTGTTCGTAGTTGTGAAAATAATTGGTATACCGTAACTCAGAGAACCCCTCTTATATAGTGTGTATGAAGTAACTGATCAAAATCTCATTAGAGATTTTATTTAAAGCCGGGAGAAAAAAAACAATACGACCAAACACTCGCCTTTACGGAGAAAACAATGCAGGCGTTGAAGTCTCCGCACGCGTCCAAGGCAAAAGAAAAATACGAGGGAGAAAAATAAAAAAAGGAAAGGAGTTTCAAAGAGAGGTCAATCTGGACCGTGCTCTTCCTTTTACGAGCCAAGATGGCTCACTCTACTCCTGCAAGAGGCCGAGGGGGAGAGAGACTGAGATAAGGATTGTAAGCAGAGAGATGGGAGTAAACCATTTTAGTGAGGGTGAGAGGGCAAGAGAGGAGAGAACGTGGAGGACGGGGAAGGGATGGGACCTTTGTAGACGGTGGATGTTCAAGAGGAGAGAAGGGAAACTCTCCTATGATGAGCACAAGTCCCTATCAAGGGATCATATCGGAGGGACAAAAGGGTAAAGGGATACAGCGCTGCTATCGCGCTCATGCTTCGAAAGGCGAATGATACTTCCATCTAGAGGAGCTTGATCTTCCATTCTCTCAATCTACTCCTCACCTCCTTCGCGTATTCACTTCCTCCGCTCACATTTACTTATATTCATTCCCTCTACCGGTGCAGAGGAGGAAGGGAGAAGACAAGGAAGATAGAGATTGTGATCACTTTTGCGCACTCGCTTTGCTCGCTTACTTACTTTACGAGCACACGCTCTGGCGGCACAATGGTGCTCGACAACGATGCATGTGACCATTTATGGCGCCAATGCCGGACAATGCGCGGCGCGCGATGCAGTCGCTTTGCCGATACACCAACTTCACCAACCCTACTCCGGCTTCCTCCTTCCCCACTTCCACCTCCACCGGGTGACGGCAGTAGCACTTGAGAGCCATAGAGGGACCTCAACCCCTTTTTCCTTACCCTCCTTCATTTTCTATCTGTCTCTGTCTCTCTCACACTGATGCATATGGTAAAAGGATTAACAGGTAGGTTCACGGCGAGCAGGACGGTACAACAGAACAATGAATATAATCACTCTTACGAATGTTTTAAGGAATTAGCGTAAAACATTGAAAAAATTTAATTTTAACCTAAGTTGCACTTATTTTTTTAAGGATAACACGCATTCCTGAATAATAAGATGTAGGTGACTACACAACATACAACTTAATGCTTCACTCGAAAGTTGCCCATGGAAGGGTTGTCACGCTGGCACCATCTCATCGCCGCCTTTCAGTCATTTAAAAAACGATTCTTCAGAAACGTAGCAATTCTCAATATATGTTATTATTTAATTATTTAAAATGGCAATGAAATTGTTCGAAGCAAAATAAATTCACTTTATTAAATTTAAAATAATTTACATTATATTATTTAAGATTATTTGGAATGGGTGATGATTTAAAAAATTAATTTTTCAAGTAGGTAGGCGTATAGAGGTTTTGCCTCAATGTCAATGTGAATATAGAGGACAATTTAGTCAATAATTTAGTTTTATAAAAGCTTTTTTAAAAATTTCAAAAATTATAGGATACACTCACAAGAAATAGAGATGGCTAAATTAAATCAGAGTGTCGACGATAAACATGCATTAGCTAGTGAAACCGCAAAACCAGCCAATGCTAAATAAAAAAAGCTGTAACAGACTACTGGCACGTTTCAAAATTTAACAAATGCTACAGATGAATATAAAGAGGTAAAATTAAATGAGCATGAGCATAGGCTGTAGCGTCCCTCAATTAAGACAAAGTATGAAGATGGAAAGTAAGTGAATGGCGAATGCATCGCTGCTGAAGAAAGAGCAAAGCATGGTAATTTATACAGTGGGTTTGGATATCAATCTTTTTTGGCACTTTGGTTGATCACATATACGGGGTACTGAAAAGGAAAAGAAATACTTTTTTAAGCTTACCAATATATGTGAGTTAAGAAAGTCAAGATCTGGAAAAACTGTGATGATGACGGAAAAAATAAGAAAAAAGTGTGCGTGAGGGTCGCTAAAACTCGAAAACGGCCTCGTGTACTTTCTTGACCATATGTTACGTGACCTCATTGGTTTCTTGTATATAAAACGTGAATGATTACCAAGCATAGCACATGTTCTCCGAAGGTCGACGCCTTTCTGCATTTCTCCAATAACAACCTCCGCCCACCTTACATCAGATTACACTTTATCCGGCGCTAAGGTTAAAGTTATGTATAACGGAGGAAAAGAGACATTGCAACAAAGGCATGACTCGTTTCACGAAGTGACATTTCAAGCAGTGATCCAGAAAGTGACCATTTGTCAAGATATTACGTGATGGAATATTGAAACTCTCTAACCCAGACATAGGGTGTGTCAACGAAAAGTATTTTGATGGATTAAACCTACCTACTTCATCTGTCACTGAAGTATGCACTCTACCTTGTTGGGACAACCAGTTTATTCAAAATTGTTTCATTTGATCATATATCAAAGGATAAGTCTCACTTTTGATTGTTGAGACGACTGGATTTGTGTGTATCACATGTAATAAAATCAGAGCGAAACTCATCAAATAATTTGAATTTAATTGAACCATTGTATCGACAGGAATATATGCCCACAAATATAGTACACAATTGATTTATTCACGTCTACGACGAGTTTCAAAGAAATCGCAAAAATATTACGTAGTGTATTATAACCTTAAACTATTATCATAAAGTGTTTAACTCTGGATACAGTGAATAATATTTTCTTATTCTCATATCGGATAATGCATAATGCTCTTAAGCAAGGACGTCTCATTAGGGGAGATTTCAACACGTGACAGCCTCCCTTCCCCGCATGAAACTACACTTGACCCTCCGACGGTCACATAAGCAACGCAAACCTTCGCGGGTGTGCCCGAGATGTTTGCCTGAATGCTCATTCTGCGCAAGCAAAAGAGGGAGGACCACCTGGGCACTCAAGCACGTGAGCACGGACCCTCACTCCTGGAGCAACCCAATCCTCTGGGTAAAGATCATAAAACACGGAATTGCAATACGATACGAGCAAGGTAAGGAGTGCCCCTTCGGAGGCCATAGAGGGGGGGATGAAGCAAAGAGGACATAAAAATGAAGAATGAAAGAGGAACTTTTTACATTTTTGAGGAAATCTATGACTTAGATCACACGACAAAAGTAAAACGACCTGTTTAGTTGACATATCAGGAAGGACAATAACATTTCCAATAAAATCTTTACTTGCGCAATTTGACGTAAACTGTTTTATTCACTCGAAAGTTTATTAATGCAGCATTCCGAGAACATTGCCTAGAAATTGTTAAGTTCTGTGATATAACTACTTTAATCTTAAGAGTAGGGAAGCAAAAACTGTTTTTTGCGAAGCATGAGATGACACTATCGCAGGCTAAACCAAGAGTTAGATAGAATTAGTAATTATTTCCATATTTCTACTAGGAATTGTTACGATGGAGAGATGATGAAAATCGACCGCAATTCCTTTATTGGATATATTGGCAAAAATCATACTTTATAACTTGGTGCATGGCGATTCATATACGTGAGTAATCATACGTTCTAAGGAGCTTAAACATGCCTCTCTCAGGGGCATCTTAATCAATAGATGCACAGAAATTTGATGAACCTGAAAATTCTGACAGGGGCGAGTTCGTACATCATGACACCGGATTCAAAATATCCGTTTTTTGCCATTCATTGCATTTCATCACGGCATTTATGCAAGAACAGTGTTTAAAATACAAGCGTTTCGTGCCTACAAACTCTGGCTTAAAATCAAGGGCATGATAAGCTACAAGCTGTCAATCTGACTTACAAAACGCGTGAGATCGATTTAAAAGATTTAAATAAATTTAAATAAACAAACTGTAGTAAATTCAATTTTTAAATGTTTAATAGTCATCACAAGAAGAAAACGGCGATAATAGCTGGGACAGATATGATGGCTGAGCCATTGTATCTGTTCCCAAGAGTGTTGTGCTGGGTTGGGCGTTAAATGCTCACACTATACATTTTTGAACTAAAATCTCAATGTTCCCGATATTGATTAAACATTGAGGATTAAGAATTTCAACGAAAGCAAAAGACTGCGAATTCTAACGTATGGTATTTAAATTAGCATTTTTAATCTGTTAGTTGGGGACGTAATATTCAAGTGAGGAGTTCACTGGGCTACTTCCTGGACGGCACGGGTTTGATTCCATGTAAGGCCTCTGGGCAATTTAGCTTCATCTAAGCTGTGTTATTTCTTGAGCACCACATCTTCCTGGGAAACCATAGGTGGAAAAGGGAAAAGAATCCCCCAACCTTGATAAGTGAATTTCACACGCCTTTAGATTTAGTATTGGGTGAGCTATACCCTCGCTTATCAAAACAACCTTCGAGTTAATTACTGTGGTGATGGAACCTAAGTATTGCTCTCTTTTTCGAGTAATGAATGTACATAATAATTCTAGTCATACAACTCACAGAACCATAGAAATTGAGGAACATATTATTGAATATTACTCAACACTGAAGAAAATTGCGGTGATATTTTTTCCAGCCATCATTACTGGTGCAAGAACTAGTCTTCAAGCAGTCCATTTGATTTGAAGACCTACTGAAAACTCGTGAATATTGATCGAAAATACACGCCTCATAGAATAGAATATCTAAGGTAATTTGTTGCTTTCATCGACCTTTGTATCGATAGAAGTAGATAATTCAGATACTAATCCATTTTAGAGTACCTTTCTATTAGCAAACATACGTTTTGACGCCATCCAAGGATAAAGAAATCAGAAAACACGAGTTAAATAATACGGATCCCTTTGACCTTGGGTTTGTTGTTTTAGGGACAGAGCGCCGGTTGACAGGAGTGTTATTAGGCTACTCGTGTGCTGGTTCGAAATTCGAGTCGTTGATTAATGCCCTGTTGCCTAGAGGCTTCATTTTACGACTGCTCACTCTGAAGAGTCAGAGCGCTGAGATGCCATCTTTTCCTAAATTAAACAAGCAGAGGAGAGCAAAAAAGGCTGAGGCATCTGAAAGCTGGAAAGGTACATGCACACCCTCCTGACGTAGCCCAATGAACAATTCAATTCCAAGGCGCTTTGAATTGGCCAGCTGAGTCAAGGCAAATTAAGCTATGATTACGGTGCGAATTAACTTCGGTCGTTGACACGCAGAAAAAGCGGACGGCTGAGAAATTCGACTTACACCAACCGTGGCCAAGCAAGTCCTAAGTCTCTCCTCCAAAGGACAATCCACTAGTCTATGCTACTCTAAACCAACGAGTTTTCGAGACCGAGGCGACGGAGGACCCGGGAGAGGGGCTGGGTTAAGGGAGGGGGCCAAATAATTAAGCACGAGAATCTCTACAAGGTGGGGCGAGTGGGGGGAGGCAAGGAGGGAGGGAAGAGAGAAAGAGACCCGGGGCGTCTAAAAGGAAAAAGGATGAAGTCGGATTGATTTGAGTGATGAGAGAAAGGGAAGTGACTTCGTGGGACCTGGCTGCATGGTGGCGAGAGGCGAGATGAGACGGGAGCTTATAAAGAGACGGTGGGGGGTGTGGTGAAGGGGGCTAAAGGATTGAGGGCTGTGAGGGCAGGGAGGGAGTGAGAGGGGAGGGACAGAGATGTACGGGCCGGGGCGGAGAGCACGGGAGGAGGGTGGATTGAAGAAAGGGATGTGGCTCTCTTTTCGGAAGAAAGCAAGGGGTCTCGAGTGGAAAGCCCAGCGGGGGAGTCTGCTGTCTTAATGCCCCGCAGGAAGACATACATACACACGGGCATATACACAGCAAACACACAACAGCCGAGTGGCTCGGGGAGACGGGGGGAGGGTTACGGGCGTGGGGGTGCGAGAGGCGAGGAGGCTCAAAGGGGCGGCTGAGAGCGAGGCGAGACGGCGCGGTGGCACAATGGAGTCGCTTCGGGGAAAGGAGACTGAGAGAAGGAAGTGAAAAGGGGTGGGCGACGTGTCTCCCTCTCTCTTAACCCTTCGCTTTCGCCTAGGCACACTTCTCTCTCTCCCTCAACCTCCCGACCCCCCTCATCGCAGGGGTAAACGAGGGACACTCCGAAATCTCGCCCCAAAGAGTCCCTCTTTTTCCCGCCGCCAACCTCATATCCCACCATGGCAACTCTCACCTATTTGTGGCCATCAATTCCCAGCCCGCCACCTATGCCCCCGTCGTAGAGGAAAAGAACGACTCCTGTAACGGGCAACAGGGGACGCCGCTGCTCTTTAACACGCCACGTCGCACGGAATGTGCCTCTTTCCCTTATATGAGAGGAAGGGTGACAGGGTTTTGGGGGAAATACATACAACCAGAGAAAAGCATTTGTTTGGATTCGAAAATAGGTCACCTTGGATAAACTTTGGTAATTTCTGTAGGAATCTTTGACTACATTCTTTGGCAGTGATTTCAACCATTTTTGTTCATTGAATACACTGCTGAGTTTAATGGACTCTACCTGAAATCCATAGGCTAGACATCTAACACACAATTCTATGAAACATTTTAGACTAACATTTCTTCGGATGGAGATAATAATGTTTAATGCTTTGGATTAAATGAATTACCGGTAAAATATTTACTCGCACTATTGGAATACATTTCTTACCATACTTAGCATTCTTTATGAAGAAATTCGACAGCATAAATGATTTTGCTTTCCTTCACATGAAATAAACACAATCACTAGTAAGATACGTGACTGCTAGTTGTTGTTATGATGGAATAAGTGAATTGCTCACTAACCAAGCCACTTGCGTAAGCTTACTTAGGGCGTTGAGTAATAAGCATCGCTCAGAACACAAGTCAAAGATTTAGGATTCATCACCGTTGGCCAAGTCCGGAACGCATTGAATCGGCCACTTCTCCATATTTTCCTACCCTCTCCATCGCTGTAAAAGCTTCCTTGTTTTTACATTATTTAGCCCGACTCACTCTCCTCGACAATACCCTCTAAATATTTTCCTCAGCACGGGCGCGCTCTGGCCACGCAGGGACGTTATCTCACCCGCATGTGGTGTGTTTGACCAACAGCATGAGGCCATTCTTGTTTTCGCTGGAAAGCATTTCAACCTACCGTAAATATTTCTCCACGCTATGTTTTATGGGTGGCTGGTTTTTCCATGACTTTATACGCGCAGCAAGGACGGTTAAAAAAATAAATGCCTCCAATTCTGTTAGCGAGAATGCGCTTTTGTGATTTAAAGTGACTTTACAACACAAAATAGTGGACTATCAAAAAATTACATTGCCAAGCACTTCAAACAAATTGCGCTGTTGCTAGCTACCAAATGTCAGTGAACTATAGAGCACTGCTGTATACGTGCGAGGAAAATTTTAGCAAAGCAATAAAAAATATTAACAGCTTAACTTTCTGTATTGGAAAAACTTCCGGATGTTTCCTCATTTCGTGTTTCAATTATATTACGTGCTATTGATGATGGATCTTGAATGTTGCTCTTGAATGATACTGGTAAATTGATGCCATTAACTAAATATATAATTAATTCAAATTATTCATCATTTTTACCAAGCTACTAACAAAACCTATGAAAATTTTGAGAAGCATTGTTTTCTTAGTAGCATATCAAACACGCCGTGAAAACAAACCTACATAATTTGTTTTTAATTTCCCAAGCTTTCAACTCATTTGATAGCCATCGATTTCAATTTTCTAGTTATGATTTTAATTGTAAACAATATTGGAAAATTATGATAATAGTTGGATATAACTCATAATTTCACAATGGGACATTAAACAGCGCAATATATTTCATACATTATCCAAAAACAGAAATGACAACACCATACTGAAAGATAAAATACTGATAAGTGTCCAAAATATGGTCTTCCCTTTCAATGAATAACAAAGAAAGATAATAAAACTGAGATGGTGATATCAGAAATAGCAATTTATACCAAGTTAAGGAAGCCGATGACACGAGTGTTCTGGGTTGAGGAGAGGACTGAGAGAGAAAGGAGGGAGAAAAAGCTATGGATTGAGCAAAATTACAAGAAGGGGGATTAAAGTGCAATGGTAATAGAGGGGGAGAGAAATAGGAAGAGAAAAAAATGAGCAAACGTACGTCACAAAGGGGAGGCATTGCGCCTGAGATACGATCTCAAGAAGGAATGATGGAATTCGCCGAAAGATATAATCAGATGGCAAAAAGTTGGCAAGACTGTCTCTTGCATATGCTATAGTGAGAGAGGCATGAAGAAGAGCGGAGTAGACGCTAGGATGCCTCCTAATGGAGACGGGGACATAATGGCCCCGAGGGGTAAAAACTGGAGGTTTTATAGAAGGAGAGCCTGAAAAAAACTAATTGAAGATCAAGTCATAAATGCGAATGGAAGGTGAAAGTAAAGGGAGGAGGAGAGGATGAAGAAATAGGAGCACACGATGCGCATGCCAGGTATAACACGAAATAGCCATAAGCACATGCATAAATAGTCGGAACAATACTCAGGTGGCACGTTGGACTTCATTACCTCTTCTAAATTATAAACGCCGATTTATTAAAGAAGAAACAAATGCTCTTTCTCTAAAGGTCAGGAAGGAGAAGTGCACGAGTAGTCTCAATGCACACGCTATGAATCGAACTTAAGCGGCAGTGGAACGAAAGCGTGGGAATAGAGAACAAAATGTACAAGAAAACATAAATCTGGGGTTTCAAAAAGCCTGAAAAGATCTCTTGAATGTTAGATAATTCATTTTTGAAAAATTTAATTATAAATCCTAAGAACTGACTGAATGGAAATTTATATTTAAACACTTCTTTTAAATATTGATGATATTGAATGAAGATTTTGCAGACAGAAAGTAGTTTATGTGTACCGAAAAAAACATAAACTGACTGTAAAAGGTATAGACAACCGTTTGTGTACAGCTAAATGATAATACCACTTACTTAATACATATTACTACCCCATGTAAAACTGAATTGAATGGTAATCACTGACGCAGTTATAAAATGAAGGGTAACAAATGTTCCAGAAAAGTACTCTACTGAGGACGTTGACAGTATTTAATCAGTGGTTTGTCAAAATTAATGACTAATTCAATGGTATTGTAGATGTTTTTTTTAAGGTAATCTACCGGTTAAGGTAGGTTTTTGGATGGACACAATTAACTACCAAACAGATATTTTATTACTCCTAACAAAACACAAAATCCATCATCCTACTCTATATCAGGTCCCTCTTCATCTCTGAGTACTTTCTTCCTCCCTTCATCCCATCCAACATCCCTATCCTGTTCCTTCCCTTTCCTCTTTTGCCCAACATTCTGCCCTCTATCACAGTCAAGTGATTGTGATTTCTACTTCACACCTGCAGAAGAAATGGATTTCAGCTGGGGTAGAAAATTTTGAAAATATAAAGGGAATTTCATTTCAGATATAACGATATACCAATTAGAATATTTATGTGGAAATTTAGTATTGATTACAATAGAATTATATAAAAAGCATTAGAGACTCACATTTTTTCATTGTGGTATCAGTAAATGACTCACATTCGCTGACAGAGGTCATTGATATATATACGATTCCTCGTATTCCCATGCAATTAGCTTCTCTTTGATCTCTTTCGATTTCTTCTTTATTTCAATAATTTCCCTCTTCAGTCAATCTCTTATTTCCTTCTCCTTCCCTACCGAGTCCTTCAATTTAAAAATCGTCGCTCATTTCCTGCTACGCAAATTTTATCGGTTAACAGAACCAATTGAAGAGGGTGTGAAAAGCATGAGGGTGTGACGGATATCCCGTCGCTTTCAAGACTATACCAAGCATATATGTTTTGGGTGGCAGTAAGCATACATAACAAAATTTAAGAGTAAAAATACCCACCAAAAACGTCAGCTGGATGGATAGAGGTAAGATGACGGTCATACGCGCGAAAACTGAGTGAGAAAAAAATGTTTATGAAGAGAATCGCTTTTCCTGAGTGATCTGGTAACGCTTGTGTGCGAAAACTTCCCTAAATAGAGGCTTTCATCTTTATATTTTTTAAAAATTTGTTCCTCTACTGCCACGAATAGGTGCAAATGCCGTGCCGTTGTTTCAAGGCTTCAAGTTCGAGATTGACTTCTAGCCTAACGGAGGGCGAGTTCTCGTTTTAGGTTTTCCAGCGTCTGATTCAATGTTCCTTGGGCCTTACCGTCAGCGGGACACCTCAAAAGCAGGAATATATGAACTTCCCTTAATGCCCTGATCTCCACAAACCCTTTCATTTCCACCCGCACCCTCGACGGGGTGAGGGAACAGTCGATCAGGGGGGCATGAGAGACCGACGCCGACGTTCGCCGCGCACCGAGGAGAGCAGTGAGAGTGATTGGAGGGGTTGGTTGGGATGCAGTAGTGGAGACGCCAGCGCCATTAGAGGACCCACTCGGGTGGAACACATCGCAACGAGTCAGAGAGACGAGCCCCGCACTCACATCCTCGCTCGCCATCTTCCTCCTACCGCTTTTAAAGTTATGTCTTTCACTGCGCGCGTCCGCGAAATTCACGCCCATTTCTACACAAACAGATTCGCTCTCATTCAACCAACCCCAACGTTTCAGAGTGCATCCCCCTTCATTTCGCGCGACTGTTGTGGGTGGGAGAGTCCCTCAATCCGTCCACGGATGCGGCCTTTGTGCATTGTAGCACTGCACCGGACGGGCGCCGCGGCGAAGGACGCGGAACGGCTGGCGGATATTCTTCCATCCTCCCGGAGAACGGTGGAGAGGAGTGGTCTTCGGGAAAATCGGCGGAGAAAAAAATAGACGATAAACGCGCCCCCGGATGGCAAACTTCCTTTTTACGGGCCCTTGGCTCGCAAAAAAAAATCTAGTCTCTCATCCCGTGTTCCCTTTCGCCCGACCGTTTCTTTTATTTTTCCGCCCTTGCCGGCGTCGAGAGTGCTGGATTGTTTCATTGGATTTCATTTTTGCGGAATTCTCCTCCCAACCCATCGGGTAAGGCGTTGGCGGTGGGAGGGGAAAGGGATGGGGCAGGGGGTTCGGGATGGCTGGAAAATTCTGCATCGCCGCAGGGTTTATTCCTGGACAGGAGTTGCATCTGGATCGAATCCGTCCAGTCGATGGATCTGCAGCTCTAACGATGCGAAGGATAAAAACGGACCTGAAATACGATGCCCGCACCGAAACCGATTTCTGTTACACCCACATGATGGCACGTATCGCTGAGTTCCGAAGTTCAGAGCTCACCGCGCCACAAAGGGAAGGGGGTTTCGTTTCCTTGAATTTTGATTCGTATCCGACCTCTCGTGAATGACACCAGAAAATGCAATGCAAATAAATGTCACGGGCATTATTCATATAATAATGATCTTGGCCGTCGTTTTTACATGGAAATGACCACCTACATGGATTCTTGTTCACCTAAACATCGTTACGCCTCATTACCGCTTCCATTGTGATACGTTTATGCGAAGACCACCAATTACCCCATAGCATTTTAATGGAATTAAGCACGTTTCAAGGTAAGTGATCGTGACGAGTCCGTGCCTCTACTCATGTATTTCTGTCTCGGAAATACACCGATTACGCCCATCGTATGTATTTTCCCACGCACGACCAGAAAAAAGAGCCGCCTTCTATCCTTCGCAAATATTATAATGCGCATATCAAGGCATTGGCGGGGGGTGGGCATTCATTTGCCATTGAATGCCAGTGAAATTGACTTTATAGATGAATTGGATAAATGGTCTATATACTTACTAAATATTGGAGTCACAAAATAATATTACATAACTTACACTTGATAATTTTACATCATTACGGAGGCGGCCAGTCGCAATGAAAATTCATAGGTCATATTTGAAGAATTTCAAGAATTCTTTAACAACTGCTATCGGGATCTGTCGTGGGATTTCTAAATTAACTTTCTTCATTTGTTTGATACTACCCACAAATGCATATCTGCGGGTATTTATCTGCATGCAGTTACAAAGTGAGTCAAGGAAAAACGATATTATTCAGTAAGTAGTAAATAAAAATACGCATATATGTACTTAATTAGAAGGTATAGGAATTGATGATACATATCTAAGGTAGCCTATTTGGCATTTTATTCTCTCTCTTACATCCTATTTTTTTGTTGGCATTCCCAGAATTTAAACTAAATATGAAATCCTGCATTGATTGAGTTATAACGTTAACTAAAAATAAATTAATGAGAGAAAAAATGTGAGTACCTTTTATTGCATTTTTCATAGATTGAAGGGACGAGCTAGTGGTAGCTAGATATAAAACAAACGTTTCTTAGTAGATAAAATATGTTTGATACGTCAACCAACCCTGATTCTCAACTAGCCTTATGATAAGTATCTGATATGTAAGTCAATGCTGTTAAAAGTGAAACACTCCGAGAACAGGTGGATTTCACTGAATCATAAAAACTTGCTTCATCTCGTTCTCAATTATTCAAGCATCGATGAGTAATATATTCCAAAATGTAAAGAAAACCTTATTCCGAAGTAAAATTTTATCTTTTGTTTTCGCAGATAAATACAAAAACCAGGAAAACAGAAGATTATTTTTCTGAGGGGTTGGGGGAATTGAGTTTAATATCCGCTTACAAACGAGTTACTCCCGGGATTTGGCTGAAAGGGGTTCAAGGGGGTCGAGGAAAATGGGAGGGGGTGAGGTTCGGGTGAGGGAAGAGGAAGAGAAAGGGGGAAAAACGGGAAAAACGTAAACGATTCCTTCCACCGTATAAAGACCAAACGAAATTTATTTTAAACATCTCAATGAGGCAAAAAATGAAACTAACCGGTTTGGAAGGTGCTTCAGAATACCGGGCAGGTGCGTAGCCACGGGAGGGCCCCAATCATGGGCTAAAAAAGCCGTCCCTGGAGAGATGGGGAGGTCGGAGGATTTTAAGAGAGGGAGGTGGGGCAGAAAGGAAGAGGTAGGAGATGAGGAGGAGGAGGGAGGGAGAGAGAGAGAGAGATAGTGAGAGAAGTTGGTGAAGGGAGGGGGGTGCGGGTTGAAAGGGTGGATAAAGAGGATGAGCAAGGTGGGCCGGTGAGGCACTCTTTGGGGGTCAGAGGGGTGCGGGCAGATGGGGCGAAAGGACTGCGCGGGGGGAATGGGTTGATCTCGAGGGGGCAAGAAGAAGAGAAGTGGGCAGGGAAGAATCAAGACGGGGTACGAATGAGGGAAAGGGCCAAACTAATGGGCGGAGAAAAGGGAATGAGGGTTCGGGCTCTAGGACAGAGGAGTATAGGTTTTCCATCATGCGTAATGTTACATTGCTCAGTAGTGTTAGTTTAGTTTTTTTAAGATAACATTTTGTACTCGTAGACAATGACTTAAGCATTAAAATAGGTCGATGATAATTAAACAAAACGAAAAGACAAACATCTATTGTCATAGCCCTATGCTACATAAAACAGCTGCTAGCGAAAAAGGAATGAAGGTAAGGAAGTTGTGAAGCACAAGGAGGAACAGAAGAAACGAGTGCGATAGAGGATGAGCGGCTGTGCTGAATGTTTTAGAGAGAGGAACGTAAACGAACGAGACCCAGAATTACATTCATCAAAGTAAGAAAACATAGGAAACAATTCAAAGAAAGAAATTATGATTCGGAGGCAAATAGACGAAAATTCATACGTGCTGCGGAGACAAAAACTACTAAAATAAGGGATGAAAAAGCATTAGACACAATAAAAGGACATAAGAATACTGAATCGTTTCGCTAATCTTACTGACTTTACCGGTAGCTGAAGGTTTCTACATTACTAAAAGCATTAAACAGGTGGATTGTAAGGTAAAGTAGATGGGTAAGCGAAATAAGGTCTGGACTTGTCTAGTTTCATTTCGTAGCGCACGCAGCATAAATTATAAAAAAATGAGAGTAATACATAGATTGAATAAACACCAAAATGAACTTAAATTAACATAAGTGTAGTTATTGTTTCGAACATTCTTCTCCAGCAACAATGTTTACGTAGCTAATCAGCAAAATTGATTATTTAAATTTCGAATTCAATAAATATTGTAAAAAAAGAAAGGGAATAATTTTTACTCTCAGGGGTCAAATTTGAATGGACCACGTTTAGTATGCGTGATATTAAAAATACGTCGAAAATGAAAATGCTTTTAGGTTTAGCTCGATTGCTTACAAAGAATGAGGGTAAACTCCTAAATGAAATATAAAATATATTAAATTTATCACGTGAAATATTTGGAGAAAAACAAAACTGCGTTGTTAACTGATTTTTTAAAAGAAAGTCAGGGAAAGAATCATGAAAAGGCAATGAAGTAACCGCGTAGTTCTCATTTGGAGGTAGACATTCTGATGACTGAGCCAGCCCCGGCGTTATCGGGCAAAAAACTGCGCTGGAACTGCCAAGCTGTTCTCACGTTTTCCGAAACGGTCGCGATTGGTGTGACCGAATGCTGGGTAGACATTCCCAAGCTGGGATTCTGTTACGGGAGAACAACAGAGAATATGGCAAGAGGGTTGTTTTGAAGATAGGAGGGAAGTTAAGGCGGAGGGAGTGTTGCAGGGTGGAACGTGGGGTCACGGAGGGGAGTACTGAAAAGGCCGGGACGAGAGAGAGAGAGAAAGAATGGATACGGAAAAAAGGTTGGATGGAGGTAAAGGACCTCTTACAAGGAACCACTTCTCCCTCCTCGTGTCCACTCCATGTAAGCTCGCTGACGTAAGAATTCATTCATTACAGGGAAAGAATTCACCTTCGGTTTTTACGGCTTCGACTAAAAAAGTAAAAGAAATACCCATCGCTTGAAGAGGAATCCACGTTTTTCGCCGGAGACCATTCAGTCATTTTTATAATTCGCCACAATGGCACCGTTTGGATATGGAAAAAAAGAAGAGTTCTCCTATTAGAATGGCAAGCGAGCAGTGTTTTTGTGGTACGGTTCGGAGACTTGGCTCGTAGTATTGGGACTTCTCTTGGTTGCTTTCTCATATAATACCCCGCACGTAGGAGCTACTCCTCACGCAGGGCTCGAGCTAAGGGGCACCCGTTTACGACTCTACGGAGCGCGGAAGGTGGATTTCAATATAGTGCCGGAATATGAATGCATCGCGCCATAAACACCGCACGGATCCCGTTGTGATGATTAGTTCGAAACATCTCTAGCCGAGTGTAACAATCATGGCTTTAACGTTCCAAAGTGGTTGAGGCATATGCAAGGTTTTGCATCGCAATGCTTCGCATTCGCCATGTCCTTAATTACCTATCCAGCCCGCTACACAAAAAACTACACGTGCCGAGCAGAAAAAAAAATGTTCCATGTAGCACGTTGAGCACGACCTTTAGTCCATCTCCCGTTTAAAATACAATTAAAACTGGGAGCATTGAACAAGCGTCGTGTCGGTACCTACAACTAAAACCACTCTCAGCCGCAGGAGCAATTCTGCCCGAGTCTCGTGTGCTATCCAACTTTATCAAACGGAATGAACACTTTACCAACTCGAGGAAAAAATCCATTATCTTCATTCATTAAAAAAACATTAGAGGGGCGTCATAAGAAGTGTTCCCATCATCATGAAAATATGCGCATAATAATGAGTAGTAACCATCAAACCTGCAATGCATGTACGTGTGTATGGAATATTTAACTCTATAAGCATAAAATTAATTGTTTGAGAATCATTTTGAGATCTTCAGAAAGCGACCGCAAATATTCGACGGCATTCCTTTGGTCAATTTCTTACAGAATTACTTCTGTTCCTGCAATGATGCCAGTTATGGTTGATATATGTGCATTCAAATCACTTCATGATTGATACTGTATTTGGAGCTACAGGAAAGCAAAGAATACTTTTCCGTTGAAAGTTGGTGGCTGTTGACTTCTCGGCGAGATGAAGTTTTATCACTCATCAGAATTATCTCTAATCCCTATAATTGGAAAATATTTTTATTCAGTTATATTTTTCGGAAAATATCTTCATCAGCCAAAAATGATAAATGAATTAATTAGAGATATTGATGTAAATACATTGATAGTGTGTTACTTAAAGTTACACCCCAGCGTTACATATGTATGTACCTTTTTCATTTGCTTACAATACAAAATATAGATTTCTGGCATTCGGGCATTCACCTTTCGTATTCATCATTAAGCCAGTTAAACCAAAATTGCCTACTAGCACGTATGTTAAAATTTTGTGGCCACATTATAGACCATGACGTCAGAAAACAGCGTAATGGAAATTTGAAGCAAAGGAGATACAGGCAATAAATATCAAACCCATATGTCGTGACATGTAAAACCATTAACCTTAAAGCCTACGTAAGTAGTCACGACACACAATTTGTGAACTTTTAAAGTCGTTAAACTCATTCAAACTCTGCTTCAAAGATTCATCTTTTAAAATTGTGGAATAACGATGAAAAATAAGCTATGATGGACGATATTACTTCAATCTCTGTTGCCATCTCAACGTGTAAAAATAACGGCGAAAATAGTTTCAATTCTTAAAGAGGTATCATCACAGCAAACGTGGAACTTCTAAGTAAATTTTGGTGGCTATAAAGATAGAATTGTGACATTTACAACGCAGTATCGTTGGTCTATTATTCGTAAAGAATAAAATACGCAAAAGCACGGTAAAAATTAAAGCCATGTAATACAGAAAGAGGCAAAAATTTTAAATTCTATTTTGCATTTTTTAAAATGATTGATAGCTTTCATTAAAATCTACATTTGCTTAGGCACGACAATAGCTATAAAAGAAAGAACATTTACTACGCACTTAAAAAGAAATTTTCTACGTATAGAATTTCATAGAAAACACCTACGCTGAAAAATTTCCAAATTTTATAATTTACTGTGGCATTAAATACTGTGTAAAGGGCAGCCTATCAATAAAAGAGTTATATGCTACTTGCTAAAAGTTACCTCATCTCACTGAATGGCCTTCACCCCCCAGAACTATGATAATATATTTTCAATGAACAAAAGTTAGAAACGCTTGGAACTTGAACGAAATTTAGACAATATGTGCACATTTTAATTCCTTTTAAACTACTTTAGATCCCTTAATAATATTGTATTTGGAATTTAAACTCATATCTATGTTACTTAAAGTATTTTAAAGTATTGCTTAAGAATTTTAATCTATCTAAGTTACTTAAAGTATTTTAAAGTCGATGATTTTCGTCCACATAGTCGTATATTACATATTAATAACATTATATAAATGGACATTTCGTATTAATAAATTAATTATTACATGGATTACAAATATTCATTGTTGAAAAAGCCATGTAATTAGTGCACGGCTTTATTTATTTAATAATACGATGATAATGAGAGGAGGTTTTAATGCCTATTTCAGTGTTCCTGTTCAAGAATATGATTGGCATGACCATTTAAATGAATATGGACGATTAAAAAAGATATGAAGGAGGCTGATGAAATAAACTTGATAACATAAGTTATGAATGATCCAAGTTAGGGGCGGTTTTATTGGTATATAAAATGAATACATCTTCAGAAAGACCACACTTGGACGAATGACTATTCTAATGATGAATTTTAATTTCCAGTCCGCAGTATGAGGGATGCTCTGCGCCGCAAATGGATTTCCCTAATTTCAGGAATATTTCCGTTAAGATTGTCTCACGAGACGCTTAAAACACTAACGTTAAAGAAACCTCGCTCCTGATTAAGTTCTCATCTAAAGATTCATTCTTACGAATTAAAAAGTAATTCATAGGTGTGCTTCAATAAGAAAAAAACGACAGCGGAAGGTCAGAATTTCAAGAAGACGACACCGTTATTCACATAAAAGATGAAAAAGTAGGATCTCTCCGAGAAGTACGGAAAACACGGCGGTCGGAGGAAGTTCATTATACACCCCTTGAGTATCTTTCTCACCCCGCGGGCAAATGGAGGGGAAATAGCTCCTTCGGAGAGAACCTTTACAGGCATAAAAAAGGAGAAGCCATAGACGATTATGCAAGGTCACGTACGTAAGGATTGGGATGGGTGGAGATAGAGCAGGAGGTTGGGAGTGAACACGTGGATTCGACTCGTAGAGTCAAATTAAAGAGGGGGAAGGTGATGCGATAGACTTCCCGGGTCGGGGAGCGGAAGAGGGATTGAGTGAGAGTGGTAATCTTGAAGCCGATCAAAAGCAATCTCCCTTACCTCCAGCGGGCATGGCGTGTGTGCACACTGTTTTATTTTGCTCTGAATCTGAGTGCGAATCCAAATTTAATAAGATTAACATTCTTTTGGAAGAAAAAATAGCCATTTAATTAAATTACTCTTTCCCCGTCTATCAATATTGATGAAACATTGACCCGGAATGGTTTTAAGGCGTCACTTTGTGGAAGCGATTCATTTCAGAAAAATAAATACTTGGTTATTCCACATAAATTTTTATTAAAACACGACCCGGGTTTCGACTTACAAATCACCTGATGATGACTTTGTAAGGCGAAACGCGGGTCGTGTTTTAATAAAAATTTATGTAGAATAACCAAGTATTTATTTTTCTGAAACATTGACCCATTATCAGCTGTAAATTAATTGGAGAGAGAATTATAAGAGAATAAGAATAATTGGAGCAAAACGCATCATATTGTTCCACTTTTATAGAAAACATTATTAAAAGGACAACTTTCTATGAAAAAACGCTGAAGCATTTAGGCTTAAATTTTTAATTACCTACTTTATTTCTTTTGCCGACTGATTAGGCCTGCCCAAGCAACGGTCATCCTTAAGATCTAGGAAACAAACCTAAAATATGGGCCAAAGATGTGGTGATTCCGTGATTGAATGGACTTATATGAATAGTGTTCTTAGTATGAAATGACTCATACAACTTGGAAGGGTGGTTAGCTGTTCCCCTTTGTGGGTCCAAATTGTCGATAAACTCAAATTTTAACCAACATTCTTGAGTCACACGTGCGTGAATGTAACTCTGCTACGAAGCGAGTCTCTCCTCATACGAAAAATGTACATAATCTCCCTCTTATTATGATGATACTGAGCGAAATTCGGAGAAACTCAAGAGACCTGAGATGAAGTGAGGCCATCCCCCCACTCTCTGCACGTATTTCCCGTGAGTAGCGGAATAAGCGTCTTCTAATACTGCACATCCTGCTCACGGTCACTCGGCCGAAGTTGCGGGGGTGGGCATGGGAAATGGAGGATCCCTCAGACTCGGGTGCATATCAGCCGGGATGAGTGACTGACGGAGCGGGAGAAGGAAGTCGTTTTGGGGCGAGAGGGTGCGTGGATTAGAAGATGGGGCTATAAGGGCGACGGGGGTCCCGCACAGGTGGTGGGGATGGGACGATCTCAAAAGGAAAGGGCTGGGAGTCAAGCTCTTAAAGGGTCGCACGCGGGTCGACGGGCAGAGGGGAGGAGATATGGGCTCGGGGAACGGACGAGATCAAAGGAAGGTTGTAAAAAGGAACGGTGGTGGGAGTAGCTGGGGAGGGGCTGAAGGGGAAGGAGGAGTGGAAGGGTGAGGGAGGAGATAAAAGGTGATCATGTAGCGTGTCTTTGATAGACAGTGAGTGTGTGTGTGCGTGAGTGCGGTCGTTGAGCGAGCGTGTTCGTGTGTGTGACGGGGGAGGCGGGGAGACCCCCGGGTGTCTCGCACCGCTTGCGTGGGAGGGCCGCCCTTGTTGCACCCCCACGACACGTCGACGATGAAAGGAAGGGGGAGGGACCAAGGTGATGGAAGCAGGGACGAACAAAGGAGCCCTTATCCCTCTCTCTCTCTTTCAACCTCCTCTTCCGCAAGAGCACATTCCACGAGCACACGCGAACGTTTTTATTGCGGGTATTAACGGTTTCCGTTACCACTAATATCTCCGTCGGGAGGCTTCTCATCATGAAATATAAAAAAATGCGTTACTTTTAGTTAGCAACACCGTCTGACATTTTCGATCTGAGCGAATCATACAATTGAGGAAAATAAACCATTTCGACCAAAACTGGGCC
Organism: Hetaerina americana; assembly: GCF_022747635.1. Lineage (NCBI taxonomy): Eukaryota > Metazoa > Arthropoda > Insecta > Odonata > Calopterygidae > Hetaerina > Hetaerina americana. The sequence continues at coordinate 772,521 of NW_027287128.1, forward strand.
AATGCACTCAAAAATACCGATGGACAAAAGAAGCGCTTATATTTTCGCTAACGTGATTATTGCTATGAACTTTAATTTCGTGGCAAAATATGCCGCAAGTACTTACTAACGAAACGTCTTAAGGACTATTCGAATAAATGCAGGTTCTAATACCCCATTTAGAATATGTAGGGTATCTCTAGGTAGAGTGATAATGATATCGCATACCTACTCGCAAAAGAAACACCACCAACGTGGATCGCGCGTGTCACGTTCAGCATTTAAATAAACCGGTGTTTTTTAAAATGGGGTAGATCTCGTAGAATAATTAAAAGTTCGGTAACGATATCTTCTTACTTTTCCCAGCAATGTCATTATAAGCTGAACTTCAAAGGGAAACATGCTTTACATTATTTTGCTCTAAAACGCTTTTACCTAACTGATAGCCAGGGAAATGTTATTTTCCAGACATAACTGAATACCAATAAAAATAATTTACTGAATACTAGAGACTTCTATATAGTCTAACGATATTTAACGCAAGGTTTTAGCTGAGTGGGGAAAGGGCGATAACTATGCCGTCAACTCGAACAACATAAATATAGTAATAATAAAGGCCGAATTACTTTTAAGGAGTCATTGTCGTTTGGAATCGCGTATGAACTCTGGACATAAAAATAAAATAGCATTCATCACTTCTCATATCACAAGCCGCTGAGATTCACAACGAAAAATTTATGCCATTCGCCTTCGTCAACTCGCATTGTCTCTTCAATTTATTCACATTTCCCAGCCGTATCATCGCTCAATTCCTCGAGAGAAATAACGTGATTGACAACCGTCTTTATCGCGCCCATTTTACTTGTCCGGTGACATCACCGCATGCGGTGTCCTACGTCCATCTACTCCCTCCATTCCAACTCTTCCAGTATCCTACACCCATTCCACCCTCACCACCACCTCGCATCTCAGTTCCCGCGCGAACACACAAGCGCAAGGGAGGGTCCATGCCCCTCAATGAAAGAGCCATTTTTCGCTCCGCTGATCGTGGAAGTTGTGGCTTTTTAGCTTAGCATCTTCAATTCTCCCTCACACCCATCTCTCTTTCTCTCATCTCCGCTCTCTCTCTCCTGGCATCCCCCTCCTTCGCTTTATTTAACCGCCCACGCCTCTCTACCATCCCCCTACGATTCCCACATCTCTCGTTTCCGCCTAAGAGTGAGCGAGCCTCTGTGAGTGTCTGTGTGTGTGTGTGAGATAAAGAGAGAGATTTTATCGCGGCTCACTCAACGTTATGATCATCATCCAATCCCTTTCACGCACCAAAGAGAAAAAAAATAAGAATTCACGACAGGGTTGCTCTTGTTGCTGCTGTTGTCGGAGAATAATTTTAATCCTTTTTGTGAGTTTCCATTAAAGACAGCTACATGCACATCGCCCACCTTGCTCGCGCGACGGAATCAATTTCGAATAATCCACACCTTACCTCTTAAACTCTCCTTAATTGTGAGCTGAAAAACACCACGGCCAGGGAAACTCGCCCGTTGATCTCCGGGCCGAACGAGGTCGAAGAAAATTGGAGGAGTGGAAAAAAAGCATGTCGGTAGAAGGAAGAGGGTTGTCGGGGAGTTGGGAGTGGATCGGGGCGCCCTGGGAATTACGATGGGGTGAAACTTTCGTCAGGGAGGTAACAAGGAATAGTAAATCTTAAATGCAAAACTGGAGGTGGGAAAAATAGAGAAAACGCGGAAAATTGAGCACCCGTATCATCTATAGTATCGGACATGAAAATGTAATGGCCCTCAATTATCCTCCAAAGGAACCTAACCACGACTTGAGGAAAGGTTCGAGCCAAGAATGAATACATGACGCCTATTTCGCCGCTTAAAATCGCTGATGGAGCAACCACAATCTCAAATTCCATCTATAGATAAGCACTACATGTGAGAAAACAGATTACTATTGTTTTCTTTGCAGTCGCAACAATAGCGGAGGGTTTACGTGTTACATTATAAGTCATTTTAACTACCTCCGATCCGATTAGTCACGTTGGCATCCTGTCCACTAGATAACCCGAAGGTTCTGCTAGTTCTAGTCCTGCCCCGAGCATCGATAGTACGCGGTGATGTCATGACTTTTCTCGGACTATTTCCATAGCGCAAAATGTCTTCAACCGCCGGAAGATCTTCTGGGTCGCAATATATACCCACTGCTCGTTTAACTTGTGATATTAGGATGACTTTCGAAGCACTATTGGAAAGGGCAATATTTATTTTCATGAGTGAATTCTTTCCTCTCTAAATCAATACGTATTCCTTATTCATGATGTCACATTTCAAAAGTATAATAAGCCATAATTATCAATAAACTAAAAAATTTTCATCATAATAATTTAATAACTGCTAATTACCCTAGAGAGTTGAAAATAAATCATCAGAATTTGGATGACGTGTATAATACGTATGCACCATATCCAACACTGCCTCAAAGAACGTTAAATTAATTCTTAAACACTACTACTATCAACAAAATTGAATTTTTCAAGGTGTAACTATGCGTAAAATACAAGTATGTTGGAATGGTCTTTGCGAAAATGAAGAATGACGAAACACAATTCATCTTACTGACTTGAGTCAATCATATCTGTTTAGATTAAAAAAATATTTATATGGAAACCTAAGCGGAAATGGAACTCATTAGCTATGTGTCGGAAATAGGCTGAGTGAAGCGTAAAAATTATAATTAAATTTAATAAATGAAATCCGTTGTTCCGTGAAGCGAGCTCCGTTGGCGTCGATTTAACGCGAGTAGTGCTTCGAGAATCTAGTATCTTGAGAGTATAGGAAGAATGTAATGATCCTATGATGTCGCAGCGCAGCATTTTATTCTCTGATTCTCCATTTACGTCTTTATTCTCTCAGCGAGGTTTTTTTTGGAATGTTCATCTTCATAAAAAACAGTTCGTAGTCTTGATGTCTTCTCCCCCGCCATTCAAGCTAGGATAGAGTCGTGAAATTGTAGTAATCGGAAAAAAATGAGCGTGATAATCAACACCATTTGACATAAATGGGCGAGATGATAGACTAAAAAATACCTGAGTGAAATAAGAAAAGGGATGGATAGTCAAGGGCAAGGGAAAATACATTTGGAGATCACGAACGTGGAGTGGTAAAGGGATCATAATAAAATAAGAGTGGGAAGACATTAAGAGAGGCGAAGGAAACGAAGGCCTCCTCGCCATACGATATGTAGAGCAGGGAATAAAGGATAAGGATACAAGTATGTAGGAATAAAGGGGGTTACAAAATGTGAGAGAAGCCAAGAGTCGACAAAAGATGCATAAGCAATAGGGGTAAATTACAACCCTTGAAACAGGTGAGCAATTTGGTCTATCTGTATACGATTTCTTAAGCGTACGAAGGGGAGCTGGGAACCCAGTGTCGGCATAAGCTAATTCTTAACAAATACGTTAAGGGAGCCACATTTTTAACGTCCAGTGTGGCAGATGAAGTCGCCCATTTGATGGACTCTCGTTACAGCAGGAATTGGGAGGACACAAATGTTCGAACACCGCTGAGATGCGCACCAAGGATGGGAAGCTATTACTATAGCTATTACACGGAGCCAACCATATTTTTTGGAAAAAAATCTGCAGTAAAACGTTTGCAGGAAAACTCCATGCATCATATTTTCAAATGAAATTGAAAATTCTTAATGCTAGAAGACCAAAGTGGTAGTAAAATGACTACGTAGAGTGTCATTTCAACCTTGGCGAATATTGAATACTAAAATTTTCGTTGCTGAAAAATAAATATCAAACACTTAATTGCATATTTCAGAGTCATTTTGGGTGCGTTCTTGTTTCAACGTCCATCCAATCACACATACACTGACACACTCTCCTTGGAAATTATTAACTGGAAATGCTCAAAATGCGTCCGGAGGGCCTCATTTTATGCAAATATTTATGATTTAAATATTGAAGTCAAGTATTTTCATGAACAAAATATTTATACAATGATTGACCGTAAACTATGAGGGAAGATAGCAGTAGTGGCAGTTAATAGCGGAGGTGAATGACAGCTGGGGTGTAAATTCGCCACGTTGAAAGATTCCTGAGAGTAAAATACGCTAATGATATTTTTTAGTTTTTTCAAGTCATAACCTTAAATCCCGACCTTAATTCTGGTAGCTATTTTCTTGGTAAACATATTTTCAACAAGAGGATTGATGTTTTTTTGCTCTATAGGGTGGAGAGATGACTCGTTGCCTGGGTTAAACCGGATTGAGGAAAGAGAGAACACGTGGATTGGAAGGCGTATTTTAAAACAATACATCATACCAATAAGAGTTGGAAGAAAATGGAAAATTTGGGCGACAAGCAGTCTCAATATGTTTCTATGTTTGCGAGAGAAACAAAGAGAGGAATTCAGAGAAAAAAAAGCTGACGGAGCTATACTCAAAATTTACTTTTTCAAGACTGAAACGATCTTAGACGCTTTCAAAAGTTTTAATGTTACCAAAAACGTAGTCCGACACAAATTCAATAGAAATGCGAAGTGTGAATTAACATCATTAGTATTTCATTCTAAACAGCCTTACGTTATTTTCTATCCAGCGATGATTCAGTGATAAACTCCCGATAATTTCTCTGTTTTAAATGTTTAAATAGTTTAATTTTTCCTATGTACGTTCCTCTATGGTCTTCCTAGGGGAACATCCCTTAAAATTTCCCTTCTATTATGTTTCTAGTTAATCCGTTTAGCCTCAAGGTGTATCCAATGCATCTAGTTCCTCCATGCCGAAGAGTTCTTAATTAAGTACTTAGTGCGAATTAAAAACATACATATTCGGCAATATCTGTCGCGCGCCAGTCAAAGAAATACGATGCATTTTAGAAACAATCGACCTATTAGTATCGCCGAGTAGGGCAATACACCACTAAGGCGATGGATGCAGTCACCCAATCACTCGCATTCCAGAGGCCATCTTAGGCAAGGAGAACTGTAAACATAAAATCCTTAGATAAAAAACACAGAGAAATCGCGACTCGGGTGAGCGGAAAGGGGAATAAATCTACGGATTGTAAGTACGGCGACGGAGAAGAGCCGAAGGAGATATATTTTGACTAGGCAATAGGAATCACGTATTTAAGCTTTTTAGGAGACCAAGGTTGCGGAGGAAGCCCGGACAAACACCAGTTAATGCGACAGAACCGAACTTTTTAAGGTGGAAGACGAGACAAGACAAAGAGCGATGCGAACTTGGCGGGGAGGAAGGGAAGGGATGGGAGAAGTGGCGCTGCAGCCAGGGGGTTGAGGGAGAGTGGGGCGCGCGGGCGGGCAGTCCGTCACTCCGTTTCGTTCCAAGGATAGTGGCGCGCTCCGACGGAGAGCGTGGGCGAGACGCCCTATTTGGCTTCGCCTGCGCCGACTCAATGCAATGCACCCGGTCGGCGTCTCCTCGGGCCGCCAACCACCTCCACCGCCGACGGCCACGCCGTCGCCTCGAAGGCACGGAAACCGCGGAGAAACGCGCTCCCAGGGAAGGTGAGAGGGTGTCTCCTCCAAATGGTCACATCGCCCAGCAGTCGGGGGTACGCCGTATGCCACACCTGTTGCCAACGGGCTCGGCGGGAGTGGACTGCTGACAACGACATCTCTTCAGCCATGCGCAGATTTATAATCATATTCAACTGAATGAATCGGAAATCAACGTAAAAATGTACATAACCTGAGAAACTCCCTCGAACGAATGACTTCGAAGTTTCAACAATTAATCGTTTCACCTTAAGTAATCAATGTTATTATTTTCAAAAGAACTTATTAATTCGATATATAAATTTTGAAAACAATTATTGTTTTCATGAAAACAGCCTTAAAAAATTATGCCAACTCAAAACTCCAGCAACACATTTCAAGCAGTTTTGATTTTAATTTTTGTTTTATTAATTTACAAAACTCATTAAATTAAAATAATATCCAGATTTTATCCTAAACTGACTCCAGGAAACATTTTATAAAATTACCGAAGCCTAATTGGAATGCTTTCAGATTTAGCTACTGCTCATTCTCACAGATATTTATCGTGGAAACTGTATCACATGGGTCACTTTAGCTTAACTTCTCCGAAGAAATTTAATCTGAATGTAGTCGTCGTTCTGTGACTAATGCTGAACATCATGATAACTCGTACATAGGGTGGAAGGAGGCACGGAGCGAGCAGCAGAGCACCATCCAACCTTTTCACTTGAGGCCTCCCTTCGCTCAGCCACCCACCCCTCCCCACTGTAAAGTCATCCCATTGGCCCCGTGGAGACACAAATGCGAAAGAAAACAACACACACATACACACACGGATGCAAACACACACAAAGAAGTAAACAAGGAGACACACAAGGGCGCAGTTTGTGTCTTTTTCCATCAATCACACCTATCGACGGTCCGCTCGTTTCTGCACGCGCTTGGCAGGAGCCTTGACGGGTAATTTATGGATATGGTTGTTTTGGGGCGGGAGACTTTTTCTGCCCTCTTCTTTCTTTTTCGTTTCACGGGTCGCATCGGCGCATATGGTCGCGGACCGCTATGTCCCGCGGCGAAGAACGGATTCGTCACGACTCAATAAATGCGAGCCTAAATTGCAAAAATCTTGCGTGGCGTCCCGATGACCATGGGAAGGAAAACAATGGACTCACGCAAAGGAAAACACCCAGTTAAGTTAAGCCCGTCTGAAGGAATAAATACCGTTTACTTGGACCCGATCTGCATTCCGTTACAAACCCCTGTGTAGTATTTCTCTTAATCTTCATTTTCAATTTATCATTGCCGAACGATTTTTCTTTATTATGATGATTTCCTTCATTGAATCGGGCAGAATTTCTATCATTTATTCTCTGTTACTGTACATCAATAAGTACAGTGGAGTAATTTCTCATTATTTATTTTACCAAAACTTGTTGCATACGAGTATTTCATTAGCAGTGAGAGGTTAGTTAGGCTAAAAATACTGAATCATCAGTCATTATTCATTTAATTTAATATATTACCCTCAACAACTAGAGGATTACTGAAATAGCCGACTTTATAGCGTTAGTCAGGCATCTTGACGATGTCCCTAGAGTTTCAATGCCAGTGCGAACGTTTTATCTGTCAATTACTCGTAATTAGCTAAACAAGAAAAAAGATACCCAATCTGATATAAACAAACAGCTGGAGCCACACGGTTATAAAAAAATATTGGAAGAATTTCGATTCATAATATTGAATACATGAGACAATTAACTGGAAATATTAGCTACATCAACTATCGAGACTCGATTAATTAACTCTAATTCTACTATGTGTGGCAGGAGAGGTAAGGTTTGGGCGTTTAATGAAGAATAGACGGCGCAAGGAATTATTTCTCAGACAAAGCAAAACATTGGAAAGAATTAGGTACAACTATTCGAATTATAACCATAAACCAGGACTCCTAACTTGGTTTAGTATAATATCATGTTTCCCTCCATTTAAAGTGAATGTCCTCCCCTTGTCTTCGCTCATGCCACAAATAAAATCCAAGTGGGCGAATTATGCTCCGTCGGAGGCAATTCATGAGACAGAGGGGCATTTCTTTCATATTTCTAGAGATTTCTGAAACGGACAAATGAAACGATGCGAGCAGTTTTCTCGGGTGTGTTTCGCTAGATTTACAAAGCATTTGAGGGGACTCTTTTTCGGAGCTGAAGCACGCACAACATATGGACTGCAAAAGAAACACTAGGGAATAGCATCACAACCTCACATCGAGCCATTGTGGTTATTTGCTGTAAAACATATGGAATACAGATGAAGTCATAGCAGTAAAAAAATCTCCGGACATATTATCCCAGCTAATGAGAAATATTAGTGGGGCACCGAGCAAAGAAAAAGACGAAGAAACGCTCTCCTGTTCAGCCAACCTTATCGAATTACGATAACTGCAGAAAAAAGAGCGTTCGATCTTTTGCAGCGTACCGCTTGGGAAGGAAGATCCCTCTCCGCCCGCGCGATACATCCATCTCAATTGCGGCCAGGCCGCCCCAACCCCCCTTGGACCCGCTACCGCCCCGTCCCATCTTTCTTCCCTCCCCCCACCCCGAATTCTCCGTGCGCCTATATATTCCCCACCCCCGCTTCTTTCCCACCTCTCCCCCTTGCCTCATAATATAAACCACCCACATCTCCGCTCGTACCCGCCCCCGCCCTCCCCGACTCCCAAACCTCAATCTCAAACTTTACGGCCACGTCCCGACGTTCTTTGTGGTCGGCCCAGATGGGACTTGCTCTCGAGCCTATAAGAAACGATACTCATAGCCGGCGAAATAACTGTGCTCCGCCGAATACAAGATTCATAAAATTATTGTTTACCGACGTACGCCGAGGTGTCGAATTACAACTTTCCCGGCAAGAGATTATCTCAAAACCCAAATGAATTGGTCCTGTTAGAAGTCAGATATCAGATTTTGACGGACTCCGGCTCGTATTCTTTTTTATAGTTTTAGCTATTCTGCTTGAATCTGGAAGGTATCATGAATATAAAAACGAACATGCAGTTACTACAGTATTTTAGTCTTTCAAAGATTACTTAGATTACCAAATGAGGACAATATAGTAATATAGACTTTTCATGACGATCACCGATTGAAACTTTTACCTTCTTTTCAAGTCAACAGAGAATATACAGGCCTCAATATGCCTTGATATTGAATTGGTGTAATTTGCAATCACCGACAACTTTTATGGGTAAGAAAAATGAAGCGAGAATAATAATAATAGATTAAAGAGAGGTGAATGATAATTACGCAGGCTTATATAGGAGACTAAAACTCTTTTCAGGAGGACATAATTATACAAAATACGACGTCACCAATTTGCTTCATTTATAATAATTTACTGGAAATTACACAACAAAATAGGAATAAATGGGTACCGACTCATTTTAGTGGAATTTTTTGCCGCAAAAAGTATCTCTAACGTGAAATGTTTCAAAGATATTTATTACTAGTAATACTCGTAAGTGCCTAATCCGTCTCTCACGCTTCAACGTTAAATGTATGTCAGACGACCAATCTAATCCACTTCCGTACAAAACATGGAAAAAATATGATTTTGAAGGTCCAATGCTCACTCCAAGCGGGCGACTGTATTGTATCAGCAACCGGATGCAATAGTGGACTAAAACGCCTACCGAATCGTCCTCGATAGCCCAGTCCAAACCGGCCTAACTCTTACAACTCCCCAGACCCGCCACCACCCCCATCCTTGGACCAACAAGCAAAAATGAAGCATCCTCTAGCCCATACTTCTTCCCCCGCGCACGCTCCCACGCCCTCTCCATGTACGTATCTCTCCCTAAATCTCCTCCCAAGGTGAGCGGGTGGAAGCGGAGGGTCTGAGGGGGTGGATTTTGAATGGTCCGTGAATGGCTTGTGCAGCGTGTCGGTCTCTTGGAGGCAAGGAGCGGTAAAGGCGGGGTCTGGAGGGAAATAAAGGGATTTTTATGAGAGACGTGATAAACGCACGGGGGAGAAGAACGAATATGAAGACGGCTAAAGGGAAGGGCGTCTCGGGGGACGGGGAAGTTGCGGGGAGGGATCGTCAGAGAAGCTGAATGAGGGTGGATCTGACGTGGAACGGTGTTAGAAGAAAAAAGCCAGAAGTTGCAGGAAGCAATTAACATTTATTCATTTGCTCCGAATAGAGAACTCTAGTTGTTAAGTGTATCAAGCACTTTGAGTCGATTTAACACCTGAATTATTTTCAATCTCGAGCTTAATTTTTCGCATAATTTAATACGACACTAATAAAAACAGTAAGAGGAAGCATACAAAGAATAAATTACAAAGAAATCTGATGAATGCGTTATAATGCCCCAAATTTTCGAGAGTAGATGATCGAAAGAAATTTTCCACTCTTGTCTAATGAAAACCTCTGAATGGTCGGTGAATTCTTGCCAAATAATAATGCAACACAGCATTTCCGAAAAATTTATATCACTTCCAGAATTATGTTTCCCATATAAAACTTCAGTTTGTTTCTTTTTATTATTATTTAGCACCCTGAACACCTTTGGAAAGATTGAATCCGTTTTCAATCTGGATTAGGAGATCATGATATATCACTCCGAAAAGTCCGTCACTCGGAAGAACTTACATTGTTTTTAGTCAACTCGGTGATTTCAATTAAATTATGTGTACTTATCTATGAAATTAATTCTTTCGCGCATTTTTATTTCCTTGAGATGGCATTGTATTACTGCTAGGACATCGGAAATGATGAAAATAAGCAGAAAATCTCAAATGCGATTAGTTTTATGAGGTTGCATGCATCAATCAAATGACCTCAGTGCCTCCAGAATAGTTTAATTGATCAATCTCAGCAATGCATTTGAGTAGTTTAGATACTAAAAATTATTTATTTTAGTTTTTATCGTACCTCGGATATATTTGAAGTGATGTAATGATAGTTTTGACATTTACTAGTTTTTGCAATCATAAAATAACTATAAATAAATGTTTCGAAAAATCTAAGCGTAAATCCCAAATTTTGAGTTATTGAGTCAATCATACAATCTTATTTCATTTCATGATTTAGAAAAGTTACCAACTCAGCAATTTCGGACGTCAACTCAATAGAGCATCCAACTCCCTCCAAGTGATTATAGGACCACACCTCGGACGTTGAGGTTGTTCCGTAGAATACCGCGAGGAATAATTAGCGCCAAAAAATGGCCTTGAAAACCAAAGGTAATGTTTAGTATTTCGTGTCATTTCTGTGATTTATATTTCCCGGATTTCAAGCGTAAGTGCAGGTGTGGTGAAGTGGATTGCATGTCGAAGCCAAGAGAAACGGAAGGCGATGTCTCCAAGAACTCTCAGATTTCCAGAATTCTGCCGCTTTTTTAAAAGATATGAAAATGATCAAGGACTGATTTCCGTCTACGCGCTTCTATTCACTTTTTAAAACTCTTTCGACGGTTTGGGATGAAATGGATGGGCATAGAGCGCGGAATTCGTACGTTTGATCAACGCGTTGAAATCCTCACACTCACCTCCACAAACGAACTCACAGAGAGGATGTCCATTTCCGCATTGTTAAATGTCAATCGCTCGTACATGTTTCACGTCGCGGAGATCTCAGCGCTGGAGTGGTGTGAAGCGCCATCTTTTTCCAAAAGACAGACAGTAGATACAGGTAAGGAAATAGAAGAAACATGGGTTTATCTCAGACCCAAGACCGCAGAGGTAAGGGCGGAAAAAGGTAGCTTCGCACAGAAAATATCATGGCATGCATTCAAGTACGCGAGAAAAATCCTGTTATTTCCATTCCAAAGGTTGTTATTTATTAATTGAGCACGTATGAATTCATAAATTAACTATTCTAAGTTTCCGCCCAACCATCGAAAATAAAACAGAGTGAATGCAACTAAAGATGTGTTCCCGTGGTCGAAGAACGGAAGTCCTCCCTTATTCATGAATTACCGCTAGAGTTGCTCAGAAACGGCTTACGGGAAGAATTGCAAAACTACGGATACGAAGGCACGAATGAAACTCTCTCGGGAGTTTCCATTTATACGTACAATATTTATTTGCCAGGGAAAGGGTTGCATTGCACATTATTTCTTAAAATATGGTGGCATTCCCCTCAGCGAGGAGAACGAATAATATATGAAGAGAGAAACAAAAAATACTCGATTAAATCTCTCCTGCTTAGGGAGAGACGGCGAATTAGAAATTCTTCACGAAAGAATGTCAAGCAATGGACCTTTCGTGGACAGCCTCGGCAAAACCTGTCCTTTCTCTCTCTCTCTCTCTCTCTCTCTCTCTCTCTCTCGGGTGTACCGAGCAAAGAGCACAAGAATAAGAGTAAGAAAATGCGGCGGTCGGCAATTCATCGCTCGGTGGAAAATCAAAAGGGGAGGAGGAGGGAAGCAGTCCCCACATTGCTTCCCGAGGGAGAAGACGAAAAGGGGAAGGAGAGGTGTGGACTGAGAGAAAGGGGGGAGGGGGGTAGAGAGAGAGAGAGAGAGGGAGAAAGGAAAAAGGCCGAAATACCTTATGGCGTGATTCTCTTTTTCTACTCCGCGTACCAAAGAGAAAGAGAGAGAGGGAAGTAGTCTCAGACTTCGCTGCTGGAATTTTCATCGGCGGTGCGGCTCTTCCGTTTATTTCAACTACCCCTACCTGTCCACTTCCCTCTCCCATCGTGTCCCTTACTTTCCTTCCCCCCTCCTTAACAACATCAGTCTGCAACTTCCCCCCTTCCCACCATCTCCCTTTCCAGCACCCCCTGTCTTCCCCATTCCCGTTTAATTATATTTATGTCTCTCTTTGCGCACAAGATGGTGATCGCTCCTTCGAAATCTCAAAGATTCCTATATTGCTGCCGATTCTAACGGATTTCCCCCATTTCTCTTTCCCACGTCCCACAAAACCGGAATCGTTCACACCTCAATCGAATTCTCCGGACTTTCGACTTTTTGGGCGATATGTTTCCGAACGGAATGAGAGGGGTACCCGCCGGTCACAGAGTCCGCCGCGGGTGGGATGGGCAAAAGGCACCCGAACAAAGCGAAGTTGGAAGAGAAAAATGTTCCGAAGATCTGATCGGGGGATGAAGTCGTATGGAGATCGTCCCAACTGCTAAATTGGTCGTAAGTTGCGAAAATGTACAACTGCGTTATTTACTCGCCGTTTTCATACAGACTTTGATCTTTGGGACCGCCTTATTGTCCATTGGGCTGCTTGTCACTTTCAAAATGTTGCAAAAAATGGGGGAGCACTTTGATGATAATGAAAGAATTTTTCCGAAAAACTCATTTTCGGATAAAAAATAATATTCTCCCTGATTCGAGATACTTAAAAAATACACAAGGCACGTGTTTCCCCATGAAAATTGCTGCCAAATGATATACCTAAAGAGTTGATACCTAAATATTACTAAACAAAAAAAAAATGCCGAAATAAGAAATATTATTGTTTGTGGGTGTATATATATATATATATATATATATATATATATATATATATATATATATATATATATATACACACAAACATAACAGATTCTTTCGTTTTATTGAGTTAAAATAAAATAAGACTATAAGAAATAACTTTCATATTTTACAGACAATGTTAGTGTACCAATTTTCTAATTGATGAAAAATATCAAGTAACTACTGATACCTGATTATGTTTTTAAGTACAGTGTCCATTTACCTAAAAATGACAAAAGATCAAACAATTATTTCGATTTAGCGGACGAAAGAAAATTCCATCGTGAATACTATTTCTGCATCGTTTCCAACTTGAAATAAATCTGGACAATGTTTTCGAAGATAATGGTATTACGATTAATAGAAGACATTTAACTGCTTCAATTGGGGAAAAACGGATTGGATAACAAAACGATCGGGGTATTTTCCAATAATTAATAAGAAACAGACAGAAAATAAGTACAGACAGGGAGTATTAGTACCATACGCACTAGACACCGCTATAAGGATATTCAGATTTCCTAAAATAGCAAATTTGGCTCATAATCGTTACACCAATCCGAAAAAGGAATACATATTTACCGACCAAATGTATAATAATGACAAAACAGAAAGTTTGTGGAAAAGTTTTCACCATAGCTCATTAAGATTAGCTCATTAAGCCTCCAAGCAACTCACCTTGAATGGAGGCTAAAATAAAATTTGAAACACTCTCGAAACAGTTTTTAATGTAAGTGGCTAAGGATAGGGTGCGGCGGTGGAAGGATTACGTGAAGGAAGTCGGTGAGTAGGGACGATGGGAGACAGAGGCAGGCTGGGGGATTTGATTTTATAAGACGTGAGTGAAGTGGGAGAGGAAAGGACTAGTGAGCAATGGAGATTGCGGGGAGGGACGAACGGTGCAGGTCGGGGGGGGGGGGGGGTGTGACGCACGCCCCCCCAAGAAGGGCGCCGTAAATCCTGAGAGCAGAAATGTGTCCTCTTCTTCCGCAGCCATGTGACGGGCCGAGATCCTCTGCCATTGCTAAAACCGGCCGCAAGGGCGGAGATACTGTCCAATGTCGTCCGCCTCCTCCTTTTTAAGGGGTTTGAAGGCGTGTCTTCAAGTGAAATGTGAGTGGAATACAGGACCAAATTTGGGAAAGTCTACGGTTTCCCCAGATTTACGCGTTATTCGCGGCAAGGGGTCGTCTCTCTTAACCACAAACACGGACACAACTCGCGCGTACCCTCTGCTCATCCCTTCTACCGCCATCTCCCAAGGATTCCGACGAATTTAACCAAGGTGATAGATCCTAGAGACCAGTGATAGCGGGAGTTCCTTGGGGCTAAGCAACCTCAATGACTTGCAGGTATCATGTTAATTTCTCATTGGCAGGAAATTTATTTGCCTTATCTCTTTTTTCTAATATATCTCTCAAACATTCTAAGAGCATAAAAGGCTCTCACCTATACGAACGATAAATGAGCGACCATTATCAAATAGAAACGGCCAAGAGCCACACCTAAAATATCATGGAATTTGAAATTTGACTATTTATAATTTTTCAATCGTAGACCATAAATTCATATTATATTCGTTATGATCCATCGTTTATAACGTTATTGAATATTAATATTTTATTGCCATCCCGAGGAGAATCAAAATTAATTTAATAAATGAATTTTAAGACAAAAAGACTTTACTGAAGGAACGGTTCTATTCATTTGTTTGACGGTGCGAAATATGAGTTGATGAGAGCATTTATTCAAGTAGATGGTCTTAAATGGAGTTTTTGGCAAATCCAATTTTGCTATACATACAAAATTCACAAACAAGGACGAATTATAATCAATAATTTGGCAGGACTTGATACCGAGAATTTATTTTAAAAAGCTAGATAAATCGAACAAATGAGAATAGGGCACATGATATCAATGGGGGAAGAGCCGTCGCTAAGATGCAGGGATTTTAATCTTCCCCCTAAAAATGGCAAACAAGGCGAATGAAGAATCTCCTGATGGAGCTAAACATTTGCCGTTGCACTAACTACGGCAGTAAGATCACGCGCAAACGTAGGAAAGAGAGAAACGCCCGATGGTCAGCAATCGAACGTTTGAAACAAATGGTCAGTCACGTACTCTCTCTCTCTCAGCAATTTCGCTCACTAGACAAGCCTAGAAGTAAGTTTTTCTGCAGACGCCCTTCGAATTACTCGCAAATAACAAGATAGTCTCGAGGGGAAAGGGAAGACGCACGCAGTGCATCTCCAAGGGCTTCCCTAAAGCTATTGTCGCAAATACCCGTGGTCTCGACAGATGAAGAGAAAATGTCCGTCTCCTCGTCCTGAGGGAAGGAAAAAAACTGAATTTCCTCTCTGAAAATGCAAAAGACGATGATCGTAGACGTGAGAGGGAATTCGAAAAATGGAATGCTTTAACGACTGAAAAGGGAAGCGGAACGATAGAAGGCCAATAGGAGAGGAGAAAACTTGGCTTTTTGCATTACGTGGGGTGGGATTGGGTCGGAGGAGGCGTGGGGGTAAAGGGAGGGCGAAGATTAGAGGACGAAAGAATGGATTCAACCGACTATAAATGCATTTCTTGCCAGTTTCCATTGACGATCCTAACAAAGGGCGCCTTAAAGACAAAAAAATTCACGGCGGGATGAGCGGTGGAGGCATGTGGCACCAGCGACGTCTCCGTGATTGGACCATCCTGCAGGGGAAGATTGTGGAAGGATAGAAGTGGGAAATAAGTGGGGCAGATAAATAGATGGCGGAAAGGCAATGGTAGGGATGGCTCGAGAGACAGGGAATGGAAATATTTTGCGAGACCACCAGCCCTCCAAATTACCTCAGTTACTACAAGTAGAAGGTACGTTTGTTTGTTTTACTTAAGCATGCATGTGGTTCTAAAGGAATTCGAATCGGTGTGTAGCTATCTCAAAAGTACTCGTACATGAAGTAAACGGTTTATTTCGATTGAAAATATCAGTGTATTTTAATGTGACAATATCAATATTCTTCTGTATTTCACACATTAAACCAAGCGATAGAACTCACTTGATTTTGAATCTCGCGGAATCGACAATGAACAACTAACTTAAAAGTATGAACTAAAGACAGGTAAACTGAGAGATTACTCCTATGTAATCCTGAGAGAAACTCCTATGTAATCCACATCATAGAGATAAACATGGATTGTGCACTGTTGCGTATTGAACACATATTACCAAGTATTCTTCATTGCATGCATAGTACCCTAACTACATATCATTCTGATATGAAGACATATCTTTAATAATCCATTATTGGAAGTAGGATTAAAATAAGATAATCTAGGGATATGAAATATGCGAGAGCTGGTTCGTGGGAATACCAGTGGTTTATTTTATTGATTTGAGTTAACTGTCAGTCAATTGTTTTACAACGTAAGCGTCTAAACTCTTACAACGCCAACTAAATACTTGTTTCACGTTCAAAGTTTTCGTAAAAGCGTATTTTCAGTTAAAATTATATCCAATAATGAAATCAAGGCACATATTCAGAGATATTTGAAGTGCGTACAAGATTACATAAAAAGATATTAAAATACATATTTTTGATCATATCAACATACATATTCCCGATTCATAAACCCTTCCTACCCGTCCCCAATGTGAGCAGTTGAAATTGAAATAAATGTTGCTTTAACCTACGGAATGGGATAGGCATCGAAAAAGTTCAATCAACTGACACAATTCATCTTAACATATTATTTCTAGAAGAATCCGTCTGCAGCAGCCCGATAAGATTACTTCATGCCAATGTCTTCAATCCTCCATTGTTTAACAAGCTAAATTCAAAGGGGTAATCAGAAAAAAAGGTGCTTGGAAAAAAATGGAAGCGTTAGAGAACGCCGTGCCGCCAGTGTAGCAATGACTCGGGGCAACGGTGACAGCTTGGTAAGACATACAATCTAGCTCGGCGGTCAAAAAAGGGCATTCCTTGGCCAAGTGTTTAAAGACACGCTTAAATTACTCCCTCACTTCGCGAATTTCTCTTAACTCTACCCATTCGACTTACTCCAGACACCACTTTGCAAAATTCACAAATTGTGCTTTGGGACAGAACTAAGGGCAAAGACGGTGGGACTTTGCACTGCTCGTGATGCACAGCTCGCAAACAGTTGCAAATTCCGATTCCTCGCTCCCTAAAACGTCGAATTCCACAATAAATTGGCAGTGAGAGGGAGAAAGACGAAGAGAAATAGCACAACTGGACCCAAGGAAGGTGCACGTGAGGATTAAGTGAATTTTTTTCGAGAAGGATCACGGAAATTTCGACGAGAAATGGGGAGGGAGGACACCTGACGTCCGGAAATCAAAGCGATTCCTCGAGCTGAAACGCAAGATTTTTCTTACCACAATGTTTTAGCAACCTTTTAACCATATCAAATAAGGGTGTTTCTTTTATCTAAAATGGACGCACATAGAACTTAGTATTTCTTTAAAATATATTTCATAGTGAACTCTTTTTCGTCAAGAAAACGGATAAATTAGTTAAAATTTGTAGGTTTTTAGATACAAAAAAGAATCTTGAAACTCTGAATGGTAATTCTTTTACATTTTGAAATTATAACTTTTTTTAGAATTAAAAGATCAAATGACTACTAATGCATACCTCTTATATTCCGTAACTTAGTCTAAAGTACACATAAGGGAATGACGACGAAATATGCTTTAAGCTACTGCTAAATTGAGGATTATATTGAATTGATATAAATAACTGAGCAATTAGTCCCTGACAAGGTTAACAAGAAATTTATAAATGTTGCTGCAGTAAATAATATTTCTCTTTAAGTACAAGAATTGACTATTGTGATAAATGCTTCTTGGAGTCTCAAGTCTTATTTTTTCAAATTTTCGATTTAAACTATTAGTTAACGCTACATGCGATTCTTAGTGGTCTCCAAAATTAGATTGCTCACATAATGGTGTCCACAGTGTACGTAATGATCTCCACTTAGCAACAATGTTTTGCTTACTACTCGGCAAAGGTAACCTTCCTTGATAAGCTATTACGTTAAAATCGATAAACAAATGAGTCTGTGCACGCTCCAGTATAACAAGGTACCTGTTACCTGCTTAGTAAAAGTTAAAAATGGTATGGATTTACATTATAAAATTCTATATGGAATATTGCCTGCTATGTAGGCGTACTGGAGTCGGAAAACAAGACGAATTTTAAGCAACACAACAGTAGTTTAATTGATTTATTCGAGTGGATAGAGTACCGTAGGGTACTACGTTTAAATCCAGTGCGATTGATTTGACAAAATCCTCAAAAATTCAAGCGGTTTTTGCCTATTAAGTCAATGGTTTAAGTTCATTGGAATTCAAACGGTGGAATTGGAAAAGAATTACAAGTGAAGGTTTGACTGTGACATGCCTATTAGCTTACGAATATATTGGATTGAGCTCTATCCTGACCTTTCAAAACCAGCTTACCGATTTACTGTGATGATGAGGTAAATTATATGAATTTCAAAGTAAAAATGAAAAATACAGCCTCTTAATAAGGCTGCAAAAAATATATGTGAATTCAAATAAGATGACATAAGTTAATTTCGGGAGAGCACTTTTTTAAACTATAGAATTAAATAATTCAGGTTTTAATAGTTAGGGTTTTGGTGAGGGATATGATATAAAATGAAAAGAACTGTAAAACGTTTTCATTGAAGAATAAATGAAACGCGATGGGCTTAAAAAAATTAGTCAAAAATAAACTCAAAGTTAAACTAAGCCCTCTCTATAAGCGTCGTCATTTTTTTATTCTCCGTATCTGTATGCATTGCATTTTAAATATGTTCTCAAGTACATTTATAAATAGTTCATTATCACAAAAGAGTGGGAAATTAACTTTTATCTCCTTCACTCATTCGAACGCACTTTTAAGATGATGCAATCAATTTCGCAAAGGTTGTCACCTCTGCATCAAACGTACGTTTGACGACTGTTACTCCACGTCACCAAAGACCAAGTAAAAGAAAGAAAGTGGTCACATCTTAGTCAAACAATTAATAGTTTAAAAACAGTATATTATATACACAGCCAATCGTAGAGATTATATATTTAGTACTTGGCTCTCTATTTTATGGATGGAGAAAATATTTTATAAATGAAGGTAAATATTAAAAATAACGCTCGAGTGCTAAATGGAAGGTCACGAAGAAAGGATGCTAGAAATATCTTTTAGTTCCTCGTTCTGCGTGGGAAATCACTGGATCCACTCACCGTAAAAAGTAACGATGCGACCATACCATTCTAACAACTATCCTTATAGTTACATGGCTAACGAGTGCGATAGGAGATGTGAGGGTACTACGTATAATCACAGGAAACATTTTTGTAGACGGTATTGACATTTTAAAGAAAACGTGATAATAAGTACTTCCAGTAGGAATTTAGAGCACCTAAATATTTGTCAACATAAGGGGGCATCAGTAGTACTAAGTATCGACTATTAACAACATTATCTTTCTGCTTGTTTTATAACATTTCTTGAGAATTGCTTTAATCTTTAACCTGATATCAATTGTGTCCATTGCTTTCGGGATTATATAAGAAAACAGAGTTATTCTAAGGTTTGTGGGTGGTGAAAAAAATAAGAATAATTTTAGTTGGTGTTTAGTAGTAAGATATTACCTTTTAATAGTCGTAAACGTTATCCATGCGCAATATAAATAGATTTTAGTGACTTCCCCCTTCCGTATTCACAATTTAATTATTAAGACAAACCTGAAACTCTGAAGTATTGAAAAAATGAAGAGCTGGAAATTGATGCTAATACCAGTTTTAACTATTTACAAGGGTATTGTTGACAGTTCTCGAGTTTAGATAACAGCCAACAGCAAGACATAAGCAGTGATGTTCTTTAAAATATAAATGTTACCAGGTGGTTGTAATACTCCAGAATGATCATTTCATTTATGATTATTACCTAAACATTTAACTCGAAAGCGATAAAAATATCACCATCATTCAAATTTGTTTTGACTTTTGATGCTTTTGGTTTAAAATTTTTCAATGGCATATATAATGTTCGACGACCACTGCATCATAAATCACTTCCTAAACGAAAAGTCTCCAGTGGGAAGATAAAAGTGGTAGCTTTTTAAAACAAATATATTAGCCATAAAACAAAGATTAATGAAGGTTATAGGTCATGAAAATTAAGTAACAAACCGATATCTTGGAGTATCAATGTCCTCGTGATTGAGAGTTTCAATAAAACAAAACTTTTAAAAAAATTCTAAACGGTTGCCGCCTTTCTATTATTTTTACATTATTTTTGAGTTGATACTGTGTGTCGTAAATATCCTCTGTTTCAAGAATTTTATCGGTACGGAGGGACACCGGAATCCTGCAGTTTAACGTCGAAAACATTGAGCAGTAAGAGTCGTGAAGAAAATACCTACCTGAATAGTTATATTCCTTTCCTGATTTAGAGGCAATATTTTCAATGGAATGGACTCGGCTATTAAGTTGGGGGAGAGGATGCTCGGACCACAGAAGAAAAAAGGAATCCCCGCTGTTGTTTTAAGCACTTCCATATCCGCTGAGCGATGGAGCGAGAATCTTCCTTGGAAGAAAAATCGCGAAGGCATGAGCCGTGGAAGCTTCGTCGTTTAACTTTTAATCATTAAGAGGAAACGAATGAAATACAAGGAAAAATAACTATGCTATTATTGTTGGCGGCGTCGTGCTTTTTTTTACATTCAATCTTCACTCATTTGCTATAGGTATGCCACGCGAGAATCGATCGACCAAAGCAGATTTAAATTCTTTATTGCCAATCAGCCTGAAATTAAGTTTCTATATAGATAATTATGGGGAAATAACATTTAATTGTACAACTGTTTTGGCGAGCGACGGTGCAGGACGATACGTTCGGGACTCGTATTCTTGCACGAGGTTTAACACTAGAAATTCTACGCAGAATATAACAAAATTACATGGACTGCAAAGCAAATATCGGTTCAGATGACAGAGTTGCAATTTCCGAAACCTTCATGATAATGACGGCAAGAGGGAATATACAAATATAATTCTCTCACGGCACTCAAATCTCATTCCTAAAATTGCTTTCAACGTTTCGATGAATATTAAGTCACATTTACAAACGGTACACGGCACATTCATCATGCTACGTTCACACTGACACTGTACGAAAAGCCTGTCTTCCAACGTTCGGAAATATTAGTTAGCTCTATGGCATTGGAAGTTTATTAGTCGCAAAAGATATAAATCTACAAAAATGTAGACATTTATATACAAGCAATGCTTCCCACTGATGCCTTTCCTAAGTCTATTTAAAAGACGCACTGTTAGCCAAATGCGGGAGGCAAATTGCTAAAACTCAAGTTTCTCAAACTTCATTTTATTTATTGCCACCGCGGTGCTATTGAACTACTGCTCTTAGCTATAAACGTAACTATGATGAGGTTGAGCATATTTAATTGTCAACGAAAGTTTATTCCTTTAGAGTTATGGCAAATTCATTCTACTTAGCTTAGATAAAATAAGCTGTGCGTCCATAAAAGTGAACCATTCATAAATAAACCAGGCAAATCTTCATATATTAGTGAATCTTATATATAAGACTATGAAAATTTTATAAGTTACTTTTTATTAGTTTTAATTTAAACAGTAGGGAGCCCAAATACCCTTTTTTATAACACCTAACCTTTTGTAAAAACGTAATATTTAACGAAAATTAACATTCTTAAATTGAAATTTTTCATATGATTACAATTATTTACCCACGATATTTATTAATCAAACCAACAAACCTCATTAGCAGTATAAATTTTCCAAAGAACAGAATCTCCCACAATACTGAATTGATAAGAATCTTGGAAAGGATTATTTAGTCACTAAATATTTAAGTAAGGAGCAACCCTTTTTAGAAAGCTTTTTATTCGAACCAGCTTCATTACAAATTCTGAAATGTTGCCTAACCAATGCAGGTGGATTGTCGCTACTATCAAATGCACATACGATTTCCTGGGAGTCCTCGATATCATTCCGGCTTTTCTTTAAAGATAACGGTAAGTGCTACGGGTTAAAATCTTTCCTGCCCGAATTCGTACTTGTGAATCCTTTGCTCTTACTGAAACGGTGCAAGCTTTTAAAGAAATTTCAAACTTACCCACCCAGCCGTTGAATTTTTCCTATCTTTCAATTCAACACAATCTGTTTTTTAGTTCAAGACAACATAAAATATATTCCGCGCCAATGGCAATTAGAAAAACTGTGGTGCTTTCATCAAAAAAATATTAGAAATACACTTTTAACTCTTCTATCGCCGTGACCTGCAGAGTTGAGGAGCATTTTCCTTTCGGCACTCTTCGTAAAACCACTTTGTTGACCAGAGGATGAGAAGCTCTATGTGTATCCAGATATTCGTCTCAAACTCGCAGCTTCATATCCTTTCCCCTTACTGTCTTTAAGCGCTAATTACTGGCAAAGCACTAGATTAAAGCCTTCCACGTATACATTTTACATAACACGAACATTTAAAGACCACTAAATAACAGTAAATGTCACGTATATGGACTTAAGAGCTATTCCAAATAAAATAAAATGGGAAAGGAAATGAGAGAGAGGAAAGATTGAGAAAAAATATAACCCTAAAATAAAAAAGATGCGACATTGGGTCGCCTTCCGAAAAATATGGTAGGAGTACGGAGGCGACAGCGAAGGCGCAAGAGTAATGGGAGGGGGGCGGTGGAGAGTGTGTACTTAAAAGAGGAAATGTCGGCGGGATGGTTGAGCCTACTTCCTCATCCCATCCGGCACCCTCTCCCTGCGGAGCGGCGAAAATATTTTCGGGAGTGAACAGAGTAGGGAGAGTGAGGCTGGAGGTCATAGTGGGTGTGTGGGGGAGAGGTTGGAGGACCGGGAGGGTGGGGGTGGGAAGGAGGGTTAGTGTGGTTTGCGAGAGATGGCCCGCGGCCGTGGAGGTGGTGTGGGATGGGAGTAGTAGAGGCGGTATTTATTTCTCCCATTCCTCCTTTCGGGATTTTTCACCGCGATGAGGACGGGGAAATGGGTGCGCGTGTATCTCGACGGTTCATACTGTAACACGTGCTTAAGGATGCTCGCATCCCTCCCTCGGTCCCCTCGTCCCTGACCACCATCTCCTCCTCCTCGGGCCCCAATGTAAGGGGGAGGGCCAGAGGGAATGAGCAACCCTTCGCGCCCCGAAATCCACCATCACCTTAGCAATGAGGTCGAGGGGGACGCCGAGGCATAGTATCGAGAGAGTGGAGTCCTCCGGAGCATTATACTGGGGGAGACGGAAGACGGGGGGGGGGTCGCCGTACACCGGTCTGGCCTTTTAACATCTCCCCCACCCGTGCCCGCATTCGACAACCCCCCTCACCACTGTCCCTCCCCCATCTCTCCCTCCGCCACTGGATTCCCTACACTCCCTCGCACCCGCCCCTTCCTACCTTGCCCACCTTTCAACAGGTCAATGCACCGTCGCCCTCTACGTGCTGGGTAGGTTCGTAGAGAAGAGTCTCCTCTCTATAAATTACGTAAGCCCGCGTGTATTCTACTGCCGGACAGAGGCGGATGGAATGGACTGGGTTAGGAGAGGAATGGGAGAAAAGGGGAGTGGATTTCGCGTGGAGAGGAGTGAGGTCACACTAGGCTATGCACGCACATGAATTCATTCGCACCCGCGCCAGCCACGCATGCGCGTGGATACGAGCATGCGGACATCGGATGTGGACGGGGGCTGCGTACAAACGGAAGGAGGGAGGCAACCGCGGGCGGTGCACTCGGGCAGCCGAGGGGAAAAATCGCAGAATGTGGAAATTCGGATGGAACAAGTCCCCCATTTCTTTCACCGTTCTTCCTCCCCAAAGGTTGATTCTCCTTCGCGCCATCTTAACGCACCATCTACGCCAGGCGACCACACTCTAATAATCATAAGACCTAAACTCGTCACACTAGTGACGATAGAGAATGGCAGCAAACTGAGTTGCTCGAGAGCTGAATGCATCGAGTTCATATCCGGAGATAAACAGTTACAAACAATGCTTAAATCCCTTCACCTGGTGAAAGTAGGTGGGGAACTCTTAAAATCGGTTAGAATTCCCAAAAATCAGGCGTCAGTTAGCAAAACACCCAAAGGTGTACAGCCATTACTTAGCCCATTACAAAATCAGTGTGATGGGTATTGGATAAGAAATAATCACAAGAAAGGGAAAGTAATGAGATGCTCAAGAAAAAGCAACGATTAGATGAAAATTCAAGTTGTGGAGCATAAACCCGAACATTTCACCCATTTTGTGTGCGTCTTAGAAGGTGGATAAATTAGTAACACGTTAAAATAAAAATTGCCCTAAGGATAAAAAGCATTTACTAAGAGGCGGGTATAGATGACAGACACCTTATGTAAGGATGTAAAGAAAATAAGAAGTATGGAGAAGAGAAGTAAGGAAATTTGAATGGCTCGGAAAATAGGTCTTCGAGGAAATAATAAGCCAGGATTGGAGGCCTTGGAGATGTAAATGTGGAGAAGAACGGAGAAAATCAATTGGACGTAAATGAAAACCAACGATGAAGTCATAGGCATGGCAGGGGAACAGAGACGGGTGCTGTGAGAAAGGCGAGTTTTTCGTTTTTTTCGAAGACGGCTGGACAAGGGGGTGCAGAAGATACTGAGAGGCAGCGGGGTGCTCAAGACCGTAGGTGGCAGATCGGTAAATACTTTGAAAGGGAGGCAAAGGCCCTCATCTTTACAGCGGAAAAATAAAATTATGTTCATTTAAATATCTGAGCATATGTAAAATTTTTGCAAGCGATAAATTACGAAAGATGCAGAAATACTACTTAAGGAATATAATTTCCAGAATATGTCACGCTATAGCAGCACCTCTAATGACCATTGAGCGGAAACGCAATATTTTCATAGCACTCAGATTAATTTTTAAATGCTTACCTTTAGGGTAATTATATTATAGGAACACTTTTTGCCTGGACCTATAATAATTCACATCCTTTGCCTTTTAATTTCCCATGCACGACGAACTTAAACACATAAGGTAAAATCTTGTTTACGCATCTTTAGGAGAGGGTATTTCCATCAGCTCTCATTAGGTAGGCAAAACTCGAGGATTAATACATCGACTAGTTTTATTACCTTTTCAGATTCTTAGGAACTTTATGAAGGTTTATCATGTACAGAGAGCTAGTGTCAGCCTTTACACACAAATACACTGCACAAGGCCATAATGTAAATTTCTAGATACTTACTACAAAGAAGATACCCATATCTTTTATTCCTTTGTGTGGATGTCACCATGGCTCGATCCCCCTGCCGGCTACTCCCTCTGTTCCCCACTCATACCTATGCCTTCACTTCCTCCACTCCCCTGCCCTCCCACCTCCATTTCTCCCAGCCTCTCTTCCGACCACACTAGGTACTATGTCTCACTCCCACAACTCAAATACTCGTACATTATCTGACTGAGCGATAACTTCCGTTCCCATCCGTTCTCTCGCAGGAGGGGAGCCCCTTGTCTGTGCGCGGGGATAATTTATTATTGCCCCAACAAAAGTAGGGATAACGCAGACGGGGAGCTGGTGGGAAGGAATGCGGGGGAATGGAAAAAATGTACGCACTATAAACAAAATATAAAGTTCATTGGCACCTTCTTCTTGAATGAATCTCGTGGCCGTCGAAATAAGATGACGCATCAGGAGGGAGTGCGGCACGCGGGGGAGGAGGGCAGGTGGATTTCGGAGGGATAAGTTCGAATGAACGCTGGGTGGGTCGCGCTTGGGTGTAGGGGGGACTGGGAAAGGACAGGATGACAAATTTCGCATAAACGGCTTCCTTCAAAAGGTGTGGATGAGATGAAGGACATCGCCGACTCCGCATCACCCATTCCTCCGCATTTTTTAAAACTATCTTCTCTCTCACACACACGATTTTTTTCTTACCGTCCTCATCCCTTCCCCGCCGGTGTCGGAGTGAGATAATAAGTGGTCGGCATTAGTCGCGGCACAAGTAGCCGGCGCTGAGGTCGGAAGCTTCAAGAGACGCGGGGTCAAGGGGAGGGCTCCGGGGAATATGATGTAAAACACACGGCATAGACACACGGGCATATTTATGAGAAGGCGGAGGGATGGTAAGGTGGCGGAGGGGGGGAAGGGACGGAATGGGATAAGTTTTCCTTTTTGCTCTCTTCCCACCTCACGGTAGATGAATTACGCGGTGTCAGAAGCGCGCGAAAAATTGAAATGCCGCGCGTGCATAAATTATGTGCCCATACCTGCATGCGCGAGAGTTTTTCTGTAATGACCGCAGCAGTAATTCATTTTTCATAGAAGTCCACAGACCACGAGTGAATTACCTTTTCCTTCAAACTGGGAGTCATCCTCTAATTTTTTGTAGAAACACGAAATTGCCAATATTGAATTCACTGAAGAATCGTCGTTTTAATTCCACCAATGTTTCAATGACGCGTCTCAAGTAGAAATGGAATGTCGCGGATTTTAAATTTACAGATTAATGCAAAGGTATCAATTACAGTACGATGATTTTACTCTCAGAGCTCGTTTTTAGGAGTCCATGGATAATGGTTTCTTTCTCAAATTCACCACTGAAACCCAAATAATTTGAAGTCAGAATGACTCCAAACAAGAGTTAATTTTTAAGTTCTTGAATTGAGGCCTACATCATGCTTTTTTTCGTCATATATATAATATCTCCTGATACCTTTGCAAAATCATACTGCATCTAAGAAAACTATGATTTTACTTTTGTATCGAGAACTAGAATTAAGCTCAGGTTAAAAATCATAGATAAATAGTGGTCAAAGACAATTGAACATACCCTTAAAGGTTTGGTTCGCTTAAAAGCTTAGTTCGCCACCAACAAAGAATTCCGAATGGTAAGCAACTAAGAATGGACAAAAAGGATAATTAAGATGTTATGATTGACTAATAATAGCGGCAAATATCTAACTCTCCAAAAAAGTCTCACCTTCGAAATTAAGTAGCCCAAAATTCAGACCCAGGTAGAAAACCTCGATATAAATAACATATGGTTTTGCTAAAACTTTCTTGATCTATTTAAATTATAAACCCACACCCAATAGCCATAAAAAGTTGATTGAGTTAAAAATTTAATAAATGTCGGCGAAATTTGTTATATTTCATGATTCACAAATTTTTCGTTCGTGAAACCGCAAAATTTTCTCAAAATAATTACTCACCTGACTAGTTTTCTTTGGAAATGAACCATGACGACAGAAATGCACATGTTGTATCGCTCTAGAAGATAGCCCTTTTGTGTTACGTTGAGTTAATCTATTTTGAAACCCAACAATATTTTTTCTTTTTCGTTATTACTTAAAAACATGTTCATAACCAAGGGTTTAGCTAATAAATGAATAATAACCTTAGTTTCCTTTAATTTCATTCTACATAACTTTGTTGTTTACTATTTGATACTTAAATACAACACATTTGGTTACTTTCGTCATTAAAAATTTCGTCACTAATCATTCGTCAGTAAAAATTTTAATAACTAATCCAATGAATGCGTTTCAATCAGCATTATGACATTAATTTATCTAAATGGCACAACAAGAATTTCAT
This sequence comes from Hetaerina americana, assembly GCF_022747635.1. Lineage (NCBI taxonomy): Eukaryota > Metazoa > Arthropoda > Insecta > Odonata > Calopterygidae > Hetaerina > Hetaerina americana. The sequence continues at coordinate 800,158 of NW_027287128.1, forward strand.
TCGTTGCTAATTAACTATTTATGTGGACATCGGATAAAAATTGCATTTCCTGGGCTTATCGCTATTTGCCATAATTACTTAAAATCCAGATGCTAATCAAACTATAAAGGACATTTAGAATTCCACCATATCACTGAAAGGACAAATGAATACGATGATTTTGTTGGAAAAGGATACCTCCATGTACGATATTCACTAACAGCCATTCTTGTAGTTTGTGATTTTTCTCTATTTACAAGGAAAAATTAAATTTCCAACCTCACCATTTCAGTGAGAGCCGACTTTAAGGGAGTTCCCCCAAAATGATAACCTGAGTATCGTATCAAAACTATTTGAGGAGCTCGGCTGGGAATCACTCTCGGAGCGAAGGTTAAATTACAGATTAAATCTCTTTCATAAATTGGAAGGATGTCATTTTAGTAATGATGTTGAAGATGTAATATTAGCCCCATCGTACTACGATAGGCAAAATCATGCCAGTAAAATTAGAGAGGTCAAAAGCAGAACAGAGAGATTTAAGATGTCATTTTTCCATGAACGATAAGGGATCATAATAATGTTGTCCGACCGCGGCAAGAGGAAAAATATTCGAGTCAAAACTAGTCTGTTGTGTATTCACCCCCTGCCACACCCTAGCGGTGGCTTACAGGGTACTAAAAATGCTAATGCTAAAAAATTCTAAAAAAGCGATATAAGACACTTGAGGAACTCCATGGACCCGATTGGCCGTGTATACTATATATATACAAACAATGACCGCGAGGGCAGGGGAAGGGTTGATGATTTCGCCTCGCAGAACGCAAATGGGACGGCGTCAACGGAGTTAGTGGACACGCCGGCGCGACGGAATCAGCACGCGTGGTTCCAATCCTCGGAGGAATAAGCACACATACCCATTGGACCCCCTCGATCACCTCTGCCCCCAAGTAGCGTCACCCCGTCGGCGCGGGGGGGCCGTTCGGGTAGATCGGCGGTTGGTTGCCCCAACCAACTCGGGGTTCTCCTAACCCCGACGCCCGCGAGCAGATTGCATTAAGATGTCTAGACATAAGGCCGTGCCTACTCCCACATCAGAGGCGTGGAGCCCAGCACGCACGCTAATGTGTTTACCGTTAAGACGGAGAGAGAGAGAGGGATTGAGGGAGATGGAACGACAGGGGGGGAGCGGGCATTAGCGAGTCTCCAGCTCTGTTTGTACGTGTGTGTGTGTGATGCGACGGCGAGTGAGATTGGCAAGCCATTCCACACAATGACGGATCCCTCCCCTCACCCCTCCCCTCCGCCGTCTTCCAATCCCTGCTTGTGGCAATCAGCGGGTATGGGCCGGAGGGGGGGGGGGTTGGACGGGGGAGGGGAGCAGACGGAAGAGAAGAGAGAAAATACTGAGGGGTCCCCTCGTATTCCTTCGTCCTCTTCTTTTGGAGCCGCTTAAGGAGTGAGGGGAATGGGGGAGCGACCCGCCAAAGGAGAAATGAGACGCGGGGGAGGGAAGAAACATTCGAGAATTAACGGAAATGAGATTTTTCTGCCTTTGGGGGATTAATCTCGACGGAGGTGGGACGTGAAGGAAGGCATCACTGGTGGGGGGGTAAGAGAGGGAGGGTTTGGCCCCGCCGAGCGGAAAACAATCCCTCCCCCTCCTTTTTCTCCCCTCTCTCCTCAACTCTCCGAATTTTCGGTACGCGATGATGCGAAATTCTTCAATTAAACGTCGTGCCGCAATTAGATTGGGGCCGAGGGGGCTACCATCGCCGTACAGGCCCCTTTCTGATAGATCTCTTCCTCCCCTGCCCGTCAGAATCATCCCATGGCCGCAACCTGCCGATTGCTCTCCATCTTTAGTCGGCCGAGGGAAACCTAACCGAGTGTTTGAAAAGACGAGTTCGCTTTTGAACGAAATAAATTCAATTTCATCGATTGCAATCGTTAAGAGGGATGACTAACTATGACGATTGGATGGAAGAATACTCGAGGCCACTGAAAAAAATTACACATCCTAATCGCGTTTTCGAAGTGTATAGGGGTGGTCTTGATGCTTGAAGTGAGCTGATATTATTACGGGTCCAGCATTCAAGGAATAGACGAAAGGACATTAGCGAATGAAACAGCATTGCTCAGGCGATCGGTAGAGCGGACTTCCTCGTCGAGAATCAAGGTTTAATCCCGGAGGTTGGAGAATACTACCTTGATCAAAAAGTTCCCGGAATAACCACCGTGTGGCGCTCCCATCGTTCCGATTTGAGTTCTGTTTTTTTTGTTAAATTGGTACATCTGTTGTTGATATTCCCTTTAAATCTTAGTGTCATAACTTGACATTTGCAAAAGTTACGTAGCCAAGAGTACATCTATCTCTGTGTGTGTTGGCGATTTTTTACAATTGCAGAAATGGATTTAAATTTGCAACAACGAACTTGTATTAAATTTTGCGTAAAAAACGGATTTAGTGGCGCACGGACGTTGGAAATGTTGGAAAAGTGTTTCGGCAACGATTCTCTAAAAAAAAACGGTCGTTTACCAGTGGCACGAGCGGTTCAGAAGTGGTCGTGAGTCAATCGAAGATGATGAACGCAGTGGCAGACCATCGACATCGAAAGTCGGTGAAAAAATTGATAAAGTAAAAGAAATGTTGGTCAATAACCGCAAATTAACCATCAGAGAAATAGCGGAGGACTTGAACATTGCCTATGGATCCGCCCAAGACATTGTGGTTAATGATTTGGGTTTCCGTCGTGCAGCAGCAAAGTTGGTGCCAAAGGACCTCAATTTCATGCAAAAAGGAGACCGTGTTGACGTCGCAAAAGACATGATTTGCGAGGCTGAATCCGATCCCACATTCATCAAAAGGATCATTACTGGAGACGAGACGTGGGTTTATGAGTACGACACGCAATCCAGACATCAGGCAAGTGAATGGCGTTCACCAAATGAGCCGAGACCAAAAAAACCACGTCGTTTTCAGTCAAAAAAGAAGGCAATGCTGACGGTTTTCATGGATTACAACGGTGTAGTGCATCATGAATTTTTGCCAGAAGGCCAGACAGTAAACAAAGAGTATTATTTGGGCGTTATGAGACGTTTGCGTGAAGCAATTCGCCGAAAGAGACCAGAAATGTGGGCAGAAAACTCGTGGATTTTGCACCAATGATAAGGCACCGTCGCACAGTGCTATCATTATTCGTAATTTTTTGACGAAAAATGCAACAAATACCATCCAACAGCCACCGAATTCACCTGATTTGGCTCCCTGTGACTTCTTTCTGTTCAATCGAGTTAAAAAACCATTACGGGGAACGCGTTTTAGCAGCCGAGAGGAAGTAATGGAAAAATCGCAGGAAGCACTGATGGACATACCGAAAACCGACCGTAACTTTTGCAAATGTCAAGTTATGACACTAAGATTTAAAGGGAATATCAACAACAGATGTACCAATTTAACAAAAAAAACAGAACTCAAATCGGAACGATGGGAGCGCCACACGGTGGTTATTCCGGGAACTTTTTGATCAAGGTAGTACGTTAATAAACCGTCCTGATTCGGATTCGGGAAATGGAAAAGAATTTTAATTATAATTAAAAAAATAGTAAATTTCCTTACAGAGCAATCAAAGAAAAGTACCTGGCCTTTGAGCGGGATATGTTCATGTAATTTTGGTCTTCAAGGCACTTTTCATTGAGGGTAGCCTTACATTTTCTCTGTAAAGCTAAACTTCCTGGCTTATATCTACGTGCAAATTATATATTCTTCGAGCTCCTTTCAAAATACAACGAATACGGTCATTATAAGTAACATACTGACAAATGCTCTCGAAACTTACAGCGTTTTGAACTTAGAATTTTTCTCATGACAACCCAGCACAGTATCGTAATGCACATTGTTTTTACTTCGGTTTTGATTTGAACGTTAATATTTCAAATTTTCAGCGACATAAATTTGAAGTGAAGGGATGTTACGAGAAAGATGGCAGAAATATATGAAAATAAGGTTTCAATTCGTTTAATCATAGCGCCAACGTCAAATGTCCGAAAGGTCCCCCAAAAATCTTCAAAGAAAAATAATAAGTCAATTTATGAAAAATATATATGACATCTATTTAAAAGGATGGCACATACTTAGTTAAACTGCCGTTCCCACTCTCTCTTGTCAGACTGTGATCATCATTGCCTTCGCTCACTCGGCCGAAAATAGCTTGACCAATGGCTATGGGATCCGTTGATGGCACGACAATCAAGATATGAAATATATTATCTGTCATTCATACCAAACACGACACCAATCAAAATCTTCTTCGCGAACCCCTCTCACAATAGTAAATCACTATATCATACTCTAGGAAGACGGAATCTGAGAATATTCTAGCGCAGAAATAGCGAAATCATTCGTGACGATTTTACCTCACCCGTGTAATGACATTCAAGGGCTGAACTTTCAGGGTCGCCTATAGGTATCCAAAGGAGTATCCTTTCTTCTTAAAAGTTTTTCTACTGTAATAATAAACTATCAAGGGAAAATACTTTAGCAATTGACATGAGGGAAAATGTCTAAATACTCATAAAAAGTGTATAATAAATTAGGATAATAATGCTTAACTATGGGAAATCGTATTAGAAATTATAATAAGGTTTCCCATAACTAAGCATGGTGTGAATGTGGAACCCCTGACCCGGTGGAAGACCCCAGAAAAACTGATCAAGAAAATACACTGGGAAAGCACGAGCTCTTACTTCATTGTGTGAATGTTTGAATTTTACAGGTCTTTGGACCAGTCCTATTCTCATCTATCAAACCAACCTTCGGGTTCATAACTGTGGTTGGTTGGTTTATATTAGAAGTGTATCATATAAACAGATGAATCGAAATGCCCACCAGGTATCAGGACAAAATTTAGCACGAATAATAGCCCCCTACCATGGAACAAACTCGGTACATCCAGGCTCTGGGAACATAAAAGATCACTCTCGGCGAAAACTCCCACGACGAGCCACCGAACCGACCCAAGAGGAGTCCGTCTATGCGATCTTTCTGAACACCAACTCGAACACCCTCGCACCGAGTTCCCTCTCACCCGTCCCCAGCACCCACGCGCGATACCTCCGACAACATCCGCGGTTTCCTCCACGTCCCTTTTCGCGCTCAATTAAGCGCCGCCGCCAGCGAAACGGAGTACGGGAGCCGCGGTGTAAACACGGAATCGCGCTGACACCCCGTGAAGTGTGTCACACAGTAAACCCCTGGCTCCATCCCTACAATATCCCCACCCAATGAAGACTTTCAACATCATTCCGTAAGGTAGGAGCAGAGTAAAGGAAATAGCAGGTAATGAGACGGCCATTTGCAAGCAATGCTTAAGTTGGCATTTCTTGTTATTTAGTTTAGTAATTTTACACACTTTATGCATTGCAAGGCTTTACCATTGTTGACGTTTTTATATGATCAACACACACAAGTACGAGTACTTGTCACTTTAAAATATCAGTGTATTTTTATAATGATGTAAACACTTTAAAACCAGTCAAGTATTTCATGAAATAAGGGTGAAAAGTTACCACGTGTTTTTCGATTCGTATGACGCACTTTCATAAAGTCACAGCGTCTACAGCTGTATCTGAATGTATTCTTTAAATGTTATTCCTTAAATTGTGGAGGACTTCAATCAAATCTTTCCCCATTGAAATTCATAGAGATGATATTTATGTAGCCAAAGCCGCATTAAGACGCGGTTCAACTTTCCAATCAGTTCCCCATATGCCTAAACCCACCTCATTAGGAAAACAACCGCGTCTTTATTCCACTAAGAACTTGATTCCCTTAGTTTTACGTTTAGTGTCTCATATAAGTAGCACATTTTTTGTAAAAGACACTGAAAAGTTTCTTTTGCGATAAAATAAAATTTAAATTCAAGCCTTGTAAAAGGCTTAACTTGCTCTGACCGGAAGAACTCGAAAAGTAGATACAAGTCCACACCCATCGAGAGAATAGTTTTATTATTCCCTCTCAATGTTCGTTCTAAAGGAAACGGATGCGTTCCACTTGAGATTTTATAAACTCATCTTGCGTTCAGTATATAGTCTCTACTTAAAACTTCTCCCTCAAGATAGGAAGAACCGTGTATCTCCTGTTCTTTGTGAGGTTTTTGACATGCCTAAGCGCCATCGGAATAAGAACATCACGGTTTGGCTCACTTTGGCTATTAGCTTGTTTCTTTGTCTACGGTATTGGAACCGGTTGTAAACGCCATTTAGCGCACCCAAAGAGAAACACAGGAGCAGAACGCTCAGTAATAGAGGAAACAAAGCTGTAGTTAAAGACTCATATCTCGCGCCCGCGGGTGGCGAGCGCGACGGCGGCATCGCGTTTCCGATGAAATGGATCGGACGAGGGGTAGGAAGGAGGAGAGTGACTCCCGTCCGAACACAAATGCCATTACGATTGGTGGTTTCGACTTGTGAAAGAGCGCCGGTTATGGCCCCGCATTCCGCGGTCAGCGATTCAACAAAACGACGGGCACGACCGTAGAAGTGGTACCACTCTCTTTGATGTTTATTTTTTGATGATTCCTTGTATCTGACACAGCGACAAATGACGAGAATCTATATTAACGAGCGGAAGTGGGGAAAGAAATAAAAAGTACCGCAATCCGTCATCAAACGCCCCTGCACTCGAACAAAGCTTACGATACACTCCAGGGTTTAGCTAGACGCGGGTTCCTTGGAGCCTGTTAAGGGTTTTAATTGAGTATTTCCCTACATTGCAACAAAACACTACAGATGTATGAAGTACAACGGTACAAAATTATTATTTGAATTAAAAAGTACCCTGAAAGTCACCGCTACGGTGTGTGGTAGGAGGTGATTACACGCCGGACTACTTTTGACCGAAAATAATTTCCCCCCCCCCCTAGACAACGTTAGTCTAATCCATAACTGTTCGTGGAAAAAATGAAATTTTAACAGTCACTGTTCTTCATTTAATCTTTCCAAATTGATAAAAATGGTTTCTCCTACCGTAATACGATAGGGCTAGTAATTATTTCCCACATTATGGCTAAAGAGACATTCTTCCAATTTATGCGAGAGATTTTACCCGCAATTTAACCTTCGCTTCAAGAATGATTCCCAGCTAAGCTCTTTATTAATTTTAATGCGTTTTCTGAGTTTATCATAAAATCTTTTTACAAATCTAGCTCCTCTATGCTGCACGCGATCTGATTCGGCAATCAATCCAACTTCATGGGACTCCGATATGCTAGCAGCATATTCTAAATGAGGCCTGTTTGAGTGCAAGATAACATTTTTCTTTTACTTTTTCATCACATTTCCCCAACACTCTTCCAATAAATCCTAATTTTTTGTTAACTTTTCCACATATTCCTGGTATGTGTTTTACCCAGGAGAGATCGTGAGTGAGGGTAACGCCTAGGTATTTAATTGAGTCTTCACCTTCTAAAACGATCGGGGTGGACCGCACTGGTAGCGTATTCGGCTCTCATAACGAGGTTCGAGACCATGGCACGGGGACTATTTTTCTGTCTATTTTGCCGGAAAATATTAACCCGCGGTTGACAACATTTACACACAACACAAAAAAATGACCACTGTTCTGAGAGAAAGCAGCTCTCAGTATAAGGCATTGATGTCGCAGATCAAGGAGATCGGCCCAGCATCAACGGCCGGAGTGAAGAAGATCGGGTGGAAGTGAAGTTCACGCAATCGGCCAAAGTACTGCGATGCGGAAGGCAACGGGAAACCACCGCATTAGTCTTCCGAGGAGATGCAGCCCTGCTCTCGACCTATTTATGACATAATGGCATCCTTCCCGGTAAAATATTCCGGAGGTACTGGGAAGGGTACATCAGTTAGGAAAGGTAGATTAAGGATAGGGACAAGGAATGTTTGGACTGGTGGAAAAACTCGGAATATATTCCAACGAAAGAAGAATAAGCTATTAGCTATACAAGAATTAAGTAGCTAAAATGCGGATGGTAGATGGAAGCCATATATAGGCTAAAATTAACAAGGGAGTTAGAAAAGGATGCAACTTCTCACCTGCATTGTTCAACATGTACCTAGAGCAGGTAATAAGAGGAGCACAAGGCATTGGATTACACGAAATGAGGAAGACGAGATAAACATACTACGCTTCGCTGACAATATTGCAATGAGAGCAGAAAACCTGGAGGATCTTCAATGGCCACTAATAGTATTGGATTAAGTCTACAACGATAAAAAATTAACATAAACAAGACGAAGACTAAAATTCTGGTATGTATACAGAAGAATAGATAAAGAACGGACCTTATGGAACACCATAGAGAAAAGAAGAATCAGATGGATTGGCCACACCCTGAGGCACAATGGATTCGTGAAGAATATAATAGAAGGAAAAATAGAGGGAAATGTCCCAAGAGGAAGGCCAAGGGATAAATACATGGGACAAATAAAGAAGAAAGTACATTGCAAAAATTACCAGGAAGCAAGCCAATTAGTATTAGATAGGGTAGGATGGAAGGCTGCAGTCAACCAATCTTAGGATTGAACGACCGATGATGATACACTATTCATTTCGGTGTTCCTGGTACAGCAGGCGTTTGGGAAGGAATTGTTCTTATTCCAAAAATCCATCACTACAAACTTTTTTGAGTTCAATTCTAATTGCCAAGTGTCGATCCAAAGTTGTATAGCACGAAAGCCATCTGCCAAGGCTACTTTATCGTCAGGATCACAGATATCTCTGCAAAACCACTGCATCGTCGGCAAATAAATTACTAGTAACTACGGAGTTAATGTCGTCAACGTAAAGAATAAAAGAAGGACCGATGGCATTTCCCTGGGGAATATCTTAAGTGATTTATACTGCATTAGACGTAACGACATCGATGAGTACTCTTTATACATGACCATTCAAAAAGACTTTAATTCAGCCCATGATATTTTTATTTATGCCATTCTACCTTAGTGAGTAGTTTAGTATGAGGTACTTTTGTCGTAAGCTTTTTAAATCTCTAGTTAAACCGCGTCCACTCTCTCTCGTATCCAAGATAGCATTAGCAAAAAGTGCCAGTTGTATCTCGCAGCATTTAACCTTTTGGAAACCGCGTTGGTTTTTCATTAATAATTCTTGACTGCCGAAGGGCCTCATTATCGAATCAATATGTTATGGGTACCGTGACCTTCAAAGGAGCTAGTCTCTCCTCACTTCCATTAGTACCCAAAAACTGTGACTTTCAGAAACCACAACACTAGATTTTGGTTCAAATATACCAAAGCCATCAAAGAGTTAGTTATTTAATTCACTCATTACTACAATAGTAATACGATGGAAAGTACCGAGCACGAGATTAAGAAACTCATGGACAAATCATTTTATTACAATATAAGAGTGCATAGAGATATTTTTCATTGGAACTTAAAATGACATTGATTGCCATCCAGAGTAAAATTTATGGTTTGAAAATTGCTCACGGAGGACTTTTCCTGAGACATATTTATATTCCCTGCCAATTTTCACTCCGCAAAAAATATACAAGATCACTTGATATGCCTTTTAACAATTTCGCTGGCAATATTTATTCTTGACACAATAAACCGAGTAAGAGATACTGAACGGTAGAGCCAAGTACCGAGAAGTTAAGAAGACCCACTTCCCAAGAGATTCTGTAGTAATTCATAAAATTTTATTTTTTATTTATTTTATTTTTATGTTTTGTGAAATATATATTCAGATATGATACTGCTATTCCAAACTCATTGCATAATCAGGTCAAATTCAAACTCATACTTTGAAAAGAACCAATTGTGAATATCCAAGTTAAAAATTTATGAAAGGGAACTCATTTGCAAATATAAGTTTTAGCAATATCATGTGGGCAAGTTGAACACAGAGAAACTTACACACGTTATGATAAAACAAGATAGAATTATTCAAAGAAAGTTAATTCCTCTGTTCCCTCATCGCGTTTACAACTCGAAGCATCTTTCTGCTTAACGATTTCTGGAAATATACATTTTCCAGCGAGTGCGCAATTTTTTTAGATATCGGGAGCGCGGAGTATTTCATACCATACTGCAGTTAACACTGCTACTGCGGTATTATTTGCCTGAACTTAACCGTATCATTTATTTCCTTACCTTACGAACCATCCAATACCAACTGGAAGTGAAAATGACGCTAGAGAAATACAGGACAGCCGTAAGAAAATAATCATCGCGAATGAGCGAAAGTTGTAATCTACACAACGGTTTCTCTAAATAGTAATATCTATCTGATAACTACGTTTCAGTATGCTAAAAAGTTCTACTAATGAACAGAAAGAGTAAATTAGAAGCCATAGTGGCACATGCATCAAAGTAAATCTACATAAATATTCTGTAACTAAGTCCGCTCGAGTGTTAAAGCTATTTATGGATGAAGGTATGGGAATTCATGGACATCATCCATTAAGCCCGACCTACCTAAGTCACCTACCTATCTAAATTCAGTGAATTCACTTCTTTATATATTTTAAAAACTAACAAGAGAATAACTAGAAGTACATAAGCACCCCAGTGAACAGAAAGTATGGCTGTGATTAAAAATATGTGCCATTTTTTGCTAACGTTTACCTCCACACGCTGAATTTAGTCGGGGAATAACTTCCTGGAGTCTCAACCAAGAACAGGAACAAACAATGACTCAACAACGTACGCTGATGTAAGCACTCGAGGTGGTAAACATAAACACGAGTCGGTACTGATGTACATATCCGTGCGTGTGCGAGAGGAAAATTAAATATGACCAGCCCGTCCCCCCTTTTGAGAGAGATACAAATCATTTATTTTTCCAAAGAGAAAAATGGGGGCAAACGTCCTTGCAGTAAGCGGTCCACACCCTGAAGAAGAGAAAACTCCACCGCGCACAAGGAGATGTGTCAGTCGTAATAAAGGAATTAAACAAGTTCTCTCTCTTGGCGCCATCGCTTCAACAATGCAGCCACATGGATAGTAATTTGGCTGACATTGGGGAACAGGCCAAAAAAGTCTTCGCGAGACATTAAAGAGGAGAAGGGACGAGATAATTCGCAAGGGTGCGACAATCGGAGGAGACTTGCGACTGCCATTTAAACATACCCGAGGCGCCCGTTGCAAGGGACATGTACGCGCACAATAGCTGATGGAAGGTCTGGCTGGCGCCTCCAGTGAAGAAAAAGGACGTAGCTTGGGAGAGAGGAAACGGGAGGGTGAGGAGGGAGAGCCGTGGGGATGGGGTGGGAAAGCAAGCCGGGCGAGAAATATACAAGCAGTGCGGTGTTAAGGCGTCCGTGTGAAAGATTGGACCGTAAAGTACGTACTTCGTCTTCTGGTGGCAGGGCGGGAGGCGAAGGCGAGTGCCGGAGAAGGGGTAGAATGGCAGGACAGGAGAGAAACAACGTTAGAACGCGATAGCCACGGTAAAACTAACGTAAGATGCAGCTTCCATCAAGCCGAAACTTATAAGCATTCATCTCGTTTTCCTCCATTGATAACGTGGATGAGACGGAACGGACAACAGCGGGCACTAATTGTGAAAATATCATAGGGAGAATTGAGCCACGAATTGAGGACAACGGAATTGAAAAGCAAACGGAGCCATTTAAAGGGTGATGCGTTCAGATAGATTGAGAGAGGGCAGGGGGCAGGATGAAGAGATGAAGTGAGTGGAGTGTGCGAGTCGCGAGTATTGCAGCTCATCATTGACAAGCATGCGACAGCTGACAAAAAGGAAAATTTAAATTACACGCCGAAAATAAAATCCACTCAAACATTCGTAAACTCGGTATCTATGGCGCATTGTGAATTATGAGGTCGGGAAACATATAGGGGACTGCCACCACATGTGATTACATGCATGAAAAAAATCATGAGGAAGAGAGAAAAGTGTAGGAAAACGGGAAAAATTGTTAAATGCAATGAGCTTAAATTCGCGAGATCAAGTGCAGAACAGATAGATTTAAGATGTAATGTTTCCTAATAACGATTATTATTAGGTAATCTACCGGCTAAGGTAGGTTTGTGGATGCTAAGAACGATAAGGGATCAGAATAAAATAATGTTTATCAACCTCGATCGGAGGGAAAGGCGTTTCGGGTTAAGGGTACTCTGGTCAACCTCTGCCACACACCCTAGTGGTGGTCCGCAGGGTAATAAATGAAACAAGTGAGAATACATTAACTAAGAACTTTTTAACCAAGGAGAACAAGGAAACAGAAGAAGAAGCACTCCGTCTGTCTTTAAAAATTAAAGTAAGAGGAAGGCTCCTGGGAGAGTGATCTCTAGAAATCGTTTAAATACAGTGTATTCATTCCACTATCATGTCAAACACCATATTTAGATAGAGGTTAATTCAATCAATGAATAAAATATTTATTTATGGACCCTACATGCCTTGATAAGGTGTTTAGCAGGGGTTGAATATACACCAGAATAATTTTACTCGAACATGACCCTACCGCGGTCGAACAATTTTATCATGATCCCCTAACGTTCGCGGAAAAAATGACATCTTAAACCAATCTGTTCTACACTTAATCTCTTTAATTTTACTAGCATGATCTCTCATACCGTAGCAAGATTGAAGTAATAATACATTTTCAACATCACTGCCAAAGAGACCTCCTCTCAATTTATGCAAGAGCTTCAATCTGTAATTTAACCTGCCCTCGATACATATAGTTTGACAGGTAAATAATTCTTAAAAACATCTAAATGATGAGATAAAATTATAATTCGCATCACGGAGCTTTTAATTTGTTATTTTTAGGACTAAGTCGAGGGCAAGTACGAAGATACAAGAAAAATAGACGAATGCAATGGAAACTGCCGTATACGTGGAGCAAGTATGGCAAAGGTGGAGAAGAGAGATAAAACCAAATAGGTTACAGAAGTGATAAAAAAAGGTCAATAAGTCCCGGGTCCGCCCGCATGCAATAAACGCTCTGGTTTTATTGGGTAATATTGTTTTTTTTACGGCACCGTATCACTATAACGCCCTTGAAGAAAATATTCACGTTTCTCTACTCGAGTACCTACATTGTCGAAGCATATGTTTCAAAATGCCATGAGCAATGAAACAAAATACAGATATGGTTGCAAGAACATTTAGTAGCTAATTCATGAAAACGAGCGACGTTTTGGTGCACATGAATTTTTATTACAAAATTCAACATAGCTTTATATTAAACCACAGGAACGCAACAAGGGACAAAGAATGAACTATTGTAAATTTTTACTTTTTATAGGACTCATCTAAAATACGTCCTATACACCCAAGGGCATTTATATCCCCATTTATCTTCATAAACACTAGTAAGTAAGAGTAAAATTATTTTGCTTCAAAAGAAAATGCATGTATCAAACATGATGTTTTTTAGGTTTTCACTATTTCAGGGCATTAGTATTTTTCAGAGATTATAATCTTAGGATAACCCAATCAGTCATCAATGTCTAGCAAAAACGCGCACAACTTTAATATTATATATATATATATATATATATATATATATATATATATATATATATATATATATATATAATATAATATCTTCGAAATGGAACGCTCTTCGGCGACGCACAAATTTGATTCTGAAGACGACAGCCGAGCTGTCGAAACGTCAAATAACAAATTGTGAGTGTCCTTTCTTTGTGTCTCTATATTCTAAAAATCTACATCTGTGTTTATATATATATATATATATATATATATATATATATATATATATATATATATATATATATATATATAATATCTTCGAAATGGAACGCTCTTCGGCGACGCACAAATTTGATTCTGAAGACGACAGCCGAGCTGTCGAAACGTCAAATAACAAATTGTGAGTGTCCTTTCTTTGTGTCTCTATATTCTAAAAATCTACATCTGTGTTTATATATATATATATATACATATATATATATACATATATATATACATATATATATATATATATATATATATATATATATATATATATATATATATATATATATATATATATATATATGGACCTACCGGATTTACATATACAATTTTGTGAACAATTTACTCGTATTATATACAGTAATCCAGGTCATGGACTAAGTTACCGAGTATCGGTGTCTCTTTACAATATTTACAAGTTAGTGAACGATGGGAATTTCTTCAGAGACCATGAAGCTCAATGCTTCTCCGCTACGTGACTTGTAGTGGAAAGTGGAAGGCTAAACAATGGACAGCAAAAAGAGAATTTAAGTCCAAAAAAATTACATCTAAAAATTCACAACTCTGTGTACAATAGAACTAAATTCAATGGGGTCTAATACTGCATATAATATAATGTTTTACGCTATGGCAAAAGTCTTAATACATTGCAGCACGAATAATAAACAACCCATTATGACATTGATTAGTGAACACCAAGCGCACATGTATAGTGGAAAGTAAGACGGGATTAGGAAGGAAAAAATCTGTGGAATACCATTCTGACAAAAAGAATTAATTGGCACATCTTTATTAACATTCTACGGAAATAGAAGGGTTTGGCACGGACGAATCAGTCTGACTTCAGCTAATGAATTTGTTAGGTGTTTAGTGAGAGTTAAAATTGAAGAAAGCCCTCGAAAAAATAAGGCAAAAATACATTACAAATTAAGAAAAAATTTAAGACAAGGGTGACTTCAGAGATGAAAGGATTTATGTTTTTTCATTTCTCTGCGAAAGACTGGTCAATATTGATGTCGACCAACAACAGTGTTCTACAATTACAGGATAGCTGCTTTAGGAGATAGTTCAGTTGCTCTTGTGCTTATCATCATTGTGCTATCTGTAGGAAAAAGTTTAACTGTTTTAACGTCGATTTTTTTAGAACAACTCAGCAAGATTTTTATTCGGGCCAGTTTTCTGGAATTTCAACCCGGATTGGTTCTGGGCAGAGAAATCTCTCCAAAACCTGGTACACATTGTGTTTTTTACGCTCGATCGTTTCAGCAGGTTTACTTAATGACGCCAGGTTAAGGAAGCAGTTTGTGGCTGGAAGAGGTAGGTCGTAAATGCAATTGAGTAAAAAAAGTTAATTCCTACAAGTCGTCTTCAAAGAGGGTACAATTAAGAAAATAATTAAAACCGAAAATCATTAGCCACAATAAGGGCAGCAAAATAATAAAAAAAGGAAATACTCCTATCAATTTTTTCCGCTCCACATGGAGCACTAATTGAAGTAAATGGGGCACCAAGTTTTCCATTAAGAAAATAATTGTCCTACTTTTTTATCCACTATTTGGCCTTAATATTTGGTGAAAAATGGTTAACCTAAGCGACAATTAAGGTAAAAATTCCAAGTCAACTCTTTGTATGCTGAATAGAATCAAAACGATGGGTTAATTTCTTTTCATGCCCATTGATGAGAATTTAAAAGCTATACTTTTCAAATTGAATCATATTGACAAATTTTCGACGCTAAACTAATAGTATGAATGGTATGACACACCTAAACTTAACAATCTTATTCATTTACAATCATAAGGACAGAATATGAGAGTGCGAGATTTAATAAATTCATTATTTCTCTTTCCCAGCCGTAATGATTCCACCAACGGTCTGGACCGAAGGGAAAACGGATCATACCTCGAGACGCGCCCTTATAACTTACTACCTAATAGTCGGGTGGTTATAATACTATTATAAACCCGACTATTTTCCACTTAAGCCGACTACCCGCTAATGTGACATGGGAAAATCGTTCTAGTATAACTTTTTCTCATAACGTCAATGTTTTATCACAGAAACCTAGCATTTATGTGGTATAACGCACAACGTCTGATTGAAGACAGATAAAACCTGAGTTTGAAGGGGAAGCCCCACATATCTACCACTTATCGCCCGTCCAATTAGGCTATTGTCATTTAACAAATTTTAATCAATCTCTCAAAACTAAAATTCACCAAAATTGATGATGGTGGAAATAATTATGAATCAAATGAACGTATTAACAATACTTGCAAAATATGACTTCAATTTAGCTGAACCCCAGGATATTTTTCATCTTTTCAGGCTTCTACTAACACGTATTAAACTGCTTGCAGAACTCAGGGCATTATTGACTTAGAGCATGATTGTAATAATATAAATCACACTCATTTAACAAGCTAAGTATATAGAATGATGAGTCGAAAGAACAATATTTTTCTATCCTCACTGTTCATTTCCTGATATTCCCGGACACACCGAATAATTCTCCACGAGAGATCAACCATTATATTTATCACACAAGTCCATAATAATCGTGACTTTCATTCCATATGGTTAAATAACACATACTCGTATAACGGCCTATAAAAAGTATCGACCAATACAGAAACTGCTATACACCCATGCATTATAACTATCAGCTTTCTATTAATAGAACTATTTTTGGAGAAGCCTGTTTTAAAAGGTTAACATCTTTTCTCAATCAGCGTTTAAAACTGGCAAATTTTCAATCCGTTCTTAAATGACATATTTTCTTGAAATAATTAAAATATTTAATTGGTATTTTGATTGAGAATTTTGAAAAGTTAAAAATATTACACTTGGTGAAGAAAAATGGGACAAAATGTCAAGTATCCTCTGAATATTTGTATGTGTTTGAGAGTCGTATACGTACTTCTGAACGGCAATTGGTGAAGATCCAAAGCTACATCGCGGATAACTATTTCAATGCCATAGACCCTACACTCTACGTTATCAAATCTGTCCATCCTCGCTGACATCTCCGGACGGGAGTGGTTGATGCCGAAAAGAAAGGGAGCAGGAGTGTGGGAGGGAAGCAAAGATAGTACGAGATGGGTACGAGTATTGCGGACAAAAAAAAGAGTGATTGAGGACGAAGAGTTGTAATTCAGGAAGCAAGGGCTCGTTCGCTGTATTTGGAGATGTCTCCAAAGTGCGCGGGGAGTGGAGAGAGAGAGAATGAAGGAGGGGGGTTGGGAGGGTAAGGGGATATTTTGGAATGGACTAGTTGTACTGCTGGAAGTTTCGAGTGTTTCTCGAGGGGGAGGGACGGGCAAAGGGTTGGGGACGATGAGCCTTCGGCGCAAGAAGGGAGTGGGTAGAAATGATGGCACTGAGGGAACGAAGAAGAGAGCAAGATAGAGATAGAGGGGCAAGGAGGCTCGGGACATGTCTCGACTCGGAAAGGATTTTTTGGTAAGAGGTATGGGTGATTGCCCGTCAATGTCCTTGCTTCCTCCCCCTTCTTCCTCCGGCTCTTTTCCCCTCCTTTCACCCCTTCCCGTTCCATTACACCCCTCTCCCCTTTCCCAAGGCACCAACCCCCGGCGAAAATGCCTCCGCCCCCCGACCACGCACACACCCGCTCTCCCGGTTCGCCGTTCCAAGGGGTTGTCCCTCGCACGTGATCCTCCTGCCAAACGCTCCCCCGTTCCCGGGTTCGCGCGCGGAGGGAGAGAGATAAAAGTCCTACGTGCCATCGCGAGGGCAAGAAAAAAGAAGCAACGGCAAAAGGGGAAGACGAGGGATGGTTGGGAAGGGTTCAGAGAGTGGGGCTGGGAGAGCTCCCGGTGGCGAAGAGGGGAAAGAGGAGACGGGAGGGTGAGGAGACGCGCAGGTGGACCACAACAAACGTAATGAGCGGTAGAATGCAGGCGAAATAATAGGAGAGTCCGCATTCTTCGACAATAACTCGTGAGCGCAGGGTGGATTGTGCGAGTATTGTTGGATGATGTCGGTGAGGGTTGAGAACGAGAGCAGGGGAAAGCGGGGGAAGAAAGGGATGAAAATCGGCGAGTTGTGGTAGGGGAACTATGAGAAATGACCGCGACCCCGTCCGCTCTCTTTTATCCTGGGAGTATACTTTGGGATTTAGGCACAATGACTGACTCTATCACACCTTTTAATCTTGGCAGTGAGTCCTAGAAGAAACCCAGCATCTATGAAGGAGCCAGGATGTGAAACAGTTGCTCCTGAGCTTCCGCGCCTGCATACTACCAACTATATAGGATTTGTTTTCCTGCGATCAAATTCATTTATGCCTTCGCGGGAACGCAAAAAGTAACATCACTTCGACTCCCGTGTTCGCTCTTTGCTTTCTATGAAATGGTGCCATCTTCAAATGCCCGAAAAATATGAAACGCTTGGACGGTTACCTAACTAAAGCCTAACGTTCTCGTGCAAAAGGTGAAATTCCGTGAGGGGAACAACCAGAATTTCATTCAATAAAATATCTTTTCTTTGGACCGCGTAGCTGCTGCGTTTTCCTAAAATTTCTTCTCATTTTTTTCCCTATATTAGCAGCTCGCGATTTCAGAAGAATGCCCAAGAATGCGGTTGCCAAATGGTTGCGAAAGATAAAAAGCCATTATGAAATATTAAAAAAAAAGATAGCATCCAATTATGTCCTCCAAGTTCCTCCAAGATCAAGACAATGTAGCGATGACATCCATTAAAACTGTACCGACATGAAGAACTGCAAATCCTGGGACACCAAATTCGTTGAAAAATCACTTGTTTTCATGATTATGCCTTTGGATTTAGGAGCCGTGACATTTCTGCAAGTTGTGTGCAAAACACTCCACGATCCCTGTGGTCTAGCGCTATTAAAACAATGAGTCATTATGCAATCGGTGCTGAGAATCAACGATCAGAGAGATATATCATTTTGTTCCGTCACATACCCCGCCGTCGACATCATCTTTCGTGCCCTAACCCATGCCATTCAATCTAAAACACTAGGTTCCCTACGCCAAATCTTAGCCCCCTCCCATCAATCTATAGCATTTCCTGACGGGGCATCTGCTTAGCATATTGTATAACGCGCGGAAAAATGAACCGACACTGAGCTCATTCCGATTCTCTCCCATCTCTCACGATCCCATTGCTTAACTCCCACGGTCAACCCTTTCTTTTTTTCACCCTCCCCGGCTGTCCGCCCTAGTTCCCCACTCCACTTTCCTCTACCCTTCCTGCCCGCAGCCAAACCTTCCCCTAAAACATTGTTATCTACTCCTCCATCCTCGGCCGCTAACCCACGTTTTTTTGATGGCTATGATAAACGAGGTAACGGTCAAACAAAGGCCTTCATTACGAATGCTAGTGTTAAAAAATCAAGTTTTACCTGAGTGTGCGCTCCTGCACGAATATATATATATATATATATATATATATATATATATATATATATATATATATATATATATATATATACATACATTTCACTCTAATTAACGTTTCCTCGATATCTGAATTGACTAAGACCATCGGTCCGCCAAGTCAAGATCGGTGGTTCAAGTCCCCATCAAGTTTTTTTTTTGCTCTTGTGATCTGCTCGCTTCCGCCTTCCCCACCATTCATATATTCGCCTTTTATACATGATCCCATCCATTTTTCTTACGACTATATACTTGTAGATGCACAAAAAAAATATATGTATATATACATATATATTTATATGCATATATATACATATATATATATATATATATATATATATATATATATATATATATATATATATATATATATATATATACATACACAAACGTACTAACATCCCACCTTGAGGGCACGGGTACGAATCTCGGTGGCGAGAGATATTTTTCAGTGGTATCCCGATCCCTACTGGAGGTGCTTGGTGGAGGGCACTTTGAGTGAGTACGCAGCCCGTCGAATGGGACGTTAAGCTGCCGACCCCTTGGCGCCTTTCGTAAAGAGTAAGTTTAGGCTAATTCCACCCTAATCCTCTCCCATCCATCACTAATAGCTCAAATGACCTCAGCTGACGGTCGCCTCCCCTAAATCTACTACTATTACTACTATTTATTGTGTATTACATACAAAAAACACTTAGTGTGAGGTCACATTATGTAAGGAAATATATGCTTAATACTTAAGTTAGACACCTCAATAGAGGAAATGATACCAATGTGTCGAGTGGAATAACATGATAACATTTCCGATGATTTCATAGGTGCGAAAATTCAGTTCAACGACCGAATCGCAATTCTATCAATTCTTTAATTTCCTCTCGAGTAATTTCTTATGAAAAATATTTACTTGTCTTTATTTTTAACAATCCTTATAAGAGCAAAACATAATTAGATTCCTCTGCTAAGGTGTGAATAGTAATAATTTAAGTATTTTAATTTCGGAGTCATCTTTCTCTAAACTCACCGCCAAACTATGTCCTTAAAGTCCCTAAATTCAAGGTATTATAAAGAAAACAAACAGCTAGTAAAACAGTTGTTACTTGTCTTATATCCATGGCATGACCTTTTCAAATTTGCAGGTTGCATTAAAAAATGATTTTAGAAAACTTGCACATAGAATCATACCTTTGAGAAATCAGTCACATTAATCAAAATATCCTTGTAGCTTATTTAAGTTAGAATTTTCATACTGTGTCCTACCGATTATATCTCTTTTTATAATTTGATAAGCATGCCATCAGGCTTCATTTTGTACTATTAACCTTATTTAAAACTCTTAACTCAGGTTAAAAATAGTGCAGAGAAAAAAGCTAGGAATAGAAATATAATTATTTCCTTCAAGGGATAACGCCAGATATCTCAACATTATGCATTATTAAAATTAATATAGCAGACGATTTCTATACACTTAAATAATTTTTGGTAAATACATTTTTTTGTAAGGGAGAAAATATTTCTCGAACCCAAGAATAAAGGTAAAATATTTGACATTATTTTTATTATATAACGAACCAATGTTTTTAATACGGCTATTAAGAGGTGACAAATTATTTCTCCAGAAATCTATCGATTAAAAGAACTAGAAATAATTAAAAAAGCGAGACCACAAATGATTTTAAACAACCCTTAAGTTTCCCCTCTAAATTTTAATATCACCATTCCCACATCGTAGCAGAAGTCTTATTGACGCAGTACTAAGAACTACTCGAGGACTTCCATAACAATTCGGAGTACGTAATTAAGTTAATGATTCAAATTGGGCGACATAAACACGACATCGCCTTCGCCCCTCCTAAAATTGATTTCTCTTGTACATAATAAACCTCATGGGCAAGAAAATATTTCTGCTCTCATCTCCTCAGATCGCCGAGTTTCTCCGCAAAACAACTCATCGAAGGTCCTCGCCACCTCCCCACCGACTTCCCATCAGTAGTGGCCTTCCCGGCTTACTCCGACGGCCGCTCGGGAGGGTGACGACCTCTCTCTCTCTCCTCCCCCACCGAACATCTCAAACATCGTTCAACTCTTTCCTCCCCGGCTTCCGATCGACAATAAACAAGATGCTTCCTCTTCCGCAAATCGCAAAAACGCCTCCTCGTTTTGCCCGCTCTTGAAATTCAGAGATTGACGACGATCCGAAAGAGAAGGGAAATGAGAGAAAACAAAAGATCGGGAAGTAACGGAGGGATGGGAGGAGGAGGAGGATGAAGATATGGGAGGAACCGAAGGCGGAAACCAAAGGTGGAGCGCGGGATGAGACGACAGGGTTGGCGAGGGGGAGGGGAGGATAATAAGTCAAAAATAAAAACCGAGACATTTTTAGGGTAGGAATTTTTTCAAAAGATGGTGGTCGGTTGGGGCGGGGAGGACAGAGTCGGTATTAAGGAAGCGATGGTGAGGGGAGAGACAAGGGTTGGCGCAGAGGGAGAGCAGGGGTAGACGTACCGCAGTGGCGGACTAGGGAAGCGCGGACGGGGGGGAATGTTACGGCCCGAAATTTGGGCGAAGGATGGGATAGAGTCACGGAGAAACGGAGAGAGGGAGTGGAGCAATGCGGTCCAATAAACTCCTATCCACTCCCACTGTGCACCTCGCCCGCAAATTCTTGCTTCCTCACGCCCAATCTTCCTCCCGTGGACTCTCTCTCTCTCTCTCTCTCTCTCTCTCTTTCCTTATTCCCATGACAAACCTGAGGGAGCCTCAACCCCCATTTTGGCGGCACCCGGCGGCGTCCTTGCAGGTCAACGGGACGTGAACGTTGGGAGACTTATCGTTCTTTATGCTCATATGATACAGAGATACACTTAACATAATATTCCTCGAAACAGATATATTCTTGCGAGCTCGTAATACCCCTCTGGGAGAAGTATTAATTATTTTAAAAGTTTTTAAATGCATTCAAGTGACAAGACCATCCAAGTAGATGATTTCTTCAGTCTGGATGAATGGATGAAAAAATGTTATAACTTTGACAACTTCTTTTATTTAAAAAAATTATATTTGAAAAAGTTACTAGAACATGTTTAAACCTCGAGAGGAATTATGTGAAAGAACATGACATTTTCCTATTCTGGCAAGTGTATCCTTGTCTGTCTTTATTTGGATAACCGCACAAAAAAATGGCTAATAAATCCATTCGGTCAGGAAAATCTATTTGCAAGTAAAATACTGATGAGACATAAAACACCATGGGATTTTGACGTCAGAAGCGACTCATATGATATATTTGCTGCTCGAATACATAACACGCGATACTTTATACAAAATTACTTTCCCACCTCAAATAGCCCCTAATTAATTAAGCAGAAATTTTCAGATATTAGAGCTTCTGACGAATCGATTCCTCAAGCGGACGTAGGTATACTGTGGTTGGGAATCACTCATAGAGCGAAGGCTGAATTACAGATTAATTCTCTAGCATTGAATTGAAAAAGGTATCTTCAGCAAAGATGTTGAAAATATATTACAATAATAAGATAGGAGAGATTATGATTATAAAAATAGTGGAATTAAGTGTAGATTTAGTATGTCATTTTCAACGATAACGGGTCAGTATTACGTTATCCGACCGCGATAGTAGGGAAAAGTATTTTGTGCCGAAATTAGTCTGGTGTGTAATCACCCCCTGCCACACATCCTAGCGGTTTCCTGCGCACCAAAGTAGGGTACTATGTAAATAAATAAAAAAATAACATTAAAAAGGGCGAGTCCCTCTTTTTCCCTAAATATAAAAAGGATGTGTCCCTCATATACTTCAAAAGTGGCATCGTAACAAGTATAAAAGGATGAACACTATTTAACCATATATTTAAGGTATTTATGTGTATTCAACAAAAATATATCGATTTTAATTTTTTTAAATCTACATATTATAAAGCGCTCTAGGATCGGTTTACAATATTTAAGTTTTCTTGGCATGATGGACACTAATAAAGAATAAACTTCATTATAGCCTTCAACCTGGTTCGACCGGTGACAATATAGAGCTCTTTTAGTAATTAGCTCCAAGATAGCTTGAATTCACTCGCCAGCGTTTGGGGAGTCAGTTACTTTACTTTCCCCCGTAGAGTTTTCCTTCAATTTATGGAGTTGAACGCTCCAACAATTTTGCTTCCAATGATCGCCTCAATATGAGGTTTTTATGAATCATGATTTTTGGGAGGCACCGAATGTTTACTATATATTTATGACGTATTCGAGTAAACCAACCCTCGTCGAACTTTTAGCCAGTTTTGGCAAAGAATATCGATGAAATTCACGTAAAATGATAGCCGAAATGTTAAGCTATATATAATACTTAAACTGCTTACAAACAGTCAAATTTTTTCCAAAAATTTCCCGCTCTTATTCCTCAAAAGGCCAAGGTTTACAGGCTTGTATGGCCGTTGAAGAGTGATAATATCACCGTGTGGACCCCCGGACGTAAAAACAGACAAGCATTGAACAGAAAATGGACCAATGTTTTGATGTATTGAATTGAAACAACACCGGATACATCAAATTCGTTTTTGAAGAAGTCTAAATGAAAAACACATCCTGGAAATGATTAAATAGATTACTGTAAATCTAGATTGACCTTAATGCGAACCCAAGTGTCATTCAATTTCTAAGCAGTGAGCAGCACGTTGAGCCTTGAGAATAAGGAAAAAGATAATGGCACAATCTGGAACAAAACTTATCACAAGCTCATACACTTTTCCCACTAAATGAAAGATAGTACAGATACGATACCACTTTTCAAACGTTAACATTTGTAATTAAATTCATGAGAAACTGAGAGTAATTTTTGTCCATCGATAAGAGGATTAGTACGTTGATAATCAAAGAAGAAAAATCTTGAACATTAAAACTAAAGAAGCTTGTGCACTTACTTTAATATTCATATATAGGATTAATGATATAAATATGCCGCTAGAATACAATATGAGGTTAGCCAAATTTATCAACTCAATAAAATTATACTGCTGATAAATTCAGACGAATAGACGAAGGTTTTACCCATTTGATCAATATAATTAAATTAAACTTGTTTTAAAGAACTGCCTTTGATAAAAGCTAATCAATCATAAAACATATCAATGACGAAATGTAAAATCCTACCGTAACGCAAATACCAAATTATCGCTGGTATCTCAGCGCATACTTTTCAGTTACTGTCCCGACAGTAAAGTATTTAATATTTAATTTCCAATCAGTGATTGATGAGTGAAATTGGTAATTAATTTCCAATAGTTATCACCTTTTAACTGAAAAACCTTCCACTCTCAGGTTTTAAAAATCACAAGTATTACAGGCGGAAACATGTCTAGAAAATTTAATGATGGTGAAGAAAGAGACAAAACAGACTTCTCAAAATATTATTTAAATATTGGTATTAACTTAACCAAATGACACCAGTAGCGCAATTGTCACAAGAATAAAGAAGTTTCTTAAAGATTCGATTTAACCGTTACCAAGGAGTTATTTCGACAAAAAAATTTCAAATTGTACCAACTAAACATTCACCACATTTTTTTAAACAGATTTCATGCATCGTTTTTCATTTTTTGTATTAAAATAATTCCAAAGTTTTTTTATAAATATCCGCTGGTTTTCACATATTATCCCGTAGCATACAATTCACCGCGTTGTATGTGTTTCGAATACGCTTTGATATTATGAGAGGTGCCAGGAGACGCTGTGGTGTGCAATATGACCCAAGGAAAAAAGACAAGTGTTTTGCGCGTGGAAACTATCAGTGAGGAGGCTATGACATAAATTTGGGCAGCAGACGAGAGGCGGGGACGCTAGGCGCCGAGGATTTTATGCCGTCGTAAAAGTGGAAAGTGTGACCCGGGGTCGTAAAGTGAACTTTGACGCGATGAAGGTGAAAATATTAATATCTTTGTCCATATGATTAAGGGAGACCAGCCGACAGAAATAATATATTAACGCCTTGAACGCTGTCACATCTCCCAGATTTAATGCAAAATCATTCAAACATTTATTGAGGTCGTCGCGTAGGGTCATGGTGTATGAAAGAAATGATTGAGACCGGCTATTTCGAAGATTACGACCTTAATAAGTCGCCGTAAATGGTTAATTCGGAATTATTTATTGACATATAAATTCAATACTCCAGCTCATTCACTGAGAGAAAACTGGACATTTTCCAGGACCAATTAGTTTTGTCGCTCAATCAATACAGCAGCAGTTTCATTCCATTTATTAACAATCAATACGCTGAAATGATACAGAGTTTGGAATTAGAGGCTATTTACAGCGTCTTTAGGATAATCATATCCAAACCTTGCCGCTGGGAAACAAAAGTGAATATATTCGGTCTAATATAGCTCTAAATCAATGCAAACACATGTATAAACATATATATATATATATATATATATATATATATATATATATATATATATATATATATATATATAAACCTCCTTAAAAAAGGAAATTCTGTTTCCGCACCTTCCCTGTTTAAATATCTATGGTCGATTCGAGGGTCACGGGTATGAGCGTTGGACTCATAACCGGAGGGCCCGGGTTCGATTCCCGGGTAAGTCTATGGGCAGCTGCAGCTCCACCTAAGCTATGTGATTTTTGGGGGACCAGATCTTCCTAGGAAACCATAACCGGCACAGGGAAAGGAACTGGCCCCTCTACCCTGATGCGTTAAATTCACACGACATCGGGCATACAAGGGACCCTCCGTACTACGAGCATCCTCGTAGTGCGGGGTGAACTCTATCATAACCTCCCAAACCTACCTTAACGTTGATTACTGTGTTTATAGTTAATGGATATATATATATATATATATATATATATATATATATATATATATATATATGTATACACATATATGTATATCTATATACACACATATATTCATTCATAGTATAACGTGAAGAAAACCTAAGAGCAAGGCCTGCAAGCTGTTTAAAGGCACTGTACCTACTCTCTGTGAAATTGTATTACTGCTTTCCCTGTTCTCCTTTCCTCTTACGTGTCCGTTCATTTCTCTGCTGGTGGGAGTCACAGCTTCCAAGCATTATCTCTTGGTCAAAAAATCGTGGCACTCAGTTGCATTCCCGCGTATTTCCAATTATGTTTCCTCGATAATGTGATTAGTAGAGTATCGGCCAGGCGCGGCGAGTCAGAGTTCCATGGATATAAACACAGGCAATAAAAAAACGTCTTTACTGTGTTAGGGTAACAACCACAGAAGAGAAGAGAACTAACATAAATACAAAAATCCGCCAATACGAAGATTAATTTGACAGCAAAATTAATATAGATTCATATCCAACCTATAATCGGGTATAAGGGCATATCGGGTAAGTTGGCCGGAAAATACAAGGAGGCTATTATGAATCCTGCAATACGGCGATTTTTCTGGTAATATACCTATATATTATAAGAGTATCGAGTAAAGTTCACTGTTGGCTATAAGTAACTAGATAATGTCTAATTCTGTTCGTATACAAGTGTACGAGTATGCATGTATATAAATTTATTTATTTTAGTGGGGATAAATTGAGATTTTCGTATCATATCTAAAACTTTACCCCTGATCACGTGACAAACAAGTGGGATTCAATAAAATCGGTAATTTTGGATACTTTGGTGCGTGAGCCAACCGTATTGAGCTTAGCAGAACGCGTGAAAAAACCCGACATAACGAGTTTTAGGTGCCGCATGAAATAATCCACAAAATTAGTGGTGACACTATCACTCCAACTTGATCTCACCAAAGAATGAAGAACTAACAGATAAACAACATCTCGGAAGAGGGACCGATATTTTTAGGCCCTAGGATTTTTATTTCAACTCGGAAACACATATCTATTTCTGTTCCCATCACGAATTTATCCACAACTATTCACGGCTACGATAATGCCCAAGCACGTCGTGCAATTGAAAGAGCTTCATGAAAAACATAGGTATCCTATAAACTTACACCATCGGGAAATCTTGAATAGTCATGCGGAAACTACGGCACAGGGTTAATGCTCATGGCACGATTTCGAGACATTCTTAAACTTCGAGAGATTATTTCTTTTATTTTCTAATTCGCGAGAAAATAAGGCGGAAAAGACCGTTTCTCCGCGAAGGCATTTTTCAAGTTCAAGGGTAAGGTAAGCAATCGCGCGGGCTAATCAGTAAACAGGACCACGCAATTATGCCCGCCTCGAGAGGCGAAAGCAAACTCTCCTCGGGAATCGCTCGGGAGAGGCCCGTTCGACACTGAAGATCCAGACATGGAGATAATTTGTAGAAAAACATCGGGAATAACGCCCATAATTAAAAGTCTTCCCTAACCTTCCCGCGAAATCACATTTCCGCCTCGAAAAGTCTTTCGGCTAACCCTGTCACACTCCTTCCTTCACAACCTTTCCTTCCCCGGAGGAGGAAAGGAATTTCTCTCCGCGATAAAGAGAGCGGGGGGGGGAGGACCTATAAGAGAAGAAAAAGACGCTGTGGTTATAAGGGAACTCCGAGCGGAGAGCAAGGCCTGGGGAGATTAACAGCCGGCACTTATCTTCGCCCAACGCCGTGACAAAAGCAACCGTATTTCGACGAACGGCAGGAGCATCGCGAACATGAGGTAATTAGAGAAAATGAGGAAGAGGAGGACGGGGAGGCGGAAAAGAGTGAAAAGAAGAAAGCAATGTGGTAGCGCAGGAATGGTATGCGATGGTATTTTTCGCACTGACAACAAAGGATGCAGGGACATGATGCGTCAAAAATCGAACGCTTTCGACTTATCAAAAGTAAGTGCATTCCTTTGACGAGGAAGTAAATTAAAACTTCCAGCGATTGAAATGAAAGATATTTTCCAAGCAGAAATACGAGATCGTTTTCCGCATTTCCCGAATTCCATCAAATTTCAACGAGACATCAATCGGTGAGAAATTTAAGGGTGGATTTTGAAAAAAACAAAAGGAACAGGGAGGTCCAAATAATTGGAAATCGAACAGGTGACTTGCAATTAAAAAAATATATTTTTCTGAAGTGACCTGTTTAAGGTGATAAATTGGTAAAATTTCTTTATTCAGTGTTATTTATCCGTGCATTTTATTGTACTTGTATGTGACTTACGTTGAGAGTTAATGTACTTATAATTATTGCTAATTGAGCAGTCTTTCACACTCTATGGTGAATAAATATTACCCGAGATCACGTACAGAGTCAAATTGCTGAAGAAGATTACAGTTTTATATAAAACCCAAACAGTATTTTGGTAGTTTAATGCGTGGTATTACTCATCGATTAACACTAAAATTCCATTAAAAGTTTTATTTATTACTATTGTAGTAATTAATTGGAAAAAACCAAGTAATTGAAATAAAAATGTTTGGAGCAAAATTTTACAACTGGTATAAAATTAAGAAAATGTAAAATAAATTCCTGACTACAGAGAAACGTTATATCTATTTGGATCATATAAAGTTTGCGCATGGATATGCTAGGGATCCTGAATCCTTCCGAGGACATTTCTCATCGTGACTTAGAGGAAATAATAATTGATTATGTATTCATGGGTAATTTGGGAGAGCGGAATACTCTTTGAACCCCGTTTCAGAAATTTACGGGAGAAAAGGACGCGCTTTATTCACTTGAGGATGAGAAACTGTGAATAAAATAATAAAAACTATTCCCTTGTTATTTCATAATTACTTCGGCATGCAAATTCCTAAATTTAAACATACGTAATTGCAATATTTAAAAGTACTCACATTCATGTATCACGTTCGTTACAATAATTATATCAATGAACAGGTGAATTGTTCCATGAATTACCTGAAACAAAATAGAAAGTTAAATTAGCTCATCTTCGAGAAAGTCAGCATAAAATGAAATCATTTTATTAAAAATTAAATTACATAATCATTTGAGTATAAAGGTTAATTAAAATGGTTTGCAACTACTTTAGCTGGGTAAAATTTCTCTTTAAGGTATTTATGGTACTTTGTAAGCTTAGTCGATTACCATCCTTCGACCACTTTTATAATCTATAATAATAATTTAATAGCGCGCTCTAAACCATTACCGATGCATTACATGCTGAAAACCAATTGTAATGCTTATTTGCCACGATATTCACTTTAATATCCACGCATTTCTTCGTTCTATCAACTTTCTTATCGGCTAATTTATTACACCTGATATTAATTCACAGTTCTTCAAAATTATATTAGGTAAATATTAAATTAGCAATGCAAAGAACAATTTTATGACAAGACGGCTTAAATTATTATATCTTGATGATTATTATTATTATTGTTAACCAACCGGTTGTGGTAGATTTTGGTTGATATCTTATCACTAAAAGTTATCGCCTTCCATCATTTAAGCTACTAATCAATTTTCGGAATAATTTTCTTCGAAGCCATATGTTTTAAAAAATGGAGGTAAAGGTTTTCGTTTTTGGTTCAAAGTTATTTTCAATGAAACTTCACCCCAATTACGTGAAATCCACATTTTATGGTACACTGATGTAGAACGCGAGAGTATTATCGCGGTTATCACGAGAAGCAACTGAAGTCATTGTACATCGATTAGAAGCTACAAACAATTCCATAACTCTGTTGATCATTGAGGGTATGGGTAACTGTAATACACTTCAGCCTTACTGAATGTACGATTCCATCCAATCCTGCCACAAAGGCTACTCCATTCATACCAAAGCATCCTTTAGAATGGTATTAGCTAGAGTTAGAAAGTGCCTACCTATAATTCTTATATTAACTGTTGTGACTGCCATCAACTCAGGTAGCATAATTGAGAACGTAATTAAGGGTGTATTAACGTTTGAATCACGCCCTAAGGAAAAAGGGGCTCCTCTCCTCGTCGGGTAAAATGATAATATTCATCCACTATTTTCTTAGGATGAATATAAAAAAATGGATCAATAAATTTTACGGAAGCTCATGATTCCAAACACTCAGTGTCGGAGCGATTTCTCATTGAAGAAGCCCGAAACGTCGTGGAATGGTCCTTGTCGTCAGACGGAGTGTAGAGGGTGAGGGAGTGGTGGGGGGCGATAGAAGTGGGCTGCCAGCCAGGTGGGAGAGGGAACGCCAGAATGAAGCGGGAGGGAGAGATAAGGGAAGGGATCGAGTGCCAGCAGAAGAAATATTTCGGGAAGTCTTTCAGCAAACAAATCGCGTACATATGCCGGAGACATGCGAAACAAAGATGGGGAAAAAATCCACTTCGGGTATCGGATGAGGAAGTGCACTCTGGAATCCCACTCTGAGAGGGGGAGTTGACAATTCAAGCGGCCCTGCCCCTGTCAACTCCCCATCCCTTTCTCCCCCTACCACACCGCCCGCTCTCTCCCCCCTTCGACCTCTCGTCTTTCCGGGCGACACATGGCCCCCTCAAGGACACGCGGCCAAGGAGAAAGGACTTCCCTCCGACGTGGACCGAGCGGAGGCTGCTCCCAACCCCTCATAGTTTTGTGCCGAGAGTCATCCCTTTTCGAATCCCCACACCCTTCCACCATAAAATAATCCCACCGACTTTCCTCGGCGTGGGGCTTATCCTTAGTACATACGGATATTTCAAACTAAATAAAATTCCACCGAGAAAAATCTCAGGCAGGAAGCATTTCGAAAGCGCACTCTTGTAAATCCTTCCCCGCAAGTTACACGAACAGAGCATCGATGCATCATGTTGTTCCGGCCAACAGTCACATGCCTAAAAACAGAATGGGACCTATTTGTACCCGCTGGAAAACCATAAGCCTCCCTTCCTACTAAACTTACTGTGTTTCGTTCGGATTTATCACATGAGCTTTAGTTTGTGATCTTAATTTGTTTTCAGATTTTAAAAGAATTAGGATAACCGAATAATACACTATTGAAAAAATACATGAAGCATAAATGAACATTAATATGATTCAGAAAAATATAAAAGTAACATTAATATTATCATACCAGTTTGAGTACATTTTATCTTACTGCCTCCTTCAATTTCTCGAGAAATTCTGGGGACATAACGGTGTCAAATATTCCATTACTAATGCCAAGGAGGTTTTATTTGAATCCGCAAAAGTGGATACAAAAGCTCAAGATCTCAGGAAACGACTCAGTTACCAATACAATAAAAATGTATGGAATTTCTACGATATGACGACGTTATTTGAAAGGTTATTCTAGAATTCTGATTATAACAGACATTATACACATGAAAACGACACCTCCACCATAATCAATATGATAGGACGAGCCAGAAAAAGTAATCGACGAATAAAAAGTTGTGGAGAGATTTCAGGCAACATCCTGGACTATATCCCAGAGGAAACTTTAGTTTTTGTTCAATGCAACACCGGTTTGACTCGAGAGCGGCTTAATCCGTGGAAAGAAAATCATTTGATTTTGAATGGTGGCGAAGCAGGCATGGCCGCATTCCGATTTCAAAAGAGATGAATCCGAAAGAAAAACGAGATTAACAAAGAAACAATGATGGTTTCACTCTATTTTATAGATTTAAACTAATGTCTAAGAAAATACCAACCTAAGATGTCTCCCTCGTCACAGTACTAAGGAGAGGGTGGACGATAGCTGAAGGGGAGTGATGAAAGGGGCGAGCAGTAAGAAGAGGAGAGCTGGAGGTGGAAAGTGACATCCGTGAAGAATGCCCTCGTGGAAGGTTTGGGATCGGTGATGAAGACCGATTTGGGATGGGGCGAGGGAATGGAGGATGGAGCGAGTGTCAATGTCTTTATAAAAAGGAAGGATGCAGAGGGAATCGTGATTGCAATCCCCGATGAGCCCGGCTTTCCGGGCCCTGGTCCGGGTGTCCCGTTTAGGCCATTCGTAAACGGAACGGAGTCGGCTGGAATGTTAAATGGGGTGGGGGGAGGTCTGACTGGGCGAGTGACAGCGGATTAAATTCACTCGCTTCTTTGCGGTGCAGAGAGACAAAACAAAAGGAAACCAAGTAAAGTTCGCAGCGACATGATACTTGAATCATAATTTAGGTACCACAAACCATGGCTAAGCATGAGCTTGTTATATCTTTACTTTGGGATAGCATATTTATGAACTTTTTGGCGTATTGATCACATACTCAAATTTTATCCTAGTGAGGACTCTCTAACATCTAATGCAAGCGGCAGATAACTATTTCACCCAAAAACCTCAGCTTTGAAAAATAAATGAAGGACAAGACGAACTAACATTCATAACAGGACTCTATGCATGGATTAACTGACGATAATGTGAGAGATAAGGGTGCGTGTGTGTGTACTAGTACGTAGTTTCACTTGTCTCTCTAATGTACATGCGGACGAGACTCTGCGGCTCTTTAAGCGTGTTACCCTAGCTGGCCTAGTCTGTTAAATGAAATTTCTGCGCCCATAAGCCACACCCGAAGTTCGCACGTTCGAATCTCTCTTCTCGGACGGGCTTGGTGAACCTGAGGTGACTTAATTCCTGAGAAACAAAATAAAAATCGATCATTTATCCGGATCCTAGGAAGAAAATCGAGTAGCACCCGAAATGGAGAAAAGTATTTCCGGTATCACTTTCGTGAAGCCTATGCATGGACTGCAAAAATGAACACGAGATTTTCACTCTGCTTTCCTGCCTCCTGAAGAGCCAATTGTTGTGAGTCATAAAAAATGGCAGCCTCATTATTGGGGGCACAGGTTATTATAAAAATGCTTACAATTCGTTCACGCGAGCGCATCAAAGCGTTTATCAAGAGAGAGATCGTGACTCACTACTTCGAGATGCACGACCGCGAAACTTATCCACTGCACTAAATGGTGATCGTCTCACCGGGAATAAGCGCCCACATCCGCGGATTCCGAGGAAAGAGTGACGAGAGAACCTGTGCGATCGCTGGGGCCATTGAAGGGTCCTTACCCGCTGATTTCGCTCAAATTTCCAGACGGAGAGGAGAATGGTAATAAATTACGATTGTTTGAGATCTAACGTGCCTACTTGTCCTATGGTCCAACGGATGATGATGGATGAATTCTCGGTTACGGATTTACAACCACATGGGGCTTTTTTTGGGCACGCCTTTCCCGTGGACTTCTCGCCGCTGAGCCGCAGAAATCGAGGTTCACGTAAAGATGAACTTGAAACGCCGATTTTTACGATTTGCCGCGGAACCATCAATTTCGTTACATCTTCGGACTGGACGACGATCAACATCAAGATAAGGAAATTTAGGTTCCTGCCAAAATAGATTTAGGGGGACCACTCAAGACTAATTTAAAATGATGAATGAATTCGGTAATGCATCTCGTAACAGAACCAATATGTTTCTGGCAAGGTTAGATAAAAGCCGATTAGACGTAACTGTACATTTACATCATACGTCCGAGAGCAAAATTACATCTTTCCTTATTCTAGACCTGTCTTGGAACAAATTGAAAGGAAAATTTGAAACGACGATATGCCCTATTTATTTTAGATGCGTCCATTAAAAACTATAATATGTCGACAATTACAGAAGACTAAAGTTGAAAAGTAAGATACATGAAAAAAATTGCACAAGTGTAAAAAATATGCAAAATGTTTATATTTCTGTGGGAAGTAACTTAAATTTTATCTTGGCAAGGATCCATGAAAAACAATAATATAGATTAATAATATAAATTGTTAAACCGGCCATCGTGAACTTTTGCAAAGTGTATAACCACAGTTATCAATCCGGATTTCGACTTGATAGGTAACGGTAGTAAAGCTCACATAGTAATAAACCGATTGGTCAGTTAAATTCGCACACCAAGATAAGGGAGCCAGTTCCTTTCCCTGTGCCACCTATGGTTTTTGCTGTGGAACCTGAAAAATAATACATCTTGCTTAAAGCTGAAGGTACCCAAAGGATCCCCAAGAATTGAACCCAAACCCTACTGTCAGCAATCGGACGCTCTACCCACTGGATTACCACGTCTCCGCAATATATATGTGTAAGCCCTATTGCGTAACCCTCCCAGCAATGCCTCTCTCAGTATAACAATTCTTACATGACCACTAGCAGTGACACAAAAAGACCGTAGTCGTATTTCGAAAGAATTTTGTTTCACGCTTTGATTGTAGATGGTTCGATAACTAAATGAGAGCTGAACCTTATTTGGCGAGCGTGTGATTGATTGTGCAAAGTGAACGGCGTAGTTTTAAGCCCACCACTGCAGTCACCACGGATATATTTTGATTTTCATCTTAAAAATCGATTTTTCGCCCTGTCGGGGCAATAAATCAGCTGAATCGCACTTTTATCGCGCCCATCGATGCGAGGGAGGCTTATAAAAGTATAGGTATCTCCTTTTATGACGCTCAGTTCCAATTCGTTTCACAGCGTCGCAAATCACGACGGAAGACTTTAACGGAGACGCTTACGGTCAAATAGTATACGAAAATGTCACTAGGCGTCTACCGGGTATTATTAGAGGGATATTATTGGCGGGATCGGAAAAAAATGCGGAGTCGTTAAAAACGGCGCGATAAGTGGCTTGAGCCGTCCCGCGGAAAGGGCGCTAGGGCGGTTATTAATCCTTTTGCTCGCAGTCCGGCGGGAGGCATTTAAAATTAATTTATGGCCTTATTGTTCTTGTGACATGGAGGAGACCGATACGACCTGGATATTTTTTCGCTTTCAGACCAAATTGCTGGTGGGCGTGGAGAGGGATGAGGGGGGTGGAAGCAGCGAGGGCGGATGGGGCGTGAGCGTTGTGACGCCTAGCGTGGGAAGAAAGAAATGAGCCAAAAGGATTGCCATGTTGGACAATACGGGGGCAGAGGGCGAAAGGTGAAGGATAGCTCAGCCTGAAGGATAAAAGATGGAACTCCAGTGATGTAGCTAAACCACCCTCATATATGAGAAAATACGAAAAAATAAGGAAATAAAAAAACCGGCTGATAATTGACTCTTTTAAAGAGTAACTACGCGTCCAATTTTCGATAATTAAACAAAGCCCTACAATGACGACACATTGTAAGGTAAAAATTTTTATGAGGAGTGTAAATGATTAATTAGTGATTATATACGGTATAATTGAGGACCTCACATTTCAATCCATTTTTTTCTTTTTCTAAATTTTCTCCTTTTCATGTTGTCGAAATTATTTTGTCATAAGAAACCTGCTTCAGCTTAACGTTTCAACAGGTTCTACTCAAATTCCGAAAACGTTCACCGATACTATCAATAATACTAAAGCAGAAATAGCCTACTCCCTCCTAATATGATCCACGCCTAGTCCCAACCAGGAGAATGCTCAGGTCGAAGAAAAATCACCGAAACCTGTTAAAAGCTTTGGACCCCGAAAGGCGTGAAATCGAAGTCGAGATCGATCGAATAAACTGTAATTCGTCATAGCTTAGTTTAAATGCCAAATTTTGCAACAAAATCAGCCATAAAGCGTGAAACTTCTGAAAGCTGCGCACATTTCAATGTACTTGCTTGTTCGTTAAAAAAACATTTCATTTTCCTTATGTCGAAGCATACGCATCATTAGAAAAGTATATGAGACCGAAAAAGAGGAGAAACCTATAAAAAAATTCCTGAAAAATACTTAGCAATACCAGTGGTCTGAAGCGTTGAACGAGACATGTTCAAGGAACAACATTATTTTAAATACTAAGGACTGTACGTAGGCTGCATAAAACCTTTTGCATTGGTAGTTTTGTCAGGAAATTTCAATCATATGTCCTCGTTCGTGGGGTAAAATTAAAATCGAATTCCAATATATTCTATGGCACTAAGTCGAATGACCCCATCCTCCATTCGAAATGTATTAACGAAATAATTAGGCTGCTGATATTTGCGTATCAAATAATTCGTACGCTAATGTGACACATATTTGTCATTTCAATTAAATTTTCATTTCCGCATTATTTGAGGTTATCTAACTAACTTCAAGATCATCTCACATAATACAATGCATTTATGAACGATCACTATAAATATAACATCTGCGTCATTCAGGTTAACCAAATAGTTCCATAACAACACCATATACCAACAGCGGCATCACATTTCAAACACCAATTGAATATGAGGTTCAACTTGGGTGTTTTTTTAATGATGACATGAGGCACAAAAATGAGCCGAAGAAAAAAAGGAATAGGAAACACGGAATGCCGCGAACGTGAGGGCATCCTCAAGATTATCCGAGGAAGCTATATTCCAGCGAGTCCTTACATGCGACTAAAGGCAATGCAATTGTGACTGCTCTCGAGTATGTACTCTACGTTTTAATGCCCACAGGAAGTTTGGAATTTCATTTTAAGAATATTCGCGGAAATACGCATACATTTGTCTCATTTTACAACAATTTTTAAAAGGGCAAAGTCATTCCATAGCACTTAACTCCTGAGAATATCGCAGGACTTCGTCACACGCTCAATATTTCCAACCTCTGCGTTAAGCTCATGTGTGTGTGTGTGGTGAATGCACGAAAATAACTCGGGCACACCTGTTGGAGAAAGTATGGCCAGATCTGAACTAAAGCATTCGCTAAAATAACAATTGGAAAGTATTTTGGAATCGACGACCACTGCTCTTTTATTCTGGTTTTCTGGGAAAGTCTTCAAAATACGGATGCCGTTTCTCTTGAATGGATATTGGCAGTAAGATAGCTCTGAAGCGATAAGAAAACAACGGCTGCTGGACTGAGGCAACGCGGAATCATCGGCATGAAAACGCATAGGGAAAAGTTTTGGTTTTTACAGTCGATCTTTAGTTGAGATCAAAGAATAAAAAAGGACAAATCTTTTGGTCATTTATTTGGGATCGTGTGAACCCAATAACTCTTTGCAAAGCGTTAGGCGCTCGAGAAGGCGAGCAAACAAAAGGGCGGTTACGACACAAACGTTGGAAGCCTATGAAAACGTTTGCTGCGGGGTAGAATAGGCGTGGGAAACATTATTTCAATCATATGATCCAAAGGAGCAAGAAGGAAACCGCATCCTGTGAAAATCGATTACAGCTCCGTGTTATTTCCATCAAGGTCGCTTCGCTACGAACGATTTCCTGGTAACATTCTTAAAAAAAATGTGCCAACTTTAAAAGGGATTGATTAAAAAATCGTTATGAAAGGATTGAAGTACCGAAGAGAACAGTCCAGTAATAACACATTCAGAGGAACAGAAAAGATACAAAGCACCGTAAGGGTTAAATAAAAATAGCACGATTATATAACATCAATCGAGCATGAACAACTTACAATATAAACCGAGATGTGCAGGTGTTAAACATTTCTTTAAGTTCTAAATGTATATTTGTCTCGATGAGGAGGTCCATGAAATAATGTTCCCAGAGCAAATGTATGAAGGTTTTGCGATCTTTTGTCAGGTGAGCGTAAGTGCATTTTTAAATAGCAGAATTTTTATAATAATTTAATTAGCTAACTTTTCAACACTTTTATCATACCGTACATGAATAGTTTAAGTCACATATTTAAGTACACTCTATGTTAATCACCTAAAACTGGCTAGACAAATGAAACAAAATATACGGATCTTTACTATTCTAAATGTACTAATAAAAACGAAATGAAACATTGATTTACCCTTTTGGACAAAATATTTGAAGAAAAAATATCACGATTAAAACTTCTTCAAGTTCCAGTCAACTTCAAAATATTGCCTTCGAGTGCATTTAACCAACTAAAGGGTAATGTGGTCGGGCGGGGTTAAATACATGTCCGGTTTTTCGGAGTAGTGCTTTTAATTTTTCTGTTATAAGAAATATATTGGAGAGAATATTAAGTCTCTAACTTGAGTGCATTAAGAGAAAAACTATTATACCTGCACATTTTCTGTCGATCAATCGATTGTGTTTAAAACTCAATAGTTGTTGATAGAAATAATTAGATACCTCAGCTTTTATCTGCAAAAAACCTCCATAAATGAATAATTCACTAATATTCTCGCCGTAGCGAACGTGAGGATTTTAGAAAAAGTATGCATTGAATACTATCCTGACTGTGATAATCATTGCTGACTCACAAACGCCGTAAACAACCACAGAAAGCTATGAAAAGGCAAAATGCCTGCCACGAAGTTATATTCACAATTCCTGCGTCGTTTAAGGAAGACTTCCGAAAGAAAGAGAGTCAGAAATTTTAAACTCTCGGCACTAATGGAAATGGTCACCTGAGACCCGGGAGGGGTATAGTTCACGTTGGGATTTGGGAACCGGATTCTTGGATACCCCCATCTCCTATCTCTCCCACCCTCACCAACATCCACTCTTAACACTCTCTCCCCACAACAAATCATCTTCCTTCTCCTCCTCCTCCGGCCGCCTGTCCCTCTAGGCCGATTGTTATAGATGGAGAGGCGGCCGGGCATTCCTCCTTCATTTTTTGTAGGCCAAAAAGCTGCTTGTGGGACGCGTGAAATAAGGCGAATGCCGTACAACACAAAGAATTCCTCTCCTTCGGATCTCTCCCTCCCACGGCCCCTACTGCACCGCGAATCACGACCGCACCGCTAAGGGTCAACAACACGCGCCCGAAAGGTCACAGTCAGAGAGAAAGAGGGGTAAGCGAGTAGTGAGAGGGGAGAAGGGGGAGGAAGATGAGTGGAAGGAAACGGTGGAGGAGGAGGATTTTTCGGAGGAAGAGGAGCCAATGAAAAAGCCGGAGAAACGGAATACATAACCTTTCCAGTGCAGAAAAGTGGCGTGGAGCGCAATACGTAAGGGCATACCCTTCTCCCCTATGTCCCTCCTCGGTCCTACCCAAAGACACGGACTTGCAGCGTCACTCTGTCATCCTCTCCAGGTAAAACGATTGATTTATTGCCCAGCCACTCGCGAACACGTTCTCCGCTCCGTGGTATCATTAGACGGGCGGAGCATGGGAAAAAATCGGGAAAACAATCGTACTTCAGCCGTAGGACGCCAGGGAAATCCAATTATTTACCACGAAAAAATTAACGGTAACTGTTATCTCAATTAATTGGAAAATTGCATGCCCCGCAACTCAACTCATCTGCTTAAAAGGCTGATGATTTGCGAGGTAATTTAACAAGTACCTCTAGGAATGACCACAGAAGCATGGGGTTTTTTTCCACTCTGACAGTTCAAGACCTACGACTACAAAAACAATCTTTCTCCCCAAATAAATTTGCCATAGTCTTGTTTACGCCAGGGAGACAAATTGCAAATTAATTATTACGTAATTGTGATGAATAATGATATATTAAATGGTCTCTAAGGTAAGAAGATGAAAAAACAGGTTTTTCTATGCATAATACGTATAAAGGCGATGTCTTTTACCATTGTTACATGTATAATTATGAACTTCGTGAGGAAATAACTAAACAAAACCATAATGTGGGGGAGTGAAATAAATGTGTCCTTGACGGTTATCTCCTCCGGTTTTAGAAGTAAACTCAAGTCTTCATCCATCTCTCTAAATCTCCTTGCCTGTTTTTTTTCCGACATGAACGATAGAATTCACATCTTAATATTTCCATTTTCTAAAACCCTTACTCCTTCATTCTAATATTTTGAAACAGTAGAATATATAAGTAGATTGTCCACAATGCTAAAATTGACTTTGCCATGAAGTGAAGGCCTGTTTTGTAGGCTAATTAGAATTTAGTTTATTAACCACCACTGCTTTGGTATTTTTCAAGATTAAAATTTTATGACAAGTTAAAATACAAGGGCTCTTACGTTTTGAAACAATATACAAAATCTAGTGAAAAGACAAAATTACATTTTATACAGTTGAAAGACATGTTCTTAAGCTAATTTTCTACATAGTTGCCACCAATATTGAGGCATTTGTTATAACTATACATAAGCTTTTCAATTCCGTCTCTGAAGAAATATGCCACCAATAGCCAAGCTTTTCCGCCAAAATTTCATGCAGGAAACTTATATCTGTTGGCGATTTGTAACACTAACATTTTTAAAGTTTCAGCCCTAGCTGTCTATAGTTTGAAATTGTTAAACCGACTGCTTCATGCATTCTAAGCTTATGTGTAACAGTACTATTCTGACACCGTCGAAAAGTGGCGGTTGAACAAAGATGAAAAATAAAATATTTTTCAAAATAGGCAAGGCAAGACAAGGTGGTGCAGATGAAATTATTAAAAGCATTTACGGTAGTGATTGCTTGAGTTACCCGAGAGTTTTCCGATAGCATGCTTTATTTTGTGAGGGCAGGGAGAACGTTAAAGAAAGACTCTCCAAGAGCATCGAAGACGAGAGCAAGTCGCAAAAAATAAAGCAGAAAAAACTGGACGAAATCCTTCCATCCAGAACATTTTTTTCTGTAAAGACAAAAGATGTCATCAACGAAAGATCAATCGGGGACAGACATTTTTTGACCGTTATGAAAATACCACTCGTTCTCGACCCTTCGCAATATATTTCCCTCAAATTTCTATTTGAGGCGTGCGCATCCGTGAAATCTCGGCAAAAAAATAAAAGAGGAGGGAGTCAAATTAAGAGCACCATTCCCAACGTAATTCCACTGATATTTCTTTGAGATTGCGGAACGATGAGGGAATGATCTCGCACCTATCCCGACCTCCTCCAACCAATCATCACTTCGCAATAACCCACCACTCCACCATACTTTTAACCCCCTCGTACCCTCTGAGGGGAGAGCCATCAGCACCTTCGTAGCGGAAATTCGTAATAAAATGCGATCAATCCCCACAGTTATCACACCCCCCTCCCCACACCACATAACCCCATTTTCTCCCTTCTCGCTTTCTCTCCCCACCCCCGCGAAATTATCGTCTCATTCACACAACGACCGATGATTTTCGCCCTCACCTCCCGCCATCTCACTTCCCCCGCTCACTCGGGGAGTCGTGAACGTTTCTGCGTCGGACGTGATGGCTAGGCAAACTTTTCGGGGAGACCGATCACTACGGGGGCGGGTGGGAGGGTGAGAGACGGAAGTGGGAAGGAGGATCAACACGCGGAATTCCATCATTGGGGGAGTGGGAAGGAACGTTGCAGCGCCGAAAGGTTTAGGTCCGGAACATCCTTGAAGCATCGCAGCGTCATTCCTTTGAACGCACGCCTGCGAGTATCTCGATGTGTTTCGTTTTATTCAAGCCGATCTTCCTCCATGCCTGCTTCACCCAATCCCTTTCCCTACCCACCCTCTCGCCCAAAAGCATCCTCCTACACGGACCAATGGCAAATCACAGAGCAAATCGTGAATTCGCATCGCGATAAGGATGTGAGAGAGTTCGTGGTTAGTTCCTTAAGTGTAGACCTGGAGATGTCCTCTATCTACCCTACCCCCATCCGTATACCTCCATCACATTCCATCGAATCTCACTGGTAACTTCCGTTTTATTGATTTGCGGTCTAGTATGGCGTGAAAATAATTGAATGAATTCGAAGATACCAGGAATGAAGTTAGAGATGCGTAAAAGTACATACATGCGAGGATAGGGGTTGGATATAAGGATAATGCCAATCGAATAAATGTAACAAAAATAAAAGGGGATTAGGTCTACCGCATGGTGTTGCATTCTCTTCAGATTAATCCTTGAATATATATATTAAAGGGTTTAATCGAGAGCAGAGTAATTAATATTAAGTATTTATCTCTGTACAAAATAACCACATTAATTTATGCTTTCATTTTTTCCCGATTTGAATCCTAATTTTCGCTATTTTTCAATGATAAAATTTCTCGTTCATAAAATAAAATATAAATACGTTCCATTACGTTTTTACCTGGGTATGTAGTAGTATTGACGGATTTTTTGTCCCCAAATAAAGCTCACTTTACCGTCGCCATGTTAGGCATTTAATTACACAATTTATTATAGTTTTGATGCATAGTAATATAAACGATTGCATTTCCTAGTCACCTTACAGAGATTAAGCCATAGAAAAAGTTTTTCCGAACATCGCAATAGCTCGTGCAGGTACAGAACGTGCTCCCAATCAGAATAATGAAGGGTATGGGCACATCTTTTGATCCGTGCCGACACCCCACCATTGAACTTCCTCATATTTTTTTTGTTGCAGAGAGCGACTGGGGTCGTTTCACGCCTTTCTAGAGTCTTCACCTACACCTAGCTTT
The DNA here is from genome assembly GCF_022747635.1 of Hetaerina americana. Classification (NCBI taxonomy): domain Eukaryota; kingdom Metazoa; phylum Arthropoda; class Insecta; order Odonata; family Calopterygidae; genus Hetaerina; species Hetaerina americana. Next base: position 842,372 of record NW_027287128.1, read on the forward strand.
CACCTATTACTCTCTCTCTCTCTCTCTATCCAATTCCAAAACCTGAGTTCCTCTGCCATCCCAAACGCTGCCCTTATCCTTTCCACGCAATGCCCTCCCGAATGTCAGGGAGTATACAAGATAGCGAGCGTGGATGATGAGCTCAATCTTGCTCTCCCAATCTCTCCTCCCCCCCCTCCATCTGGGGAAAAAGCGCTCTATTTCTTCTGGTCCTAGAGCTAGAAATCTCTAACCGCACCGTTAGAGTAGGCACATTCCACCCGCAGGACAACCTCCCAAAACTATCAGGCCTTGCTTTCGTCTCCTCAGTGGTCCCAAGATTCATCGGAATAAATGATTCACCTACTGATCTGATCGCCCGGGGAGAATGTATGTTTCCAATAAAAACAAGTTGCTTAGTTTGCATTCTTTGCTAAACAATGTAATAAATTCAAAGCCTTTAAAAATAATTTTTCCAATCTTTCCCATAGAGCTTTCGACTATGGAAAGGCAAACTATTTAATGAGCATTATACGTACAGCTTGCCAAAAACAAGATTACATGTACCAGAGAATTGCCATGTAACATCGGTTTTCAACTGATCTTAAATCCGGGTCTCCAACATTGCTGCTCTTGATTGCTACGATAAAAGAATGCAATACTCAGGTAGGTGATGTAGAAAAATAGTTACAAATCATTACACACAACCATGAGATAACCATCAATGGTTGACCATATGAGGATGACAGCGAGAACTAAGTTCATCCACCAACAATAGTCAAAACCATCCACTATCAACGCTATTGAGGTCCCTCTGAATACGTAGTTCAGCAAATGAATTTATCTGCTGCCATGAATTATGCGTTAATTAGTGAAACAATGTATCCGATAAAAAATATGTCATACAAACTAATCCTGTTTGTGTTATTATTTCCGTCAAAACTTTAGAAACTTTTAAGGCTAAATCCAAGACGCCAGTAATATAAACGTCAGCATGGAAATGGGATAAAACTTGATCGGAATACACGGGAAAAAAATTTATATAAACGATCCATGTGGAAATATTCGCCCAAAAGGTGTAACAAAACACCAAATAATTCCACACTAAAGCCAAGAGTTTTTTCGGTCCATTGAGCAGCCTAAAAATCTGCCATAACTTACAGAACGAAGCGAAAAAGATCTGAGGCGAGTATCACATAAAAACCGCCTGCCCAGGCCCAGGGGCCATCATGTACACACGAGGGAGATAAAGAAGAGGCGAGGACAGAGGAATGGGGTGGAAGGAAATAAACAGGAGGGAGTAGAAGCGGAGAGGCGACCTTTTGGTGTGTAGCGAGGATCTCTGTAAACAAGTCTTTCGAAGCCTTAACAACACGATCCCATGCCTCTTCTTGCCGATACACACTTTCTTCTGTTACTGTGGCCAAGAAATTGTTACCTTCCACTCTGATAGGCATTAAAAGAAATGGAATTATGGGAAACTACTTTCGCGGGCTATTTTTTTACGTATGAATGCAGAGCCTGCCAACATAATGCATTACGTCGAATGGGGGAAGGAGGGGTCTGTCAAAGGGCAAATGGTTGATTCAACAGGCTACTTAAATGTTTACACCGTATAGGAAGCACCCAGATCGAACGCGATAATCATAAAAGAAGTCAAAACAATAAGATACTAGGTATCCCAGTGTAGAGAGGAAAAACTACTCGGAGGTTACCTGAATTCATTTGGTTACTGGTAATCCTAATTTGAGCTGACTAAGAGTAAAATGGTAAAGGAACAGACTCAATATTATGTGATCAAGAGATTCTGAATGTGGCAGCGTGATAGATCGATGGGTAGAGCGTTTTGCGACAAACGGAATGGAATCGGATTACGCAGCTTAGGATTAGTGCCTCTGAGCACTAAGCTCTAGTTGAAATTTTACAGGTACGAGGAACTCATATGAAAACACATGGGTACGGGAACTTTCCCACATTACGCTACAAATATTTCCTACGTCGCAGGCATGTATACGACGTTAGCTCCATTTTGAACAATCAAAGCAGACTTAGGGTAAACACGTGGTTTTAATAAGCTCCCACAGCTAAGATTATATAGCGCAGAAGATTATATAAGCTCAGACATATTAAATAAATTACTTAATATGGGCAAGTTGGAAGGGCGAAGCGGAACTTGAGCCTACAAAATTTCTGACTTCCGGCTATGGATTACGAGAGTACAGAGGGTGTCATAAAATGCAATGAAATTCACGGCGTATAATTATGTAGCCCTACGCTTCATTATTTTTAACAACAAAGATTCACCGGGATCTCCCTGGCAGTCATGAGCTCGCAGAATCAAGACCAGCAGAAATGACATACCATTTCCCAGTAATCACTCCTAGCCTTTACGAGATATTCTTTCGCATAATGAAATGGAAAATGATGAAGTAAAACAAGTAAATATTTAACACAGGCCTCACCACTAGACCAAAATCAAAAATAACATAGACAGGACGACCTATCGGCAAAGAATTACATCGATAAAAAACATTGCTACGATTTTTGACAGCCGTATTTTTTTGGGAATAAAAATAATCTTAAAATTTCCTTAAGTAATGAGAATGGTGAAAACCTCCATCGGGAGAATTTATTTTTACCTTTTATTAATTTTAATTACAGGATGTATAGAGAATGTATATCGTGTGCTGTGAAGTCAGCGCGCGAAGTTATTTGGGATTAGTCTAGGTCCTCTTTGGTCTTAGTAATTGCATATTTCTCTTTCACACTGGCAGGTAATTAATTGGCAAAGCTGAGGATTAATAATCTCCCCTCTTTTTACTGTCTAACACTTACAAAACGTTAAGCTGCAGAAAATAAAATTATATTTAAATTGCATGCCATACCTATGATGCTTCTATTTCTATCAGATACTTAAGCAGAAGAAATAATTGCAGGAGAGTTAACAGACGAATGATAGGGAGCGAGAAATCAAAGAAAAAAATTCAAGTGGAGCAATGAAGGAATGAAAATTGGGCAGAATATCTCAGAGAGGCACTCTACGTGTCAAATCGTGTCTAAGTGTCAAATCGAATTTACGTTGGCTTAACATGATCTAAAGCGCTATCGACGCGGATAACTCGGTGATTTTTACTTCCTTAAAAAGTTCATCATAAACGTGAGGAACGCGAAATCATTATTCCTTTTCGCCATAGGCATTCCGCAAATTCACGGACGATTGGTAACCCTGGTCCAAATATTGCCATCCACCCCGCTCGGACTCGGGCGCACCAGAGCAGGGCCAGTGATGCGGAGGAGAGATACTGCTGGAAGGGGTGCTGTGGGAGAGGAGGTCGAGGGAAGGTGGAGGGTGAAGAGGGCTCAAGAGAGTGAGCGCAGGTGAAGATGCCAAGGATGAGGAAACGGAGGGAGATCAATTTCGGATGAGTGCGAAGGGGGACGGGTGGAGGAGGGGCGAGGGGGGATAGGCGACGGGGGAAGGGGCAAGATGGGTAGATATGCAGGGAGTGTATGTTTTTCTGGGATACTACGGTGAAAGGGGGAGATAGAGAGGAGGTGGGATTGAGGAAGGGGAGAGCTAGATGGGGGGGTATTTCGGGGCGTGGAGTAGGGTCGGAAGATCATCTCGAGATTCGCGCAGGGCGCACGCGTGGAGGAGGAAGGGTAGGGAGGCCGCGCGTGCGTGCTCTATGGGTGCGGTCGTGATAGGTCCGGGAGGTGAATTTGGTGGGGGGGAGGACTGGGCGGTGGAAGGAGGGGATGTTTTCCACTCCGGGAGTCCATAATTCCCTCATTCCAATCACCACTGCTTCCATTCCTCCGGCCGCCGCCACTCCTCTCACCTCGGCCGTCATCGTCCAGATCCTACGCTCCCGCTTCAATTTTCCACCTTGACTCCTCCTTCCACGCTCTCCCTCCCTCTCTCTCTCTTTCCTTTCCCGCTTCAAACCGAGACGGAAAAACTGGTATAATCTTCAGCAGCTTGAAAGCTGGCGTCAAATTAAAGTATAGGCGGATAAGGACCCGAACCATGAGGAAATATATTTCCTCCATTAAGTTGATGTGCATACATTTAATATCATCCTCAAACTTTCCGTTGGCCAACTATGACCGGCTTAAGATGAAAGTTCGTCAACGTTAATCCAATTCTAGATACCAAAATTTTACCAAATTCATATTTTCTCTGTTATTCTTCACATCTTCCTGAAAAAACCATTTCCTTCGAGAAGTCGCTGATTTTTTTATCTCGGATTTCGTCTCATGTAGAGGGTGACCTCCCTAACGCAGATGCAAAAATACTTAGTAACTTGAACCCTGTATAAGAACTAACGTCTAACTAGTAAAAGCAGGATAATGTTTGATAACATTTATTATGATTTCATTATAAATGACGGTTAAAATTGCAGTTTAAGTAAATGAAAGTCCTATTAAGCGTTGTCATACACTGAAACGTATGATGGCAGTTTAATTCAAAACCAACGAGAAACCACTCGTTTTATCGACTCTAGGGTTCCCTTTAAGGGTGAAGTTTATGTTCTGTTGGTTTTCGAAGATGTCAAAAGTAACGACATATATATATTACACTCCGAGAAGAAGTAGACAACTTGCCAGGAAAATACATCGATAGAAAATTGGCATAGTGTCCATACAGACATCCTGCCTACCTTCCACTAGACAAAAAGCCCTCCTCCACGGTGAATCTTACCCTTAACAACACATTATATTTTATTTATCTCTTCCTCATTATCTTTCACTTGCTTTTCTCTTTTTCGCCGCCGAATCCTGTTCCTTGAATCTTCTCCTTCCCCTACTCCTCCCTTCTTACCTTTCAATCCTTATCTCACCTCATCACTTCCACGCTGCCTTTACCTTTTCATATCTCCGCACGTATTTTCTCCCTCTCTCTTACTCTTGTCCCTTCACGGTCGCTTACACACTCCCCCCTCTTCCATACTCCCAGTACAGGTCTCCCGCCTTATTCTGTCCTATCTTCCCACTTCAATCTCTCTCTCCCTCTTGTCTCTCACTTTAGGCTTCCTACTACCTTATCGTTCTGTTCCTCTATCCTGCCTCTCTCACCTTCTTTCCGCATCGCAGAACAATGCGACGAAATACAGTCCCCATCTCGCGAGAGAGAGAAAGAGATTTTCCTTAAAATTTCAAGTTCAAGCACTCTTTATCGTTCTTGCGGAGGGAGATGCGGGTTAGAGCATCGAATTTTCTGTGGGCTGAATTCCTACGTATCCTCGGAAACCCCTGCGGACCCAGAGCCACTTTTAAACGAACCACGACCCTCTGCACGAAGTCACCCTCGCCTCCATGATCCGGCCCGCCCCCTCTCGCCCTCCCTCCCCCCTCACCCATTCATTCCCATCTCTTCTCGTTTCCCACGTACTCCGCCCCGCCACTCAAAATGAAGGTCGACACTATCTTTCCCTCAGATGTGGAGCAGGGCGAGAGGAGTCGTGACGAAACACTATCGCACCTTCCCAACGTCCGTTCGTAGCTTTTGAACAGCGTTCTGCTTTGACCTGCGGTTATTATTCGTTCACGCAACTGCGACTTAAATTTTTCACCGAACGTCATGTGCAACGGCGTGCCGGTGCCTCATTTAGCTACCTCGGCCTCTCCGATACCGTTTTCAAATGCCGGTCCGACCCGGAAATCAATTGGGCGAGAAATGTCCGCTACGCTACTTTGCGGGCCGCCTCACAATTCGGACATAAGCAAAATAATCGGCGTGAGACTGAAGGGCAACTAGGAATACTGTAAACGCATGGAAATTAAAATCAAACTGAAAATCAAATATCACATTACAGAATATTGCGCATATGAATTCGGTGCATATTGATTAGTTAAAATTCAACCACAGAAATAGCTGCAAACGCTATTTATAAGCGTTATAATAATTTTATGGGACAATAAGATATCTGGTTTCATTATTACATTATTTTGAAAAACTTGGGCTATCTAAAATTTATGATTATAAATTATAGAAATTCAATGGCAGTGAACGTAATAAACGGAAGGATAGCAAGACTATTTACATTATTTTCATTCAATGTCTTGTCAAACAACCCAACCATTCGACCGTGTAAGTATTTGTAGTGCAGGTACTCTGCACCAGAAGTAGAACTCATTTACTGTTGTTTTCATTGCCATAGACAAAACCATATGAAGAGAAAGACGGGTAATATTTAAGAAACTATTCACAAAGTCATCTTAAGACTAAGTGGTCCTAAAATGTAAAATTTAAGTGAAAATTATGCTTGAAAGTGTTCCATAACCTAGTTCTAAGGAATGCCTTTAAAAATGAAATTTCTCTCTCGTTGTTTTCTTCCACGATTATTTTATTCCCGTTTATGGCTCTTATTTCTACTTAGCACTATTTATTTTTATTTATTTATTTTTGTAACCTGCAAGCCACTGCTAGGGTGTTGGCAGGGGATGAATACACACCAGAATAATTTTTACCCGAATATGACACTACCGCGGTCAGACAATGTTTTTATGATCCCCTTTCGTTCGTGGATAAAATGACATCTTAAATCTATCTGTTCTACACTTAATTTCTCTAATTTTTCTAACATGATCTACCCTACCGTAGTACGATGGGGGCAGTAATACATTTTCAACATCAGTGCTAAAAAGACTCCCTTCCAATCTATGCGAGAGCGTTGATCTGTAATTTAACCTTCCCTCCGTGATTGATTCCCAGCCTAGCTGCTCTAATGTTTTAGATACGCTAGTAAGTACATCATAACAACGTTTTACACATCTAGCTCCTATACGCTGCACGCGAACCAATTCGACAATTAATCCAACTTCATGGATCCCATATACCTGCATTTTATTCTAAATGAGGCCTAACTAGCGACAGATAACATTTCTCTTTGACCTTTACATCATATTTACCCAGTACTCTTCTAATTAATCTAAGGTTTTTGTTAGCTTGTCCACATATTCCCTGTTTATGTTTCACCCAGGAGAGATCGTGAGTGAGGGTAACGCCTAGGTATTTAATTGAGTCTACGCATTTCATTTCGGTGATCCCAATGTGGTAGGCGTTCGGGATGGAATTGCTCTTTTTCCAAAAATGTGTCACTGCGCACTTTTTTAAGTTTAATTCTAATTGTCAAGCGTCGCACCAGCGTTATATAGCATTAAGGTCAACTGATAAATCTGCTCTGTCCTCAGAATCACGGATAGCATGGTAAACCACTGAATCATCGGCAAATAAACGTATCTCACTAGTGATTACGGAGTTAATGACGTTAAATTGAAGTAGGAATGAAAGAGGCCCGATGACACTTCCCCGGGAAACATCTGAAGTAACTTTTACTGCATACTTATGCAAGGTACTTCGTCACAACATCGTTCATTTAAATTCCCCAAAATTTCTTAGTGTAAGAAGACGCCTCGGTGGCTTCACTATTGAAAGCACTCGGCCAGATATCGAGGGATCCGAGTTCGAATTCCGGTCAAGGCGGATGATTTTTATTCTCTATAATTGTTGCATTGTAATGCACATTTAGCGGATAACTCCGTTAAAAGTTGCTTTTGCGGTATCTCGCGCAGTTACTTGGAATTCTCCAAACGAATTATCTTCTTCCTCACCTTACATAGTCCTTTTATAATTTCCTTTCCTTATGTTTGCCTTTCTTTAAATTTCACTTTCTTCATCCTTTTCCACATCTACCATTCAAAATCTTCTAATACACACTTGTGCCATTTGTTAAACGAACTATCATCCGCGCCGCACGAAAGTATGGTCCATATAAAAGTTTTCCCTAATTTTCCTAGCTACTTTCCATCACTCAACAACCCCTTCCTATTTTTCAAACGCAATTGCCTAGTGCTTCTTTGCCTAACGCAATTCTTCTCTTTGCATTCCTAAGACTCTTATCATCTCCGTTCAAAAATTACGTGGACAGGGGAACTGTTCTCCATGCTCTCGTATACTCTCTCCAGTCGCAATGTGTAATTTAGCCTTCCTATTATTGATAATTTTGACACTTCAACTTTATGTGTATTGATTTTCATTGCATACCGATGAAAATTATTTTTAATTATGGTCAAAAACGATTATAGCTGGTAGACCTTTGGATAACCTGCAAACTTATATGTGGTCATCCGCAAATCAGAATTTTTGGTATTTCTAACCTTCATCTTTAATTCCTACATCCAATTCTTCCCAAGCCTCTGTTACCTATTCCTCATCTTTTACTTCCTCATTTTAATATCACTGATGTTAAAACAGGCGTTAAAAACTTCATATTGTGCCTACGTATGCATGTAAAAATGACCGTTTACAATGGAAATCTTTTCTATGCAAAGTTACATCGTGATCGAGTTGCGCTAGAAACCTCCCTAGATTGGTATATAATAGCGCTGAGATGAGATATATTTCTGTAATGATGGATTATCTTATCCCTTCCATCCGCTCTACTTTCTCCTTAACAACCTGAATTGGAAAAGTCAATTTTATCATTCCCACCGGTAGAACAGGTAGGTATTTCTGATTTCCTAGCATAGCTCGCAATCTGGTCACTAGAGCACGGCTGCAGTATCACGGAATCCAATCGAAGTGAATTTCATTCCTGAACTACGAATAAGCCCCTAGATAACTTACTCCGTTGTTTTTCTAATGTTTCTTCGTTTAAATGTATCGTAATTTATCACTTTTTTGCGTTGTGTAAAATTGTGTTCAGATGAACAGAATTTTACGCAACAAATATTATATCCTACGACGTGAAAAATTCTCAACTCAGGTGAATTAACTAAAAAAATTAGTCTTGGTCAAGGAGTAAATGAGCATTGCACGTTATAGATCGAGAATTATGTGCGAACAAATTAAAAATATGCACAGGCCTATGTAATTGGTATATGGGGGGATTTAATCAAGTTTGATAATGCAAATTTGATTGAAACTTTGTTATGAGTAAATGAAAGGCTCAGGTTCCGATTTCAGATTAGAGATGGAAATCTCTACCTCGATTAGTTCTACCTTCATTACAGCAAATTTACTCTTACAATTTAGGCATGCTTCGAGGGCGAGAGGCCTAGCAATGAACGAGCATCTCCCCTTTCACTCTTCTCTTCAACAAGATTCTGTTCCGAGGGGAAACTGAGTAGGAGATTGAGCGCCGTGAGGCGGATGATTCAATAAGAAAATCTAACGGGACCAGTAATACGAAGAGGAATTCGCATAATTAGAATAGGGAAGAGTAACCCTTCTCGAGGGCAAACTTTCCTCCGATAATAATGTAATTATTTTGCCGCGGAAAATTAATTACAAGCTCCCTCTGACATTTGCGCTCTAAAGTAACAGGAGCGAAGCGCAAAAAGAAAAGTATTCCTAAAAGAAGGAGGAAAAACGTCCAAAGGCAGACAAAACATCCGGCTCAAGTTTCGGTGTGCAGAGAAATGCCGTTGAAACGCGTCCTTCTGCGGAGGACTACGTTGGCAAAAAATCGCAATGTAGAGAACTAGAGGCAATAGGAGCAGGCAAACCACTATTCATTTTTCCCGTGTTTCGTTTCGTTTTATGATTGCAGTTTAAATTTCTGTAACACTATCCTCTGCACACAGAAAGGTGTCAAAACGATCTTCGTTTCATCCTTGGCAATGGAATGGGTTTTTTTCTAGTTTTGACACGGAACAGCCAAGTGAAAAAGTGAATGTTTTATGGCTAATTTTGCTTCAGGATAAATGTTGTCACACTGTAGCCATTCAAAAAAAGGTAGCAAGCATTGCTTCGAGATGGTATGTAAACTTCAGCCATTCTAAAGTGATATAAATGTGGTAACATTGAAATGTATTGTAATTGAAATATTAAAATATTTTACAATTTAACTCAAAGACGTTTTGAAGGAATTATTAAAAATTCAATGATGAACATAAAATGCGAAAAATATCAACATTGCGTATTTTCAATCTGAACGTGAAGTTAAAAGACAAATTAAGTCCAAAATCTTGAAGACTTTCACGCTTCAGACAACTACTTCATCATATGTTAATTAAAAAATAATTATCCTCAGAATGAGAGGGAATTATTTCATCCGAATCAAATTCATTCGAATAAAAAGGTGGAATGCATGTTACAATCATCCTTGCTCCAGGAATGATCATGAACGACGAAAGGAAAGTAGGAGTTAAAATAATAATAAATTAATTAGTTTTCAATTCCTTTCAGATTTCTCAATTTCGATTTTCTTTCGTCCAATGTTAATTTTCACATTTAGAAGTCCTGATGACGATGGCCGAGTCAGTTATCGAAATGTCGACAGCAATTCCTCACTAACCCAGTGGAAAACCCGAAGTGATTTCACTCAACAGATATATAATATTGTATTCACTACATCTTTATTCACCCGATTTTTCGCATTCGATACAAAATGTAAGCGCTGATTATTATTTTTTCTAATTATAGAATATTATTAATATGTCGGTAACGATATATTAGGTGTGTTGCCATTATAATGACTTTGAGTGAATATTAAAATTATGCATTTGAAAATGTTTTTCTCCAAATATTGAAATAACATCATAAGAAATGTTTCCTGGGAAACTATAACGCATTGTGTTTGGCCTTCGCCAGAGTGAAAAATACATGTATATCTCGATTGATTTAGTCATTCCAATCTTCAGCAGAGTTTTATAAATTACCCATATTTCTCTTTCATTCCCATTAGATTCATTTTCCATTGCTAGAGTCGAAATTGGTATGAACATGAGTACTTAACTATCACTGCAGCCAAGTATAGATTGCGCCTTACAAGCTTATGCTGTTGCATAAATTAATGATAAGATCCATCAGATCCAACTGGACGAAAGAATGTCGTTTTCCAATGAAATTATTCATATAATATTTAAATATTAAACATGATCTTGACGAAGTGATTATGACTCTAACAACTTATTTGAAAATAATAAGAGAACATAATAAACGCAAGCCGGGAATAAAAATTCTTTTTAATATTTAATAGCAAATATAAAAAAGTTCACAAGTAATTTATAATTGCGATCAGTAACTGAATTGGAAGACTAACTGACAGCAGCTCACAAGTCGTTATTATAAATTGCAATTGCACTACTAACCCTTACAATTTGATACCTCATAATATTTAGCCAGAATATCCAGAGTGCTTCTTGTTGTACTTTCCATTGATATGCATGAGTATGTATCAGTAAGCAATGCAAGCATGTGTGAGTTAAAGTTCTTTTGTATTATAATCAGTATTTTACCCCTAAGGTTAGTTTCCAGCAGCCCTCCATTCTTCTCTGTTCAGTGTTGATTCCCTCACTCACTGATAATTTTTCTGTTTCATATCTTCCTTAATATGTCCTTTGTGTTTGTCTTTTGGCTTTCTCCGCGGGATATTCTCTTCAATTTTCCCATTTATTGTTTCTAACTAATCTATTATTCCTTAAGGAGTGCCCAATGTATCTAGTTTTTCCAAACCGTCGAGATCTTGACATGGTCCTTACCTCTTCTGCTGTTCTATATGAGCGTACTTCCTCGTTCCTTGCTTTGCCTGTCCATTTCTTCTTAAGCATTATCCTCCAGCACGATGTTTCAATGGTTTCTTTTCTTTTTCTGGTCCACTTTTCCAATGTTCCCTTTCCCTAATTCGTAGAAGATTTTGACGAAATACTTCCTTGATTGCAGCCTTACGTTCTTTGTACACAGAAGTTGCCTTCTCTCCATAATGCCTTCTTAGCTAGAGCTATTCATTACTTGATGCTGGTCGAACTTCTTCCACCCCAAGTTATACTGCTGCCCACGCAGATCAATGATTCCACTTGTTTTAGTTATACTCCTCGACTTGAGATATCTATCTTCAGCTTCTCTCTTCCAGATAATTTTTTTTTTGTTTTTTCGTTGATGCTCATATTATATTCCCAGAGTATTTTTTCCATAACATTCCGGGGTGCTTTCAGGTTCTCTCTCGTTTCTGTAACTAATGCGATGTTACCAGCGACTCGGAGAATGTTAATTCTTCGCTATTCAACTTGACATACCAAATTCTTGAGATTCTTCCATTGTCTTTCTAGATATACATTGAATAACGTTGGTGAGAGATAGCATCCTCTTGTAACTCATTTTGTGCATTTTGGCTTTTACTTTCTTTCCGTTTATTATTTTCTTGGTTGTTACCTGATTTTTGTAGAGGAGAGGTTGATTCTTCAGTCGCTGCAATCCGTTTCTAGCTCTTTTAGTATCGCATCTTGGACCTCTGACTCCGTGGAGTCGACTAGGGATTTCTCCAAGTCCACGAACGCTACAAATAACGAATGGCATTTTTTGTGTGCATCATTTTTCCAGCCAGCACCTTCAAGCCGAGTACTGCCTCTCTTGTTGCTTCATTTATCTGAGCCCAACTTAGTTTATCATGAGGCTTTTTTTCTATTTTTCCTTCCATTCTCTGATTAATTATTTGAGTAGGTATTTTTGGTGCACGAGATCAGTTTCAAGTTTTTTGTTCGTCTCATTTATCTTTTCTTGGTATCTTCAGTACTGGACTCATTGTAATCTTCTCGAAGTTCTCTGGTACACTCTCAGTCTATATTTTTCTTTGATAATTCTTCATCTTGATAATATTTTGTCCATCACTAGGGCGCTGTCACCGGGCTATTTTACTAATTGTAACGAAATGTACACAATAATAATAATCCATTTCAAAAGAGAGTATCCTTAGCTTTGAATCTGATTTTATTTCTTCGTTTATTCGACTACTACTGGTCCCTTGCAGTTCTTCAAATCTTTTACGACTCAATCAAATCCGCTTCTCAGTTTTTATGGCCCCCATTAGAGTCCTATCACGGTTCCATCTATGATTATGTCACATGCAAGTGGTTTGGGTCCACTGTAGAGTTATTTAATGCACTATTCCATCTCCTCAGATTCTCTTCATCTTCAATCAGTTCATTTCCATTGGCATCTCGGACGTTGTGGGATTTTGTTTTTACTCCGATTTGTCCATACCGCAGGTAACTATACATCTCGTATAACCAGTTTCGCTGTTTCCCTTTCTTATGTTGTCTTGATTTCCTCGCAGCAGGTATCCATCCCCTCTTTCTTGGGCAAATTCGTATGACTTGGCTTTGAAACTTTTTAAAAATGATTTCCTTAATTTATTTTCCTAGATCCTTTCACTATCTTCTTGCCTTAATTGGTTTTCTTATTTGAGCTTTTATCCATGTCCGCTTAGATTTCGCCGCCTTACTCAAGAGTTGCTCATCTGCGACTTCGGTTATTATATTTTCTATTTCCTCTCATCGTCCTTCTCTGTTAATCTATTTATATTTTTATGCTAATATTCATAAATATATAATATACATGCTTGTTGCCACTAATACTTTTCCATGTACGACTGGTTTCCGGCCACACGCCCTTTGCGGTGATTTGCGGAGCATATTGTCTAGATGTATATTAAGATTTTTGGGTATGTTATAAGGCTACAACAACCAAAAAGTGTGGCAAAAACTGATTTCTAACCTGCTACTTTAAAATCTATTCATATTCCATCAAAAAATCCTATCTCGCATCAATAACAAGGTTAAAACAAACAACGAGGAACCATGGCATTTGCTTCCAACCAATTTCATCGAGTACAGTTCATAAAAGAATACCTAAAACCAATAGAAATACATAAATAATGGCTCGTGGTTTTATAGCACACATCCCTCCCCTTGGTTGGTCGCGAAGATAGAAGTAGCGCAAGTTGGCTGACGTGGACGAGTTTACCTTCCTCTCCCCACCAAATTCCTAGCATCAAAACACTGCGCGCTGCCACGTCACCGTCACTCTGCTTCTCTCCCACGACCCCCGACCGCTCCTTCTCCCCTATCCTTTCCTCCCCTCTCCACTGCTACCCACTTTCTTCTCATCCAATCCCTCGAACTGCCCATCCTCCGCGTTCAATCCTTTTAGCTGCCAAGGTCGTGGAGGCAAGGACGCGAGGGAGGAGTTGGATGGGCGGGTGGGAGGAAGCCACCAACCGCTCTCTGCATCCTTACATCTGTCGCACTCGAGAGACTCTCAGACCAATTCTAACTAGTCTCCTCCTCCGGGGACACACCAGGTTTCAAGGCCCACGGTTCGTATTCGAGGTTCACCTAAATGGCTCCGACCACTGTTCGAAAATGAAAATGGAAGACCGGAAGAAGGGAGAGGGAGTGACAATTGATTTTTTTAGAAATACATATGCACTTTTCAATGTTTATTGCTTCAGCATTCTAGTTCTTTAAAAAACTTCAGAGCACAGCGGTGAGATGCTCGCACCGATGAAGTGCGCTTTACGTCTAAAAATACGATTTCTAAGAAAATAGTTTTAGCACTCATTAACTCATAAATATTGTATTCTGAACCAAATCCCATTGGGTGGCCACCAATACCATACTTTTATTTGTGGAGATTAAGTTATCCGTCTTAAGATAAGAGGGATTCACCGGAATATAATCAAGAGTTGACAAATGAAGGAAACCCTTTGTGTGATATTTAGAATATAAATATTTTTTCAGCGTTTGTGTTTTCTTTTAAAAGAAACAAGTTAAATGGAAGTTTGAGAATAATCACTAAAAAAAATACCAACTTCTAGGTTTTTTTCGCATATGAATAACTCCATCGGCTGGTAAATGATCACGCTGTGGAACAGTAGTAGTTGGGGTATTTGTTTGTGGCGCGTACGGTAGTTAACAGATTTTAAGCTATACTTTGATTAAATTTCTTTCATATATCCACAAAGACTTGATTCTATTGCGAGAAAATAGGACACATAACATTTCGAATAACACAGCAGACATATCACCAAATTGTGTCACCTAGGCGTTGACGAGATTTCTGTCCATAGGCTTTCTTTCAAAAAAGAATCCAGGAATATGCAATGTAGGATGATGAAAGAAAGCAAACGAGTAGGTATTAAGTAGCAATCATATGGTTAATCATAAAATATTCATCAATAATACATGTATAATTTATTTATTTCAATAGATGCAAGACACGATTTTTCAAAATAACAGGAAATTACGTGAAAGACCCCTTGACGCAAGGCAGCCTGCATTACTCCTAGTCAACACGGTCGGCCTACGCAGGTATTGGCAATCCTTCCTAATATTTTATCGTTAGGCACTTAATGAGTCGCATGCTATGATACACATTCCATGCATACGATTAACAAGAATTGCAGCTATCTATGAATTCATCACAAGAAGTTTTAAAATAAGACTTCATTCGTGGGAGTCACCATGGGAAAGAATGGAAAGACGAGCAATTGGAAGAAAAGGACAAAGGTTTCCAGAGACAAGAAAAAAAGTCCCCGAGCCTAACTCACGATTGGATTAAAAAAGAAGCGGAAATACCCTGAGTAACGTCTTGATCGAGACAAAATCCCAGGACAGAAAACAGCGCCGATGTTTTTTCCCGAGTATCATTAAATCTATGATCTTTTAAACGGCCGCCTCGGTTCATACGCTGCGATGGTAATCATTGCAGCGACTGCGTCAAAATGAAATACAAAAAAATGGGCTGTAAAAATAATCGCTCGCATGGGAAGATTAAAAAAGAAGTTCCCAATAAGTTTACACTAGCTTGATCCAGTAAATTGAGCCATCCGTTAAAAAGTGTCTGCCAATTTTCACCGGAGTGATTTTCTGCAGCAATGTCACCATGCTCAACGAATTAATTATGCAATATGTCTGCCACCTATTAAGAAATAGAATACGCATTTTAACGACATAAAGTACTTCTTATTATGGAAGTACATCTGATAATAGGAAGACAAAAAACGACGAACGTGAATATACGAGTAAGTACCATAGAAATCTTATCACTTTGAGTTAGACACTATATGATAGAGCATTTTAAGGATTCAATTTACTTTACTTATCATTCTTTCAACGTTTATATAGCATATGATAGAAATAAACAATAAAAGCTATCTTAGAATAAATATAAGTTCCCGTGATTAGCTCCCTGGATGTGATATGCATTAAAATATGGTATTGAATCATCGTATATATTTTTAGAATGTGTTATCGTATTTATTGTAAGTTCTGTTGAAATATGTTGTCATATTTCACAATATATTTCGACGCAACCACTTAATGCAATCTTATTACATTAGAAGGTTATGCCATAAAAAATCAAATAGTCACCGTTTGTTGTATGCATAAACAAGTCCCATTCCTTAACTTATGTAATTATTAAAACAATGTTGCGAGCTAGAGCCACATGAGGGGAAAATTCGAAAATATCCTTACGGAGTACATTTCCACAGAGAGATGCAAAGGCGATGGAGAATTCTTGCCAGGGTAATTCAAAATAAATTGAAATAAATCATTAGTTACGCGGCATTCCACACAAGTACCTGTTGATTTTCCGCAGATCAATAAATGCCATGTTTCTGGTCAGTTTTACGTTACTCATAACTTTTATTCCATGCGGCGCTTAAGAAATATAATAAAAATAAGAGAAAGGCCAGTGGACATGAAAGTTTCCCCACAGATTTGAAAAGAGTGGAAGCGAAACAAATTGAGATGGATACAAAGGGACGGAGCAGAGGTTAAAAGGACAAGGATGAAGGGAGAAGGGCCAAGAAAAAAGACGCCTGCAACTTTTTATTCGTGAAAAAATCAAAATCTTACTACGAATGGGTCTACAGCCCACACATGTAATGATTGTACTGATAAACCCGAGCCAAGCGCCCTCGCTCGTTTATGAACGTGATGATCCTCGAAAAAAATTACGCACCGGCTCTCTTCGTTTATCCTGCAATGCGAAAAAAATAACCTATACAGAGAAAAATAAAATACCTCTTCCTTTTCCCTACTTCTTCGAACGAGCATTCTCTGTTGCCATTGATATATCCTACTTACAATTTAAACCCTATAAACGGATGATAAAACGAGTCAGCAGAAGAAAAAGCAGTAAAGATGGCTCGTTCGATACATGAACGAGCCATCATAAAAATGGAAGCAAATGGAAATAAAATCGGTAGCTGAAAGCAGAGCTTCTACCGAGAAACTTCCATTTACAAACTATGTACCGCTGGTGCCAACATTACGTTTTCAGAGAGCTTCTGAGGACAAAACTTGCTTTAAGGCAGGAAAAAATGCTTGGTCTGTGCAATCACTCTCTTTTATTGCAAATCTTTGATGGAATGAAGGGACTAAAGCGTGCTATTACAAAAACGATATAATAACCGAGTCACTCCGAACGAAAGATTCTTTTCTGAAGATCCACGCGTTGAGAAAAAATACAGATTTGAAAAGGAAATCCAAAGCAGGCATTGCTACTAGCGTTTATTCCATTTTATGGACTTCTAATGACGCATTAACCGAATAGGCGTTTCAGGTCTTCACAACAAGGAAAAGACAGATAAATGGCAATATTTGGGCGTTGTTAGCTTTTCTTAATGAATGGTAAAAAAAAGCATAGCATCCCTAGTTTCCTTGCTTACAAGCCATCCGAATAAAAATGGCGAAATGGCTCATCTTCGAGCGCTTTGCCGTCGCCCACTCGACTTCTCCCTCGGTGATTTCAACGCTCGAGTAATATGCGCTGTACCAGATCCCCCAAAGAGCCTCTTCTATTCGACTAATTGGGTTCTCCATCGACTAATCCCCATTCAGAATGCGCTCAATTACCCTATTCAACTACCTTCCCTCCTTTCCATCCCTAATGGTTGGTACGGCATTCCTGTCACTATTCGGTGTATAACTTTCTGTTGGACACATCACAAAAATACGAGTCTTCAACCATGAGGTACGCTGCTAATCCACGCTTTCTAAAATCTCCATTTCGCCTCCCACTCAAAAACCATAACGCCAAGCCTTTCTTCTTCACGTAATCTCTCTTCTTCGCATCCATTTATTTTCCGAATGTACCGTCCGTTTTCATATCTTCCTTCTTTCGTGAACCAATTGCTAACAGCTTTTCAAAGAAACGTCGAAATATATCTCTTATGTAATCGTCCATTGAATGATAACTTTAAGCTTTTCAGCATAAATATTATTCTAGTCTTTATTGTGGAAGTAAATGAGAAGTACATATGCACTCATTTCAAAACTTCAAACTGTCACATTATACGAGTACATATTCTAAACATTAAAAACCCATGTATAATATGCCTATAATCTATCTACTAACTAATCTAATGAGAAATAGAGGCCAGTGCAATACTTCTTATTTTTCCAAATTTTAGTGCTAAAAATAAAAAAAGGTTTTTATCACTACTTGGCAAATTAGAGAAAATTTGTTGCACATTCCCACATTTTTTTTATAAAATACCTAATTCACTCCCTTGGTAATACTAATTTTAAAATCGGAAGGCCTGTCCGTCAGATATTTTAAGAGCATGCCGCATTGAATTGACGACCTTCCGTATGATGCAAGAAGTGATCATGCAAAGTGATCATGCACTATCGTTCACACACATGAGAGCAATCCCACTGAACAATTTCTTTGACCAGGAAAGAAAATACACTTTTCTAATCCTTCCTTTCCGTCTCTTTCTGAATATTACTAATACAACTACCGCCCAGAGGACATTATTTCCTTCTCCGCCCAGGCTCTAACTCTTCGCGCATTTCACCGACTATCAATACGACGAACGTACCAAGCAACGAGATCAGGAGAATCGGTATGAAGAAGATGAGAAAGAGGAGAGCGGGAGGAGTTGGAGGAAGAAAGGAGATCAGCCGGGGTTTTCAGCTTCGAAACAAAGCAGGAGGTGGAGGAGGGCAAAGAGAAGACGAAGAAGAAAAGATTTACGACTACGTGCCGAGGGAGTTAAAATATAAAAGTCTCGCAGCACTAGGGAGCGTGTTATACGTGGACGCGTCTGCGTCTTTGTGTGTGCGTGCTCAGGGATGGGAATTACAGAATGTTATGGGGCAAATGGATGTGGGCCGGACGGTGCGGCAGGGTGCGCACACGAGCATTCTCCGGCACGCGGCGGCTGAGGTGGCGAGGGCCGCTCGAGCTCAGATCAGAGTGGGCGGCGAGTTGGACTGGGGGCGTTGGGGAAAGGGGTATAAGAACCTGGCAGACTCCCGCATCACGAGAGGAGAGATGAACATCGTGGCGTTGAATGAGAAAAGATGGTGAGAGAGAGGGGCTAGGTAGTGTAGGACGGAGTTGTGAAAGAGAGAGAAGGGGGTGGAGGATTTAAAGGGGGAGAAGTGAGATAAGACGATCCTCCAGCCGAGGTGTGAGAGAGTCGAGGGAGCGTGCGGGATTGGTTTTACACGAGTTGCCTCTTACACTTACTCTTATTAAAGGATTGAGAACACCTCAGCATCTGGTTTTTAAAAGGACTTTATCGGGGATCAAATGGAGAGGAGGCTCTCGCGATAATGAGGCGATCGCCTAATGAATCTGTGTGCATTAACTCCGACGCTTTGCTTCGGGTCCCTCTCTTACTGGGGAATGCCTGCGCGCGATAGCAGTGAGTCCACGGGAGCATGCAAACAAGAATTCTCCTCCAGGAAATTATTTTTGCAAGGACTCGATCCGACTCAAGGATTACCAGCCGGCGATAAATCGATCTCTTCGTGACTTCGGTGGAGGGAAAGGAACTGACTGCTTTGCAGCGCTACCTTTATTTAGAACCTTTGTTGTTTTTTTTTCATTTCGGACCAATCGCAATGATTCCGTTCTGTCTTCCATGTCACGATTCACAGTCAAAGCTAAACTACTTCCTCATAAAAACTTATAGCCGAGTTCGTTTTACGGTTGATGTATCAATAAATTACCTGACATGAGAATTAATGAATTAGTCAATCTTCTTTTTATCTCCCCGATTCCCCGCTACTTCCAAATGAAAATCGTAAATTATCCTCGGAGAGATAGTCTGCTGCACATATTCACGGGTAAGAGTTCTAAATATATACCCTGCAGTCCGCGTCAGGAATGCACGGCAAGTTCACTTGGAGGGTTTCCGTTTTGGAAACTCAATGTCATTCCTTGAATTTCCAATATTCTTGACAAATATCCTGGAACAATCAATGGATGCATCGTATTATATATCTAAGAGGCACCGAATAGACTCTTCAATCATTTGACAATATTATTCATGTTAGTTTTGAATTGTTAAAAGATATTCAGCTTCATAAAAAATATACTTCGTTTACATATTCTAAAAAAGACAAAAATAGATTCTAAATATTCACAAATTATTCTTATTTCATAATATTCTTATGATTGGGAGTCTCTAATTTTAAACTTCAATCCTAAAAATAAGTTGTCAATATTTAATGTAATATAATTTTAAAAGTGAATAATACATATTATTTAAAAATATTAATAATGATAAATATATTTTTTAAATTAACTAAATCGTCAATATAATAGTTAATGGTATCCTAAATACTGTACTGCTACGTAACACACTGCATTTCTGTGGCTAAAATACCAATTTCAACGCTTCTATAAATTAATATATTAGGGGCTCATACTTTGGGAGCACGCTTCTTCTTGATGATGATATTCTTTTGTCATCAATACGTCATGCGATACAAAACAAATCTCAGAAAATGTATGTATTTTTCACGTGGCATCTTCGTCGTAATTAGTAGTTAGGAACTCTAAAACTATTATATTAGCATTGCTATTGATGATAGCGCACATATTCTCATTAGACATTGTAAGTAAGTCAAATTCCGCAAAATAAAGCCTTTAAGCAATGCAAGCACTGGTATAATAAATAACTGAACACTTTTAGGACTGGACAGTAGCTGAGAAATGGCCCAACAATGATCAATTTAACGAGGGACCCCTAATATTTATACTCGATGCCAACATCCAGAGTCCCTTCAAAACAACCACCTCAAGTGCCTTTGACAAGGACTGCAAATCCTAATTTCCCCCTCATCTTCTATCATAGTAGAAACCTGCTTCACGATACTGGAAATTAGCTTTTTGAACGAACGACTGGTGCCGATGAGAACAAAAATAAACATAGAAAACTCTAAAGGAAGCCTCCCAACACGACCTCAACCATCCAGTAGAGTCTGGGATAGGGGGGATCATCCCACGCAACAATGTCGAGGGGCGAGGGGTCAGGGCTGAGGAGATAGGTGTTTTCATATCGCCAGAAGGAAGGGATCCGAGATCGCGTCGGTCAGTGGAGGGTAGGAGGGCGGGCCCTTCTCCACCCGGAGGCCACCCTCTACGTCCTCCTCCATCATCCCCTTGGAAAACGCTCGTGAGGGAGGGATTGCGGTTTTCGGGGTGCGCCCATTTGAAATCCCCAATCCAATAAGGCGTCTTATTATGACCTCTCTGGCACGCTTGTCCAGGGCGTAATTTTCGCATCCACGGGGTCTGTAGTGGCCTTTAAGCGGAGGGAGAAAGAGAGAGAGAAGAGCGGGCGCGGCCCTCAGCCTCGGCTGCTTCCTTGTCGGGTGGGAGGCCGTCCTTCTCCGAGTGGGTATCGCAAATCAATACCCGGCAACTGATGATGACATCGGCATCGAAGGAATACCAGCACCGAAGGTGAAATACCACCGCATCCGCGCCGTGATTGCTCAGAGTATCGACAGCTAACCCTTAAGTTTAATATGCTTTTTATTTAAAATTTTCAACTGTTGTAACAATCGTCATGTTGAATCATTTTACTCTTCCACATATAGCGACCATCATTCGTTCCTTGAAGACGCAGTTTGACTGGCAGGAGCTCTCCATTAAGCATTCTTTAGAGCTTGTTAAAAATATAATTTTTCAAGTATATCGATGAAATAAGAGGTAATTTATAAGTAACACCGTTTGTTGTATCAAACAATCATCAAATAATTATAAATAATCTTCAATACGTGAAACTCAATTATTATCCAGTGACCAAATGTTTTACAATTACAATAATGGTACTCTGGTGAAATATGAAAATGGAGGTGCTATTATATTATAAGTACAAGTATACATCCATTACTGAAATAAGATCATAATAACCCCTAATTTCTGAAAATTCAAACCGCTTTTTTTAAATTCGTGCATTTTTTATTGACACCGTTGAGTTTCAACTATTTCAACATCATATTGCTATGGTTTCCGAACTATCCTCCAGCATTGATAACCCAATATTTAATCACAACTATCCTCGTAATCCAAACTTTCGATTATTAATGCTTCGATGCCCATCCCTGGCTTGAGTGCGCGTAGAAGCAGGCCCACTTTCGCGGGTGGGACCGGTGCTCTGGTGGATACGCCCATGGCAGCCTCGGAGAGTGAATAAAGTCCGCCCTGCCTTGACCCCGGGTCGCACGGAAAAAAAACCCCGGCGGGAGGGGATAATATAATATGGAGGTTAAAACGTAGCGGCCCATCCCTTGACCCGGGGAAAGGTAATTTAGGATGACCGCAGAAAAATCCCCGCCTCTCTCCAAACCAATTCCCTATTGTAAGCAAGGCCGTCCTTGGTTAGACTACTTTCATTTGGCATTTCGTGTGCTCAGATTTTGCTCCTTTGTACCTTCAGTTTTCGAAGATCTTTCATCCAAATAGGATAAGGAAGACGCTGATTTAACTTGGGTGAAAGTAAGCACAGTAGATAATATTCGCTGATACTATTTCGAAAAGTTTTCAACCAGAGTAATTAATGACAAGTAATGATAAATTTTCCATACAGTTGAAACAACAATAAATGCTGCTCTCTGACAAAAATAGCCTTCTTTGACTTTATCCTCAAAATAATTTTAAATGGATCCAGTCTAGCATTAGATACGTTGGTCCAAATCCCGTTTATCTAAATCATTATTTTGTGGGTTAGTTTTAGGTTGTTATAAAAACTAATTTGGTATCTTGGAATATTATCAGTAAAATGTCTTACATGCATTTCAGGACTTCACTTTTCGCCCGAATAATTTGCAAACTCAAGGCATATTTCTTTCTATTATTTATTATTTCTTATTCATACCCGATTCATATTTTATAAAATGAGATTCAGGCGTAGCAATTGCGCAATAGTAAATTCAATCTTACCAATGAATAACACACAAGAGGGAACGCAACCTCGGTTCGTTCTTGAACCTAAAGGACAACGATTGAGCATTGAGTACATAAATAATTGAGATGTAACACCATTTTTCTACGTCCCGTATCGTTACTCACATATGTCTATTAGCTCAGTTAACGATGTCTTTAATGAAAGACGGCATGAAACACATGCCTGATAAAGCACCCTTCCGTCATCATCATGGCTTGTAATACGTGAATGACAGCATAATCACAAATTTTCTTCCAGTTACATCATGTATTCCGATAAAATCTATATTAGAGACCCAGAGTACACAATCTTACTGTCTATCATACATTCATTAAGTCCACCTCTTTGATGTAACAATTTTCCATTCAAATTAAATCAAGAAATGTTACTCTGCATGGAAAATATCCCATAAATGACCGTCATAAGACTGTGAGTGGATCCCACCGCCAAAAAATGACTTGTTTGCTTGAATCGACTGACCGTGACTAACGAGGTTTCATGTGCGAACGACAGTCAGGTCATTATCCCTTCATTTTGTAGCTTCGATCGAGCAAGCAACCACGCCTTCGCTGCAAATGTGCAAACTCACGTTATGACATGACAGCGCTCATGTTTTTGATTTTGTCGTCAAGAAGGTTTGGTCGGAAAAATGTTTATGTTTGAAGAAAACAAGTACAAATCAGCGGGTGCCATAGTCGTATTTGAAGAGAGATGGAAAACACACCAAGGCCCTGTCAGATACTATCCATGGACGAATCACATCTAAAATGTAGCTACCAACGGCATTTAAGTCATAAATACATTCAGAAAAAAGATTCTAAGGCTGAAATAGCATATCCAAGGGATCGAAACTCCATCCGATTCAATTGTAAATGAAAGGTACTTCTTTTGCTCTCATATTGCCTTCAAATTGAATGACAACTTTTCAAAGTGACAGCTAAATTGACGAACCCCGAATAAATATAGAATCCTTCGGAATGTCGAATCGATTACCGTGAATAGCTTGCACCAATGCATAGCCAGAACTGGTAATATAATCGGAAGTTCAACTGGCTGTAATGCATTCCATGACATCTATTTTCACTTGCTATGATTGATGAAGCACACCTTTGGCACGAGACAGCGAGCACAAACAGGCAGCAGCAGAGCGTCTGATTTAACACACCTTCATCCATTGATAAAACGAAACTAGTAGTCACAATGCATCCTTCAGGAATAAATCCCCATAAGAAAATCTTTTCATTGATTAAATTCAATTATTTTGTCATGGCACACAGAAATAAAAAATGTAACAATGGCACTTTAAAATGAGAATGAGAAATGTTAAAAAAGGCGTAGGGAGTACCTGTAAAATCTTTGGCCGATGCGTGTCAAATACATTTTTCGGATTTGTTGATGTTATTGGAAATTACGATATCGTTGTCGGAGCATTGTACCAAGAAATGTGTGGTTTCTCGAAAAAATGATTCTCCAGCGAAGATGTTATGTTTATGTCTACCATCTTACATTGGTGCAAATAATCATGGGGACATACGCCTTTCCAGGGAAACCTTAATCAGAGAACATTTCCATTACTCTACTTAGTAAAACTTGACTCACATAAACGTAGGTGCATCTTCATCGGGGCACCAAGGAGTAATCATTTTAT
Organism: Hetaerina americana; assembly: GCF_022747635.1. Classification (NCBI taxonomy): domain Eukaryota; kingdom Metazoa; phylum Arthropoda; class Insecta; order Odonata; family Calopterygidae; genus Hetaerina; species Hetaerina americana. The sequence goes on from NW_027287128.1 coordinate 866,984, forward strand.
GGAAGGTGATTATGAATTTATGTATAAATCATTAATTTAAAAAATGTAGATAATAGCAAGCTATACTAGGCAAAAAAAGTTCAAATTAGTAAAATCATATCTTAACTTAGCTGTGATCACGAACCGTACGAGGAAAAAACGGGTATTTAAATCTAAAACTGCGGGAATTGATTCGGAATAATGAAGCGAAAAAGCGTTGTCGTTCAATTATTCACTCGTTACTATTACAAAGCGATAGCTCACACATCCTTTATATTCACACAATGATGAGAATACTAATTCTGGAAGATTGAAAAATGTAATACAATATATATCAACGATAAATATGATATAGCATCTATTGCACAGGTATTTCTAAGACAAACTGCTCTTTTTCTGTTCCCCGAAAGAAAATTTAATTCAAGAAACCTGACGAGAAAGCTGGGCTTGGACAAAAATATTACTTTCGGAAACCGATCGCGTTGCAAGTGCGTGGACCGCAAATATTTTCCCCATTCCTTCCCTATCTGCCCCACCCTTTCATCCCCGGCGCACATTCCCTTGCCCTCGCCCAAAAAATCCCACCTCTTCATCTCCCTCCGCCCAATCCCCCAAAGACATACACAGACACTCCGCGTTGCCTCCGAGATCTCGACGCAGCAAATACTACTCGCGGAATCATTTATTTTTATGGGCGGTGCTCTCTTTTAAAAGGCGTTCGTTCGAACGGCAAAACCTTTATCTCCTTTCTCGATCCGCGTTTCCGCTTTGCGCGAAAGGGGCATTTGGAGAGAGAGGTGTTCCAACTCCTCTTCCTCCTCCTCTCCAGACCCCTCGCACACACCACTCCTTCGCCTTTCCCCCCTTCGCCCCCTCCCCCCGGACTTTCCTCCACTCACGAAATCCCCGCGAGGACGGAATGGAAAGCCTACCAATTCCAACGACCCCTCTTCCCTTCGCCCTCCTCCCCTCTCTCCCGATAGGCTCTCTTTCTCACTTCCATCTCTTTCTCTCGCCCGCCGCCCTTCTTGCGCATGACTGACCCCATCCGACGGGCGAGATAAAACCCTCATCCCAAACCTCCCCGGGCGAAAGAATTCGGAGAGGGAGGGTGGGGGGGGTGTTTGGGACGACATGAAGTGAAAAGGATGCAAGGGAAGGAGAGAGAGAGGACGCGATTACGTATGTATAAGTTTAAATAAATGCGGCAGAGGGGAAGTACCTTCCCCGGACCGGACCGTGGCATTCGGAGGGAGGAAACGGACGGGTTTTGACTCACTATTATCTTGATCGATACAATCCACCCCACTTGTATGTACCTGACACGTTTCTGTCGGCAAATATTTCGGCATCTCTCACTCCATAATCGGATTAAAAACTAATCTATATCCTTATGAAAACGGGGAAAAATGGAGAAACGTAAATTATATTGAATCTTCCACCAGTTTCACCACATGGATTTGCCAAAAGTTTCGAAGGCGCGGTTATTCTGAACTGTATGCCGCTGTATTGAACTGACAACTAGGTAGCTTCTAAATGTATTACAAATTTATAGTTTCAACGGCTGAAAATCATTTTCAAGAAAATATTAATCTTCACAAAGACAAAAAGATCTTGAAACTTTCGTCGTAACTTCAAACGAAAATTAATTTCGTATGAATAATATTTATCGAAACTATAATATAATGGAATATCTCCATATTTAATATTAAGTATGCAAATATTCCACTGCAGAAAAGGGATACGAATGAATATACATTTAAATGTTCCTCTAAATAAATTAGTTGCGTCCGAGTATTAAGAAAAATATAGGCAGCTTAATTATCAATACATCTCGTGCGTTTACTTTTTCATTTTGATCAATATTTTGCTTGGAGAAAAAAGAAATATGCTGAGTTGCTTGTTAGTAAGTAAAATTCATGTTTTGAGGATATAAATATTATTTTTACAACAAAAACCTTTTCATAAAATGCTCCAAACATTTTTACTTGCACCTCAGAAAAGCACTCTGATCAGTCAACGCTAGGACTGACAAGTCTATTTTTATGCCGGGTTATAATCTTCCTTCACTATGAGAAAGGAAAGTGACGCCCAGTTTCCAAAGGAAGAGGAATCACGTCTGATTCCTGAGGTCGAAACCTTTAGAGCTTCAAAGCATGAAAACCATAAACCAAATTTCAGACGGCGCATTGAAATAAGAAACTATAAAACCCGATGGGTACCGCAACCTTGAATGTGTAATTTCACCCACTATGAGCGCTCTACCTCTATCCTTTCATCCCCAGCGTAATAACTTTTTTATATGATGACGTAAATCTAAACATTTTAAAAATTCATAACCAGCCAAGGATCCATAAGTACGTCCCCTTTCATCGAGGCCCCACTCATAATTTAGTGAATTGTCTTATTGTTTTGTGTTTAAATCTTGCGCATTGAAAGGTAGCAATAGCATATTGGTAAAGATCGTGAGTGTGGAAGCATAAATAGATGTGAAAGTCCTCTTGTACCCTTCAGTTCACCGCTTTCGGGATAAGAAGGTCATCTGGTGGATGAAACGACAGTGGGATGATTAGAATAATTAAATCGGAAACATTATTAGCAATGGTTAGTTAACTGGTGGGAGCATGTCACGGACTCTATTTACCTTCTTGCAATAATTACATTCAGCGAGAGAAGGGATGCGAAGGGAATCACGGGGGTTCGCATCAAACTCGCTCTCGAAACTGAGCGAGGAGCAAGCCGCCGCGAAGCAGCACGAAAAATGGAGCCTCTCCTTCTTTGTCTTTGCCTTCTACGCGGGATATCGTGCCGAACACCTTCTGCAGATAGGAAACCAAGGACCCTGCAGATCGGATTGAAAACCACTCCGCGCCCTCCGAGCGCGTGAATAATGAAATGAGGAAGAGGGTTGCGACCGAGCCGGGCTCCTCCCGGACGTCGAGGCACGGACTCGCAAGGGGATATTGAGGGGAAGAGGAGACGGCAAGAGGGCATATCCCACCCATCCCTCTAACAAACACATCCCCAAACCCTCTCTCCCGAGCTTCTGATGAAACCACCTGCCTAATTATGTTCGCCAGAAGAAAAGGGATGGCAAAGAAAGATGGATCTTCGAAAATGTTCGAAGGAAATTTCTTAAGGGAAGAAGAGAAAGAAGGATACCCTCAGGGAGATGGGTTGGAGGGCGGCCAAAGGCGGTGGAGGTGCGGCGGAACTCACGAAGATGGTTCGTCATAATGTGGAAGTGGATGCGGAATGAGAGCAAAGACAAACGGCAGCTCTTAAGGGACGCCGGTTTCGAAAGGAAAAAAAGCTGCGGGCTTCTCGCATCTTAATAACGCGTGAAAGACAACGACAAATGATGATGTACGGTCCACCGTTTCTGTTCGTCTTTCTCAGAATATTCGCGTTCAAATCACTGATCGGAGTTTTTTTTGGGGGGGTAAAGGAAAGATTCCACAGTTTCGTGAGTTCACCTCACCGCGGAAGAATTATGACTACAATATTCCATTCTGTGAACCTTCAGGAATGGGAATCACTGCTGTTTAATGGTATCGTGTAAATGATTGCCGGAAAATTGAACGAGGTCCAAGAAAACGTAGCGTTAAACCGGAAAGATAAACGTGGATGTTATTTGTAAAAGAATCACCTCGGTGAGCGACGTCGAGAGGATAGCGTACATTTCTGGATGATTGAGTCAAAAGTATATGTTGCATCATCAAAGAAGATCCTAAGTGTCATGAGCAGAAAGTTCAAATGACGATGAAACTAAAAACAACGCGAATTTTTTTTAATAATTCGACGGTCATTCAATTCACGACGAAAGAGACAACCATAGTAGAACACTAAATACGTAAAATGTAACTCACCAACAATAAAATTGAACGAAGAAGCAGCTCACCTCTAAACACCATATCTCGAGGAAACTTGAGCACATGCTGTTGGTTATCACTACCAAACTTGAATGTCTGGACATTCGAGAGAAATATGCGAGATGCCAAGTCATGGAGAGAAGCAAAGGAAGTTTGAAGTCATTAGAGTAGAAAATGGGATTCTCCCTTCATTCTCTCTCCCTCCCACTCTTCCTTTCTCTCCTTCGCTATCTTCCTTCCTTTCCCGGTAAACGAGAAAAGGTGGAAAGGGAAAGTTTTTAAATGATCAGCAAAAGATGGTTGGGCATGGGGATGGAGGATGAGTTTGCTGGAAAGAGAAGAGATGCAGGGAGGGCGTGAGTGGTGGGCGCTAGGGAGTTAGATGGAGGGGAGGTGGAGAGGAGACAAGGGAAAGGGAAATGAAGCGAGGTTAAGGCCGACGAGGTGTAGTTAAGGCTGTGCACGGTTTCGGATAAGCCGAGTAAAAAAAGAAATGAATTGAGAATGTTGGACGGAAGAGGATGAGGGGGAGGGGGAGGAAGCTGAGAGAAGGGGAAGGTGGTTGGGGGGGGGGGGTGAGAAGAGGGCGAGCAAGAGGGTGGAGTGGGGGAGGTGCGGAAGTGGGAAAGGTTTTAGGTACGCGCGTGAACTTTTGCCTGCGTAAAAAATACCAAGTCAAACGGAAGATCTCCAAAGACGCAGCTGTGTGGCTGCTAGTGAGAAATAATCTTTCACACAAAAACCTCCCCGCGTTCTTGTTTTACTCGCTTTTTTTTACCGTCGCTTTCCTCGCTCGGGAAAATTTCGAGGCAATTCTTTTCATTTTGTGGCCAGAGTTTGGGGGTCGGCGATGGTGGGGGGAGCGCAGGGGAGCGAGAGGAAAGGAGAGCGAATTTAGAGAGAGACGGAGATGTAAGGGGTGGGGGATGGAGAGGAGAATACGATGAATGTGGCTTTTAGCGAAGTACCCGAGGAATTAAGGAAAAGGGAAAAGTTTCGCTGAGAAATGAGAGCATTAGCTGCAGCAAAATTCAGAAGGAAGAGGAAATATCAGTTTACCACAATAAGAGAAAAGAGAATGGACTCGATATTTCTTCTCGGTAGCAACTTTTCTACAGATTTAGATCCCTGCAACAAGAGGTGATGCATTCTGGCTATAAAATGAAATCCAAGTACATACATTAAGTAATTATGAATTTACTCAAAAATCTGGAAGTAAATACTCATATGTGAACGTGAAATTAAACGTTCATTGGAATGTATTCAGTAGAACGTTGCACTAATTTTGTTACCCTCCCAAAAAAATTCCAAGAGCACATAAATGACTCCAAAGTCGCTTCTATCAGAAATAAATACCAAAAAAGAGCAGAAATAGGTGTTGTGCATTAAAAATACTTTTACAGGCATTTGAAATTGTACACTTCTTAAACTTCTATTTTGGCAGGTATAAATGAGATAGGACAGGTGGGGGGCTCTACTCTAACTGATTTATAAACTAGTTTCCTCTATATAAGACTCCTTTGTATTCTTGGCCGTTTCGTAAGTATCGATTTTTCATTTTGTACTAAAAAGTGTTTTTTTTTTCCAACATACACGACGTTTTTCTCTTTCATCTAGAGTCACCAATATAGCCTTTGAAAGGGAGAAGTAAGAATTACATAAACCATTTGGTTTTTATTAACCGCTCGGGACTTTCATACCTGATTTCTTCCAGGTCACCCATTTTACCTTTAACAGGCACTAAATGAGCCATAGAGATTGGTTGATTTTACACATATTTCTACAGTCTGGACACTAATTTGCAGTAAATTTACTTGAAGCGCTAACTGACAGTATAGTTACTTCTATTAATCCTTTTATTATTTTTCCCACATTTCATCTTAAATAAAGTAGCTCTCATTTATTAATGTTTTTTTTTAATTTTAATCGAGTCAAGGTCCGCCTTCCAATAAACCGCAAATCTTCGTATCCAATCGATGCTTAATGCTTCAATGACCAATGGTTATCAATCCGATACCAAAGCCCGTGCGAGACGGTCGCCGAAACCCGTCGGGACGATGCGGGCGAAACGGAAGGGAGATGGCCTAAGACTAGCATAGCATTTCCAGCTCCCCACCTCTACACACTCCCTCCTTTGTCCTTCCGCTCCGCCTCGCTTCCTCCGCGCCCATTCCACCGACGCCACCGCCGCTGCACACTCATTCATTCCGCGGATAGCCCCCCCACTCTCCCCCCGGCTGGACGCCCGCCTTCCTCCCCATTCGTCCCGCCCTTTTTTCGCCGCCTCGTTCCCTTCCTTCCTCACGTCTCTCTTCCTCTATTTCACTTCCTGCCACGTATGCATCATTCCCCTGACGCTCCTACCCGCAACACTACCCATCTTCCTTTTTCACTCTATCCCTTTCCCTCCCTCTTACCGTCCTTTAAAACATCCTTTCCTCCTCGACACCCCAAGATTGAAGGTGGAGGAAATAAGGCGAGAACTCAAGTCTTTTTTTTCTCTCTCTCTCCGATTCGAGCGCGAGCGCTATACGAGCCGATCGTAAAACGAAAGGGAAACTCTCTCTCCCTAGACCATCCTCGTACAGGAAACGTCGACCGAGGAAGGGGATGATATATGACAGAAGATGGAGGAATATGAAAAGGGTTTAAAGCTGTTCGGGGAGGAGTGAGAGAGATGGGGAAAGGTTGAAGCTCGTGGGGCGAATACGTCGTGGATGGGGATAGGGGAGGTTGTGTATGGGGTAGTGGTGGGGGTTGGGGAGGGAGTTGTTGTGCCTACTTGCCTCACATCTCCCGCCGTCGTAACGCGTGCGGAGGTGAAAGATTTTAACGCGGAGCGAGTGACCGAGGAATGAGGGTTTCTACTGCTTCGGTTGCCGAAGGACGAGACTGGCGTGAAGTGAGATACTTGGATGTAATCCGAGGGAAAGTGTCGTTGAGGGGAGAAGAAGGTTTAAGTTCATGACCACAAACTGTGGCTGAAGTGCACGAAGCTATAATTCAAATGTGAAGAGGAAAATAAAAGAAAGAGGAGTAAGCATTTAGTTAAGGAAAAGTGACTCCAGGTTAGTTTGGATTGTACGATTCTTTGTTACTTAATCTACGTTCTACAATGAAGGTATTTCTCTTCCCATGATGCTCCGTAATACTAACTGCCAAAGTAGAAATAATCGGATTGAAATAGGAATTGAAATAAAGATCATTTTTTATCGTTTGATGAAAACCATGACAATTAATCGAAATGTTTTCTTGATCTTTTAAGTGTTTACAGCACATACGTTAGCAATATCTTAAGAAAGTTAAACGGAGGTTAAGGAATTGAGAGCTTAACGGCTGTTTCAGGCTTTATTTTGTGTAAGTTGCCCATCATAGAAAAGATGGAGAAACTTAGTAAAATCCATTTAATGATACGTTGATGCAACTCGGGATTTGTCGTAACGGACGAAACGGATTGTATTTTTTAATCATTGAGTATATTCAGCTAAGTATTTTCACTATCTCCGTGATTAAGAAATCTGATGAATATATCCTCTGAATTTTGACGCAGAGTGAATTAATCAATCTTGCTACAAAACTGCACTTAATGTTAATACAGGTTTATTCCCAAAAATCAGGGAATATTTCATCGTAGAAGTTATTTGATTTCTAACCCTACACTCCAATTGTGAACTACACCAAAGGAATAGATGGAATCGACTACAGAATTCAAAGAATTACTCGCAAAATTCACAACCGAGGCACAAAAGATAATAAATAATAATTATTATGAAGCACGTCCCGTTTAAATAATTTTCCTAGCTCTTTGATTAGTCTATTGCTGCAGAAGCTCTTGCTCCATGACCATACACGTTTTAGATACCAAGATATCTATAGTATATTCATTGGTAAAAGCAGAACTTATATTTAACTGATTTATCTTCTAATATTGAATCAAAATCTAAATATCAACGTCTCTATTGAGAATGAGCTAATTGATATATTATTAATTGTAAAAGCTGAAGCTATATTTTATTAATTAATATTTTTTTTCCATTTAATTACTGCTCCACCAATTATTTCTCCTCATTAAACAATGAATAAAGACCCTCCTGATATATAACCACCTTTGAGTTTTAAAAAAGGAGGTAGTACTTCCCAAAAATCGGTCTTAGATTCAGAAAGAATGCATCCACTCCTCAACCCGCAGGCTGTGCGAATGACTTGCTGATTCGTCGGCACTGAGCTTGCCGTGGGATCACCACTCGTGTGACGCTTGGCTCGGCTCCCTTCGAAATGTTCACGCCAAGGGGCGGAAGAAAATGCTCTAGGCGTGCACCCATCTCCACGCTCCGTGCACCCATTCTACCTATCGCACCGAGGACGAGAAGAAGAGAAAAAAGAGGCGAGCATATCAGCAAACATATTTGCATCGTCTTGCTTCAACCCCCTACTTACATCCATCCCCCACCCTCCCGCATCCCTCTCCTGAAGGAAGCGATCCCACTCCTACACAAGTAACCCCCCCCCCAGACCTACCCCCCTCCTCTGATCTTTAGACGGATGCACCACAACAGAGTCTCCCTGGGGCGGCCCGCCCGCTCTCCGCCGACGGCGTCACGGTGCTGCCTCCAGCGTCCCGGAGACTCCCAAGTCTTAAGGGGGAGGAAAGGCCACGAAGGGGTGATGGCGAAAAACTCGAGGATCGGCGGGGGGATCTTAACGACGGAGAGACGAGGGGAAGGAAGAGGTTTTGAGGATCCCCACGAACGTCCATTCCCCCCACCTAAGTTGACGCTCTTCCTCCAGAGAAAATGAATAAAGACAAGGCAAAAAATTGAGTAGGTAGGACCCATCGGCGCGAAGCGAAAAAAAATAATGATTCACGGCAGGGGGAGGTTACGTCTTTTTCATCCGGGAAAGTGAGTTCCTTCATCGACCTTCCCAATGACGACTGCGTCCTTCGTACCCCACACATCTACTCTCCCTTATTTGTATATAATAAAATATAGCTTTCGGTCCGGGGAAGTCTCCCCTCTCCGTGCTTCTCAAATTTTTCACCATCGCAATTATATGCGCCCCGAGACGAGTAAAAGGGGAGATCCCGCGGGGACGTCTGGGCGGGTGTTCCTATTAGCGACGCGGAGGGAGCGCCCGCTCAAGAGGGCCCCAAGTAATCATACGAGAGGCTCTTTATTAGCACAATGGGGGGGGAATTCATTTGTTAACGCAAGACTACTGCTGGTAGCTTCGTGGCGCCCTCAGCCATCGACGCGACGGCTACAAACGAACGCCTCGTTCCGAAATGGGAAGACTGCGACTGATAAATCGCGAATAGTCAAATAAAAAAAGATTTGGAAGTTTTGATGGGTTTTTGTGTGTTGTACCTCCCATCGAAAGTGTACAGGCGGTAGTAGTCAACTCGGAACAACTGTTTTAATATCGAAAGAACTGATAGATTCATCGCACATTTCAAAGTGATTTCGAAGCCAATTTCGGGTTAAAAATCATGTTTAACCGATCCAAGTCAGAATATTAAGGAAACTATTATTGCTTCAGTTCTTTACTACTGGCTATGAGGATAACATTAATCAACCCCGGTGCCATATCGGGCACTGAAAGACCACAGCGAGAGCAATCATCAACAAGAAATGGGACGCATAATTATTTCCGTAACAAGGCTTTCAAAATTAATCATATTGTGAAATGGTATTTTTTTAAATATACTCTTCCATTTCATTTTTATTTTTATATTTTTCCCAAATAAATCAACAATGAATGAAATGAAATTGATAATGTAAAAGGCAAAGTGGGCATTTTTTAAAAAAATTAACGTTCTTCGTAATTTAGTTTGCAATATTACAACTATTTGGAAATGAATTTAAAAAAGCATTTATTGAAAAATGAAAGTTGGAGTATTAAGCAGCATTGCTTGTACACAGGACCTCGAAGATCCCGCAGATCGTGGGGTGCACATTAAGGCCTTCATGACAACAGTACTCACAATTAATTGAAACAAATCATCAAAGTTAAAATTATATTATCTCTAAATTTAAGAAAAAATCTGAGGATTTCAACTAATAATAAGCTTATAGACCGCTAAAAACATTGTCCCTTTCAATAATGAAGCGTTATAGTATTGATTAGAAGCCATGATTGAGCAAAGAAAAAATAACGAAATAAAAGGTAATTAAAAACCGTGTTTTAATGAAAATTTGTGGACCAAATAAGTTTTAAGAAGTGTTTCATGGTATGCAGGCCTAAAAGTAAGAAAACTTAAATCCTATATTATAATTAAAACTGAAGACTTATTGAAACTAATGTTATACACGCATAAAGAAGTTGCGGAGAATCGGGTCAATAATACAGTGAGCTATTTTTTGTAAAAACCTTATATTAAATTGTATTTCTTGACACTTGACCTCTAGGGATCTTCCGGAATACCAATTAAACCCATTATTCAGCCAAAGGGCTACGTTTGGAGCAAGGAGAAGAGCTACGAATATGAATCAATGCTTTTTAAAATATATTCTCAACAAAAAATTCAAAGAAATGAATATTTTCGTGCAGTATTGATAGTGAAATGTTGAATTCCTGGAAAGAGTATTGAGATAAACCTTGACCAAAACATAATAATGGCTCAAATCGTCAAAAGTATGTCCCTATATGAATGGTCATGTCAACTCACGCGTTAATATTAAGAAACAGTCCATGGTACCCTTTCCTATGGTGAACCACTTGTAAGCCATTTACCAAGGGTAATTTCAGATGCTCAATCAAACAGTACGCATTACCTTTCATCACTTTTTTGATGAAGTTATTTTTGTCATTGTGTGACTAGGTACGGTGACGCAATTAATTCCAGTACATGGCACAAAAATAAGATTCAAATGCTCTTTCTACGGGAGATAAATTTTACCTCATTAATATTCGAGCAGATTTGTCTTAGGAAATAACATGAATAGGATTTGCAACATAAATTGGTTCTCACCTCACCATTGTTAGTTGACATTAAACGGAATCGAAAGAAAATACTGGAATCAACATTATTTTCGCTAAATTACATGAAGAGTTTCACCTCTCCGGTGAAAAAATACGTCCATAAAATAAAGTATATGGAATTCCTCTTACAAGAAAGTCACTCAAAGAAACTCATTCAAGACACTTATTATTCTCATATTTAATAAATTTATCCAGGTATTGTGTGGTACCTACAACGGGAATTAAATAACCACAGACATAAAACAGGATTTTACTAATAAAACTTTGAAGAACAAGTGGGACAAAATATGATTCCGGTTTGACTGGTTTCTACCATGGAAATATAGACATTCTATTTATATGTATATTACAAAACTTTTATCTGCAAAAACTAACTGCCAGAGTCCTACTTCATATACATAGAAGACTGAAGCATATATAACCTCAGCATTACTTATGAATTGAAGATAACCTAAAATTACTATATTATTTTATTCTGGAAAACTTAAAATGTTACATATGCAACGCCAATTCTCAAGCCGCAGCTCCAATAATGAAGATACCACAGTTGCCCTTTTCAATTATCGTTACACGTCACCTTCCGCCCAAGAGACAAACACTGAAAATATTATTTTTAAATATATATATAAAGGTCCATAAAATGAAAAATAATTTGAATTGGGGGCTAAATTTCAAAAGCAAATATTATAGCTTGACAGATACCGTCTCCAAGTCCAGATTTTCTCTTTGCAGGTGCACAGTAAAGAGACCTCTCTCGATTTCAAATGATGAAGTGCACGTCAACTTTTTTGTGAAAGACCTCCAGCCGCGGGAGTATCTTTTTGGTTTATATGTTTCTCTTGTTTGAACCGCATGTATTATCGCAAGAGCGCCTGCCTTTCCAGCGAATTGCTACGAGGGCTATGTTTGATGCCGACACCCAAATAGCGTTAAGCATGTAAAACGTCAAGACGCAATTTCCAGACTTTCGTTTATTCAACGAAATGTGATTTATGACAAAACATATTCTTTTAAAATCGGGAAAGGTAGAAGAAATAACGCATGAAAAACCTTTGAATCAAGCTTGACTTGCGTCTCACTTGACCTCTGCTCCCGAAGCGGCGTGGGGCCCCGCTCATAATGATATCATATTTGTCTACGGAGGAATCTCGGGCCGTTGCAACAACGATAATAGAGTCCCTTGGGATTAATGGGTGCAAGTTGTTTCTTCTCGACGTAGGAGCTTAATTAAAATTGAAAGAAGGTACCTCGGTGGTGAGTGAAGACTTGAAGTGCGCGCGCAGTAATGGCACAACTGGGAAAACAGGACTCACCTGAAACGAAGAAAGAAAATTGTGTCAATTCTTGAATGCTAACGTCATCTGAGTGTACCTATTTCTCTCCTCCCACACTGAATGCCCAAAAGAAAAAAATACTTAGGTAAAGTCATCATAAAAGTTTTATTTATATTACAGCCAAGATTACTATAGCTAGTTTTCACATGCTTATGGTCGCTTATCACAATATCTATCAGAAATAGCTCATCATAATACGTCGCTAACTTACGAGAACACATCAGCTAATTACTTATATGAGCTAATACGCTGTATTTCACAAATTAAAATCATATGACGGTAAACTTATTCAATAAAAACAACCACTGTTTTATACCTTCCCCCGAAACATCCAATGGGAGAGTAAAATATATAGTTGGGCATGTATATAAAACAAAATATTTATTATTGAACTAAATTTATTGTTTTTCCCATTCGGGTAAATTTAACCTCAAACTTGAGTAAATTTCTGACTTGATAATGGTTTCCTGACTTCAATCTTGTCAGGGAAAGAGTTTATCACTCTCATCTAAGATCATACGTGAAATAAGCGATAAAAATAAAATATGTTCCCTGCACAGCGACTTCACCGAAGCTGAAATATATATGACGGGAGGCACACTAAATAACTGTGACTTCTAAGTTCAGACACGCAAGATGAATGACCGTCTCCTGAGAATGACGGGCTCGACTCAAGTCAGAACTGATAAATCAGAGAAACAGGCTGACCTTCGGGACTACAAAATAAGATCAGATGAGATGAAAATAAACTTTTATTTCGCATATGCTTCACGTCCGCTGTCTTTTTATCTTTGAATCCCCCTCAGTTCAAATCGCATCGACTCGATTGCCGCCCTCCAATCGCCATTCTCCTATCTAGTGAACGATTTTTCTGGCCGACTTCAACGGACCGGTTCACTCACTCGCAGTGTGGTGGCGGCAGCACTTGTCCTACCCACTCGAAGCTTAAGGCCCACGAAGGACTTTCGGGAGGAGACCCACGAAGGTTTGCTGAATTGCATTACTAAAAACGTAGAGTAATCGTTCCCATTAAGAATTTGGCACATATTATTTCTTAGGTTTAATGGAGGGAACATACTAAGCGACAGGTGATATGGGATTATCCCTCGAGGTGCCTCATCCAACCTACCGTTTCAAGCTCCCGCTTATTCCAGGTCGCTATTCTATTCATTTGATTTTCTCTTAATACTAGTTTCAAACTCTGCCCCCAGCGTGCTTTGCTTGCCAGTAAGCGAGCCACCCACCAGCTGTTTGCTTCGTCTACTTTAGGGAGAGCAATCTAAAATGGAACACCGTTTTTCTAGTGTTTTCTTTCAGTTTTCTAAGAGACAGCAACCGTTGATAAAACATACCCATAAATGTAAAAATATTGACAATGATCGATTAAAATTGCTGGACAAAGCTTTAAAAGTTATGGTTGGATTGATTAAGAATTCCATGATGTGTGAATAAATAACAATATGCCATTTGTTGGCTGTTGTTCCTATGCAATAAACATAAAATAAAACTAACGAATTCAAATTATAGCAGAAAATCAAGAATCAAATAATATATGCATGATGGGCAAAGAACAAAGCAAAAATCTAAAATTATTACAATAGAATATACGTTTTACGATTTAAGTCTTATAATAATGTCATTTTAAGGACTCAGAACTATTGATTAGAATGCTAAGAAAAATTACGAAGAATCAAAGTAACATTGTCAGCAACATACTTACGTAGCAGAGAAAATCGAAGGGTTTGTGTTAAAGAAGTTAAATAATGGAGGCTGATAGATATTTTGGAGCGGAATCCCATTTTGGTGATCTTTATTGAAAATGAGTACCTCCACTAATTTAAATGATATAAATTTGATTAAATTCCTGTTTTTCATACAGCTTGCTGACTGAAATTGCAACAAATATGATTCAAAAACAAATTTTAGGCATTGGAAAACTTCTGAAAACTAAGCTTCCCTATCTAACTTGATCAAAAATCTTTCATTTCATTGATTATGCTATTATCTATAGAGAATTATAGAGGTCATGAGAAATTTTATCTTGACGTGGCTCTTTTACAGAAAAAAATTAAGCAGCAAGGCTCTTCAATCCCTTCAGGTGCACCAGTGATGATCACATTAAAGTGGAGATATTGTTGGGATTCTCCCATGGGCAGCTAATTATCTACTGAGTAATTTTATGTTTTTGCGTACTGGGTAAACCATAATTTCGCAAACTGATGAATACATACCACTTTAAAGATGATTGATCGTAATAATATAGCATATACTGTACAATAATGACGATTACTCTACTCGATACATCACTATCCGTCTTTTCAAAACTTTAAAACCACAATCCAAACCTTTCCAACGAATAAAATGTATTTCAACCCACAGTGTTTCCCAGGAAAAACTTCCCCCGAAATATATAATTACCAAGAGGACTTTAAAAAAGGAGGCTGGGATTAATTACGGATTTCAGTAATAACCACATGAGGAATAACTCCAGGCACGTATTTATGATAAAATTAATCAGTTTCATTAACACCAGATATGAGTTATTAACATGACGTGCTGATAATGAAAAATGTACAGAATGAGTTAAGGCTCAAATAGTAGAATTCGTTCCATAGGAAAAAATGTTTAAACCTATTTTGCGCATTAGCGACCACACCCACTTCCTTCCAGCCGACCTTGCTCGCACTGGACGTACCGAAGAGACTCGCCAATCAGAATTGCGTAACCTTTGCTCTTCACGCAACTAGAATAACTTTTCATTATACTCTGCTGTGTCGCTCGCTCCTCAAGGTGCAACGTCGGCGCGACTTCAAGGGGGGACATAAATTTCAGTTTGGTACCTTTCAGACGCCGGTTAAGGCACTTGCACTCGGACATAGCGACTCGTCCTCATCCAGATGGTCGTATTTTTGCGCCTCGTTATGCGATATCGGCGACCTTGTTGGGAAACGAGGAAGTTCTCGTCACAAGATCCCCCGGACCTTAACGACTAATGTCAAGCGCTTAGGCACTCACGAAGGCGAGAGGGCGAGGGACAAGGATTGGGGAGGGGGGCAGAAAGAGTGGGAATGAAAACATCCCCTTTCTTTTCTCCACATCGGACTCCTCCGCATCACCCTCCTCCTCCTCCTCCACATTCTCCTTACCCCCCATCAATTCGGTGACTCCGTGCCGCCTCCTGTCAGGTCGCGCCGCAAAACGAAGGAAAAAATTGTGCACGCCTCTATGAGTGTGCATTCGAGAGAGTGCCATCCGAAGTACACGACTCCGCTTTCAGAGTGCATAATGCGCGTGGTGCCAGTAGTTGGCCAGCGGCACGTCTGTCGTCTCATCACCCGCTGAAATTCAGGCGACCTCTATGCATGAGCGACGGCTCGGGTGATGAAGGGGACGGCGGTGACAATAACTCTCGCGATGATGTTTGACCCTTATTAAACCCTCTTCCTTAGAGTGTGGTTCGCGGATGGGGAGGAGTGAGAGGGCGGAGCGGTGATGCGCCGAGGAAGAAGGGGACAGACGAGGAGCGCAAAGGGCCAAGGATCCGAAATTATTCACTGGCAAATAAAGAAAGTTTTGATTAGGTGGGAGAACATCGAAATCGTACGGAGCACTCAAGAGGACGGAAGTGATGGCCTGCGACAATGGTTGAAATGGCGGCAGCATTTTATAGCGTAACTTTCTCGGTTTCAGGCAAGCTATCTGAAGTAACTTCAGATCAAATAAGTAGAAACATGCATAGAAATCACCTATATTTATTGATACTCGATCAAATGTGCCTTAATGATGCGCCTTTCCGCGATCTTCCTAAGCCAAAAAAGACACTCTTTGAAACATGGCGCATTCACCACTATATTTGAAAGCCAATAACTTCGGAGGCCAGGTCCGTACTACTTAATCCTGTAAAAAGCTTCAAACCCGTGGTAACGAGAAATTCGTTCATAAGCATCTAATTTATTCATATTCTCGCGGAAGGCTATCACAAATCCTAGTACTAATGCCGATGTAAATCGTCTTTTTATGTCTTCCGGATGAAAATTCGGTTGTCGAAGTCGTAGATTCTATTTCTAACACTATTTCGTATGCTAATATTTTGGTCATTCCGTCATCAAACTCTAGAAGTTTATTGATATCTTTTTCTCTCAATTGGAATGTAACACTACTGGAATGACAAATAGCTGTCATCTATTTCACGAATTCACAGATTTTAAGAAATGCTGGGTCAGCATAAAGTTAAATTATTTACTTTTTTCCTCCGCCCATTTCCCACTACCGTTGATTTTTCTAAATATTTATTTTCTAATGAACTCGAGTAGAAATCCTGAAAACTATTTTGAATATAAAGTTTTTTTTACATAATCGTATTTCCTCTGTTACTTAATAAGCTTGTTGAATGTTTTTACTTAACTTTACTTAATGGTGACAAAGAATATCTGCAGGTCTTGTCGAGTGAGCTGTAAATTAGATGAATTTACCAAACGGAACATGCAAGTACATACAACAATACAATACAACATACTTGTACGTACATACATGTACTTATGCGTAAGCCATTCAATGTAATTCCTTTGATATCCTTCAGTTCATTTATTGACTCTTCCAAGTATATGATAAAAAATAAAATAATTGCTTCGTTATCCATGTCCTTTATTTGACCTGAGCCGAATTAATTGTAACTATATGGTGTCTTTTATCGGTTTAATCCAAAACACTGCAATCATTCTCAATTTGCAGTCAAATACGCAGCTGTTGCGCATAAACTAGAGTCGTGAATTCAGAATATAATTTTTCTGTTTAAATTAAAGAAAAATTTACGCAGCTTAAAAATACATTCTTTTTAAATTCAAAAGTTACAGTTAGCCTTACATGCATTAGGATGAATTTTTCTTCGCCGAAAATCCATTGAGTAACGCTTCGCCTGGGGAAAATAAAACTGGTATCACAAATCATGAAATCACTCTATCTGCCCTAAACGTTTCTGCCTGGGGTGATTTTGACTCGGATTCGGTGTATATTCTAACTTACAATATTCCCTCGAATGCTTCCAGATTCTCACATAACGTTTGAAAATTGCCCCTATATCTCTTATTCCATGCCCAAGTCATCTTCACTTTGTACGACCATTAGGAATAATAAAACGATATATAAATTCACAGTTCGACTCGGTGAAGAATTTGCGTAGATGCTTATTCGCGAGATTTTCCTTCAAGGCATTAAGTGCATACATCATAATGGTCTAGGCGTGCGCTGATATATATCCCTCTGGCCCTATATTGACGCCGGCAGCGGGTTTGGAGCCGTATAAAGACTAAACCCGGGAGTATTTACAATGGTTTCTTTTTATCCGCGCTTTCCCCTAGAACGCCCCTGCTCAACTTTATGCCAGATTATGGGAGCAGTGAACCGGTTAAACGGCCGATCACGGCCCTTCGCGGAATTTATACTCGCCATAAAATTCTGATGCCTTCGGCGGGATTCAAACGCGCAAGACAGCGGCGGTGGCAACGCACGGTGTGGTGGGGGTAAGAAGAGACGCTACGAATCCCGTCGCGGAGTGTGTACACGTGTGGAGACAGCGGTTCAATCGGGAGATTGGAGAAGACGTGTAAGGTATATGGGATGGGATCGATCAATGATGGGAGTGCCCGCGGAGGGGGGAGGCGGTCCTCTCGGCTTCGGACCGAAAGAGTGAAGGGGGAGGAAAGGGGAGGGAGTCGAAATATTCGTCGCGGGGGGATCGGTGAGCGGGAAAAATTGCAGAGGATAAGGGAAGGAGGAAGGAAGGGGGAAAAAGAATGAGACTGGGAAGGGGCAGGGGAGAGAGGAGGTTGGAGATGGAGAACCGAAGTTGTGAGGATAGAGATGAGGAAGCCGAAAGGTGGAGGCAGGAGTTGAAGGAAGAAGAAGATAAAAGGAAGTGAGAGAAGGCGCGGAGGAGGAAGAGCGTCGCTATGGCCATCCCGATCCCGGCCCCTGGTAGCCACAAGATCGGTCGCGATGCTTCTTAGATGGCATAAAAATTGAGGACGCGGCAGAAAGCGTGTACGGGCTCGCCCAGATCTTTCAAACGTGTTTTTCCACTGGCTTTCAGGTACACAGATAGGGGCAATAATTCGGAGAAAAGGAAAACGTGGTCCATGGGTAAGACATCGCAACCCGGGAAAATCCTCACAAGGTTAATGGCTAGGGAAACATTAGGCACTAGGCTATAATCTCAGATGCACTTCTTAATCCTACAAGGACATTATCCTTAAGAATGATTTTAATTCAAGTTCATATATTTTGTTTCGCAGTACTAGCGCTTCATTGAAGGTTTAATCGTTCACTTTGCAAAATATACACAATAATTAATCTTTGAAACACCCCAGGAAAAACCTAATAAGCACAAAAGGAAATGTCTGTGGGGATCATAAGAGCATGAATTTTCTTGATGTCATTCTATATAGGGACTGGCCCCTCTGATGGCCGCACGTATTTTGAAGGAAACATTCTATAATTTCATCCTGAAGACTGAGCATAAGCTTTATTATCTCTCGGTACTTTCATGTAAAACATTTCAATGCCATTCAAAATTCTTTCTTTTCTCAATAAACAGTGTTTTCATAATACCAACAGGATAGAATGCGAAGGTGAAACAAGGAAAAGGAGGAAGTACCGAATGAGACAGGTAAAACCACCTTTGAATTATCATGGATACTCGACATTGAAAAATTTAATCCTCCACTGTCTCCATTTCTAATTACCCTAAATGCTAATTTTTTTCGGTCAACAAAAACAAAGCTATACGCACACCGTCTTTATACCATTGTGCGAATAATACGGACTGGAATATTCGTACGGATGCTTCGGTGGGCACAAGATTCATGATGGAGTCACTTAGACCCATCATCTCGCCTTCACGTGGTTAATAAAATCACAATCATTACGACGCGATTCAAATGGATAACCTTCGGGATAGTCGGCGGGGACGGCACGGGATTTGGTGAACTAACCCGACCGGCTCTTTGACCAGCCGGGAAATGAACATGATATTAATGCCTTTGATATGAAACTGCTTCGAGACGGCGACATGAAGACAGCGTGAGCGAGACAAATGACAAAAGCCAATTTGAGAGATGGGGACTGCCAGCAGGAGGGCATGGAGGGGAAAGAAGTGAGCCGTAGAAAGAATTAAAAAATAAGGAGGAAAGCGAGTGCTGATTCTGAGTTGAGCGGGCGAAAGTGGCGGTAGGTTGGTGGCTCTTGGGATTGAAGAGGACCGAAGGGAAGGGCCGAGGGGAGTGGTGAGGCCGACGGATTGCTCAGAGGATGTGAGGAAGAAACTGAGAAAAGGAACGAGGTGAAATGAGAGTTGGCTAATTTAGCGATGGCCCAGGCTATTTGTCAAGGAACTCCGCATCTGGCTTGGTGGATGAACGCCATGAACAGCAGTTGGGTGGTCGCACACTAAATGATATTGGTATCAATGATTTTTCCTCGGGTCAGAAGGATAAAGCGGCAAACATTATGAATAGAGAATACCACTATACGAAATAGAGAATAATTCCTCTTTCCTTTGCTTAAAAATCTCAAGATTTAAATTACCAAAATTTAACTACAAAAACATCATTCACCTTGACTGGAACTCGAACCCAGGTCCCATAGATTTCAAACTGAGTACTTTATCAAATTAAGCTACCAAGGAGTCCTTTTACAACGTGAAATTTTTCCACTTCGATATCAACAGGTAATGACTCCGTTAAAGTAACTGTGGCGGCATCTCTCGCAGTTATTTAAATTAAAATTGCCAAACAAAAACAATACAGAAGCTAAACCAGAAATTAACCTAAAAGGAAAACTCTTTCGGCCATGATTCAAGTTTCGATTTGAAACTCAACGAAATCTGTAGGATAACCGTAAAGATCTCAGGTAAATAAAGCGAAAATATTTTAAGAATCGAATCTTGCAAGGCCGCATTCCAACGAAATCGCAACGCGATCCAGTGCCACACAATTCCCATAGGCAGTGTTACCAAAAGAGTGGCTTCGAGACAAACACGGAGAGTCATTGAATAGGCGAGCTTGAAGCCGGGGAAAAAAGACCCAAAACAAATTAAGGACCAACCCCCTGAATGATCCGTAAACAAAGAGATCGTTTTTGCGATGGGTCGAAATTCATTTTGGAAACGGAATTGTGAGCGAGAAAGGAGGTGGAGGGAGGAAAGAGGTAAGGAGGGAGAGAGAGATAGAGAGAGAGAAGTGAATAAAGGGTTGAGAAGAGGCAAGGAAAGGGAGAGGAGAGTGGGAGGAGAGAGGAACAGAGAGGATGAGGAGGTGCGGATGGAGGCGCGGAGCAGTAAGAAAGGAGAGAAGAGGAGGGGTCCCCGTTCCTCACCGACGAGCGAGAAATAAAGAAAGGGAGAGCATAATATTAATCAGCGCATTCCATGGCCCCATCTTTTCCCCTTCCTCCTCCCTGCCCATCCCTCCGAGCTCCATCCCCTCTACACACTAAATTACACGCGGGTACTTTCCTCGAGGGGATGGAAAGAGAGTCGACGCGGGTCTCGGAGCGCCAAAGGAGAGAGAGAGAAGCAGGGGCGGCGGTCGGGGAGGGGAGGGACGGTAAAAGGAATGGAAAGGGAGAGAGGAAGAGGCCGACGAAGCTCGGGAGGGAGGATTAAGAAAGACGGAGAGAGAGGGAAAGAGAGGAGGGGAGGAATTAAGCGTGGAAAGCAAAGAAGGGGTGCGCAAGGGGGGGAAAGACGCAGGGTGTGGAGTGGTGCCGGGATGGGTGCGGGAGGGAGTGGGTGGCTGGTTGTCTGGGAGGAGGGTCCGCCACTGGGGGAACAGGTTCTCCTCCCCTCACCGTCGGATGGTGACCTTCTCCTGGATTAATCGGCGCTCATTCTTTTCCAATGGGTAACCCAAGCCATGGCATCAATTCCGAGGCTCGGAGATTATAGCGGAGGAGAAGAGAAGGAAAGGGGAGGTTCACGATCTTCGGGTGGAGGGCGGGGCATTTGGGCCCCTTCCATCGACCACTCGTCCTCACCCCCCCCTTCAATCCCCGTCCCCGTCCTCCACCTCTTCCCCATTCCCCCCTCTCGCGAAATTATCCCTCTTCCATCCTCCAACCACGTAGGTCGGTTCACCCTACCCCAATGCCTGGTTCAAAACGTGAACCCTGGGAGCACTCGACCCCAATCTTCCTGCCATAGTCGTCTCCTTAACGCGGCGCACGAACCACACTTCGCCCCGCGGAATGCTCACACGACAGCTCAAATTCGGAGGAGAGAAATGCCCAAATAAATGTTTGCTATTCTAAACCGATGCGTCCACATAAAGATTTTTCCTTAACCTATGACGTAGAAAATAATATCGTATGGTAAATAGGGAGAGACGAGTGTGTTTGCTGTTACCTCTTGACGTTGCTCTATTTGAGTAATATTCATCCAGTAGTTAGGCTCTATTTTAATTTGTGAGTTAGTGTTTTCTTAAGTGCTTGTGAGTGTGCCAGCTCTGTGTTTGTTCCTGGCGCGGAGTTTATTCCCGTAAACAGTCACGGATAGTATGTATGCGTTCATAAACCCAGGCATCCTTTTGGGTTGAGTGTGTGCGTCAGTAGTTGATCTCTGATGAGGAGGTAACATTCCCGCAAAATACTACAGAATGGTATTCTGGTTGAGACGTTGTGGTTGGTCACTGCCTTGGAATTTGTTTTCCCACAAACCATCACAACAAATTTATTTTTTTGGAACGAGCGGTATTAATTTATTACGGCTATAGGAGTTTTCCTTTAATTTGTTATTTTACGAGGCCTTAGGGCTCAAGTTTCGTAGACTTCATGAAATAGCAAGATGCACGTGTTTATTTTTACCTCACACACATTTAACTAAATGTAAACTAACAGACGAAGTTGGTCAAATAAGAATGCCGTAAAACAGCTGATATTTGTAAAAAATGTATTTAACACCAGAGTCCCTGAATTCTTTTTAGCTGAAAACATTTATAGTCATCAAAATTAACTACAAAAGCGTTTTTATGTAAACTGTAGGCAATGCAAAATGTCGCACCATTGCAACATATTTTGCAGTTTACGCAATTGATTTCCTGCTACCGTGTATTATTCAAAGGTAGACATCTTGTCTTAAAATAACATTTAAGCAAAGCTTGAAGATATAAAACCAAATCCCAAATACCGATGCCCGATCCCAAATCACATGTAGTCACATGAACATGATCATCTTTCTATGACAGACTGACTTAAGATAAGAAATACTCAAATATTGTAAAAAAGATTTTTTTTTTAATTTTCATTTTTCAAGTCAATCGGCGTTAATCTTTAATCCAGTTCACACAAGCCTCAATTCATTTTCATGCAATCAATGCAATTTCAGAGCAATCGAATAATTTGAATGACGGGTTTTCGCACCGATTTTAGAGCTCATCAGAAAATGTTTTTTGATAACCAATTTGAAAATGTTGAACCTATAAACCTCTTCAACTCCATGGTGTCTCCTGAAGTCAATTTTTTTTCTTCATAAAGTTTAAATCGAAATTATTTCATTATATTAAGATTGGCATGTGTATAGAAGGTAGAGGAAAATCTTTCCATCAGTAGATTATTCTAATCACCCTTTGGTATGCAACACATTTCAAAAGTGCTATTATTATGATTACGCCGGGGAAAGAACAAACAAAAATTCATAATTTCGGCACATAATTACACCCGCAAACTACCTCTAAATATTGACCTTCTTCCCCTCATTCTAGTACCACTGCCTTCCCTTTTAAGGAAAAAAATGGATGCTCATTCATAAACATCTTACTGCACTTCACCAAAAAGAAAGAAGGCCAAGAGTTCCACAAGAGAAGTTTAAAGGAAAACTTAATTTTTAGATATTGCCGACACGTCCGATCAGCTCGGTAGGAGCGACTTTAACCATGGAGGACGAAACGCTCGAGTGGTTGGAGAAGAATCCGCTACACATCCCCCCGGGGTGTCGGGCAAGGCGGGGACGCCCGGGGGTGGCGGCGGTGTAATACGCATCTCCGCGGCCCGTCCCAAGCCCAGCTAAAAAGTAACTTTACATCACCCGCACGTCGCCTCACTTACACCCCTCATATCTCTCTCCGCCAAAACTACCAATTATAGGAAGCTCATCATTCACCCTTCGGCCCGAGCTCGCAAAGCTCGTGCGCAAATTTTCCGGATAATTTTGATTTTGAAAACTGTGCAGTGCGCACGGAGGGACGACGTGGTAAATCTCAAATTTGCAATCTCATTCGTGTTACTATTTCCATTCCAGAGGACGCCATTATAAATCTCTTAGTTCATACTAAAGTGAGCCAAGAATGTTGTTGTTGGTGGAATTATGTAGACCAAGAGGACGCATCGTTACATAGTTACTTTTTCCAAGCTAACAGAATTATATGTCGTATATATATATATATATATATATATATATATAATACGTAATATTCGTATATAATTCTTACATCTGATTATATAAAATTTCAACTATACACTTATTTGCAAATATTCTATTTCTGACGAGAAGCCAATCAGGTATAAATAAATTGAAAACCATTTTTTCAACTTCCATCCTCTTTATCTTTCCTCACTAAATGTAAGGGATTTACTGTTTCTACATTGAAATATCACGAAAATGTTACCAGCGTAAAACAAATTAACTTATTTAATTGAGAAACATAAGTTCCTACATGTTTTTTTCATACTAATGCAACTAATTGCATTTGCAATATTTGATCGCCTATAGTGGTAGCGTCCCATAAATCATCTGTGGGTCGTGGCTTCCATTTTAATATAGATTGGTTTTCCCTTCATCCAGGGCACGGATTCTTTTGACCGTCTTTGTCGATTGACCGATCGGATTGATTATATTGTGATATTATATGTATATAGCACGTGTTTAAATTATTTAATATAAATACATAAACTGATACAAAAAATGGATTTCATATAAATTATTATTGATTGTGTCTTTTTAAAATCAGAATTCCTTTAACTAATTAAGAAGTTCATATTGATATTCAACCTGCCTACTTCCTAAAGATATCTAACTCTAATAAATTTGGTAAAACAAATCCTGAAAAAGGACGAATTTTAAGATCTCTCGGATAGCCGACTGACCAAAAGGCAAGAAAGAATGATGATTAGTCTAAGAGGAAATAGAGTACAAAAATCCAACAACACGTTATGTTTCGCATCAGCCCACCCACAACCAACTAATGTAGATCTCCAATCCCTACGTCAGCTATAACAATCACAGATTTCAAGGGATCTTTTTTAAGATAATGTTGAACATCTGCTTTTTATTTGATTAATTCTATTCAAATGAAAATTTCCGATGCTCAACCAACCTGAATGAAGACACTCTTAGATTAACAGTCTCACATCATCTCCAGAGCCCGCGAATTGCCCTTTTCATGAATTAATTGCAATCGCCCCTATTATTTCAAAGTATGTAACTGTTGACGTATAAGGACGCTCTTTTTATACTTGGACAAGCGGAAACAGGACCGCTATCGGCAGTGGGAGATATATGATAAGCGTTTCATGAAGGAAGGGCATGGGATCAAGTACATGAAAGAAATGCAGGACAAAAAAGGGACGTAGATTGAAATGATGAGATTTTGTTCCTAGGTGGGCTCTACAACAAGTATGAAAAAAACACACTCAATAAAGAAAATAAAGTGCGAAAACGGCTCGGAGAGGGAGAGAGAGAGAGAGACATTGGGTGCTCCATTCGTGCCTCGTCGTGCTCATTCGCCGAGTCAAAGGAACTGCCCGATGGACGACCCCCAATCAGGAAGCACAATATCTGTTATTTAAGGGCGTGGAAATACAGGGCCGTGAAGTCATTTGAAACTGCCCGCGGCTCACAGAGCGTCCGTCCCTCTGGAATTCCAGCGGGAGAGGTAGCGCCTCAACCCACTTCATCCATCCTCACCGCCCCTCCTTTGATCTTAATTGTTTTCTCGGGGTGCTCTTTTTTATACCCAATGATCCGTGTGTGTGCGTGTGGTCCATTAGAAATTTATTCGAAAGTTTTCCGCGCGGCGAACCGTTCTTTTCCTCCGCTTTTATTCCCACAGCCTTAAAAATGCTACTCGTGTCGACTCCTAAACGTTTCTGAAAGGGTATAGGTTACCTGCCTGTCGGTGCTCTGCAAACATGGGAGAGGGAGACCTGTTTCCGCATTCCTCCTTGAGCACGGTTTCCGCCGCACCATAAATCTAGTTCCTGTTCATGTAATAGCGTGGTTACTAAGGTTGTAGTTACAGATGCTGGAAATAGTTTCTCACTAGACTGGATTTTCCCACTCTGGTGCGAAGGGGTCGCGAAAATAAATTTTGGCGCCGCACTGTGATCACGAAAGAGTGGGTTTTACGAGGAGGACTCATGAGCATCTTGCTGCGGTTGCTCTTTTTAAGTTAAGCATCTAAATAGACGTAGAAATATTAAAACATTTCGGAATTATTTTATTTTTATAAAGCGATGCCAAAATTTAAATTCATCAGGAAGATTGAATAAAATCAAAATTAAAATGAGAGACCTTTCAACACATCGAAAGAAACTTTTTTAAAGCAAAAAAATTGTTATATTTCGTACATTAGTCCTGCATACTATATGCATGGGTGCTATCTCGCGTGTTATACAAAAACTATAATTTGAATTTTATCGTATGAAGAATATTAAATATTTTTACTCTAATTTTTGCATGCCAATTTATATTTTACTAATTCATTCAAGAATTTATTGACACTGTGGCAGAATTTACACGAGGGGTCATCATATTTTTATTCAATGCAATCGTAACATGGAACAACCAGTCATATGAGGATCAACCAATTCGAAAATAAATATGAATGTCCAGTAAAAAAGATGCATGACCTCAAGCATACAGCTAATGTGAAATAAAATAAAGTTCAATGTTAAATGGAATAATAAAAATAATGTATGAATGAAAATTACAGTATTCACAACCGACTATGTCTTCTAAATATTCCCTTCGCGAAATATTGCCATTCCAAAAATTGTAAATTGCAGACATTAATATATTTTCTTTAATTCCGCCTCTGCAGCACCCTGCGCATTTTATTAAGGCAATGAAACATCAGATATGCGGAAAAGTAATTTTAAGGCCATAAATTAAAACTACTGGACCTAGCTCTTATCCTTCGCCCAAGGGATTTGCGTTATATTTTAAATTTAGTGATCCCGAGCAGTGCGAAATAACAACGATTTCGCGTCGATTTTCGCGAGCGGCTGAAATTATACGTATCGCTATGGATAGGGCAGAGGGGGGCCGCCAATCTTCCAACATGAGATACCGGCATTTAATGGCAGGACCTAACCCCCAGCTTCCAAACCCTCACGTTCTCATACCATTGCGTTCACTTGCCCCGTGTTCACGCACACGGTCAACCAGTGTAACCTCACGACCTCTCCCGTGGTCCAACTAAGACTTTTTAATATTCCAATGTCCATTCCGCATTACACTGCCATGTGAATTCGTACTTCAGTGTAAATGAAATATTGCACATACCAAAATGGCAATCGAGACAATTCATGTCTTGAAAAATATTTGGGAGAGATGAAAGTTATAGATCGGGTTCTTAAAAGAATGCATTCTACCAGAAAAATTACCATGGAATTATATGGGCTCCACTTTTTATCAAAGCATCACACCATTCAAACCAGGAAATAAAAGAATTAGATTCCGGAATTGATAGATAAGTAACCCCACAACAGAGTTCTAAAACACCGAAACTGAAATCATTATTATAAGCATATTATCTTCGCCTGAATTTAGATGATATAAGGTGGTGTCCTTAGGTAACCTTTAGATTTTTTGCGATCCATCCCATTGGTTGGTCGCGGGGTAGGTATAATGTATTTACCGAACTAATAGAGCATAATTGGACCAAAAACTAACAAACATGCGCCTGGAAGTAAGGAAACTTAAGGAATGCGGAGCGAACCTTTCCACGGTAATGTGGCATGGACATCGAAGGTACTAGAAGATAAATTCTGGGTGCCATGAATGTGCATTGTTGGAAAATAATGACGAAGACTATATGGGCGAAGAAAATTTCCAATGAATTAGTCTTTAAAAGACTAAGTGGAGAATATTTTGCTAAAAAATGCGGCCGAGAAAAAGAAACAACAAAGCCTTACTCTGAAGCGAAAAAAACAACTGATGATAGTTATAGCAATAATAACTGATGGGAAAATCTATTGTCCATGAACACAGTAATTTCAAGAAACAAGTGATTGCATTCCTTAAGGAAAGTAACTAAGCGTGAAGAAATGAAGATGCTAGGCGGGCAAGGGAGGGGAATAGCTGGATCAAACCAGCTGCGGTTGTTAACTGCTCATTACCGCAAAAATCGTAAATCGAAATCCAAACGCTAAATAGGACACAAACCAGAAATACGATTACGATGTTTTCATGAAACAAATTTCGCTTTGATAGCAGGAGAATCCAGCGAACCCCGCGCATGACACCCACATATTCGGGATATAAAGGCGCGATCCTTTACCACGAAGTTCTAGTACTCAGAAAATCACGTGTCATGGATTTTGGAAGGGGTTCTCCAAAGGCATCTTAAGGTATTTGAACCCGGAACCTTCTGGTCTATATTTGAACATTGCCCAATAGCCGTCACGGGATGAGATATGAACGGTTACGACGAACATTTTTATCGTGATGACGATAGCTGCGTCGACGATGTTGATGCACAATTAACGTCCGAGAGCCATCCACGCTTAAAACACGCGCGCGAAACCCCCTTCACCGCCCGCCGCTACTAGCCTACGAGATCATCACAGCCTCCCTTCCATTTTTCGTTCGTTTCCGTCCTCGACCTCTCCATCTTCCGGGGCCACGTGTCGGTGTCGGCACGGGGCAAGGGCGCGCCTCGCTCAATGTTAACCCTTAAAGCACTCACGGTCACGGGACACGGAATCCAAGTTAGGTTGAGAGCAACGGCGCAGTTTTCTTTTTTATTCTTTCCCGATTTTTTTTCAAATCCGAGAATTCTAGAGAGACTCATATTCGCCGAGGAGCGAGCGCCCTCACGATCTCCCCCTCTCCTTCCCCTTCGAATACAACCTTCCTCTAATTCATCGACCCATGAGGTCGAAGAATCGAAGGGAGGGCGGGGGACGGATTGTGACTTAGAGCGATGGCCCAAGCCCGTGGGTCATGATCCGCGGCTGTCGGATGGCTGGCATATTTATGAAAGGTCGACGGTCAGTTCAGGATTTTCAGGTGCGTAAAGAGAAGTCTCTTTCGGAAAGTAGAAAAAGTGTTCAAGAAGAAATGGGCTCGGAAATACGCTCTAAGGGCTAGGAAAAATAAACTGGGTCCCTTGAAAACCAATTAACTCGTCATGAACGAAACATACATACTCAATCGGGCATTACACCGACCGTATTTCGTTGCGATTAATGAATCGTCCAGCTTGTAGCAACCCCTGAAAATTTTCTATAAAAATAAAATGGATGATCCCATGATATACGGATGGAATATATTTTGGATTAGGTATGCACACTGAAAATATGTATAAAACACGCAAAACCTTAGGAGATGGAAATTTGGAATCTAGAAATAAAATTGCGTTGCTCCTTAAAACAAGGGTATGTAGCAATTATCTGTAATAAATTTCACACCACCACGATCCCGAACACCTAAAATCCCTCGAAAGCAACTGGGGATTCCTGAAAAACCCTAACTACGACCGTTTTTGTCTCGAGGGCACACAAACTAGCGACCCGTTTTCCTTCGTACGGCCCGCGACTTTTCCTTCCCATAAATATCGCACAGACGCAGCATTTTTCTCCCTCCTCGCGAAGCAGCTGCCACGGCTTTAAGAGAAAGAAACGAACTGTATCGCCCGGAGGGAATCTTTATCGCCTTCCGAAGAACAACAACACAAGCCGGCACGCATTCACGACCGTGAGGATGCGTCTAGCTAGCGTTTCCTTCTTCCCCCCCGGCTCCACACACTGCCCACAACAGCTCACAGCGAGGCTCGGGGCGGGGGAGAGGAGGGATGTACGCATGATAATTTATCGCGCCCCGTATGCAGCGTTTCGCAGCTCGCGGCGGAGTCCAGATGAGCCCCTTCGGAGTGGCGTCCGGTGGTGAGAGGGGTGGAACCGAGGGGCTCCCCGCGAAAAGGAAGAGGAGCGGAGAGGAGCGGGTGGAAGTTAGGTAGGTGCGGAGTGAGAGCTTTCGCGTCCGGGACACGGACGGTGTCCGTGTGTAGGAGTCGGTGAGGGTGGTGAACGGTGGAGGGTGGTGAGGACGGTGTAGCCGCGGGGCAATGGGACCCGCGAGGGTGGTTTCCATGAAGAGGTGCCAACTAGGGCGTTCCACTTCCAACGTGCCACGCGTGGTCGTCCCGCGTGGCCGGCATAAGCGAGAGGACTCCCCAAACTCTTCCTCCCCCGCTGCGGACCTATCGCTGCGCCCTTTGTGGCCGTCCCATTTGTCATTCGCGACGGTCTCACCGCATGGGCGACTTGCGAGCGGTGAGACCTCGACTTCGATATTCCCGGGCTAGGGATTGAAAAATAAAAGAGCATTCTCCGCCACGGAATGGCAGAGCACAACAGGGTATTAATGAGACTATGTGGGAAGAATTGAAATGCGGCTTGTTGGACTAAAGAAGGGTAAAATTGAAATAAGAACGTGGGAGAATATCCGATTGATATCTAACTATCATGCGCAACTTAGAGAAGGAACTACGGAAGTATTATTCATCCGTCTTCAATAGTCAACATACATGCATACGAAATATTTCATTGAATTCTGATAGAACTTCAATGAGGTTTTTTTTTCTGCTGGCTAAATTTTTGGAAAATTCTTTTTCATAAAATCCTCGATCAACAGTTAACCTTACTTTCTAAGTGCTATTATTCTTTAGATCACAAAACTTCCACCGAACTATGTGGAAAAATTATTAATAGGGATAAATGCATTTATTAAAAAATAATATCTTCAAATAATGTGCACAAAATGTGTAAAATTTCAAATAATGGCAAATAACGCCATGAGTCTACTTTCTTGAAATCACTATTTTTTAAATATGGTGATTCTTATGCATCGATTCTTATAATAATCCATCATAAATATATCATTAAATCTGCCCGTATAATAACAGTTTGATTGAGGCTTCAAAATCAAAAATTAAATAGAACGATAATTTGAAAGTGGGCCACGTAAGAAGAACACTTAAAATTATTTAGAGGTTACTTCAATTTAATGCAGTACAAATGAGCATAGAATTCGCTAAGGTATGCCTCTCTTTGAATTTGTCCTTGATTTATGTGCTTAAATATAATTCAATGATGATTTAGAAGAGGAATGTTTGGCGAAGACGTCATGATGAAAAAGGATAATTTCCTTGATTAACTTTCACGAAAAGTGTGACTCCACTCTCCAGATAATGAAACAGTGCGCAACCCCAAAGATTTCAAATAGATACTATCGCGCTATGAAACAAATGCCCTTACGAATGAAAGTAATTATATTTCACAGGCAATTATTTTTCATCTGAATAATGAGCTCTTACGGAAGACGGCAGTTTTTTCATACTGAAGAAAGAGATCTTCATTACATTCTCTGCGTCCCTCCAAAACCCTGAATGCATTAAACATTTTGAACGTCATCAGCTCGTTGATTTACAACCAGTAAATGTTGCCCTTACGCATTTCCGAGTGGTTGAAACACCACGCAGTTTTGCAATATCTCAGCTACAAATTAATGATCTGACGCACTCCTTGAGTTAGGAAAATAATTACAACTTTGAGCAAAATTGAAATAAAACACTTTCAAAACATGAAGAGTGCGTGTAAGCAATAAATATTACGTGGATAGGAAGGAGTTTTAACGTACATAGAATCGGCCGCCAATCCAATGGTTCAACCTCTTTCCGAATCAACTCTATCCCATCTACGCGAATACATGCTTTCCAATAATTATACATCTTAAAAATGTTCTGAGTCTTGGAGTGCAGCTTCAAGAGCAGCATGCGATTAGAGAATCAGAAGGCAAGGGGTAGGTCGGTTTGCAGGTGTTATACCCACAGGGCGAGGTTCAGCCTCCGTTCTCATCCGCCTCTCGCTAAACCAAGAGTATGCAATCACGGCGGAAAAAAGAGGTGGAATGTCCAAAAGGTTACGAATTTGTTTTCTGTAACTCTTGAATACAGAAGGTTTTTCCCAATTTTTCTATTTTGATATCATAATGCCTAAAAACACATCCAGCCATTTCCTAAAAAGCCAGGAGGTTGTAGAACAATTGAATATGCACGTAGGAACAATGACAAAATTACCCTGTAAATTCCAAATTCCAAGTTACCATCGACGGATTTATCAACAGAACGTCGATTATTTAATTCACTCTGAAAATACGGTATTTTAACAAAAAAGTAGGGAAGTAGTTGGTTATCGAAAAATCTCTCAAGGATATGCAATCTTGAACATGAACATGTTATCTTTTCTCATGGATTCCTCCTCGTTGGATCGATGGATTTGTGGATCGCGGAACTTAAAAAAATTACCAAACCACGATTATTGACATCGATGTATTTCTTCAGTCACACGCCTCAATAACAACTCTTGATATAATCTTTGCTTTAGTTTTAAAACCATTTCTGATTCCTTCGTAGAATACCCGACCACTTCTTTATTAGTTTTACAACTCTCCTAACAAATATGCGCAGCCAATTACTTCCAATCTACCATTTATAGCGCTCGAAATGTAATTGAACGGTAATAGATCAATTTCGGGATGGTTTATTTTACTTTGTCAAATCTATTTTTCCTTTTACAAAATAAATTTTATAATATAAAAGATTCCCAAAAACATAGCCTCACTAAATTAAACGTTTCGATCATTCGTTATACCTGCCTTTTGGTGCAGTTGTGTCTAGCACAGGTGAAGGAATAAATGTGTAACCATTTGCGCAATTTATCAAATACAACAAGGACGGAATGAGGCAGGATTTTTTTGTGCGTACAAAATACAATTCAGCCCACATCCTGAAACCTCACTTCTAACGTGTTTTCAAATAGTCCGCCTCAAGTGACTTTCACTCCCTATCTCTGGCAACAAAATTTTGACCCTGGCCGTCCAATACCTTTTTCTTCTCCGACGGTCGTGACTGCATTAGAGCGTGCGGAGGACTTTCATCCGGATATATATCTGACTCCACATCCTCCGGGAGGCTTCAAGCAGTTGCTGATTGCTTCTCCCAGCCATTGGAGGATAAAGCATTCCATGGTGAAAGTTAACAAAAAAACAGGAGGGTCCAAAGCTCGGCAAAAAAAGACGTTTTCAACCCTTGGCTAGGTTCCCGTGAGGAGGAACGAAACGTGCATTAGAAAAATGCCACGGCTTTACTGTGGGCCCGGTTTGTAACCGTAGCTAATAAGTGCAATATCACGTCCTATCTGGAGTTATGAAAAGTAAGGCTCGCGCAATGCTTCAATGGAGAGAGAGAGAGCGAGGAAGAAAGAGATACGGGGCTAGGTAAGGGGCGGGCAATAACAATCTGCCAGTCGCCCGTTTAATTGACGACGCACGCTACACCCCGAGTTTAACCCTTAACGAACTGTTATTATTCATGCACGGAGGGCCCTCGTAATTGCGCCAGGATGATGGAAAGGTGAGGGCGTACGAAGGGACTGGCTGTGTGTGTGTGTATGTAAGGAGATATGGAGGCGGTGGTGGGGGAACAGGGTCGGAGGAGGAGATAAGAAGAGGAGCAGTGGAATAAGAAAGCTCGAGATGGACGCCGGAGAGAGTAGCGGAAAGGATGAGGGAAGCAGGAGAGGGGTGAACCGCTCAAACCCGCCATTCCCTCCATGCCCATGCCCCTCTCTCTCGCTCTTCACCAACGACTCCACCTCGAGATCAAGAATTGCATTAATAATAAACCACGACACGGGGAAAGGCCGCAGGGTTGGATGGATGGATGGGGTCGAGGCTTCGATCCGACATTCGGCCGGATAAGGCGACCGTGCATGAGTTAGGGCTTTTAATTTCCCCCCTCTCTCCCACCGCTCTCACTCCCCTCCCTTCGGGATTCGAATTCCTCTCCCCTGCCCTGTTCTTTCGCGATCGGAGGGGGTGGGGGAGGGAGTGGAAGAGGGGGTTCTAGTGTAATTTCAGCGTATTATCGGTCGAGTCGAGAGAGAGAAAGGGGTGGATGTGGGGCGGGGTAGGGGCAGGAGTGGAATGACGGCTCTGTGGGGCCGACATAGAAGGGAGGAGCAAAGAGGTGAGGGCAAGGGGTGGCAAGGGTAGAGAGGGGAGAGTGATATCCCTAGGTTGGAAGACCGAATGAAAAATACCTCCCGGGTTTATCCATGCCCATGCATTCCACATTCGACAAAAGGCACAACGGCACAAACCAACCTTCCGGGTGCGGAGATCGCAGATTACTCGAAGGATCGCCTCTTCCCCCCACGGCGTCGGCTGGGGCCACCGCCGAGAAAGGGTTAGGAGAACGGAAGAGGAGGAGTAGAAGCGCGGGAGGGCGGGGGTGGGAGTGGCACTCTTGGAAGCGCGGGGGTGGGACGTATCTCAGATGATGATGATGGCGGTGATGATGCTGGGTGGGAACGCCGCTCGCGACGGGTGGAAGTGGAGCAGGGACCTCCTCACGGCCGCCCGTCGCCCCCGTGGTTGCGATGCGATGGCCGCTCTGAGGGGGAACAGCGGCGGCCGCCGTGCTCGCGGGGCGGGGGCTGGGATTTCATGCGCTTCCGAGGAAGATTGACGGGATATCCAGAAAGGGAGCGAGGAAGGCCTGCATTTTTAAATTCCCCTGAATAAATCTTTACAGAATGCGGAGCGGGAGAGAATCGAAAGCGAAATCTGTGATCGGGAGGCGAGACTCCCACTTCACCCTCGACCAGTGAGACAAGCGGAGGTGACAGGCTCGCTGGATACTAATCCTGAGGTCGTGGAATCGAATCCCGCCTCGGGCAAGGATGTTACGTCGCGCGTCAATTGATTTTCTCGGATTTGATAACGGTGTAAAATTAACTAAGCCATCGGGGTAATTGCACGAAAAGGGGCATTGCCATTAATCCACTTCCTACAATATCAAGAAGTTGCCTACCCAGGCAGTCTATCGGGTGAAAAGATAAATAGGTGGCCCAGAGGCCGAGAGTTGGGACACCAGTTTCCGTATGAGTGCTGATTCTATTGTGATTTCAGGACACCAAAATTCGAAGTTACTATCATTATGGTGTGACTTAGTGTTTCCATGGTTAATTATCAAAAGTTGTTTCAGAAATAAGCACTGATTTCGTTTCCAAATAATTTGCAATTCTTCTGATAATATTTGACGAAGGGAAACGCACACTATAAGCCAAAGGCTGGACATGCTACTTCTATGGAACTGGTGATGGATTTTTTTCCCTTGAGGACTTCTGGAACCAAGCGTGAGAACACATAAGAGGTTTTATAAATTATCCCCGCCCAATTCTTACTGTCTCTCCTTCAATGATGACAAATGCCCCCTCCCAAAGGAGGTGAAGCCTTTAAAACGAAACAAATTGCTAAATTGTAGAATGACATGCCAAAATATTACACTATCAGTCTCGCGCTTTATCAAGTTAGGATAAGGCGTGAAGTTATCACTGGTTACAAAATTTAGTTAGACTGCAATCCATTATTTCATTACAGTTTCCTTGCATATTTACGTTTATGTATAGGCATTTAAAATTGGAAGGTATCTAAATACCTAGTGAGGCTATCATATAAATATTATGTGTAACCATGA
Organism: Hetaerina americana; assembly: GCF_022747635.1. Taxonomy (NCBI): domain Eukaryota; kingdom Metazoa; phylum Arthropoda; class Insecta; order Odonata; family Calopterygidae; genus Hetaerina; species Hetaerina americana. Next base: position 901,961 of record NW_027287128.1, read on the forward strand.
GAAGCAAAAACTATAAACTAATAATTTTATGAATAAATGAGCTTCCTAACTTTTTAAATAATGATAAGAGTCTTCAACCAAATTATTCCTACCCGCGACCTGTGGAAACGCATTCCGTTAAAAATGTGCAAATATCGACCAAGAAGAGCAAATATTCTTTTAAGAGATTGTTAAGTGATTAAATGTTTACTCAGTCAGCACCTCGAGATTTATCAAACGCGATCGCCCATTTTATGTACACACAAAGTAAAGCTCTAATAAATAAAAAGAACAGCTGGCCATATTTCATAATTTTGCGATTCCCGGGGCAATAAAAGTGTTTTGCGATAAATGGCTCCGATACAAGGAGGGTATTTACGTTCATGAGATTGTAAAGGACGAGGTAATGGTTACCTTTCCTCAACCACCAACCCTCCCTCCCCCTCGTCCACCAGACGGAACCCCATAATCCCTTCGGACTGTCCATCTCCCAGGCAACGATGAACGGGAGCGATAGGAGTTGAACCAGCGATGCAGGAAAAATCTCTGGATGCCTCTCTTCTCTTACCTCGTTACGTGGAAGGGAGAAGTGGGAATGAAGCTAGGAGGGGAGAGTGGGACGTCTAAGGGTGTAAACCTTGCAAAGAAACTACTCTTTCTCACTCCTTAACCAACGCCGATGTGGTATCATGAAAATAACATAAACGCCGCTCGTGCCTCCCCTGACAACGCTATAAGGATCAACCCGATAGTAGTTTTCATTTCTTGCTTTTGCAGAGAATGCCTTCACGACAAGCTTGCATCTTGGTACCGCTTTGTTGTTTATCTGCTTCCACTTTTCACTTGAGGTCGGGATGGCATAAATAAATTCACCCTCAACCTGAATCAATACACTCAGGCGCGTGGTGGGCAACATACAAACTGGTCAGTGAATTTCAAGTACATTTGTGGAAATAAATGCATTTCAAGTGTATTTATGGGAATAAATATGTACATTTAGGAATATAGGAGAGAAATTCACTTAAGTTCCCCAAAAAGATAATGGCAAGACAGAGAAATATTAGCACACTAGAGAATGTTCAAAATATGCACGTAAGAATTCCAATTCCTATATAACCACCTATAGCTGTATTAAGACGTTGCGCATGGCCCTAATATAAATCCTCAATGAATATTTCTATTCTTTTTAAAATCATTGTAACATACCTCCTTGACTTGAAGATAAAATGAAAACTTATAATACGTACACATTTGATTCGGCGGTATACTCGTATAACGCTTTAACTGTAACCAAAGAGTTATAGTATACCGCCAAAACATAAGTGCACGTATTATTGCCATCTATCACTTGTCTAAATACACTCAAGTTGTTTTATGAGAAGGAGAATAAATCCTCTCGAACCCACTTCCAGGTATATAGACATTTCTGAGGATCAAATAAATAATATCATCTAGCCTATACTAATTAAATATCAGATAAATGATAGTAATTCTTCCAAAATGAAATTTCTCCTGCCACTTAAATTCAGAATTTAGGCGATAGTATATTCAACGGTAATTTTGACGGCAAATATTATTGGAGTTAGTCATCAGTTGTGTAGGAAAAAAGTGTTTCCTCCTACGTATTGAAAACATTAAACCACCCAATCATATTTCATTCAAATAGTACCTCGGCCTCTCTAATGTGCTAGATAATGGCTTTAATTGAGATTCATGAAATTACTCCTAAAATAATGCTTCATTTGTTTCTCAAATGTTGGCAAGATGTGAAGCGCCGCATTAGAATATAGGAAAAGTACTCACAAAAATATTTAAATTAATATTTTAACACCATTCAATACAAAATTATTCCTCAATGGGCTGTGCAAACAAGCTATATACCCTATTATAACGAGGAATTTCATATTAAGCACAAAAAACAAGCAGATACGTCACAATAAAGGCAAGCGCTAGTTTGGAAACTATGCAGTCTCATATTTTTTAGGTTAAACTTGAACAAACGTAAGGGTGCGAGTTCAGAGTTGGATGGCGATTAAATTCAAGAAACTGAGTGGAGCAAAGCTTACCCGACGGTTTCGGATTCAGCCCTACCTCTCCAATGATGCCAACGCATTTAAACATATCAATTGGTCCGACACAGTAAGCCAATCAACTGGGAAAATACTGGACAATAGGGGACTCGGCTTGCTTGCCTTGCACATAATGCAGACCGCCAGGATTCGCATATCCCTTCGAGAAGGCTCGTGATGGCGAAAGTTACATCTGAATAGAGACACCGACGGGTACACACGCAGTCGCCAGACCTTTTAATTTCCATCGACCTGGGGTGCATGGGAGGCGGCGCCCTGGCGTCGGCGGCGACCGCTCACTCCATCACGGGTCGCGGGAGTTCAAAATCATCTCGTTGCCCGCGGCGCGCTGCACGGGCTCGATCCTCCTCATTCCGGGAGGGACATTCCGAGATGGAAGTCGAGCGTGACGGCGATTGCAGCGAAGTAGAAGAAGAATAGACGAAGAATGACCAATGGGTGGACGGAATGTGATCCCTCGGCGGGGATGAGGACGAGCGGTGGGAGGAACATTGGAAAGGAAGTACGGGGAAAGAGAGAGGATGAGCTGAGGCGAGTGACAAGACAACACACCCACGACAATGACACGAACAAAGTCTCCACGTTTCGAGACAATTGCGCGACAAGACCTTCCTCATTTTATTCGTAGAACTGTTTTTTTCTCCTCCTCATAGTGCCGGAGGAAAAGACAAAAGTATTCCCCCTGCTTTGCTCCTTTTATTGTTCGGATTCAGTTCCATAAAAAGCGCTGCGTCACTGTTGGTCGGTTGGATAATATTAACGAATGGGGAAAAGGGAAGTCGTCCGCTGCCGATTTAGAGTGCGAAATTAAAATGTGTGAGGTGACACGGAGGAGTTATAATTACTCACAACTACTTGTTTTTCAATTGCTGATTTAATATTAACACAACTACGGCATTGACTAGGGAAAACGACATGAGAATGGCATTATTGAATAAAGTGGAGCATTTGGATACTATTAACCTGCTGACTATTGCTTATAGCGGCAGAAAAATATTAATTTTTAAAAATGTTTCTAGAGTAATATTATGGATCTGATTTGCGATGAAATAAATTTGTAATGAACAATAACACAAATCTGGGCACATTTGCATTCGCACACAGACAATTAAGGAACATAATAAAAGGAGGCCGGCGAAATTCTTTATGGCCGTCATTATGTAACAACGTAGCAATGAACTTGAAACGCATCACCAGCAATTTTGCTACGGATGATTTATTATTTATGGCCCAATAACCGTAAATTTCAACCCGCAGGGCATTAAGACTTGCAATAAACGGCCAGCAACATGCCTATTTATTTCAACGCACCAAAAAAATTGTTTTCTTCCGACTTTTGGTGAGGAAAGAATCAGATAAAAATATCAATTTTGAATCTTTTTAAAAACATTAAAATCACTTTAATTACATAAAAACTAATCTGGCCTAAAAAAAATCTTTTCCAAATTTTTCCAAAAACACTCTTAGCTATTGTTTTTAATATATAAACTAATTTAAAAAGAACTTATTCCTCCAGCTTAAAGGTCCGCGACAGTATCAAATGACATCTCGTGTGGCTTCCTGGCATAACATTACTAGGACTTAAATTTCTTTATCCTTGTAAATTACGATGGCTAGTACCCTACGTTTCACTATGGAGCAAAATACGTACATTCGTAACTCAAATGATCATTATAACTGATAAATTGAGGAAACCTGAAGAATAACCGCTTAACTAATAAGAAGAAGCATTAAGACGAATGTTAATTCTATTGGGATAACAAAAAGGAAAATAATAAAAATTCATGGGCAGAAAGCCTCAAAATTTATTTTTAAATTGATGGTATCCAGCTTCTTGATTGCCTTTAATTAGACAAGCATCAATGAATGGCGCATTGTTATTTTTCAAGCTTTCGCTTGTCTCCCCAATGGCAAAAAGAGACATGAAAATAAAAAAAGGAAGGACCAACAGAGTAGGAGTAATATTTTACGGGGCTCACGGCCCATAGGTGAGACACCACCGACATACATCCCTAAGCATATTGCCCGTGACATCGGCAACTTTCAACGCTCGACCTTAAGAGGCCACCCCGTAACGCCATTCGGTGACGCTTTGAAGCACCATCTGAGGACATGCAAATGAAATAATGAGGAGCGAGTGGCGATGCGTGCTAGGTGGCTTTACCGGCTTCAATCCCGGTCGATGATTAATACAACCACAAAAGAGAGTAAGGAGAATCACCCAGCGTCGACCTCACTTTGCGTGCTCTCTTCAAAGTGGAGTTCAGTGATCGCTCAATGGATATCCGCGAATAGTACCAGCGCGGAGAGAGATGACGGGAGAGTACATACACGGGCGCATATTGTTTTCCAATTGAGGAGGTTGAACATGCGCAAGGCACTCAGCTTAAGAGTTTGAATTGGTACAATGGAAAAGAATTAAGCTCAACCAGGAAACTCGAAAGCTTTCCAACTCACTTTTATTAAACCATCACGATCCGTGAGAATACAGAAATTTGGAACGATTTTTTGCCAGAGATTCCATAATTGTGGCATGTCGTTGATGACGATGAAATTTAGAATTTTTATTGCAGATAATTAAAGTTGTAAAAAGTCGGCGGTTATTTTTTTCACTCAGTAGCAGCTGTGCTTGAGGACCTATAGTAAAGATATTTGGAATGTATACAAAAACTTGTAAAAATTACTTTCTTGAAGGAAAAAAAATGTTTTCTGTGCTAGATGCTTTCAATCGTTGAGGTGAAGTTTCCTGACACCCGCTCCCTTTTCGAATTCGAACTCGCTTGTTCCTCGTTTTGGCGACAACCCAGGCTGTGGAAATGGTTACGCCCAAACGTTTCAAAATGTTGGCATACGTTCAAGTGGCACTGATCAGCAAATGTTTTATAACCTCACCTGAATCTTAAATCAAAAGGCAGACTGCCTCCGAAATATGTTCCGGAATTACTAAATTGCTGGAAGTATTATCGACTTTAATATTCACGAAATCATGGACGAATTTTCTGGAGGATGTACATTTTATTATGATTTTGCAACCTCAACAACTCTATCAATAATATTCAGAATAGGAATTGCAATTAATACAAAGATGACAGAACACTTGGAGAGGAAAATAGATGAATATAAGTACCTGTCCATAAGTCCATTACCTAAATTAATTTATGCTTCTAATAAAACAATAATTACTAATTTTCTTTCCTCTTTGAGATATTCATTGTCAAAAATGTTTAGAATCTAAAAGGAAAATATTCTTGGTGAAATAGACTATATTTTACTTAATTACGATAACATTGGGAATTTACACGCAAAATATTGTCAACGCAATGAATTAAAGAAAAATATTGGAAATTTTCGTCAATCACAATACACACATTTCCACAATTTTTAATTTTCTAATAATGTAAAAATAAAAAAAGAGAAAATACACCATATTGTCAGGATAGAAAGCAATAAAAATGCCATGCGCTCTTTCTTAAATTTATAATATTAGGTACTCGGTCGAAGGAAAGAAGTTCCAGGCTTTGAAAAAGTATTATCTGGAAAAATATACTTTTAATCGCGTTGGTTCGTAGTACCCAATCATTACCTAATGAACAGGAGGCATAGAAAATACCGTTCGGATAACGGAAAAATTTTTAATCTGGTGATGCAAGATGAACATACAGAAATTATGTAAACGATGAACTGAGTCTACTCATATCCTGTCACGCCTTTTTATTTCCAAGAAACTCACGGGGCCTCCCAGGGAGAAATTTATCGTATCCCGGAAAGAAATTAGACTTAAATTGCGGTAAATATGATAATGCCATCTAACGACCCTGCAACCGTGGACTTCTGGTGCGCTGGAGCAACCTAGAGAGTAGGTACCGCACTTGAGTCTGTTATTTTCGTTCACCACTCGCCTCGAGCCCACATCATAAGGAAGGAATCGACATTGCTGGAAAAACTGATGACCATTAGTTTAATATCGAACGAAAATCATCTTCACGGCCATCCTTCCGGGCATCACAGAAATGGCGGTCGCGTTTTCACCGAATTATTTGGGCGGGCATGATGGGAAGCTTCGAATATGTAGATAGCCTCGCCTGGGGGACGAATGGAGAGAGATTGTAAAGAAAGGGGATTGCACACCCCTCGAGGAGTGTCGTCAATTTAGTTGCCGGCCAAAGCACTCGAGTGAAAAGCAGAGGTAAATCGGCCTGGAGCAAACAATACACCCAGTCGTTCACGAGGTGAACTAGTTATCACTTTTCCTTGAAAGAGCCACATGGAATAACAAAAAGCCATTTATTTTTCAAGCTAAAATAGAAGTAGTTGCCACTGAGAGCCTTCTCTAAAATAAATACACGACGAATGGTCGATTCGAAGCTCAAACATGTGCAAAGGAGCTCTTCTATAATCCTCATAAAATTTACATTACCTATCCTTAAAATTAGACCTCAAATTGCATAAGGCTCCCAACCCGTACAAAAGTACATTTATATTATTTTACATTATTCCAATATTTCGTCATTGCTAACATGTCATTAATTGAAAATGGAAGGGATCAATAGGATCAGCAGAATTAAGGAGTCATTTTTCCGGTAATAATAAGGGATAAAAATCACTAAAAACAACTTCGCTAGGAAAAGAATAAAATTATAATTACATATTGTTTCTTCATTCTTTTATCTAACCCTTATTTCATTGAATTCCTAATTCGCAGCCGGGGAGAAGTATTTTACAATTACATAATATAGAGCATGTAGTCATAAAATACTTTTATTTATTTGAAATATTTGACATACCTATTAGCAACTTACATTTAGTAACACTTAATGATGATTTTTTTGCCTGATTTAGAATTACCTCCAATCACAAAACCTAGCGATATTATGGGTATTATGATGTCGTAATGCGCTAGACTAATTTACGAGTTCACAAAATGTGGATTTTGGCCTTAGACAAACAGTATATTTGTAGGGAAACAGGAAATGAAAACTGGGGCGTTGCTTCCTCTCTCGTGAGCGTCATGTAAAACATTATGCATTTTCTCGGTATCCGCGATAATTTGCGCCAAAGATAAAAGCTAAACCCATAAGCATTAATTAATGGTAAGCGCTGTTTTCAAGTTCTACAATAGACGTAGTCCATTAGAATATCCTGTTAAACATTGAATCATCATTGAGCATCATTTCCCTACACTTTTTTTGTTCTTATTAAGAAGAGTTGTCACGTGGCGAGGCGTGAGGGTGTGACGCAAAATCAGTAGGCCTTTGGAAAGAACCGACCTGGAAAGGATGGATGACAGGTCTGTTAAAAGCTGCAATGGACCGCGACTTTCGGACGACCCAAGTGAAAACACTCACGATTCAACCGGAGAGTGAATATTGTTTGCCAAGATATCGAGGTTATTGGCAAGGAGAGAATATAAGAGAGATAAAAAATGTGCGTACGTTGATGAGGAGACGAAAAAGCCCTTGCCAGCGTCGATGCGGGCCGATTCGTGAGAATAATATAAAAGTATTCACCATTTTCGAGTGCAAATGATGCATTGAACGATAGCGGTTTATTTTGAAGCCTATTTGAAAAATAACTTTTTTATCAATTCATCTTTATCCCTAACACCTTATAAACGGAGAGCATCATCATCAGGCATTTGATCAAAATTTTATTTTTCGTTAGACGAGCCATATGTAAATAGAGTAAACAACACCTTAGAGTGTAGACAGGGGATATTCAAAGACCTCATGATTTTTTCGAAAAATAAAAGAACACCAAATAATATAACACCACATGACATGAAGTCAGTGCAATATGCCCATATGCAATATGTCCATATGCAATATGTCCATATGCAATATGTCCATATGCAATATGTCCATATGCAATACTCTTCACTTTCATTTAATTTAGTTTCCATTTGACTCCATTCGTACTAACATACATATACAATTTAACAACATGATACAATTTAACTCTTCGGCTATGGATTGGGTTTGGAAGACAAGAAAAATAATCACTCTTCACATATGTTGTTTCTTATCGCCAATACACCTAAACAGACTTCTTTGACTCTGCCATCTCCGTTAACTGTCGTAAAAATGCGTACGCCCATCTTAACCACTATAGTGTGTGAGGTCTTATTTGTTATGTTAATCATGGATATCGGTCATTGCATCGCAAGTAGCTCTTTATTCTCAATCCGGCTCCCTTCAGGTGTATCATCCTCCCACTCCAGTATATCCGTCCAAAGATATCGCGTTATTGATCACATCATTGCCACTCCAATATTTTTCTTAATCAAGCTTCATTTATTCCCAAAATATCTTAGGATATTTTTCATTTATATTTCGCTTTTAGGTACTCCAGTTTTCTGCAGGTTCGAAATGATATTCCGTTTTAGGCTCCAATTATAATTGAAAAAACACCTGGCAACAAATAAATCACAATTCTTACTTATTAACTGTACTCTGAAGTCAGCTATACGAAAATATTTCATTTAATCATTTCATCTAAGTGATATGTTATGAAATATGTTTAGGGTCGTATTTTCCAATAAATCGTATTAAATGACTGAGAAATGCAATGCTAATATCTTCAACTTTGTGGTTAGTGTCAGAGTGTTAATATAATACATATTAACATTGATTTCCAACTGACTGACTAAAGCCATTGCATTTCCTAAATAAAATACTCTATTTATTTATTTGTACATGACTCCCACGCCAAACAAGATGCTTCCAATGAAGTAAATAAAAACTAATATTTATTAACTAGATATATCTTGCTCGATTTAGTGTTAGGACACTCATTTAAAAAATCACCACATTTTTAAGGTATTCAATGAATTATAAAGAGGTATACATAGGGTAATCTCATGTATGGGTTTAAGTGATGAAGTACGAGAGAACTGAAAATTAATGAATATGGGCATGGATCATAACGGAATCTCTACTGAAGACATCAAACAATAAGTAACGTGATCTCTGGTATATGGGTGAATGAACTTACACGGTAAAATATACCCACCGAACGCATATTCAAAGGACAAGCTCAAATAGGATTAACTACCAATTATTTTGCGCAATCCATATCTAATCAGGACAAACTCAAAATTTGCTGGATAGAAAGAAAACATACACTTATACTTTTTGCCAATTTTCTTTTTAACGTCTCGTTGACTGACGACACGCACGGAGACAAAAGTAGATCCCAGGCAAAAAATGAAGGCATTTCCAAGCGCAAGGAGGCAATCATTCACGCGAAGGAACGCGTGTTGGCTTTTTCTTTCGTCCCGAAAAGCGAAACTTCACAGTGTCGGAGGCAAACACTTCCTCTCATTTCCCCCTACCCCATGCGTCTTACCACGAATCCATTCCGACCAGAAAAAAACCGCGAACGTCGCACGAAAATACGAAGTGAGCACACTGTCCCGTAAGGCAGTTAAGGGTGCAGTGCATCCGAAGCGGAGTATTTTTTCTTCCCGGGGAAAAAAGAAGAAAGGCGAAGAGTTCTCGATTATTACACCAGATCGTTTCACAGAACTTACACGGTGCTTTCCGGAAATGTATGATACTCTCGCTCTTACTCGAAACGAAGGGGATGGGGCTGGTAGAAAAAAAAATGTTTTCAGGAGAGAAGGAGGGAGAGAACTCCACGCATGTGTTGCGAGGTCACGCGATAGCGAGAAATGAGAAGGAACGTAGGGGAGGGGAATGGGGAGAATGGTGTAAGATCTTGGAAACAGAACAGGAACGCTGGACGGGGAGGAAGAAAAAATACAGGGAGTATTGAGGAAGGAGAGAAGGAAGGCGTCTATAACGTGTTCTTCCTTGTTCAAATGAAGCACGCTGTCATCTCATTCATATCACCCTACTCCAAACCACCCGCCCCGTACCACTCCTCCCCCTCAGTCTCCTCCTTAAACTTCCCACCTCTTCTCTTCTCCTCACCTTCTTCCTCCCACGACCTCACCCCATCTATGCTAACCCGATCCACTCTCGCTGGATGCGACGCACGGTCTCATCTCACACGCACGCACTTGTATCGAGAGCTCCTCTCGCGTCACCGGATACGCGGGAAGACGGCTCCCCGGAGCATTGGAAATGAAGAAAGGAAAAAATTATAAGTGAGCCTTGAAAAAACGAGCCGAACCAGCGAGTCTCCTCGGGATGCTGAGAGATCTTGACCATTGAGGAGGACGGAGAGGATAGGCGATTTCCTCGCCATCGGAGGCCGACACATGGTGGTCTTCACAAGATCGCGAATTTAAATAACGCACCATGATCATTGCATTCCGCCATTCAATATGATTTTGGTGTTTCGAGCTTACTCCGCCTATCCTATAAGGTTAATTTAACCAAATGGTCAAAGCACTTTAAGTGAGTTTTCATCAAAGTTGCGAAGAAGCTTAGTAAGGCAACTGTGGATTTCAAGTTACGTCTTTCCAGACATGACCAGATATTAATAAAGTGATATGAAATGAGGAAGCTTAAAGGAAAAATTGTATATTTTATCAAAAGAGTAGAAGAAATAGTTTCCTTTTTTATCGTGATGTTCTTTAACTATTATTATTCCGAATGTCTACGTCAATAACCCCTTTAAAAAAGAAGTTGAAAATAGTACACGTGTATTTGAAGCATTTAGTTACCTTCAAGTTTAAATGTCGTTGTGCTCCGCGAGAATTTGAGGCTAGATATAAAATTGAAATCATTTTTAAAAACATGTAACGATAAAATTTTTTAAATAATTTTTACTAGGCAGCGGTAAAGATTCCGACATTAAGCTTGGCACCGCCCTTAAATTCCTCAACTTCCGCGAAAGAAATTGGAATTATGCTTCTGTCGGTAACTAAGATCGCCAGACCATTAAGCAAATTTTCCCTATTATATAATGTTCTTTTTCTAGCAATCCAAACCTTCATGGTACCTACATGGCACCTCCTGATCACTAATCGTTCGCAATAAAAATGCTAACTTAAATATGTTGGTTCTACAGTTGATTTATCACATCTTATTTTCATGATATCTCCTACCAAAGTACGACTGTCCTAGTAATACACTTTTCACAGCATTGCAAAAGAGACTAGCTTACAATGTATGACATAAATATGCGCCTTCCGGCCCGTGAATGTTTTCTATTCTATTTACTCTAAAATTCTAGATACGCTGCGACGTTTATCATAGCGTTTTACTAATTTCATTCCCTAGCGTTGAAATACAATGTTGGTATTTAAAAAAACACCACAGAGGATCTATCACATTTAAAGGGAATCTTTCTGCAAACAATAAATGGTATAATTGATTAGCGTGGGTACAAATAACGTTTTGATCGAAAGTAATGCTATTTTCAAAACGGTGACAAAATAAATATTTTTTTTCTTTTGTTCATATCAGACCTCTGAGTCCAGCGATGAATTATAAAATATGGTTGGTTCTCTCTATATCTTTTTCAGAAGCAAAGATTTTTATGATTAGGGCGCCTCTAGTTCACAGACGTACCAGTTGCTTCGCAAATCTTACTTCAGAGGCCGGTAAAAGCATATTCACACGTTTATGTGAATAATTAATCCTCCACTCATGAGGAACTGCTATACTCTTATCGATATCCCGCATATCCACCCGTCCGACTCAGAAGACTTCCCGATTTCAGCAGCACTCCCCAACGCAAACATCGGCAACAAGCACTCATCCACGACCTTCCTCCCACGTTATGGTCTCACCACCACCTACCCAATCCCATAGACGAGGCTCGGAAAGGTACGGAGAGTTAACCAAGTGATTTTTTTCCTCCTACCTACCTCGAGGAGCCGTCGAGTTGTGCGCTTCATTATGCTGGCCCCGTGCACACGCGGATCCTTCAGACCCGGTGACGTTCGATGGACGGGTGACGCACAAGACGATCAGGGAGTTGACAACAAAAGCAGTCGGTTGGAAGGATAGGGGAAGGGGGAACGACTGGGAGGGGACGAGGCGGGGAACCAACAGAGGGGAATGTCCCCGCATGGAATTTCAGTGTGAGGGATTTCTGCTTATATCGTCTCCTCGTTCGCTCGCGGGAAAGTGAAATCACGTCAGCGAGACCTCATGGCCGCGAGTAGGACGAAAATGATGCACTGAGTATAAATAAACTGGATAATAAGTAAAGGTGTCCCGAAGAACGATGAGAATTACACTCAACCCCATCATATTATGCAGTAAATTGCAGGAAGCAAACAATGCATAACTTTCCTTAGCAAATTCAGCAAATTGAAATAGATGACATTCGGAAAGAATGGCTGATTGTTTCATGTCATGTTAATTTACCATGTCTTACAATGCACACTTTTGAATTCTTGATTTCAAAAATAAATGTCTCCAACCTGAGTAGGTAATCTTCATGATGGGTTAATCTTCATGATGATTGGTTGAAGTTTATTATTCAAGCAAAAACTCGGTAACGAATTTTATTGATTTTCAATACGAATAACTTGATTATTCTCCAATGCGAAATATACCACTTAATTAATGACCTTTATTTCATCGCCGTCAGTCTATGTGATGACTCACATAGTCAGAAGGAGTGACGTAACCTATAGAAATCGGAATCAACATGCTATCAGATAAAATCAGCTAAGGGGAGTGAATTGGACTATAAATACCAAGGATGGTATATCGCAGCTTAAGAGCGTGTCACTGAATATCGAACGCATTAAGGAATATTAATTAACCCGATGCTTTAGAGCCATCCGGATTCGGAAATAAGGTGATTGGTAGGGAAAGAGAAAATAGTCGGAAGTCGCCTCAATCAAACCCTATATCCCCAATTCTCGCGAATCGACTTGGATGAAAAGGTTCGCTCGCTAGTCCTGAAGTCGAGGGTTTGAACTCCACCTCGATAGTGGACGACTGCGAAGACATCGGGAGGTGTGCGTTCACCGAGAGAAATAACCTCGGCCGGCGGAGTAAACGGTCGGAATACGTCCAGTGCGAGAGATAACACGCCGAGAAAATCAAGCGCGACCTGCGTTTACGAAATTGAAAACTAAATATTAGTTTGCCCGCGGAAGGGGCGTCGCGTCCACATCGATCTCGGACAACGCTCATGCATCGGAAATCTACTCGCGTCATCGTCCGCCGCATCAATCCTCAACCGCCCTGCTACGTCCCATTCATCTCCCCTTCCCTGCCGCCACCGCCCGCCACCACGTCGCTCTTCCCGCCCACAAACAAAATACATGGACACTCACAAACACCAACAAACACTCGCCCTCTTTCTTCCACGGTTTCTCTCCTCGTCCCACCCCCATCCCGCTAGAGGCCGCGCTCCCGTCCCCTCCCAGGCAGTCACTTAGCTCTTGTCGTGTCTGACGAATGCGGAAAAACGTTGCACCCGAGAGGAAAATGGGAGAGCGATCCAGAGCAGGAACCCCTCTCCTATTTTTTCCGTCGGCTCCTCCCATTCTCCTCAACCCCACGGTACACGGTAAGCCTCTCACTCGCCTCCGCCCTCCTCTCCCGCCTGCCGTCCCCCCAGCGAACCACCATCCCATTCCCTTAACCCAGTGCGACCTCTCGCTCTTTCTCCTGACCCAAACAACCTTTCTCTCCATCACTACCCAGGCCTTATATGAAGAGCCAGCAAAACTGTAGTTGATCTTCATAAAGTTTTCCCCCACCCCCTTCCACTACTTTCTCCCCTCGATGGGTGGGGCTTCCTCTCCGGGATGGGAGTTACCGGTATCGGAGTTTGGGGGTGAGGTTCGAGCGAGAAATGGGGTGGGGAGGGGCTCATTGATTGTTCCGCAGATGGGCGAAAAACCGTCTCGAAAATTTCTTTTTCTTCCTCCCGTTCAGCCTAGAGACGAACCTCTCACGTTATATTGGCTGAAGCATTGTATAGACACGCAGAGATATGAAGAGAGTTAATATTTTTGTTTGCGTATCTTAGGGAAATGAAATTAGAGAAGAATGCGGTAGAGGAGGCAAAAGGTTTAGAGCACTTAAAAAGAAAAAGAAAACCCAAATGGATTCGACACATACGTATCATGTACTGGGTATGAAAATATGTGAAGACGAATAGGAGTCAAACGATCATGACTATGAAACCAATACCATCCGGAAACGAAGGCGGATGTTAGAAGGAAAGGCACCCAGGGTGAAAGGAATTTACTATTACCAAGGAAGTGGAGAGCTGCAGTAAATTTTTGGATTGAAATACTAAAAATGTTTTATTGTTATACATTCTCGGGTGGGATCATTTATGAAGGAAGGAAAGTGGGCTGTTGATTAAAAGTAATCCTAACACTGGATTATTCAATTCCACCATTGAACAAATCCCAAAGAAACTGCGGGAGATGCCGCAACAGTAACTTTTAACGGAGTCATCCGCTAATGTGCATTTCAATGCAACAGTTTCAGAGTGTAAAAATCATTCGCAGTCAAGGCGATTCCAGTCAAGGCGAATGATTTTTACACTCTGAAACTGTTCCACCATTGAAAACTAATTAAATCCTCATTGATTAGCATTAGTTGCACTTAGAAGTCAGTGTTTTGTGTTTCTCAGAAACAAAGTGTTTTTCAGAAAAGATTTCAAGGTAATGAAAAGCAAAATTATTTTATAGATCCTAAAAATCAACTGCATCTTCACTCGCGTTGGAGACGTGTGAACAACTGTTCTTGAGGGATGTAAATGTCAACTGAGACGTATTTTCATCACCATAAATAACTTAAGATAACTTGAACCAAATTACTGTTACATATTAATCCTATAAAATAAGTTGGTTGTAGAAATTAGAAACAAAAAAATCGAAATTTAAAACAAAATTAGAAGCCTAAGAGTATTTAAGAAAACGTGGGACTTTGGAATTCAGATAGCGTAGACATTTTGGCCTGTGTTATTTAAATTCACACATTAGATAGTAAGGCAGGCCAGTCCCTTTCCCTGTAATGCCTGCGGTTTCCCAGGAAAATCTGATACCCGGAAAATCACGTAACCTGAGTGAAGCTTAGGATAGCCAGAGGCGTCAACTCAAAAAAACCTGACCCACCGGTCAGTAGTCCAGCGCTCTATCTACTGGTCTGGACTACTCCACCCCTATATATTAATTATGCATCAAGAAAGAGGTGTCAAAGGAGTATGACGTTCCATCACCGATTCGTCTCACTATTCACTTTCGCGTCTCTATGAAGATCTTTCGGGGCGGACCACCTGAGGAAAACGTATGGAGCAAACCTGAGGTCGGTTGATTCCCCCCGAGCCAGACGAGAAGTTGCGGGTGGAAGCAAGGGGGCGTGGGCGAGGGACCACCGAGGCACGTGGAGAGAGGGAGAGAAACGGGGCGGGGTGCGGAGTTGAAAGGTGACAGTGGTGGTGAGGGAAGGGCCCTGCGGGGGGGGCCTAGGTGTGTCTCCGAACCGGGACGCGCTCGTGACGTGAGAAGCAAGAAGAGGGGGAGGAGATGGGTCCTTTCTCCCTGGAAGTGATAAGGGCGTTCTCCCGCCCCGTTGGTGCGCGCGCGCCCCTAATGAGGGGAACGCAGTACACCCCGGGGGAGGGGGTACGGGGAAGGAGGGAGTGGCACGATGGAGTGGGACGGGAGAGGGGGACGAGAGAGGCGAGGAGGAGATGAGGGGGTGCGTGGGCACCCGCTGCCATTGTGTTCCTTCGCTCGGAGTGAAATCGCTCTGGATTCACATTTAATAAGGCGCCAGGGCAAACGCACACGACCACACACACAGGCGCACCAGGGCGCAGGCAATCACGCAGCATGAGCACTCGAGGTGCCGCTCTCCTCCCCCTTCCGCTCCCGGAACCACTTGCGCTCTCACTTCGGCGAAGGGAGGATTCCAGATTTTTTGACGGCCCGCCCATTCCAATATTTCCTTTTAGCGGGGCGTCGACGGATTGGGCGACGGGTGATATATTTCATTCGAATAAGCAGGCGATTATTACGATATTTGGAGCAACCCGCAACATTAATCTAGAAAATCAAGCCCATTTGTTTTCCGCAAACAAATGGGCTTGTTTATTTAAGCATTTCATGCAATGCGACAATGCATAACATTATCAACATAGTAGAAGAAACGATGTACAATGTAAGCATAAACCCTATCTTGCTTGACGCATACGTTCTTTTTTAAATAAAGATGTAACCTCATTGGAATTTTCCACATGCCTGACAAATTGCCCCTAACTTTAAAAATCCACATGGTGAATGTTATCACAAATTTAAATAATATTTCTCCTGTATTATTTTATTTTCATTGTCTATTATTCCTATTATACTTATTTTCATCTATTAGTAAATAAAAGAAGCGCGGGTTACGGATTCAACAGATTTGTAATCCAAGTTAAGAAAAAATAAATTCTTCTCAGCCGTCATCAATTGAGTTCCAAAGGCAATTTTTTTCGTGCCTCACTTTGGCGATGCTGATAATGCGTTATAATACTTGGGGTATCGATTTGAGGTAATTATTATGAAATACTGAGATTTCTGCATAAAATACATTCTGCATATTAACTGACTCTTAAGTACATAATATTGCAAATTGCATTATTATTTGAAAGTTCTAAGTGCCTGACAAATCCATGGCTTTTTATCAAAATAAGAGCCCGACATACTTCAAAGTTGTGAGCTGGAAAAAGAATTTATACACAGGCCACGTGTCCCTCGTAGAATATTCAATGAGTGGAAAATCATCATTAACGGACGATGCTGCCACAGTAACAAAAGAGGACTTTGTCCTATTAGACCGAAATGCAACCATCCAAATGATCATGAAGGAGACTTATCTCAGTTACTGCTGTGTGTGGAAAATTATTCGCGAAGAACTGCACATGTCAAAGTTGGCAGCTCGCTGGATCTCACGAATACCCACTCCTTTTCTGAAGAAAACACGGAGAAACATGCAATCGCAACCTAGGCGCGACTGGCAATTAAAGCAATAAGGCAGAAATTTTGCCACATCCGTCTCATTCTCGCGGCGAAGCGACTTTTTACTTATTCTCAGAACTGAAAAAAACCATTGCGGGGTCGGAGATCTGAAAACATAAATGATGTCATTCCAGAGGTGGTACAATGTCATCGACGCAACCTGCTTGGTTCTAAGATGAATGCCTTCGGAAGGTCAAGAAACTCTGGGAGAAATGTATAAGTCTGGCTGGTGAATATGAAGAGAACTCATAATAATATCAAATAAAATGTTTCTACCTCAATTATTTTTAGCAATAATTAAAAATTCGCGATAATCCCTATAATATCAACATCTTTGATCTACGAATTTGTGAAATATGAAATATAAAATTACATTTGGAATGAATTATAAGCACCATTTTTTTAAAGAAAATTTTATCATAACACTCGGAGAAAAAATTACCTACTGCTGGAGTTCTTCTATATTGATGATATAGAACTCCAGCAGTAGGTAATTTTTTCTCCCAGTGTTATGATAAAATTATCTTTAAAAAAATGGTGCTTATAATCCATTCCAAATAAAATTTTAAATTTCATATTTCACATATTCGTAGATCTAAGATGTTGATATTATAGTCTGTATATAATCAATTCACCCCAATCCTCCACAAACTCACTCTTAACTAGCCTATGAAACTACGACTACGACGCAGACTTACTACATCCAATACCAACATTTGCACTGATTTAACACATACCCAAACATGACCGTAATATCAAATATTAAATGAAAACTGTCAATTAATACCACCAACCAACTTCAATATAACTCCCCGTAGACAGCATTTGCTTGCTGGGAACGAGAAAAATCAACAGTGGGCGGGCGCCCACTGACATTTTTCCAGCATGGCAGCTATGTTATGAATTATATTATTGTTGTCTTTGTGTATTTAATTAGGAAAAAATCAATGTTTAGCCCATAGCAGTAATCATTTCCTCTGGCATATTATCTTTCTCCAATATCGAACAGAATCAAAAGCGAAAAATATAATTACGACACGTAGAATGTCTGAACAAAGGAATTTCCAGAAGATAGTATTACGTAGAAGTAAAAAATATTTCAACTATCACAAATTCAGGTTGTTTTTCAGTCTACCGATACCTGCAAATGAAAATAAAAAAGCATCTAAGAATCTCTCTATCCCTAATATATCATAATACTGTTGTTCTACAAAAAATATAGCTACTTTAATAGTATAATATTGCTTTATTCAACCGCTAAATGCTGCCTCCCCTTGAGGATGAGGGTATGAAATTCCGATTTCATTCCGCGGTGTAATTGCTCAGGCTTCCGCCGCGTGAAATTGTTCTTTTATAATTTATGGCGGATCTCCACCCATCTTATTGAAGCAGTACACACAGCAATGATATCAATATCCAGTCCGTGGTTTCATAGCATTTTAGATATTATATGCGAGCAAGCACGACCGCGCTTTGCGAGTTTACATTCCCGGAAGCGATCACCGCACGCTGAAACTCCCGTCCTCTCGACTACAGGATATTCCAACATTGATTTGTCGTTTTTCTAATTAACTTAAATACCCAAGCGTGTACCTCTAACGGGATCCCGACGATTGGCAGTGCTGCTAAGAAGTAATAATTTCCAGCCACACACAAACCGTTTGGGGAAGATTATTTACTTGTAACATGGATTGGGAATCCTTGTACCATAAACTGGTTATCTTAACAATGCAGATGGCGCACATTACCGATTCATGAATCGATTGCGGTCTTGAGTTGAGATACTATGCCCAAGGCCACGCGATGTCCTATTATTTTTTTCCACCTCCCTCCCACGCCCACCCAAGACCAGATTCCTCGAAGGATTCCGGCGCCAGAGACTCAACTTGAAATACCCTTAATCATGGACCAAAGATTACAGGCCAGTTCTATGGCATGATGTTTTGAATTTCTCCCATTAGCTATATTATAATCTTTCACTCCCAATCTAATACCGCAACTAAATCCTTCGCTATTAAACAGCATAGTAACGTGGCCAAATTAGGGGTTTGGGAGAACCATAATCGAAAGGTAAATTCGAGGAATCTTATTAAAAACCCATTACAAACTTCGAACAAAGCAAAGCAAGATATTTCAATTCCTTACATTACGAAATGTCTTCTTTTTATTCTAACGGAATCCGAACCAGTGAATGGTCTGTTAGTAGATCAAAAGGAATTATATTCATGATTTTGGTAAGACGGATGAGACAATCTCACCGAGAAAATCCATTTTGTTCTTTCGAGACCATCAAAAGTCATTATATAATATTTTAAAAGCTAAGACAATGAAAGGTAAGATTAAACTCAAGAAAACGCGTATTAAATGGATTAAAGGGAAAGACGTGAACATAACTTGGGAGGCGGAAACGATAGGTGGAAGGGGACCAGGAGAGAAAGGCGTCTGGTCACATTAACGGGCATTCAACTCATGAAAATCAAGATTATGCAAAATTACCTTAAAAAATGGCGACTGAATAAAACATTCTAAACTGCATCATTCAAAATGAAGTCTGGATAACATTTCTCAAAATTTATAGAAATCAACGTCTTTCAGAATGAATGAAATTCAGCAAGCTTACACCGACTTCTACGTCATAGTCTTGTCTACCTACTAACTACCACAGTCTAACTACATAATGGACCCTTTTCTTTAGCTAAAAAAGAGAAAGCCAGATAATTTAGGCGAAATACTTGAACCTTTATCAATAGATTTACAGAGCAAAAACGGAATATATGTGGATCTACAATTAAAAAGTGAAAGGGACATCTAATACAGATATGAGGGGTGTTTTGAAATCATGTTCTATCTTAGAGTCTTAAGAAAGCACCGAAGGTACCTAGTACGCCTACAGCAAATAATCATTCACCCTTACTTTCACCCCAGCGTTCCCTATCTTTTCAAGTCTTTCACGGCAATTATCGTTAATCAATAATATTACGGATCGATATTACAATATCAATATCTATCGCGAAAATTAGCTGCATGACTCACAACATTTAGAACTTGAGAAACCTGAATAGTTACCGGATAAATATTTAAACCTGTGTTCTAAATAATTTAAAATTAAAATTATAATCATTATCATTGATGATTACAATTTAATGAGTCATTTGATAGATACCGATTTCATAAAAAATAAAATAATATATTCTCTCATTCGATTCAATAGTCGGTTTCACTAAAATTTAGTGCCTAAAAGTGACCAAACATTGGTTCCGCTCCTTATCGCGCTCATTTATAGCAAATATGATTTTCAATGACTTCAATAACATTAATTTAAGTTTTGAAAATAATACTGAAATTGAATTCTGCATTTCCATAACGGCTCCATGGCCTCATAAAATCATTATTCACCTGCCCACTAACATATTTATTACTAGGAAGTGATTAATGTGATTCTTACTTTGCCCTATATATCCCAACATATCTTTCAATCTTTTTCCCTCTTCCCATTATCCTTTCCTGAAGCATCCAAGTTAAATACAAGAGCTTGATGACTTGTGGAAAAACACAAAAAAATACATGAGCCTAATGTAAATGCGTGTTATGTTAACGGCCTTCGGGCCATAGAAAATTGCGTTAATACAGTGGCGACGTCTATTGGGATGACTCTGTGGATTCCAAAGTCACGGTCTGCTTTCGACTCTCGAACACCGCAAAATACGGGAATCTCAGGAGTCATGCGTAGGCACTGCTGAAGGGGTTTTGAAAGGCACGGCTGAACAACGAACCGTTCACGCTTGTCCTGGAAGAAAGGAGTGCAAACGCAAACAGGGAAACATCACTTCAATCCGTCTCTAAAAGCCATGCTCTCACATCCCTCACTATACCTGCGCCGATTTTCCCAGGGTATTGTCAAGGTGATTCGAGGTCTTTGACAGTTGGCTCAGATAGAATTTATAAAGAAAAAAATTTAAGTGCATCAGATACTTCCTCTTTGTGTGGGAAAATTTGGAGCATGAAATAAAGTTTAGTTTATTTAAATAACATATATTCACGTATCAATGATGGATTATTCGGAATTTCCCCGCATTCACCCCCTCAAATATACTAAAAATGAGAATATATGAGGAAGTATGAGCTGACGCATAAATAATACGTAGAAATAATTTTGTCTACAATTTTTAATCACACATAAATAGAATATTAGGCCGGTAGAATATTACAGCATCATGAAATTCCAGGTTATTCAGAATTTTTAAAACAGAACTCAATGAAGGAACTGGAATATTTAAATACAGAAGTATTATAATATCTCCCGCTTAAATCAGTTTTGTAAAATATGCCTCCTTGGATACCTCTCAGGTATACGTTTTTAGATAAAAGGTTTCGTAGAATGTTGAATCGATAAAAAAATTGAGATGGCTACCTCGGATTTCATGGCGAATTGGGTTTGGATCAGACTTCACCGTCAATGAAGAATAAGTTTAGATATTAATATGATACATTTGTTATGCCTTGTGCGTTATATACTAATAAACGAAAAAATTAGAATTAATGCTCTAGTAATAGCCGGGACTATACACCATTTTTAGCACAAATTAGCAAATCCTAACCCAAAAAAATTCTTCCCTAAGTTAAAACAGCTGAGACTGAAATTTAAATTAAATTTTTCTTCTTCATTCTTCATCGCATTATTTTTCTGATTTGTACTCAATTACGATATAAATTTCCTTTCATTTTAACGAAACACTTCTTAGTTCGATTTAACGTCATACGAAGAGAACATTAATATATCTGCTGAAATGTGAATGAAAAAAGCTGGAGAGGGTGAACTTATGCTTCTCAAAAGTTTAGAGTAACTGATTTTTTAGTATATATTTTCTTGGCAAAAAACCATTACGCCTTGGGATATTTTATGAATGCGAGTGTAAAGCGTCTTCATAGGCGTAAAATCACACCGGTAAGGAAAGGGGAGATGGGGAGCTACTTATCCTTGTCCTTTTTGCGTTTTAGTGGTTTCTCCGGTCAACCAAAACCATAAACACCTCTGACTAGGTGTGTGTGGCAGATGGTGTCAAGATTCCGGCCACAAATTGAGGACCCTTCTGTCGCTCTAATTTGTAGGTCACTGTGCTATATTTGATTAAATCGATTTACGACACTATTCTCCAAGTTATGATTAACGCCCATTCAAAGTGGACTCCTTGAGGAGAAAATTTATTGATAGAGGATATATTTTCGATTATAATGCTGCATAATTATTTAATAATAATTTTACATAATATGAGCCGTGTGCTATTTTTCAATGTTGGACAGACCAAGGATTCAATACTAAAAAATAATCAAGATCAACTGAAAATTAAGTCATATTAACGTTAGCTCTTGAAAAATTAAGAAATAACCTGCAAATATAACTGAAAAATTCCTCTTTGCGAATGGCGTAAAATACTTACTCAACACCTAAATAATCTACCAGTTTACTATTCATCTGAAACTTAAAACACACACTATTTGAGACGCAGGAAACTTTCATTAATACTATGGAATAGTTCTCTCGATGAAGTGCCGAAATGAACTCATCTAATGTACGGAAATCGATAGGGTATTCCATTCAAACTGTGAAGACCCCCGAGTCAGAATTGTGCATGCTCAATATTTTTCTCATAATTTCCACTTCATACGACTTTATTCATTTAATTTATCAACATTCTAGGAATTCCGAAAACATATTCACTCTTCCTATGCAGAGATTTCAATGCTTGAGTGCTCACGCCGTGCTCAGGGTTTTCAAGAATTCTGAGCACCGATTTAACCTCCGATAAAGCTCTATTGAATCTAAAGAAAGACGTAATTTTCATAAACTCACCTTTGCTTAGATGCGCCTCCGGTTCATCCCCGGCGTTCGGCAGCACCTCGGCGGCAACCTCCATCCCGTCTTCTTCTAGGGCCGTCGCTTCCAATGGCATCTCGTCCTCCTCTCCGGCGGAGACCTTTTCGGGGAGCCGACCAGCGTCCGGCAGCGAATGTGCGCCCTTTTCGTCGACCACTTCCTCGCCACTTCCCTTCGCCCGGCCTCCGAGGTGGTTCTGTCGCGAATGCCTCGGCGGCGGGGGAGCGGCGATCTCACCCGCGCTCTCGCCTTTTCCTACCGCCGCCGTTCCCTCCACCCCCACGTCCTTCACCACCGCCGCCACCCTCGCCTCTTCCGCCTCTTCCTCCGCCCGCGGCCGCCTCTCCCCCGCCTCCACCGGCTCTCCTCTTTTGCCAGGAGCCTCTTCCTCTTCTTCCTCCTCGTCGTCCTCCTCTTCGCTCGGAGACGCCTCGCCCTCCCTTTCGACGGTGAACCTCTCGGGCGTCGACCTGAAACAAAGAGGGGAGAGATCACCGGCATTATACGTGGGCCCATATTGATACTAAAGCATTCCAAGGGATTTATTCGCCTACTGGTGATCGAAAACCGTTACGTACGTTGTCATACACCCCCCTGATCGTGCCCAAATTGTGACATCTAGCGAGAGCCGCAACAATGGGCAACTCGCAAGGCTCGAGGGTGAAGCATTTAATATCCTACGGGCATGTATTTGAAATTTTCATTTTTCAATCTTTCTAGCCAAAAGTGTAGCCGCGGAAATTCAACAGCTGATAGATAACTAGCTTGAATAAATTCACTGAAAATAAATAATTGACCATTTTCTGTGCTTCAAAATTAAACTGTAGGTTTGAAACAAATTTTGTAATCCAATACCCCAATGTCCCACAAAAGGAGTGTGAATGAGGTATTAATTCAACATAAGAATCCGATCCAAATGATTTTTAAATCCATACCGACGCTTGAGTACTGTTGATACAGAACAGGGTATTCCAGAGAGAAAATGAGCTGTAAACAAAATGATTGTAATTATGCTGTAATATTTCATTTTAAAGATAAGCATTGTATCAATATTTATCTTTTCATTACCATGTGTTAGTACCTTTCAAAGTTATTCGTGTATTGAAATCCTTAAATTGATGAATATAAAACAATGTTGGCCAAGAATTCATCTCATGTTAAATATATAAACTATCGTATACCTTACGAATGGATACCGGGTGCATATACCAACTAACGTCTAGGTGAGGTGATAGACGTTTTCCTCAGTTATTCCCACTAATTCGGCAACTTTAATTATAAGCAGACTCTTTGACATTAAAAGTGATAGCCAAGCGTAGCCGACAAAAGGCCAGAGCTTTAACAGTCCCAGTCAAACACAAAATAACCTTCTTAAGTGCCATGTTTTTAGGAGCAATCTCCAGCATTAGCGAGCATGAAATTTTACAATGGTTTATGAGTGAACTCAGTGTGATTTTCTTGTCTGTGTCTCTGTTAAAAGCAAAGTTTATAACGCTGCGAAGATTTGAGGACCTTGACATGTATCTGAAGCACGTTTTTGTATTTTTACTGTGGTAAACGCGACCGGCGATCGTCGAGCACACCATCCACCGCCGCCTTCACCCTCTTCCCACTCCCCGCCACACCTGCCCCTCTCCATTCCACTCAGACCTTGTCGAGTCGTGTCGCAGTCTTCGAACGATCGTTTCCTGGGCATTTATCTGGAGGCTGTGGTCCGCATATTATCGACAAAAAATATTATCTGTAACTGCGCCGATGATTGAGTGTAGCCCCGAAATGAGTCAATGGTCATGAAGTGCGAAATATTTTCCTTGAACGTGGTAGGAACTTCAATTTCATTCCACCAAAAACAAGGCCAGAAATGTTCATACCATTTTGATATTATTGAAAAACGCGGAGAACATACTTAAGAATAATTGTAAATATATGCTTTAAATTAGCTTCCTAAATGTTTAAGAAACTAGCTTTCTAAGTGCAATAAATGTGGCAGAAAATATTTAGCAATTGTTTTATATAATTCCGGTTTCAAAATTACATACAAAAGTTTCAATTATTTCCCCAGGATTTACATTTAAAGTGCAAAATATGCGTCAATTCGATGTTACGTTTTCACAATTAATCCAAATTCGAATCATTCACTACAGATTTCATCGTGATTAAATGAATCAATTATAATTACATAATTACTTTATACTGGCTGTCACATTATTTGTCGCACCTCATATTTTCAATTCGACACATTGAGTAAGCAGCATTCCTTTAACCGCTAGAAATTAACCGTGACTCGAGTAATTGTCCTCTACAGAGGGAACATCATATTTGCCTCATTGCATTAGAGCTATTAACGTTGCTTACTTCATAGACATGTATAGAGAGACACGTTTATTTCTTTGAATGTTGTTTAACCTTTCCGTAAAAATCCAGAAATACAATACTGGAGGTAAAATACTTGATATAAACTGAAAATTGTGACAATTAACTAAGGAATGAATGAAACCACCAACAACGCCCAATGAAATTAAATACACCTCGGCGTAACTCGACTATTTTTAAGGACCGGTCCCTTTCTCTTTTAGAGGAAGCATAAAAACGTTGGTGGATGTAGGAGAGTCATTTCCATAGCCATCAGTGCTCGCTACACCTTTCAAAGATTTAGCCCTCACACAAAGATATCCCTAATCTCAAAAATTTGAGACGATATGCCCTTTCATGGTTTCGCCACGCGAGAAGAGTGGTGGGAAGACGACCTGCTTTCTTCTTGCGAAATCCTTGGGTGAAAAAAAACGGGTTAGATAACGTCCAAGCCCGACTCTTTGAGTGTTCTCCATCTTCGTGTCATGGGCGAGGCAAGGGAAGGCGACGGCGATAAAGGCGGGATTTCGAGAATTGCGCCTTGAATAAACCTCCGGGGAATTGGCCACAGTCACTCGCATCCTTTTGGGCATCGCGGGAACACGACGGATCTCGTCGACGGAGACGAGAGGCGGAACATCCCTTATGTGTGGGTAACGTACGAACAATACGGGAGAGTTATTGGAGAGGAGTGGCGGTGGCAGAAGGAGAGGCAGAGGAGGAGGGGTGGGGCTTTTCGTGTCTCCGCGGCTCCAGACCACCCAGGGGCGCTTGCAATTGCGACACTTCGCCCGCCCCGTGTGCATCCCACGCATAGGCACCTCTGGTCCCTCCTCCCGCTCCCTTTCTCTCTCTCCCCGGCACATTCTCTCCTCCCTCCCTCCGGTGCTACGCCCCTTTCCGTTCCACCTCCACCTTCATCCATGCCCTCCTCACCCTATTTCGACCGCAACGACCCTCTCGACACCCACGCCTGCGTGTTTCAACCACTGTTCGACGGCGCTCTCCTTCACCCGTGCCGTTTCGCCGCGTTTTTCGCCGCCGTTCTCCCGGTCTTTCTCTCCTCGGCCCTTCGCTCTACGAGCAGCAACAAGCGGCAGGAACCTAGCCGTGCTGATAGGTGGGAGTGTTCTATTTTTTTTTCTTTCCGTCGGAGACCGAGATGTTGTTGGGTCAGCAGGCGGACAAATCAGCTAGATAATTGGCAGGAATAGAATTGTTTCCCAACTTCAACCGGGTTCACGCTTCTCTAGTTGGAGGAAAGGGTCCCAGAAACTCGAAGGAGCTCATAAAAAAGGAGAATGATAATAAATATGAACCAATGAATATTTAATCTCATTTTCATAAAAAAAATCCATTAAAATTGATCAACTCTTTAAAAATTTCTCTTCTGATTCCAAAATATGTGTAACTACTTACTTTATCTCATTCGGGAACCTAATAATACGTAAAGTCATGGGGTCCATAAAGTCATATCAACTAGGCTTAGTGTCCAACGACATCGGCCAGGTATAAACAAGAAGTCCGCCGATCATCAACCAATTTGTCTGCCAATTGGACTACAATGTCACCGATGCGATCAATCGCAATGAGTTAGATTTCGAAATCTATTCATAAACTGGATTTTGGAAGCTCGAAACGGTTTATTGGAAATGTTGATTATAATGGCAGTTACAGGATCAAATATTAACTACATACTATATTTACCGCTGATGTTTTCTTGGAAGTGTCATTAATATAATGTTAGTTCTAGACCCAATAATGCGAATAAATAAAACCGTTAAAGAAAAATTCAAAATCTGTAATTTATCAACATTAAAAAAAATTAAACCCGATCTCTTAGAATGAACCTCAGATTTTCCAAGCCGACGCTTCCGTTATGGTAATTCAAAAAGAAGGACGTTGGGCAGCATTGATATGTGTACGAATTAAAATAGTCGGATAAAAATTTCTCAAGGAAAGAGATAACAGGTTACCTATAGCCTGTGAATGATAATAATATGTTTGTACAGAAAATTAGTAGAAGAAGAGAATGAAACGCATGTAATCGCCGTAGGTAGATAGTAGAGTCGTTGGCTTAAAGCTGATGCTTAGAGGATCAGTAGCAGTTTAACAAAATAGTACTTTGCAGATTTGTGTCTAGTGCTTTCCAACTTTAGGCAGTCATTATTTGCAGGGAAAAGGATATCTTTTATCGATTAGTTTGACAGTTAACCTTCCTAAGCATCAAAATGTTTCATAATCGTCTGCCCCAAGCCTAACTTGAAAATGTAAACGTAATTATGAAATAAATCGTCTAAAAAGTTTCCAAAGTTAAATATTCCCATAAAAGTCACGGCATCTCCCGTGGAATTCACCTCATACATCCATGATATTTTAATCCCAAATGTATGATCATTCCCTAAATAAACTTGACGCCACTTGATCTCGTGACTACTTCATAAAGAGTGAAAATACTTCAACTTGTTTAGTGTTCCTCAATTAATGATCAAGATACAACTTCGACAAATATGTCACCACTCGACTATGAGTGGGTTAGGAATACCATTGCTGGCAAGAATTCCTGAATAATCAAGCACCGCATCCTTTAAGAGTAACACCCGGGTATTTGACAAAATATGGTTTCAACTCGAGCATTATTTCTGTCTGAAACAGAATTAAGAATGTGGTTTTAAAAATCATTTCTAATAGATGAAATATTGATTTCGTGTTCCCCTTTAATTCGTAGTCATTATTATCCGCCAAAAACAAACACACATGATCTCATAAGATGACGTATCTCTAAGTGCTGTATCTCTGACACGACGCTCCATGACCCTAATAATAATAAATTTATTTCAATTACTCCGAATATCAACACCTTGAAAAGGTCGACAGCTGACTTATCTTAAGAACTTATTCCCAACTAATCCCTCATCACACTTCCCAACCCACACGTCCATCACGAGAAATTCTGGCCACTCCTTAACTTTATATTCCTCACGTTTGCTTATGGGGCTATTTAAAAGGTCCACTTAGGATGGTCTTAGAACTGGCAAGCTTCATGAAATATTAATGGGGTGAATGACCCCAGAGAATAACCCTCAAATCCAACCCTCATTTAGGTCAGCGCAAATAACTGACGTGAACGACCGAATGAATGTATTAATACCATTGATGAATGGAGCAAATACAATTGGATCCACTAAACACCTAGATCTTTGATTTCCCCTTAAAATTTCTTCAGGGAATCAAACCACAAAAATAGAATCACCTGCAATCTATTGCTATGATATCATTTTCTAATAATTCAATACTTATCACGTAAAAGCCGAGAATTACAACACATAAGCGGCGAATTAGTTTCCTTGGGAGCAGTACACTTGCGCCTTACTCATAAAGGTATCGTTTAGTATCGATCGAGCACATTCCGGAGTAAACGCTATCAACCGCATTTGTTCCCCCTTCTCGATAATGTTTCGTCAATGGGTTCTTGTATTAATCTCTCCCCGTTCCCCCAGCCCAAAAGTTTAGAATGAACAAGAACGTCACTAAATTCAGTAAAAAATATCGATGATAAACTAAGAATAAATATCATATAAAATGGATTGAGCGGGGTTAAATAAGATGGAGGACTCTCTTTCCAACGTCAAGCCGATACTATTGTAATTTAAAATTACTGACGTAACCCTGCAAAAAATAAAACACCAGTAGCCATTCAAACATTTTGGTCATGTTCCTCTCACCCCTCTTCGCCGGTTTCCCTCCTCTCTCCAAATACCCCATTTTTCACCCCCTTCGCTCCATCCCTCCCCTCCACCTCTTTCTTCCTTCGCCGTTCTCCGCATTTTTAAGCCCTCAAAGTCCTCTAGGTGTGGGCCCATAATCTCTTCCTTTCCATTCTCACCCGCCCAAATCTACACTCGACCCCACCTCATTTCCCCGCTTCCATCCCTCTCCGTTACACCGCGCCACCCGTTTCCTTCCTCCCCTCTACATCCGTGGACGATTATTTATTTTAGCATCATCCGTATGGCGTTCGCTCTCTCACGTTTACGCACCAATGTATGGGTCTGCCTACGGTTACCGATGTTGACGTTCCTCTCAAGGCAAGGCTAAAGTACTAACGATTCGTATCTTGGTGTTTCGACCGGTGTAGTTAGATCGCGCCACGCACGCACCAATGCGCAAATCTGCAGCACACAGCATTCATGACCGAGACGGAAATCAAACCAGATGCCTTCTGCCGACCGGAAGGTCTGCTACATGTTGAACTGAGAAGGATGTCTACGGAGGTATGTTTATAAATTTTCGCGAGTTGATTAGCCGTCGAGGCATAAATGTAGTATATTTTTCGTAGAGACGTTTCTTATTGCATGTGGTCTTTACGACGCTGTTTGGCGATTTTTTGTGCAGGTGTGATCACAAGAAAAGTGAAGTTGCAGAAAATAATGTGATATTTATTAGAATGACAAAGTAGATGTGTATATAATCCTATTAAAATGGATTGGATTCACTTTAGTGCCACATTTTTTATACAAGGGGAAAACCTTCTCAATGCAAAAAAAGAGGAAGTTGGAATCCAAGAAATAGACTATACTTAAATCAAAAAAATTCATTTTTTCTTTATTTGCAATTTAAATTTGTTTAGGCTTGCTGTATGATTGACATAGATAAGTTGGACATAGTTCTGGAGAGATATAGTTCCAAGGTTCCGCAATATTTGTATCCAACGAAATTACCCCCAATCCACTTTCTCTCCACCATCTCCCTTCTTCTTTCTATCCCTCCACACGCGTCCCAATCCACCACAATCCACGCCCCCAACACCACCGATCCGCCCCTCTAAATCCATTATGTTAAAACACGCGACACATTCGCAGCTGCTCCGCCACGAAACCTGTTTTGGACATCTTCCCTCCCTCCCCCTTCCCGAGTGCCGGATTGACGGTGCACCGACCGACCCTTCATGTAACTCACAAGAGCGTGAAACGAAAGAAATGATTTCTTTTAAATTTAAGAAGTTAATATATTGAGCCATGATTCACGGGTAACCTCGGCCCGGAGAATCACTTATGAACTCTATGGCCGAGTGCGTGAACGCTAAATGGGATTTCGTGGGCGGGAGGCACTTAAAAAAATATACTCTTCTTCATTCCTTGGGCGAATTTAAAAATGTCAATAGGCAAGGTGTCACTGCGGAGTTCGCTTTAGCTGGGGTGGTAACTTTTCTCGTGGAATTCATTTGAAAAATTGGTTAATATGTGCACGACCGTGTAGTTTCTTCTGGCGGGAGACAATAAATCAGTTCCTTACCGCTTGTGGCACATAAAATATGTTGATGATTATTTGCTCAGAAATTCTCACTTTTTGGGAGCCTCACTTTTCTAAATGCTATACGCAAACAGTCTCATTTGTTGAGTCACATCTTTTTCTCAATCACTCATAAAATTTCGAGAATCTCACGCGAGAAAGAAACAACAATTGTTGGGTTTAGCGTTCCAAGTACCCGTTTGTTACAATGTTCAAGACGAAGAAATATTTTACATATGTCGACAATTAATAAGAGAGCAGGGTAATCTGAAATATCCTACGAGAAATATAAACCGAAATATCTTCTATATTTGAACGAATTAATTACGTATATACGCGACCTTGGTTATATATATAGCATCTTAGACCTAGTCTTATTATTATTATTATTATCGACTTAATTGGGCGAGGTTGGGACAAATAGTCCCTTCTTCCACATAACCCTACATTACAGACATTGCATAAAATAAATAATTTAATACCTATGGCTAAATAATTATTTTCACACTTTTGTAACTAAAATATGTACAATCCTGGTATTTGACTTTATCAATTGGATGGTTGGAGGGATAATAGTACGTTTTTTTATGAGTAGGTGAATATTTATACTTATGTAAGAGGGTAAATTATTACATGAAGGCTGGTGAACTAACACTCTCACTAACCCATGCTGAGGCTACGTTATTGTAGGTGATAATATTGCACGTAAGTACTACGTTATTGTAGGTGAGAGTTCAAATCATGGCCTTAGAAACTTAGGACCCGGGTGTCTGAAATAAAACGTTTACGATAGGAGTATCATTACTTCCTTTCATCATGCTGTCAACATTTTCCTATCTATTTTCTGGTAGCCAGGAAGTAAATTAGCCCTAATTTGTCTAAGAACATCTGGGTCTATTATATTTCGATACATGTAAAACCATGAATTTCCATGTCAAATCGCTTGAAAATATTTCTCTCTTGGCATAAAGTCTCCCGACCAAGCAGTTGAATACCAGATCCACTACCTCTTATAAGTCCAAGTAACAAATAGTATCTGGTTTATTGTTCCTATGGAGAATTGTAAAGCAGTATGTAGATGCATCACCGGAGTTTCTTAATTAATTCAAGAGAGGTAGCAAAACATTCAATAAACATAGAGAAGGTTCATATTTTAGCCCACACTTTTGAGGGAATTTAGATCCCGCCATCTTCATGCAACACTCCCAAAACTGTTCAACCATTTTATATTAAGAAGTCACACCGATCCCCTCGCCACATTACAATTATACAACGATTCCACATGTTATGTTATTTTTCATTGGACATTGAAATGTTATGATCCCTATGGTTGATGATTGGTCCTTGCACGCGTAAGAGTTAAGAAGTCACTAATTTTATTGGAACATGTCATACTTACGTGCAAAGCCCGACAAATTTTCACGTGGCTTCGAGTTCCCCCCGCCCTTCCCCAAGTCACGATTTGCATTATCTACTCCCCCCTCTGGGTGAGGCGTAAGACGTCAACAACCCCCCTTACTGCGGTGTTCACGAGCACATCCCACATCTACTAATCACTGCGAAGGCATTTGCTACGGAGAGGATTCTCGCTCACGACACTTAGGATAGATTTTATTACAGATGGCAGAGCTGTCATGTTAGCAACCCTCCTCAAGTCATTCGCCAGATTTCACAACTTCTAAAATCTTTTATTTGCTGGGAACCCTCGTTGCCACAAGCCTAATAACTGAATTCATTGAGTTTCTGAAGAGTAGAAAAAATGACGCAGTGTTTTGTTTTATAATCTATGTCAAATCGTTTCACTTCAGAGCGATAATTTGGCATTGATCTTGCTATCTCCGCTTATTCTTATTAATAAGTGAGGGTTTTTCTACTTTCTCCTGTTGTGTGCCTTTCACTTATAGACATTTGAAGGCATATACCCAATCCTTGATATTTAATATGACCTGGATAAACCAAAAGTGTCTTTGCTTCTACTAACCGAACTAAATATTACCACATACTATGTAACATTTTCACAACGTAAACAGAATGGAACAAGGGTGCGTCTATATCAACATGCCTCAGAGAGGATAGCACCGAAGACCCGCATCTCAAAGTTGAAAGTCAACATGCATGACCTCTAATAAGACCTCTAATCAATGGAAAATAAAACTTTCTAACTATGCACATATCCTTGGAAATGAATGTGTCCTAGGTGTTGAAAAAAATTATTGTCATATTAGGGTTTTGTACGACCGAAACATAGGAAATGTAGCTTTGAAGGTCAAGTGATTGTGGTAATTATCGTGCGGATGTAGGTGGGCTTGAAGTGCGTGATAGATAAAGAATGTGGCATTACAAACCAGACGCAATATTTTCTTCGTCGGCAGTTAAAAGGGTGATGTTAAGTCTTCGTGGGTTTCCCGCCGTGTCAGGGTGTCAGCAGTCGACGTTTGGATGACTTACTCCGTCTCCGTCCTCAGAGTTTTAATGACTTAAGAGGTAATTTTCCAAACAGAATGTCTTTTATATCACTCAAAACAGTGGCGGAATGGTTTGCGGGTTAAATGATCCAAAGAAATCAACCCAACGTTTGGTCGTGATAAATATGGGTACAGCAAAACCCGAACCTAGCCCCAATTCTATGAATTTCTCATACGCTGGGGGAGGGGCGGGTTCATGCATCACATTCGGTTCCCCACAAACTTCTCAAACCAGAAAATAGTATCGCTTGGATTTTAGAAGGTGTTGTCCTTGGGCATCCATCAGGATTTAAATCTGAGAATTTCTCAGTAACCGAACACTCCATCTACTGGACTATCATCGGATTTAAGATCTATTTAACAGGTATAAGTAATAGTTTTAAAACTAGAGGCGCGACCGCAGACCAATTAATCATTTGAAAAAATAGAAAAGCTCCCATGTTTAATCCATGTGAGTCCAGATCCCTTTGGACCAGCAGGCGTGGTTTACTGAACCCACTCCCTAGAAAATATTCCCTTGAGCAATCAGCTTTATAAAACCACTTTGCTATCCTTCCCGATTACCCTTAGACAGTTTGGTACGATAGCAACGTCTAAAGAGGGAAGAATTTCGGTTCACACCCCGACTATCGCATCTGATGCACTGCCTCAGGCCACATGCTACCCTTTGCTGCACTACCATATTTTTCATCACCATCGCAACGGGATGCACGTGACCCGACCCCTTTCGGGGCCGAGCGACGCCCATAAGGATTGGCTGTCGGACAGACAGCTGGATGATGTTGATGATTTCAACAGTGAAAGGGCCCCTCACTGCTGCTCAGCTTCGTAAGAGGTAGGCGGAAATATGAGGGAAGGAATAAATGGCGTATCTCTTGGGGAAATTGGATAGTGAAGGGAATGAAGAGGATTGGACGACGGGGAGAGGTCGGAAGGGTCGCTCGGAAGCGCCTTATGGCCTTCCGAAATCGGTGGCTATTTCTCAGAGTCGCTGCGGTGGGATGGCGAGGGCGCGGTGGAGGCGAGGAACAGTTATCGCAGCAGAGAGAGACGAGGAGGATAGTGGAGGGGGTCGAATGGTAAACATCACGGGCGAGGGAGTGGGGAGGGAGAGGAGAGGATATAGGATGGACGGAGGTGGGACGGGTCGAAAAGGAGTCGGTGAAGTATTACGGGAAGGCGTGTTTAGCAAATTACGCGAAATTACAACAGCGAGAGAGGAGCAGGGAAGGAAGGATGGGGCGATCGGAGGAGATAGGGACCCCATGAGGTAGTGCACCCAACTAAAATCTGTGCCAAAGCGTGTAATTTTTTCGTCCGGAGGCGCTTATTTTCCTATCGTATGAAGCAGATGATTCGATTTTAATTGGGGTCTCACTATTGCAAACAAACACACGGTTTGGCAAATAATGCGAGATTTAAACCATCCCTGCCAATAATTTCGTTCAAATCAAAAAGCACCAATTTGCTAAATTTTGACTTTATCTAACATTCAAACCAAGGGGGAATCGGTAAACCGCGACCTACACCCGAGAATTACTGATACTACGAAGGTATTATTTCCGTGATCTGATTAACAGGTTGTGGGGTAGCAGTTCGCTATGTTAGTTTACTCCTCACGTTAATAGGACTCTTGTGCCCCAATCCTACCCATGAGGAGCGACTATTGTCGTGCATTGCTTATCTTATCTTTCGGTCTCCATCACGAATAGAGGCTCCCTCTTCATTTTACATTTCCAAGGAAAACAACGAGATTAACACATTTGTTATAAAACTTCGCTTTCGTGTATTAAAATAATTGCAAGTCCTCGTCTACCACCCGTTCTCATCCGCGAGGAAGCCACTCGCAAAAAAACCTTAGTGAAGGAATTTCTGGCTCCCGATTAAGTTATCCAACACGAAATCGCACGTCAATAAATATTTCCCTCTAAAAATCACCTGATAACAGTCAAGCACGCAACCGAGTCTATCCTCTTCGAAGGGAAAGGGAGTGGCACTTCTCCAAATCATCCTCTCAGAATGCAGTCACATCAAAGACTCCTCGACCCCGGATACCCATCACTTCCACAGCCATGTTTTGGTAAGCAACCAAACCCGAAAATATGCCCGACCCAGGAAAAAAATAGCATCCGGTGAAAAATTAAGTCAGCGCAGACGGGGCACGTGGTAAATTTACATACAATAAAAAAGCAATAATAAATGGAAAAAAAGAGCCATTTGTCACTCAGTTGGTGGAATTGATGTCATACTGTGGCGCCATAAGTCAGGAACCCCTTTTATAAACTGATGTTGAGAGGGAACAAGGAGAAAGAATGCGAGGAGGTGGAGGTGAGATAGGAATGGAGGGAAAAGGAGAAGAGAGTAAAGGTTGGAGGAGGAGGAGGATGATGGCATTTCTTCATAATGAGAGAAGACATAACGGTAGAGCCGCTGAAGGGAGGAAATTGAGGATTACGAGGGTGATGAAAATGATGACTCCCGGCCAAAAGAGCCTCAGGAGCACGGTTGACCTAGGGCTTTACATTGCCATGTACCCGTAACAAACAATGACGACTCCACTCGTCCAAAAACACGACCACACTGCCCAAACGGTATCTATTATTAATTAAGCGATAATATTCTCTTTGTGTACGGGGGAATACAACTCACAAAAAATCACTATCTCACCTCGTGACATTTCATGTCCGAAACCAGCATGGGGCGATAAAATGCACTGCGAGAATTTAAAAATTTTCTATCATCAATATATGAACATCTAAAGATACTGATTCCATCATATAAAGGGAATCATCTGCATCCGGTGTGTTGAGTATTATTCCAGGTATGGTGGCTAAGTGAACAGCGTTTGGTTTCACTGATCGAAGGCCTTGGGTCAAACCTATATAATTCTTACCTAATACCTCCATATAAGCTCAGGTTTTGTGATCTATTGCTTTCCAAATCTTTTGGAGTAATCTTCAAATCTTCCACCGTCGACATAAGGAATGAAAATGTTCCCCTTATCTTGAATCCGCTGCAGGGATTAAGTGTACCTGAAGTATTTCCTCGCCTAACGTAGGGACCTTTTGGATGGATATGTGGCTGGATCTGATACAATGAAATATATTTCTGCAAATTGAAAAGATGAATCTTTCTTAATGAAGATAACCTGTAAATTACAAGACTATTTTCTAATGTATACATTGGGTGCGAAACTACTCGAAATTATAATATGTTTACTCAAATAAAATTGAATACATAACTAACTCATACGAAGTATGAAGTATACAGCTTAGCAGAGCATGCATATTTTAAACCGTAAGATAACGTACGAGAAATAATGCTCATGGAAATTGCATAGTGTTTCTTATTCATTAAAAATCAACATGTATAGTCATATATTTTATGAAATAGAAAGCCTTTGGTAACATTTTGAAAGTTTTTTGTGCCAAATTACAGACGTATCCACCTCATTCGGTCAGCACCGACCTGCAAAGAAAGCTTCCGTTAAGCTACTGAGATGATAATTGAATTCAACCACAATTTTTTTTCTTTCCTGTTTACGTGTGGGGAATCACCCGGGGGAATATATAAAGCCGGTCTGATCGGACAGGTGGTAAATGCACTTTCCCTCAAAATCACCACTCGAATACCCACTTAGAATAGAGATGGAGTAGATTCCATTTTTTCTTCCAGAATTACGTTCTCCAACGAAGTCTTAGAATATAAATACCGCGATTGAGTTTTAAGGTAAGAAATGTCATCAGCTGTAAACAGCACCGCCTGTAGAAAAGGAAATTGGCAGCAGAAAATAAGTCATTGTGCACCTGATAATTTAATAGAAGTATTGTATGAAAAAAGACCAATAGAATCTTATTATCGTCACTCAGATGGAAAAAAAACATTTGAAACTCTTCATGGACGAACCATTGAGATGATAACTTGGTTCTGCAGCTGGATGAGTACCAACACTACCTTCAACATTCAAGTTTTTACTCCACGGGAACAGTCGAAAAAGTTAATTGACAATTCATCATGAATCTAAATATTATGAAGAAACGTTTGAAATTCACTTTTTGGCTCCAAGAAATAGCAAGAAAACAATGGGAAGCGAAAGATTAGGAAATAAGAGTTCTCTCACGAGACAAACGACTATGTAGGCCATTCCTATAATACCAACCGTGAAAACGCCACGCAGAAATATCTCTGGAATCCACAAAAACAAACATGCAGACTTCACGTGGGCCGCGAGCAATTTCAATTGTAAATCCGCCGCAGATGCCAAATCAGCCACAGAGCGATAACTTTGACGGAGATAATTCGACTCTTTGGCCCGAAGCGCACCCATTTAAGTCTCAGAGTCGTGATTCTCCATCCCCTTGTACCCCGATACTGGCTCCGGTTTTTTTTCCTTTTGCTTCTCCAATGGATTGATTTTCTTCCCATTCGCATCAATGCGGAACCCTTTGAAGTGGACGGGGCAGGTGGCAGGGGATGGGAGGTGAGGGAGAAGAGTGCCTCGGGGGGGGGGGGGGTAGCGTGTGAGGAAAGGAGAGGGTGTCCAGGCATCGGTGGGTGGATGAGGTTGGGGAATGGGACTCAAAATAGGATATGTGGGTGAGGTGAGGGGCTGAGAGGACTGGCGCGTGGGCCAAGGGGGAGGGGCAACGGATGGAAAACTCGAGGAGAGAATATGCGCCCGTGGGTGGGTTCATTTTCGGGGCGAAGAGGGGAGAGGGTATTCGCGCAAAAGAACACTGCAGGAGGGAGTTGGTGGGTGGGAGAGGGTGGAGGGGACAAGGAAGCGGGGGGGGGGAGTGGTCGCTCAACTATTGAGAAATGTGCATTGTCTACCCCACCCCCCGCACCGAGCGTCACGATGGCCCATCCGGAGGAGTCACGCGCGCCATGACCCCCGTCCTCTCACCCTCTTCTCCACTCTATCTCGCACACTCCACCCCCCCCCCACCAACGGTCTCATCCTCCGCTGTTTACACGCCGATGACGGAAACGGACGGGGATGTTTCCGCGGGCTCCCTTCCCATCACCTACACCTTCCCCTTTCTGGTCGGCGAATACTGTTGAAACCTTTCTCCACCTCGCTCCTCCCGGCGCTTATTTTCTTACTTTTTAAGTTTTTCCTCTTCACAACCGGGTCACCTCACTCGGTTCGATTATCTTAAAGGTCCAGGCCCACATTCAACCAAGCTACAGCGACCAAGGTGGAACGGTATCATTACTTCTTCTAGCATTTTTTACCGAAAACATATAAATTAGCACGAGAAAGAAATTTCTCCCTTAGTTCCTCACTAGTTACTATAAGAATCGCGTGCGTTATTCATGGCTGGAATGAGCGTAGGGCATCCTCGGGGTGAGCGATCTAGATTTAGGTGATACCCTCCAAGTATACGGCACGGCGTGGGGCAAGAGGCTCATCCACACTAGGAATTCACAATGTATGGAGAGATAATATTATTAGGAAGTCTATCGTTTAAGGTAGGTCGTGGATGGGCCAAAATTGAATACATCTCATTGCCTCTCTAACAGAACAACCTGATATCGGCATAACAGTTAGTCGTTCCGCAAGTCGGCATATTTCCCTCCTCCCTTCATTCCGTGCAACATGTCTATCCTTTTCCTACCACTTCCTCAATTGTATTACGTTCTTTTCTCTATCACAGTCTGCCATTTTACACAATGAACAGTTGTGTCAAAGTCATTGTGAAAGGACCATCACAATTGTTAGAGAGATCATGCAAGCAAAGAAAACTCTTACTATCCCTAAAACCACATCTAGTGTATTATGAAAGAGGGAAAATGGAGGAGAGTATTTTACCTCTATGGAAATCACGAGTTTGATTATTGAGTATTTTTTGCTAAAATCATTTTAATATGATTCATAAAAGTATGTGCAACGTTGAAGGACAATTCGGATCTACTTACATTTATAGCCCACTTATTTTTTTTTATTTCTGATATACAGTTGTACCATAATAGAAAACCTGAAACTATTACGGAAAATTTATTTATTTACTTCACAATAATCCGAAAACAGTACTTTACATCGGACTTTTAACCATAATATAAAGTAGACAAATCCAAACACCAAAGCCCAAGGTGGAGAAACACTCACTAAGCGGAATCGAACCGACGACCACTGGGTTAGCTGGTGCGGACGTTATCCCAACATATTCTTCATTAGTTATTCCCTGTAATCGTGGGGGTTTCTCTACGAATTCCTCTCGATATTATGTGCCCCTCTCTGGCGGACATGTATGTACATATAATTAGAAATTACATTACAAATGACCACGTTTCCGCGCCGTACATAACTACGTTCCATATCAAAGTTTTGGCGAGTGTTTTCCTAACATACTTACTTCCAATATAGCTGAATAATTCGAATTCTGCTTTATTAGTATTAAGGTTTTTTTTGTAAAATGCTAACAAAATATTTGATGCCAAATCATGTTCAAATTTTCATCAATAATTTTGAGGAACACCAAAGAGGCTGTATTAAAGTGTCTGACGAATCAACCTCTTAGATAATATATTACACTAGAATGAGTTTATTAAATAGGAAGATAAATTAAATTTTAAAACCCTTAATTCATCATCTCTTTAATTACTAATACCCTTTTACGAGGGTCATCCGGAAAGTAGTACCCGTTCGTGCCGCATGAAGTGCTGACGACGCGAGTAGCCGCTGGACGAGGTCAGATAGCTTCAGTGGCTTGTCTGCCTTCTCTGAGCCAAGTTGCGTGACGCTAGCATTGCCTGTGTTGTTTCTGTGATTGTTTACAATGTTTAAAAAAATTGAGAACGCCGCCAGTTGTGAAGTGAGGGCAGTGATTAAATTCCTCAATGCAAGAAACGTTCGCCCATGTGATATCCATCGCCAATTAAAGGAGGTGTATGGAGACAATGTAATGGACGAGTCGTCTGTTCGGCGGTGGTGTCGCAACTTCAACATGGGGAGGGGGAACACACACGACGATGAGCGTTCGGGGAGACCGTCTGTCATTACAGACCAACTGGTGAGCTCAGTTGACGAATTCGTGAGGAACGATCGGCGCGTCACAATTGATGACATCTGTGAGCATTTTCCCAATGTTTCTCGAACAATTGTTCATGAAATTGTTAAACACCATCTGCATTATGCAAAAATTTGTGCAAGATGGGTCCCTCGCGTATCTCAATGAGCTGGCGGCGAAGGACTATGCAGCAGGAATACAGAAACTTGTCACACGTTATGACAAATGCCTTAATTTGCTTGGAGATTATGTTGAGAAGTAATTTAAAGTATCCTCTTTCAAATAAAATTTTTTATGTTTGTTAATATTTACTTTTGTGTCTTTATTTCACGAACGGGTACTACTTTCCGGATGACCCTCGTATGAAGGCACGAGAAAATTACAACACCTTTGTCTTGCCCCTGCTTATTTAGAAAGGAGAAAGGGCTCAAACCGTTCCGTGAGCGTCGGCACTAATACCAATAAACAAAGGTTATACTTACTTACAGCCACTCGTGGTTGGCTCTTTCAGATCTCGCTTTCGTGTTCTCAACAAGATTCACGAGTTCTCCAGTCCTTTCTCAAAGGTAAAGGTTAATCCTTTTCGTGATCCAAAGGTGCATCTACTTAAGGAAACTAAAGACCTGGACCTTGCTAACTTCCTTCCTGCTATGGATTAAAGTACCCTCGACATTGATTAATATACCTTTGAGAGGACCGATGAATTACTCATATGTGAGTTGACACATACAAAATTACCAATACTACATTAGGGTGAGCATTTGATCAATCTTATTAGGGTATGAATCATTGACATGGTCCGTAGCATTCATGAAAGTTGACAGTGAATAAATGCCCAGTTGAACCGTTTCGTACATGGAGTTCATCAAGTACCTTCCTCACATCGTATCACGCTTGAATATGAATTGAAGGAGCAGTCTTAAAAAAAATCTTACTAGTAACTGCAATGATTTCTTTTTAAGTGCTCAACAAGCACAGTTCACTTTGCACGTTCAACATTTCAGAAAAGCATGGCATTAAAAAATAACATCAATGCCCAAGATGGGATTTTAACGCGCGACCTGGGACGAAGGCGGAGAGGGTGCCGCCCACCACACTTATCGCGTCAGCAATAATATACCCAACCTTAATTCTTTGAGAATTGACAGCTGGCTCCTAAAAATAATTAACCCTATGATGGTTGAAGCTAAGTGAATAGTGAGAGACGATCGAAGGGAAGCCCAAGTTGTACCAGGATATTCTAGACGTATCAAGCTTAATTGGAATAGACACTTTAAATCAGGAGCCAAAGAAGAATAGTTTGTTTAGGTTACTAGCCACTACTT
The DNA here is from genome assembly GCF_022747635.1 of Hetaerina americana. NCBI lineage: Eukaryota > Metazoa > Arthropoda > Insecta > Odonata > Calopterygidae > Hetaerina > Hetaerina americana. Next base: position 943,245 of record NW_027287128.1, read on the forward strand.
TATTGGTCATAACCTTGACTAAAATATATTAATGGTCAGCCTAAAACAATGCAAAAATGACAAGTACGTCCATTTCCAACGTGTCAAAACGAGTAGTAGTAGTTTTTAGGGGAGGCGACCGACTGCTAAGGTCATTTGCGCCATAGGTGCTGGACAGGAAAGGATGAAGGGTGGAGAGAAACCCGGCGTCGGCATTAACCTACTCTTTACGAAAGGCGCCAAGGGGTCCGCAGTTTAACGTCCCATCCGATGGACGGCGTACTCACTCAAAGTGGCCTACACAAAGCATCAAGTAGGGATCGAGATGCCTCTGAATAATATTCAAAACCGCCGGGATTTGAACCCGGGCCCTCTGAGTTGGAAGCCAGTACATTAGCCCCCGCACCATCTCGATCCCCATCCAAACCTTGCAGCGTCAGTAAAATATGACTAGCTACATTTTTTTGCCTACTGGTATAATATCAACGACATCATTGTAACCACAATTCTTAAAAAAAAATCTGTCAAGCTCTTCCAGGGCCCTCAAGAACTATTTCCAAACTTTTATTATTCTTCCTCAACACTCCTCGATTTCTTTTCTCTTACTCGCTCTCACATCCATTTCCCTCCACTACTTCCTTCTCTCTTGCCAAACGCCGCCGGGAAAATGCTTTTAGACGCTGATCGGAAAATAGATTCAAGGAACGCGAAAGGACAAGTTCGCAGCAACTTGAATTACTGCATGGCTCAGATACAGCTCGCGTATCCTCCTGATGGATGAAGAGAGGAGTGGAGGGACGCCGCGAAAGTTCGCTCAATGGAACAGGTTATGAAAGCAGCAGAGGTCCACGCTAAATAGTCAGACCTATGCACTGTCCTAAGCTAAATGGAATGCACTGCATTACCTGTTTCTGAAGATAAATAACCTAACGTCCAATATTATGCTAAGTATAATGTCCACTTGTTACCGTCTACACTTCGTAATCAATGTTTGCATATTATTTACGCATAACTAATATAACTATATTAGCTACATCTTGTAACTATAAAATCACCCAAGGATGTAAATAGAAGAAAATTAAAGAAAGAATGATTTTATTTTAATGGGCTAATATTATGCTAGTGATAATTTTGAGTAAAATTAGCAGCGTCCTTTCTTCGTTGATCCAAATAATCACTTCTTAAGTTCCCTTTTATGACTCGGGATTGTAATGTATGTGGATATATCATTAACTACGCTTACTAGAAAAATAATAGTCATAAAACCATAAGCAACAGTGATATATTTTTCTACATCAATAAAAACCAACTGGGAACTTAAATTGAAACTACTTTCAAAATATCGTCACATCATACGTGGAAATAATAACAGGTAATTTTAAATAAGATATGATTTAAAATGAATTATAATAAATTAAAATATCGTTACTCTTTTTGAATAATCTTACAATTACTCCATAATTATGATTTGAAACAAATATTTGCAAACTGCGTACATATTGTGCATACGAGAAATATAATAGGACATATTTTTCTTACTTTTTCGCTGAATTAAGGACATTAAAATGGGTAATTTTTCCTTACCGCGAAATTTGAAGATGCTAAACATTTAATATTGGTATGGCATTGATCGTGGGGATCGGGATGGTGCGGTGACTAATGTACTGGCTTCCCACCAAGAGGGTACAGGTTCAAATCCTGGAGGTGACATATATTTTTAAGTGGCATCCCGAACCCTAATTGAGGTATGGAGAATTTGAGTGAGAACGCCGTCCGTCGGATGGGGCGTTAAACTGCGGACCCATTGGCGCCATTTGTTAAGAGTAGGCAAATGCCGACGCCCTTCCTCCTTTTCTATCCATCCCTATTGGCGCAAAAGATCTCAGTTATCGGTCACCTCCCTTAAATCTACCACCACTATGAAGTACACCGTACTGCTTGCCACAAATGGGAGTAATTGGAGCAAACTTTTTATTTAGCAAAAAAATGCATCAAATGTATAAATTGCCTGAAATAAATAATAATGTTTTCATGTCGATAATCATGCAAATCTAAATCACTAAATTAAGTTGGCAAAGATATTAGTAGCGTATTTCATAAATACGATTTCAAGATGGCAATTCTAACTTCGAGTGCAACGAGTCGGCTGAACGATTCAAACCAATATTAATTAGGAATCAACCTTTTCTACGGAATTATAGAATTTGGGCTAGGAGAGTCAGTATTCACGTTCAATTTTTCCAGTTCCCAAAAGAATTATCTGGTACTTTCAAGAAATAAATTCACGTGAGTAACGAGAAATTCATGGCTAGGTAGGGGAGCAAGAGGAATTACTGTCCGATACACGGTCTTCTGATAGTTATATGTAACTAAACCAGTTCTGTGTAACACATAAACATAAAAAAGTGCACTTGTATATAGAGACCAACTAATGGCGTAATATTTTCTTAAAACTTACAACCATACCTTTTCACTACATTAGATATCCGCAGCTCTAACAAATTCACCCTGGATACCTCGAAGTATATTGAAGCTCACGAAATAAATAGAACACAATCGCGTACAATTAACCGTGATGCTTTCCCTATTAAGAAACACTGCCTGTCAAGCCCGCCCAAAATATTCAATCTTATTATAGACTTGAGGTTATCAAACTGGTTCGTGAACACCTTGAGGGTTTCGCGAGAAAACTTGAGTATAAAGAAAAAATGACCTCTGTCGGATTATCTTACTACTTTCGGGTCATCTATTTCCTGAAAATTCCTGCAATCGATCGATCTTATTTGATAAAGATCGCCCTGATTTAAAAAGAACTTATGTTGTTAGGGAGACATTTTTCAATTATTTGAATTTATGCAGTAAGTTTTGACTTTATATACAGAGCCCTAACTATTTTTAATTGCACATGATTCAGTCACTGAGAGTAATAATTATGTCATGCTAGATTCAACGGAGAATGGTTCTTTCACATACATGCGATGAAAATAAAAATACTAGATTATCCGTTGCCGGTCCTTCGATTAATACTCAAGGTCATACAATACCATCAAAAAAATCCATTTACTTGTGCGATCAGTTAAAAGATGAATGGGAGTCTAGAGGTTTGCAATTTTGCGAAATTATCGATGCAGCTGTCAAAAAAACACATCACTTTTATGAGACCAAAACATTGTTGGCAGGCTATGGTATGATTTTAACATAAAGACCGACTACTGGACATATCTAAAACTGAAAACGATAAATAGTAATGCATATGTATCCTTCATTTAATAATATGTACTTTCATTATTTAGAATCGTCACGGTAAAAAATTGGAACAATAGGTATTATAGGCTATACGATGTAACACAAGTCGTCAGATAATCGACGGTCAACAATAGCTATAATTAATGAGATGAGAAAACTGAGCGATGTATCTTCTGAAGAGAACACAAATATTATGAATAAATTCTATTTTCCACCCTTCATTGAATTTTCCAATATCCCATTACGATTATTTAAGGAAATAATTACAGTGCTTACGAAATATTATTTTAAATCCTTTAAGAACATATACCCTGAAGTAGAGCGGGTATTAATGGTGGAAGGGTCTAAAAATACAAAATTCCTTTAAAGTCACCTACGCTAACGCCGCAATTGAATTCGCATTCAATGCATCCCTTGAACAAGCCACTCTCGAAACAATCCTTCCCCAACGCTCCCCCGCTTCCTCAATACGGACATCCACGCTCCCCCAAAGGATGATCACTCCCCTCACCGCCGTCTAAATGGAGGAGGAAGCGCTCCCCTTCACCCCCAATCTTCGACCCTCACCCGATAAGATCTCGCGGATAGCCCGAGGGACCCTAACCCAGAGACGAACACGGATCCCCTCAGCCCTCGTGGCTCGAATCTGGGAGGTCACCTGATTCAAATCGAAGCACGCCCTCCCGATCGTGGCAGGGTAGGGGCAACATCGATGGAGCGGAGGATGGGAGCAGTGATGATGGGGAGAGGACCGGAGGCACCTCGTGAAGCGCGGGCGTTCTCGCTTCTCCGATCCGTCCGCGACCTCGACTCCATTACGCACCTCCCATTACCTATCTCTCTCCTTCGGCGGTGTCCGCTCCTTCCCCACAAAGCACACGAAAGAAAGGGTTCTGGACCGAACGTTTAAGTCGCGTCTCGCCGCCTCTCGCCCCAACGAGATGTTGATGACCTCTTTCCGTCGCTCGCCTTTTGTCCTTCCCGCAGCGACGTCTATCGCCCCAGGGTGTTAACGGATCGTCTGTCCCTGCGTGAGAGGGGAGGAGACACTCCCTCCGTTGGTGAGCAACTCTCACGGCAAAAGACTCACGACACCTCAGAGGCATGGTCCACGGTTTTGGGAGTAATATCGTCTAATCTTAATTTCATTCTGCACATGAACCCACGGCGGCGGTTAGCAGGCCTTGGGGAGATGTGTTAACCTACTTGGACGGAGCATTCGGCTCTGGCTGAGCAGAGGATCTCGGTTGTAATCCCGGGTGTTGCATTGAGTCAAATTTAATCTAAAAGATCATGCGGTGGAGCTTTCTGGTTACCAGAATCTCGTAGAAAATCGAATAGTGGTACAGGAAAAGGATATACCGCCCCCTGTCCGCATGTGTAAATTTCACTCGCCCTATGGCCAATGCCGGGGTGGGTTTCGCTCTCGCCTATGAAAAACCAACTCTCGGGTCGATGGTAATGAACGGAGGGGTATGGATAAGCACCCGCCTCAGTTAATCGCCGAATTTTAAAGTTGGCATAAACGGGAAGTCAAAGGGTTAATTCACTCAAACGCGATCTAAAATCCTTTAGTAAATGTCGCCTGACACCGAACACTGATTTAATTTAGTACTTAAGATTTTAATTTCAACGACCCTCGCTCGATAGTAAAAAGTACGGAAATGGTTCGTCGACGAACTGCCAAATTTTTTACTGCATAAGTGTATTCAGTTTATCCTTTCTCTAACACAATTTATTTTCTCTTAGTAACGCTATATATCTGATGGGCTTTAATGGTTCATCGTGATTTCAATTTTCATAACTTCAAAAGATAACGCTAAGCGCGAGTATATCACAGTGTTTTTCCATGAAACTTCTGTGGTTAAGGTTAATATTATTTTTTCTCTAGGAATATAAAAAAAACATAAACATATGGCTATATTGGGTAATATACCTTTAGCAAAATTTGAAAGCATTTCAACAAAAAGAATACAATTCACATTGTTAATTTTTCAATTATCTTTACTTCAGCCTTTTTGGTTAATCGGTTTCGAACGCAGTACTTTGAATGAGGGTAATTGAGGAGAGGAAGTATTTTCTCTATTAGTGTCTCTAAATATTTACTCGTTAAGAGGTATTTTAGCCTACAATAAGTTCCACCCCTCGGAAGCACGGCAAAGAGCGAAGACATTTCGGTATTCCGGGAAAAACTGACTCCTACAGGCCGGATTAAAAGGCGATGATTTTGCCCAAAGAGTCTCGATGATAGTTCGCCCAGGTCACGGACGTATAATACACGTACTTTCCTAGTAATGAGTTGCATAGGCTCCTTTTTCTGAGTTCGAAACTCACGTTATGTTCTTTAGATCGAACTATTTCCTGAAAGGGAAGCGATTTTCAAGATGGGATTCGAGCCAGAAACCTTGCGAATAACCAACGACCGCGGTACCCGACTACTAACTAAAACTCGGCTTCAGTACTATGCCGACTCAAAACGCCTGTTATAAATTCAACTGAAATTACCAGCGATTTTAGTTGACAGCTAGAGACTAGCAAAATCGATGATTCTCGGTGGGATTTAAATTACTTGCATGTCTAATCTCGTATCGCAGTCCTGAACACCATTACCCTAATTTCTGCTTCATTAGCCTCCTAATAGTCGGGAAATAGCGAAATCATATTTATTTCATCGTCTACTTCGACAATTAAACGAGCGCACACCATTATTAATTACCCCTATTCCCCATCCCGTTCTAGGGCCATTACAGACTCCGTTATTTCTTTTTATTATGCTTCCCGGCGCGCGCTGATGGAGGACGCACGCCACATGTGTGGCGTTGACCTTGACAGCGTTTACGAAAAGCACGGAGGCAGAGGAAGAAGACATTGGATGCTGGAGGCTAGAAGACGCGTTCAATAAGAAAAAATTATTGGCAAGAGTCCCGCGGGGGAGGAGGAGGGTGTGATGGGATGGGAGTGGTATAAAGGGCGCAGTTGGTGTCAAGCGAGAACAGGGAAAGGGGAAATGCTAAGAGCTCTTCCTCAATTAAAGCGAGAGCGCTAATAGAGAGAGTAGGGAAAGGGATGGAGCAATTAATCGACCCGGGGGGAAGTGCGCACCCCTCCGCCCCAACACAGCCTGCGGGGGCCGGCGAAGGCTGCCTCGAGGGGTCAACTTAACTGTGACACGAGATAAAACTCTCTAGCGGTGGAGGAAGAATGAAAAAAAGCTGCGGGCCACGTCGGATCGTAATAAGGAGAGCGTATGTCGTTCGCCCCATAGAAAATTATTCCGGTTTGGAAATATCAATTGGAGCGATGGTCAAGTTTAGAATGGTGGAATGAGGCACCGCTGAGAACATAATCGGCATAAATCACGTGGCCCCGAGGCGATGAGACTTGAACAAGTGATATACGACGAGGGATTGCTCGGTCGGAAATGTTTATCACTGGTGAACAAATACGTGTCCCCGTTGCCGGTGATAACCGTAAATATAATTGAGCTTTAATGGACTAATAAAGCGTTCTCACGATTCGAGCGAATTTATGGGGTACGAACAAAATACGATACATCAGCATTCATGAAAATTAATGTCTAGGAACAATTCCTTCGCCATCGTTATCTTTAAGGGCTTTACGTCACTGGGGCATTATTTTGGGACCCAGATGAACGCGGCAGCAAAGATATGAACAAGATAAATATTACGAAATATTTCCACTCACATGTTTCAAGAGAGCCGATTCTTTGAATGTTTGCTTCGTTTTTCCTAAAATATAGCAAGGAGAAAACCCATCAAAATTTCTAGTTACAGGAACACAATAACTCCTCTCTCAACTTTGGATTTATCCAAGGACTCACCAGAAAGTTTTTCTTCACAATTTTCCTCTGCTAATGAACGCCTGAGGCAGAAGTCTTTGATCTAAGGAATAATAAATTCTCGTCAACCGCTCGTAAAAACAATGGGAAAGAATAGGTCCTTCTCAGTTATCCAATGTAAAAATTTATATGCATAATTTTGGCTCCGAGGAATGGAAATGTTTTGGCTCATATCTGATATATTTAGTAGTAATTCATTTTCGTTAAAATGTCGGTATGCGTACGCAAAATACTTATTATTGATTATGATTTTCAAATATGATAAATAAACTCGTATTCGTTATTTAATACATAACAGTTATATGAACAGTGGGAAGAAAACGATTTATTTTGTTTGCTTCTTAGTGACAGACCGACTTCAATTGATAAAATATAAGGGACGCATACAAACTTACAAGGAAATTTTCATTGTTTAATGTTACCGAAAGTTCAATTTTTCCTTGTTAATTGATTTTATTGCTGATATTTGTGTCTTATTCGGCCACCAACTATTTTTATTGAAGTAGGTGAACATCCCAATACACGAGTTATGCAAGTCTATTTCCTTGCCACAGGGTAGTGAATGAAACACCTATGAGATGAGCGGTAAATGCCCCCTTTAATCTGAAACCATTTCATTGAACCTCGCTCACTATATCACCCAGAGAACTCCAATGCTCTTATTCTTCAGAAGCGACCTTAATCACTCGCCATCAGCTATTGCCATGATGAAAACTTTCACGACCATTACAAGCGGAAAACAAGAGGATTATGGCATGTAATATGTACAAGTACACGGATAATGAAACTCAACAAACTTCACCGGTCTCTACTTCTGGAAAAAATAACCTTAAAATTGAAATTAATACATCACATTTTTCAGTAATAATATAACATTAATTATTCGGCAAGGTAATTAATAGTTAAAAAGAATAGACACCAACAGCGTTAAATAGGTATGAACTTTAACGCTAGTAAGCAGGCCAATGACCAAAAACGCGGGTGCAATTAGCACTTCGAAAGGCAATTTCTGCCGCACCACTTTATATAAGTGCGTGTGTGTATATATATATATATATATATATATATATATATATATATTTATTTATTTATTTATTTATTTATATATATTTATATTTATATTTATATTTATATTTATATTTATATATTTATATATATATATATGTATATATACACCCACATATATACACAAACACAAGTATTTTACTTGGAAAGATAAATTTAAGAGTAGTGTCTTGGCGCAATCGAAGAATAATAGCAAAATTTGGACTTTGGCCCTACAGAACTCCGAATATCAAAGTACTCCTCCTGGTTATATTAAAACGTATAAATTTTTCACCGAGTATTGTGCAGAGAAATTAATTGGGCGCAAACATCAATTAGTTAATTAACAGGTTCTGATAAAACGGTAATATGAATATATGCAAAAAATATTTTTCGCTGTATCATGAAACGTCACCCTTCCCACGATTAAGGATTTAGTTTTCCTTGAATGCAATGAAAATAATAAAACACAGGGTGAAAATTTACGGCGGTAATTACGGTAGTCGAATTTTTTTCAAGATAATTGAAACCACCTTGCCAAGGATGGAGGATAATTAGAACGAGTTAGTTGATGAATCGGAAGAAAAGATCGAAGGAAGCACCGAGATGATGATCAATGCATTAGCGTTAGCGGTCTATGATGGATACGATAAAAAGCGTAAAAGCTTAGGATGAAGGATTTCCAAAAAAATAGAACCAAGCCCAAACTCAGAGGAAATAAACGATGGAATCTTATTTTCACGCCCCTTCCAAGTTCAGTCCACACGCAGAGCATAATCTAAAAATACGGATGCAGCCAAGGAGATTTTCTCGAAGTAACTACTTAATTAAGTATGCACAGAGTGGGCGAGAGGAAAGTTTTCACTTTCCATCACTCATCCCCGTGTGAGCCCATTGAAAACTCACTCCTGAGACCTGTACAATCAAGGTAGGGAAGTGAATAAACGAATGAGGAGAATGAAATCAATGAGGACGAACATGAACACTCCGGTCGACCGGGAGGTGTGATGGAAGGAATGGGAAAGAGGTAGAATCCTATTTTTCTTCCTTTTCCTTGAAAGAGAGAAATCCGTAATGTGCGGATGCGGGAGTAGGAGGTGTGGATGGGAGAGGAAGAAAGTGGGTACAAGCGCGCCCACTCCACCGACACACGAACCTGGAGTCCATCCCATCTTGGAGAGAAAAGAGATATGAGGGGGGAGAGGACCACGGCGGGGGTGAAAGGGGAGGGGCATAAGAGTTCTCTCTCTCTCTCACACACACACGAGCGCTGTGTTTGTGTGTGACTCCCGCCCCCGCCCGGGTCAATGTTCGCCCGCGCCCCGGCTTCCCCTCCCCTCTCCCCCTGCCCCGCCTCCGTCCTACCTCCGCCGCCTTCACGAGCATCCCACCCAAAGACCCTCCTGCCTTACTCAAATACTCCTCGTGCATTTTGAACTGAGCGCATGAAAATATTTTTCATTTGTGGGCTTAGTAAAATGCAAAGCCAAGTCACATGGTACGTTTAAAATTGCTCTGAATGGAAGGAAAGCGTCGAGCGATTACTAGGAAGCCCAGAACGACAGCCTCTCGATGTGCAAATATTATATGCAGCATACCAGAAGAGTACTACTAATCCAGATTTGATAGCGACACCGAAGAAAGATTTCTTACGCCAGTTTTCATTGGACGCAGAACAACGGTCACAATTCCTCGAGAGAATTTATGCCTGATTCTCAAGCTGTCCCATGCGTACATTTTTTCCCCCATTTAAGAGTAAAGGAAAACACCAAGCAAGACTAATCAACGCACTCTTCAAAAGAATTTCTGATTGTATTCTGAGCCTACACGATCAGCCCAACATATCTTCCTTCATGGCTGGTGCCCTACAACCTCTAGCCATTTAATTTGCGATGGCATGAAGCGTAACATACAGATGCTACTCCGTTTCCTCAACTCCTTGAATTCTCAAACGCCACCTCAAACAACCACGGTGTTTTTAAAGGTCTTTTCCCCCGGACTCCCTCATCATCCCACGCCACGAATTCCAACCCCTCCTACCACACCAATCCGCATCAATCAAACTGCACAACCCTCCCCCTCCGCCTACTCTCCCTCCCTCAGTCCACTCCCAATACCCCTCTCGCTCGCCCCGATGGAACCAACCAACAAACCACCCGAGAGCCGCTCCCCCAACGAGAAAGATACCACTCCTCTATCCTCCTTGCCGCTATTGCTTGAGGGTGGCCCGGATTGTGGACCCTGCGGAAAGAACGATAGAGAGGGATGGGTGGGAATGCCTTTCTTTATCCAGCGGAGAAAAGAGGGGAGAAAGAGAGAGATAGAGGTTAATAAATATGAATATGAATAAATTTCGCGACAAAAATTTTGATTTTTTTCTTGAGCATACGTAAGCTTTTTTCAAAAAAATTCTTTGCCACCGTGGTGAATCGCAAATAACCGCCATTTCTCAGGGAAGTTTGTGACTATCACGATGGTGGTATTCAATTTTCCAGTCGCAGAAACGCTGGGGTAATAGAGGAACCCCCGATATTCCCTCGAAAAATCTTGACTTGAAACTAAAACAGGAGGAATTATCTCCCCGCGCCGCGTGAATTCCGAAACTCACGAAGACCAACGCAGGAGTGTTGGGGCGATAAACGTTTTCGACTTAAATGACACGTGAACGAATGGAAATGCCATAGAACTAAAAGTGGAATGGGTGAAAAGGAAGAAAGGAGTACTTAAACTTAGCGGTTACAGGCTTCACTTGCGGCAATTTAAATATTAATTGTACCTGATGATACCGTTTCACGGTGAAACACGTCTTACCGATAAAGTTCTGAGGAAAAAAGCACGGTGTAAACACCTGTTAACCTCCATGTTATGGAATGTAATACGTAATTATTAAAACCTTATCTTCCGCAATCGCAACATGAGCATGTACGTATCCGATTAAGATTTGTTTGTCTGCACGTATCTCATCTTTATTACAATACAATGAGCCCTAATAGTTCCACATACTTCCTTCCTCCCTTCATTCCTTGTCCAACATGCCTATTCTATTTCTAGTTCGCTTACTAATGTTGTCCCCTCCAACACAGTTCTCAACATACCGTCGCCGATCAAAAAGCTCTACATCCATTTTTCCGGCCTCTTTTTGATTTTTCCCAGCATCCTCTTTCCTCCCTCAACATAACTAACGCCTACTCGTTCGTTATCCTTTCTGTAAGTTTCACCTTCTCCATCCTTCGCAGCCACATTTTGAACGCCTCTAATTTAAGCTATGTTACTTCAACGACTATGATTCCGGGCCGTACAAAACCACGCTCCATAACAACGTTTTTACGAGCCTGTTCTTAACATCCTTACCCAACATCCCTATCATCACCTCCCTCCTCCTCGTGAAAACTCATTTGCTTAACGTAATCATTCTTCTTATGTCCCAGTAACTCATACCAATTCGGTCCAAAAAACTTCTGAAATAGGCAAACATTTCCACTTTCTCTATTTTATGAATTCCTACTTTAATATTTAACTAATCGTTACTCTTTCTAGAAAACCGCATAAACTGGGTTTTGTTTACATTGATTCTCATCCCATATCTATCGTATTGACTTCCTAATACGCTCACCAATTCTTGCAACACCTTGGCTGACGGGCAAGCCAAAGGATAATCTCCCACATGCCTAACATTTTTATGAATTCCCCACCGACTTTGATTCCTACCTCCAGTTCTTACCATGTCTCTTTGACAATTTCCTCTACATACACGCTAAAAAGCACGAGTGAAAATCAACACTCCTCCCTTACCCCTCTTCCTAACTCTACCCTTTCTGACTCTCCATCCGCCACTCGCACATGAGATGTCTGAGACATGTATACATTGCGGATAAGTATCCTATCCCTCCAGCCAACTCCTATTTCTTGCAATACCTTAATTAATTCTACCAAATTGACTATATCGAATGTTTACTCGAGATCTACGGAAAAAATACGGATTGTGTTCTATGCATGAACTCATTATTGTTATTACATCACGCGTGCCTCTTCCTTTTCTGAACACAAACAGATCGTTCCCTAATTTACCCTCCTCTCCATTCCTTTGGTGATGGCACTGAGTACCAATTAACCTTATAGTAACCCAAAAGTATGAATTTTCACAGTGGGACTATCTAGTCTCAATCTCGCGCCGATAAATACGTTTTATAATTATTATTTCTTAAAGTTTCTTTTGCGACTTTCACCAATCCTTTTTTCATATGATGTTATTTTTATTCTATTGTACTTATCTTTTTTTACTCATTCATGATTATCTCTATATCCTGCTGTGCTCCTTTCTTGTAGTTACTTGCAATGCTCTCTCATCCCATTTCCTCAACAGTCTTTCCTATTTTATCCCTTCATCAAATATGACTCGCAATCCGCAATCTGTTCGGATGATGTGGAGTGCGCACTCCGTAATTGCTATCTCCATGTTTTTACAATTCTCGCAAATTATTCTCTGTTAACCATCTGAAGTCTCAGCTGGCATATAGCATTCTATTACGATTGGCAAACTTAACTTTAGGGACACTGTATTTCCATAGTAACCCAAAATGTGAATTATCACAATGGATAACTATTTATTGACAACAATTGTGCATAATCATATTCGGTAAACGTCTCACGCGTGACTGCAAACGATTATCTACCTGAGGGCATTATTATTCCCGCCGCACCGGACCCTATAGGGCCACTCGATATGAATCCAACTCGTTTGATCACCGTCTCCCCAAACTCCTCCCTTTCACTCCATTAAGGAAGCTCTCCCCGTACCCCAACCCTTTCCAACGCGGGGTACGATTCACTGTCGCTCCGCTCTCTTCTAACTCGGATCCATTAACCTCCATCTCCATCACTTCTCCGTCACCCTAGTGCCGCATTTTCTCCCGTAGTATTTATAAAAGGTTCTTCGACATCCCCTTCACGCCACAGCCTTAAAGAGGTCACACGGAGGCCGCTAGGATGGGACTGGAACCATCGGCATAGGTAGATAGAGATGGGTAGGATTTCTCTCTCCTCCCTTCATTTCTTTTTTTTTCACATGGCCCAGTCCCGGAACACATCAATCTCCTCACGGGATAGAGAAAGAGAATAAGTAATAAATGGAGCAAGGACTTTTGTGGGATGAGAGCCGGGCCCACCTGCTATTGCTGTCGTAATTTTACAACCCTCATCTAATTGCTATGCGTAACATACGAGGCGCACCGTGGACGAAGACGCATCATAGAAATATTGAAATTAGTTTCCCACCCACTCACGCATTCCTCCTGAGTGGAAAGATTGTTTCTTAATTCGTATTGACCCCGTGACAAATGAGCATCATTCGGATTATTTGATGACCGCCATACGAGGCTGGGAGAAAGCTTTCAATAGAGAGAGGAGCTAAAAGGGCGTACAGGAAATATCTTTTTTTTTATTTAGAACAATCAAGAGTATAGGTGGCAGTGGATATATGCCTCTTGTTTGTTTCAATAAAATCTATCTATGCACGTTTTTTGATTAGAAGTTTTGTGAATACTCTTTTAACTCCTGAAGAGGAAATGCTGCAATAGATCAAATGATAGAAAACGTGTCTGCGAGCATATTTCATTCCATGTGCTATTTGCGTCCCACTAAAACAAATATCTCCATGCCAAGACAAAGCGTTCCATTTGGTCCCCTGTGCATCAGCGGTAATATTGTTCCTCGATGCCGTTTTCGTTAAAAATAGCCGCGTGAAAGACGCTAAGGTTACCGGCATCACCTGTTCGCGCTACCGGGTACAAAGTGAGAGGGGCAAATGATTGGAAGCCAACTGTATTTTCCATCGAACCTATAATTTTTACGAGTGTCATTATTCTCGTTGCAATAATTCCGTCGAAAATTGCGAACAAAGATTGATAGAGCGGAGGAGAGAATCTTGAAATAAAAAATACAATAACCGAGGGCTAAATGAAACACCATCTCCCCTTCCCGTTCTCCACCCGACTCCTCGCATTCCATGCATAGCACCCCCCTTTCCCTCCGATATTAATTTGTCAGCTTTCCGCTGAGTGCACGATTCTGAACTGGAATCCATTCCTCCCTTTCTTTCTTCTCTCCGCCGCACCGCAGTGTGTCGTGCATCCGCAGATATTACCTCCCACCCTCGAATCCCCCACTCGTGATTGCCCTCCGAGAGGGTGGGGAAAGAGGAGTAACCCTTATACCACAAGGCAATCTCCTCACCCACACCCAGTTGCCACCCCTCTCCCCCCCGGAAATCCAAAGCGCGCACAAAAAAAAATATATATATATATATCGACACACACACACACATATACGAGCTGTCCTCCCCCTCCTTCCCGGTCCTTACAACCTCCTTCTTCCGCGCCTGGACGCCACGCCAAAGATACGGCACCGAATAGGGGAGGAGATCCAGCCCATTTTTGTTCAATAGCCACACTTCCCCGCCTTCGGAGGGGATCGTCTGGCGTAACGGACGGAGAGATGACGCCGTCAGCCGCAGCAGCGCACTGCGACGGATATGGTGTCAGGCCTTCGGGGAAGTAATGGGCATAAATGATTCTCCCAACTTTTTGGTCGGCCGAACACGCGAAGCGTCACCACCACGGAGTTTTGTCCCGAAAATTAAACCGATTCTACTCGAAGAGGGATGTCCGCACGTTAGGAGTCAGAAGAGAAGCTGATCGAGGTATTAGTGATAAGTTATCTCTCGGTTTGAATGTGGTCGATCGAATTAAACTCATTAATCATCACAACAGTGATTGTTTCATTGATTTTCATCATGATTTAACCTCTCCGAAAGGCGTCGCGTCATATGTTTTATCATTTGAGGAATCAAAATTGTCTAGGGAACGATAAATGAGAATATTCTGGAATTGAGACGCCAGTAAGATTCAAGGCCAGAGACGTAGCACATCACGGAAAAGTTATCTCCTTTAGAGCCGTAGAGGAATTGAGCACAAAAGGAATAGTGCTAGATTTTCAGGATTGACAGACGATACACAGACCTCTGAAGTCAGTATTCAGTGATATATGGTATATAAGGAATGTAGGGAAGAATTTACATTGATTTAAGATAAGCTTTACAGATGTAGCCCAATACCAATCATTTATGTCAACCACGTACGAGTACGATGTTCAAGTACATTAGTGTGTGAGGACTATTGTCCCATAGTCTGAGTCATAGTTTGACTCTGCATGTAGTAAAGAAGTAGTAGCACTTAGGATATTTAACATAAGGATGGAGAAAAGACGAAAGGATAACTGTCATGGGAAGATTATTTCGATTTAAAAAGGATAGTGGTACGCGTGTTGCCATAGCAGTAGAAACCACTAAACAAATGTATTTTTTATTTATATTTTTCAGGTCTGAAAATACTGTTACATCAAGAGATTGCGCATTCGAACCCCATTGGGTCAATACCTTCGGGAGAAACGCATTCATTTTACACGGGTTAAATATATGGCAAACCATAACTAATTTCTTTGGAGACTTTAAAACTTGAACAAAACTATCCAATCCTAATTACACTAATATTTTATTTGAGCACAAAAAATATTCCGTTCCTCTCGGAATGAATAATTCCATAAAAAAGTCTTGTTTTTGAAAAGTTAAGTATTTAAGATTAGTGTTTCAATAAAAATACGTTGATAGCTCAGCGTTACAAGTTATTGAATGTGAAAAGACATTCTTCAAAAATGTTTCACAGTTGTTTGAGAATTATTATCGAAATATAAAATTGCCGCATTAAAGTAACCGCATAATCAAGAGCTGCTAAACGTGATAAATATAGGACCTTTAAATAATAACACCTACCAATTTTTAAAACGTCTCCATGATGCTTTATGAATTGGAAGTTTTCTGAACTGATTTGAAGCAACAAAGATACTTTCACTCTTGGTTCGCTCTTAGTCATAGTGAAGCCGTTTGATTCCAAATATGTCCAGCAAGTGGATACGTTGGATGGAAGCTTTCTTGTGAATGTATCAGTGAAATTACGACATTAAGTCGATGAAAAGTAAATATTTTATCAGGGTATAAACGCCAAAACTCATGCAAACACTTAAAACTTCGAGCAAGTACGTGTATTACTATTATTGCGAATTTAGTTTCAAGATGTAGACTTTGTACGCATCTCGTAAACGAGAATTATTTTTACATGAAAGGAAAAACCGTCGTTACAACACATTCTATTAGCATGCTCTTTCAAGGAGACATCATGTAATTTGGTAAGAGCTCATCAATTTAGCTTCTTCAAAGCCTCAGATAATGTATAAAAATCAACCATGTGGCCCTGATATCTTGCGTCAGCTGTTTTTTGTTGTACCTTCATGCCTCACGAGGGACAATTCCAAGTCTCGAGATCAGTAAAAGGGAATGGCGGGTGGGCAAGACTAGAGAGAATTCATGTGCTAAAGGACATAAAAAAATAAGCGATTCGACAGTCATATGCGGTAAGCCACAAAGTGAGACTATTAAGAGGGATTATTTACCCTTTCCGCATTTCAAGAAAACACCGCGACCTTTAAGGCAAAAATAAACTGCTTCTTTGACCGGAATCAGTTTAAAGGTTGAAGTCGGGGACAGTTGTTAAAATTAATGGAACGAAGTCTGGCAGAGGGGAAGGATGAAATTACGCGAATGGAGGATGAGGCATGCATGGTATATAAGGATTTCTATAAATCTTCCGATGTGAATGAACGGATGATCCATCGTTCGCGGGGACATTTAAAATGGTGCCGCAACCAAACGTTTGGCAATAGAGAAAACTATTTCAATAAATAATGGCGAAGGCAATCGCCATTTCCGTCGCAGTCCTCCATGAGTCTCCATTGTGCGCAAATCTGTGCTGCTATCAACCCTGGCGCCAGCCCGTAGCCCATGCATTAAATCCGTTTCACCAAGTACATTTCTATCTCTACGGAATTACTTACGGCCTCTTGTGAAATAGGAGCGGTGGCGGCATCCTAGAAAAGCGAGCAAAAATGATACCATTGTTCAATAATTTTCAAGTAAATTAATAAAAAGTGACATATTCATTGTGGCTGAACGTAATACGGGATATTACACTTTTAGTTGATGTTTGAAAATTTTAAACAAATACTCTGTCGGCGACGAACTATGGTGATGGTTAGAATCTTCTGCTATTCCACGGCCACAACTTATTTATACTTATTAGAGATACAAAACTTGGTTTTAAATTTTGATAAACAATAAAAAAGGTGATTTATCCATCGTCGGAAGAATTTTTCAAGAATTACCCACGTTGATTCTTCATTAGATAATATAAAGTAACATCAGCACAAATATACTGAATTCACAAAGTCCTCAACAAATAATTTTACATCAACAGAAGATTCCACCTTGATGCGAGAAAATTAAAGATAGTTAAGGTGATGGCGAGTAGTCAATATTTGTTTAAAAAAACCTCAAAAATATTGCAGGAAGACCGACGAAAAAATCGTTAATTTAATGAAAAAATCGCGCCATGCAGTAAAAAAATACCCACTCGAAATATGCCTTTTCCGGGAAACACTGATGACTTAAAATAGAAGGTGTGAAAATCGCGCGAGAGCGAATCCAATTTGATTTACCGCCAGCTAAAAGCGACGGAAAGTCGATTTCCTACGACTAGGGGAGAAACATAATTGGTGAATATGAATCCTCTCGAAAACGCTACCGGTAAAATTTATTGCTCATGCACAGCGATATAATATCGACTTCCTTTACGCATTTATTGAGGAAAGCCTGTAAATTACAGAGGGCGTTGAGACCGTTTTAGTTTTTTTTTACCCGTGGGTTCGTAATTCATCCTCACTCCCATCCCTCCACCTCTACATAACACCGTTCTCTCTCTCCCTTTTCCATCACTCGCTTGCTTTCCTTTCCCTCCTACACCTTCGCCTCACTCCCACAACCTACGCTAATGCATTCACGGACGTCTACACTGTGCCCCACGGATTCTTGAGTGAAGGAACCACACCTGGGCACGTTTACCATTAAGTAGCAACGCCCACACCTCCGAGAAGCACTAATGAAGATCACGTGACTGAGGTCAGTTCGGAGTGGGGCGTTAAGCAGTCCATACGCACGCGCAGTTTTTAACCTCTTACGCCTTTCACAGCCTCGCTCTCCTTCCTCCCCTCACCCACCCCCTTTCCCACTCGCTCTATATACGATTTCGCTTCTCAGAAAGACTTCGTCGACGCCAAAGGGTTAGTAACTGAGGCGAGGATAAAATAAACTAGTCACTAGATAATTCAATTTTCCACCACTCTTTCTCTAATAGAGATTTCAAAAGGCCAACTGCCAAAATTTTGACTGTCACAAATGAATCTAAGACAAACCATGGACTCAGATAGTCGATACTAAATGGTAGGTAACACTCAAATACAAAAGGCTTTACTGGTCCGTGGCCGCGATTGGTTCAACGGCTACTTCAGGGCAGTAATTCCAGGCGTCACATGGCTTGTAATATTTAATGCTGACACGATTTTTTTCCTTTTTCAAGAATTTTTCTGCATGATTCCGCAACTATTCCAATCGATAAGATAACCAATCGCCAAACGACTATATTCAAATTCCGACGTGTTTCAATCTATTCTTCTAAACGCATCACTGATCTACGGGTTTCAGTCTTTTTAAATACAGCAAACACACTTGATTTTCTAGTTTTCTAGCTTTTTCTCAAATTTTATCCCGCGAATTATTTTCTATAGCGTATAATTTAACACTAGCAGACCAACCTTTATGAGCGGTTGTTGAAACTATTACTAAAATGAACCCAAAAAATAAATGTTTAAGTAAAACTAAGGAAACAGAGCGGATGGCCTTTTAGAGCAAGTCTCGAAATTTATAATTCAAAGACAGAATGGGAGCGGCATTAAATGAGACAAAAAACGTGGAAGATGAAGATCATAACGAAGGGACGAAAAAATATGAGATTCATCAAAAACATGAGCAAAATAGAGGGTTAATGTAAACTATTTCATCATAGATATAGTATACTGTGCACATTTCAAGTCAACTCCTACGATCCGCCTATCGTAAAATAAAAAAATATTATATTACCTGACCACATAAAGAAGAGTTCTTCCTGAATTGGAAGGTTTACGGCTTAACTATGTGAAAGTTTATGCCCATAAAAAAATGAACAAAATGTATTCATCCTCTGAACTGGAAATCCAGTGGACGAATGCATAGTTTCTTATTTCATGAGGAGTATTTCCTATCATTAACAATGATTTGATAACTCCAAAGCAATTATAGCTTACGATGGTGGTTTGAAAAGTTTCCGACCTCAGAAAATTTCGGAAAAAATGTCTTGTATCTTTGTTAGGTCGGAAACTTTTCAGATAACCCTCGTATGCAACCTATTTTAGCTGGTGTAAGACAAAATTAGAGCTAGGGCGACAGAGAAAACTATGAAGTTGTCACTGCGTCAATGCAGTTGCAATCATATTCCTCCATGGTTTGATGATCACGGCAGTCTCATAGCCAGAGGCGGTAAATAAGTTAGTGGAAAACGGCATCCTCTCACTAACTCACCGACGATAACAGGATAATAGCTCAGAAGAATGGTACGTATCATCAGCACATTAATCAACCGGAAGGTTGGTTACGGCAAGTGAGGGTAGAGCTCATCCAAACCTACCACAGCGCTTTAAATTCACACGAAACACCGTTTGGGTTGTAGATGGAATGGTTCTTAGTCAACCACTGTAATGGAAACTAGGACCATCCGGGCAAAACCTGAACACCTGAGACATAAATGTAAAGCAAAATCTTGAATATAATTTCGTTCGCAAGGAAGAGTTCGGTATCTAGCTATTCGTATCGTGAATAAGCAACTATTTTTTACGATAAACGGTAATTTCAGAGGACACTACAATCTATGCAAATGGAGGGCAATATTTTATTAATCAACCAAATACCTTAACTTGAACAGGCTTCGGCTTACAGCGGAATTTATTTGGTGCCTCGCAGACGTAAAGTGTATCATCCAATGTATTTGTATAATTTACCATGCAAATAAACGTTATTCATCACATTCCTTTCCTTTTGCGAAAATACCTCCTCTGATTCTTTTGTATTCCACGAAATTTATGGAAAGTATTTTATACAAAAATGTGGTAAATTCTGAAAATGGCTACAGAGTGTATAGGAGCACAATGAAGGAATCGATGAGGAAACTTTAGCACAGAGTAATCTACGGCGAAAGAGCCTTAGGTGGAGGTTGCAAAATTCACAAGAATCTCCCTCAATCTTTTTTTCTTAAATTCACTTCATCAGGTTATAATGAATTTGCTTTGACTCTTGTGTAAGCCTTCTTTTGTCAAATGTTTCAAAATCAGCTTCTTATAGAGTAAAGAGATGACTTTCAGCGTATAGAAAAAGTAATTCCTATTGCATTCATCCAGGATCAGGAATGTAAATATAATAAAACGAATGATCGGTGGAACATGTGTTGCCTATGCGTACATATGACTTATATGAAATATGATCACTGAAAAAAACTTTGGTATTCATACAGGGTTCGTTCCAAAAGTAATGCTTTTCTTTTTTTTAAGTAATTTATTGAACAGATTTGCACCAACATTTAAAATTCTTCAAATTACTGTCCTTGGACCTCTACTTATTTTTTCCAGCGAATCTGCCATGACCCATACGCACCCTGGAAGACGTTTTCGGGGACCTCTCGCAAGGTCATCGTCACGGCTGATTGGATCTTTTCTATGGGCGAAAAATGCGTTCCTTTCAGGGCTGCCTTAATTCGAAGGAAGAAAAAGAAGTCTACTGGGGTGACGCCAGGACTATAGAGGGGTGAGGCAGCGTTTGCACCTTGTGTTTGACCAGGAACTTGCAGACTCGTAGCGCGTTGTGGCATTGCGCGTTTTCGTGATGGAATTGCCAGGTAGCGGAGATGTCTTTTCTCGTCCTGATGACCCTTTTTCGGAGTCTTTTTAGCACATCCACTGAGTCGGTAGCGTTCACTGTCTATCCTTGAGGAACAAACTCCTTATGGACCACTCCTTCACTGTCGAAAAAAACCAATGAGCATTGTTTTCACTTTTAATTTGCTCATTGTTGCCTTTTTGGAGCTGGGGGACTGGTCGGTGTGCCACTCAGCGCTTAGGCATTTCGTTTCTGGGTCGTATTCAAAAACCCAAGTTTCATCGCCAGTGATGACGTCGTTCAAATAATCAGGATCATTTTCAAAACGTTGCAAAAGTTCACTTGAAATTTACGCTCCTTTGGTCTTTCGTGACAAGGTGGAAGCGTAGAGGTTTACAATAACTGACGTCCTACCTCTTTCACAGCTTGGAGAGCTCTTAGACCAATTTTGCGGTAAAGCTTATCATCCCCTCCACCTTCTCCAAGTAGTTTGAATTCATCTAAAGTAATAGGAGTGGCGCCGGAAATTCAATTGCATTACTTTTGGAACGCACCCTGTACTCTGGAATTATATGAAATAAGGTTGCTGAAGTTTTTAAGCAATCCATACATGTAATCCGAAGTTTTAGCTTCATGTTATGTCTACTTCCCTTCCTTCGTAATCTCTACACTTCCTAAAATAATTCAATTTCTGATTTCATATTTTAAAAAATTTTATGCTACTGTGTTCGAGTTTAGAAATGATCCATTTTTCTTTCAGATTTACCATTGTTCATAAATCGACATATGTATGTTTTGATTCTCACCATTTCGACATTAATTTACCTCTGGGTATCCAGACGGTCCCTTTAAGAATAATTTATTTGTCCAAATACTTTTGAGACCACACAACTCACGAACTGAGGTTCACTGTACTATCATCACCCTCGAATTGAGCAATCAAGTAAATTTCTTCGATGTTCCGCCGGCCCCGCTGTTGGCGGGGTATCGTCCTCGCATTCTAATCAAGAGGTTGCGGGTTCGATTACCGCCTAGGTGGGTTTTCTCCACTTAGGGATTGGGTGCTTGTAGCTGTTCATTGTAATGTTGCTATTAAAAAGTCAGATATAAAAAGCCGAAGTGCTGTTTTTGGATTAATATGAAAGAAATAAATGTTAATCTTCAATATATACCATGGTTTCCATCGAGATATTTCATTTCCATCCTTGAAAATGTTGATATTGTCAGAATTAACGATTATGAGTAGGAAAATAATCAGTAGTGATTCATTTAGAGGTTATGCTACGTTTCAACTATGCTAGCGTGAATAAATTCGCTGCATTGAATTATCATCATTTTCAGTTTACATAATTTATTTCACATGAAAATAATTATAATTCCAAGAACACGGGTTTAGTTTTCTTCAGTATAATATTTTTGTAAAGGTCTTTAAACCAAAAACGTTTTGGTATGGAAAGGTACAAAGTTAGTATAGAATAAATTTTATTGACTTATGAATCTCCTAACCATTGGCTTATAATGGGGTCCATATATAGAGATTTTATACTAATCATTGTTCTCTATACCATTCCCGAATATACACTATACCTAACATTTTAATGACACTGTATACTCTTTTATCGAGCAAAAGAGCAGTTAGAGTGATTATAATGTTTGATGGATTTCTCTGGAGGAAATAAAAAAAGTTTTCCACTCGGGAAATCATTAACCATTTCATGGCAGTAAAAAGAACAAAAAATAATAGGCGACAGAATAAACTGGCTTATGCTACAGAATATATCGTTTCCAAGCGTTCTGATTTAACTATGACACTGAAGTTTGACTGAGAGAACACTGAGTTTAACAATGACATTGAAGGAATTATAATGGCCCCACACTACTTAGGTAGATGAGACCACAAAGATAAAATAAGGGAGATAGATTCCAGTACAGACAGGTACAAATACTCATTCTTTCCCCGAACAATCAGAAATCATAATAGTAAGAAACCGAAGTCACTTTAGAAATATTAAAAACATTGAATTTACATGTCGGAGCAAAGTTAAACACTGCAAAGCTGTTAGGTATACTTTTAGATGCATGTGTATGTAAGATGTAGTTTGAGTGTTTGCATATGCGTGGGGTGGAAGTGTTCTTGCATGAATTTATGCCATTTTTTTGTGGATGAGTGAATTTGTGGTTCTAGCATGCGGTTTTTTTTCTTTTCTAAATTACGGGTGGTGTCCTAACACCCCCCGCCACATGCCCTTGCGGTGGCTTGCTGGGTATTAAACAGATGTAGATGATTCAAAATACAAGCTCGAAATAGATGCTCAAGAAGAGCTAGTTTACAGGAGGCATTCAGCATCAACGTTCAAGATTCAACAGTATGAGGGAGAAGGGGCTCATACTGGTAATTATGTACTTGATAAATTGATTGGCTGGGTTTTTATCTTTTTTTATCTCTTTATCCCGTCCGATTTCCAAGCACAACAGGATGACAAAGGGCTCAGCCGGTCATCTCTCCCTCACAATACGCTAACCTCCAACCCAATGATCACTAATCACAGTGACTTACAGGACAATTATGAAGATAACACTCTTCCCTCCTTCGAGCCCCGCCTACTTTGGAAACAGCTTTTCACCTCAGCGTACCCTTGCCTCACCAACTCATTGTATTTGATATGCAAGAGATGTCACGGACGGAGTCTATAGACAAAAGAAACTGAATAGGCGTCGTGAATCCCGAGTCCAAAATTGCATAAACCTACGCCTAAATAACCACAATCTATCCGTAATCCTGGAATTATATTTTCCCTTCAAAGCCGACATCCTCTCCGGCGAGGTACATGCATTCTCTCTCCATACTTAAGTCAATTACTCAGTAATGGATAGCGCGCACACATGACGTTAATTCATCGGGCACTCCCTCTCTTAGCACACCCTGTCGATTACTTAACCGCCCCTAGAAAAAAAATCCTTGACCGCCTAGCCTTTTCTGCACGACTCCGCCACCACACCCGTGGTCGCTTATGAACGCCGCATCGAATACTTCCCCGATGCGATGTCCTGCGCACATATCCGCGTCCTCTGGCGCGCCCTCCGTGCACGCACGAGACCCCTCCCCGCTTACACCTTCATCCGCCGTGGTTAATTGCCCGTCTCATAGTTGCAGAAGATGCCGCTTTGAATCGCCTAGGTCGGAGACGCCGTCCCCTGACGGGCCGGAGAATAAAGGGGCAGGGGTTACACGTCGGTCGCGAGGAGAGCAAGCCGGACTTACGCCGTCCGTTCCATCGTCCATCCACCGATCAGTCCCGCGGGCCACACCCGCCCACACTATTACTTACTAATCATCACTGAGCTATTAGGTTCATCAAATATTGGTTTGGCAGGGAGGCTGTGAGCCAGGAACTTGGCCAAAGGATCATTTCGATTTTGTTTTTTAGCAATATTAAAAATGACCAAATCGGTAAATGATCGTTGATTTTAAAAAACCTTTTTTAGTGACGCCAGGTCTAAAACTTTCTGAAAAGAACGGGGCACTCGACTTTATTTCTTACATCGATAAAATAATTAAGAATATCCCCCGCCATCGGGCCTCCTACATCCCGACGTTTTCGATCAAAAGACCTTTCCCTTTGTGAATCCTAATGAATGGTAGTCTTTTGGTTGGGGCAGGTTTAGAATGAACACAAAAACTAACAAATATTCCATTTCAAAGCCTCGCCTAACATTACCCTTTATAAAGTATTCTTCAATTCTTTCCACACCTCACCTCCGCTAATCCAATAATTTCTACCCATCACAGTTTTCGGCGAAATACTACCCTTCGAAATGCGCTTCATCTATTTTTTCAGACTTCTTTTATTTCTTGTATTCCAAAAACTTATCTCCTCGACGAACACGTGTAGCACTATGTTTGTTTTTCTTTCCGTGTATTTCACTTTTTCTATTCTTTTCAATAACCTCCCGTTTATACTTGTCCTGTAGCCTTTCGAAGACCAAGTTTCGGAGTATCGTACCACCAGGCTACACAACAAATTCTTCACTTTTCTAAACATATTTATCCAAGTTAACCGTCATTAACTACCTCTTATTGGTAAAAATATGTTTACTTCTGCATTTTTTTCATTTTAATGTAGAAACTACTTACCCAACTTCATTTGAAACATTAAAACACTTCCTTGAGACGTGAACTGCCCAAATCGGTCTATTTCATGCCCCCAGGATAAGTGTACCCCGCAGAATGGGTCAGTAATTCCATACAAGCATATGAGAATCCCAACAACCCTTAATACACGGCAATGGGTAGGCTGGCGGGGACCAAAGATCAACACAATACCTCTTCAATTGCTCCATGTAGTATAGGCGGGGATTTTAGGGCTTTGATGCTTTGTATGTATAAATATTCACTTATAAATAAACATATTTTTTCACACACATGAACAATTACATCCACGGGACTTCAGTGGTCTCACCTGGGATTATCTCGCACAAACACACACGCATCCCGACGTCTCTCTCGCTTCTTCCTACCACTCTTCGCCCTCATCACCTCCGCTTCCACGCACACTCATTCATCGCTCGCTTCCCTTCCCCGCGCAGGGCCGCCTCATTCCGCGGCGAACGGGGGGCGGTTATTATTTGAACTCCGGACTTGTCCTATACATCACTACCCAGCCCTCTGCGCAGTCGCTTCTCCTCTTTTCAAATTAAAAGTGCGTCGGATTGAATGCATGCTAATAACGAACCCAACCCTCGAAGAGTGCTTACTCAAATTAAGTGCGAAGTCGACCCCGGGAAGAGACATCCGTTACACCGCTCGCGTAATTGGCGACGAGGTGAGCATTTAATTGAGGTAAAGACTTTTCCATTTCTCGGGAGCCGATAAATTTCTGACCTAATCACCAATTTCAGAGGCCGGCGGAGCTCTTTAGTTATAATAGGATGTCGGAAGGAAATAATTGATGAAAAGTAATCCAAGGGGGTAACGGTAAGAGATTTAATTTCCACTCGGACGGCCTCTTGAATGTCAAAGCGCCATGGTTGGAAGTAACAAGTCGCACGGTAGGTAAAATTAGGATCCAGATTGATTAATTGGGGGTTTTACTATCATCATCCACCAAATATTTTATCAAACCCATTATCCAACTTAAACGCCATCAATAATGTGAACCATCACCGTTTATCTGGGTGTCCAACGAGTTAATGGTCTTTTATATGCACACTAGGTAGACATTAAGGACTGAAATGTCACTAGTATTAAAATACCTAAAAAGGATTTCAAGGATATGAGAAGCAAGCAACAAAATTTATCACCACGTACTAATAAGCAATGGATAAAAAAAATATGGGTGTCTTTTAAGATTCGGACATTTTGGCTTTTGTCAGTGGATGAATTGCTGTGTATCGCTTAAGTTAAATACAGAAACTCGTACTCTTATATTAATTCATCCTATAACTCGTTACAATTGAAATATTTAGTGGAGGCCATAACATGATTAAGAAATAAATCAATGTATATTCAACGCACGTATCCAATGGCCAGCTAAAGAATCCGTTCAGAAAATTGTACTATTATAAAAATAATTGCAATCTAACTGCAGATAGGTTGAAAGAGAATGACGGGTTACCTTCTGGCAATTCATTTGATTCCACATCAATTTAGTAGTATTTGCGACCAAAAAATATTAAAAATTCACTTGCAAATATTTATTCGCCGAATTATTTTTAGAGTCCTTGTGTTCAAAGTAATGTTGTCTGAACTACGCACCTTAAACATTAATTCATCGAAGCAGCAAAATTCACAGGATGTAACATTGAATTTGGTTTCTAATCTGTTTTGATATTACTACCTGATATCACATCACTTCAGCTAGGAAATGGTTACAGTAAGTCACAGAGAAAATCATGCAAACTCATAAAAATCAAAATGTCACAAATTTTAAAGGAGTCCACGATTGGGTCACAATTTTTATTACCAACTCAACCACTTTCTCACACGATCTTCGCTTGATCTATGCATGCACCTTCACTTGATGAATGTTTGCAATTTATAGCCAAAAATATATCCGTGTACCATTCTAAGGGCAATAAAGCAACCAAATGTACGATTTTATTCATTGGAAAGCCAACAATCGTTGCACGCCTAAACTCTACCTCATAATAATGCGTACGGGAACATTAAATAATTCTACACTATACATCGCTGTTTTTAAATAGTTTATAATCCCATTTAAGGACATCAGCCACTAACGTAATGCCTCCCCATCACTTGCCTAAGATGAAGTCAGATGATTAAAATACCATCCACAGGATCAAGAGAACAAAATTAGAAAAGAAGCTGCACTAAGCATACTGATGGCAAATCAAATTCAATCCGCACGATGATCGAAAGGCATAGGATCGTAGAGTAGTGTGAACTCTTTCACTTAGTGGAGTGAAACGGAGACAACAGAGAATTCAAAGGGATGAGATGTAATTTAAAGGGAACAACATGATAGCATTAACAAAAGCGCACGAGTGAAAAATAAACCTCACATTTACCTTTCCGTCCACGAATAACTAAGTATTTTACAGTCACGATTATTTTATGCAACTGCCTTAAGCGGTAGGCATCATCGCAATCGCGGGCATCATGAGGTGGCACGCGAAGGTTGGCGGCAAGAAATGAGGCAGGCGCGAAGAGGGTGCCGATGGAAGGGGTGGGTCCTGTGCGGCGGGAGTGGGGCCGGGTGGAGAGCGACCTTGTCCTTAATGAGGCGCCGCCGCCGTCGCGGGGAGAGACCTTTTCGTCGTCCGGGGGCGCGTGCGAATGGAGCGGGCGTCGATGGCGGAAAGTGGGGATGGGAGAGAGGGGTGGGCACCCAGGGAAGAGGGTGCGGGCAACCGCACACGCCTCCCACATTCCACCGGTTGCCTCCGTTCCAGGATAAAGCGGGTAAGGGGCCGGACAGGGGAGGAAGGAAGAAAGGAAGGAAGGGGTTGCAAATTTATTAAACATCCCAAGGCCATTGCAGCAGCCGAGAGTGACGTTCCTCATTAGAGCTTCGGAACCGAAGAGAGAGAGGGATGGCATGGTGGGGGGGGTGAAAGACAAGGTGATGGGGGTTGTGAAAAGGGGGGAGGGAGAGAGGGAGACGGGCCGAGGGTTGGAGGTGAGGCTTATAGTGCCCGCAGATAAGAATTCCTTAAGGATGAAGTTCTCGAAATAGTTAAGAACCCCGCCACGTCACGGGTAAGCCGGGGAAGTCGTAAATCAGGAGATAGCGAGAGATTACTTGGGGGGAGAAGCCACGGATTTCTGTCTTATGTTCCTAGAACAATTAGGAGAACACAATGGGTTAAAAAGATGCAAAGAATTGCGAGCCGAGTGGAGTGCGGTTAAGAGCGCCTTCTTAGGAAAACGGAGGGGTGGGGAATACTGCGAACACCTCTACATAGAATCGAGCGACGCGAGGAATCCTACATTGAGGAAATAAACCTTATTAAGAAATCAGACAGCGGTGGGGATAGCCTTTTTAAGTCTGTCCCTTTCAAAAGTGTGGATCCAAGTCTTATGCATCCTTCAGTTGAAAATTATCAGCAAGAATGTATACAAACTTACCATATATAAAATATATATTTTTATTTATTCTCGTTTTGCCTCATACGACCTGTGAAATTGTTGAGTCATAGGATTTAACCAAATGTACACATCAGCGAGGGTACTGTAGATATATGGGTGTGGAGATGGACAGTAAGCGACGTAATTCTAGGCATGTTTAGGGAAGTAGGGAAAGTTATGGGAAGTTCAAAGGCAGGAAAAATAGATACAGCCTTATTGAGTAGCAATTACATATTCAAGACAGTGGTAGAGGCAAGAAATGTTGGACGAAATAAAAGAATGTAGCAAGTATGTCGGGTTGTAGAATGGCTTATTTTAATTCGATTTTTGCAGTATTTTTCAGTTTTGTATTAATTGGGACTTTCATATGCTCGTAAATATATGAGAGCTTAGAAATGTAATTCATTAAAGAGCTACCTTGAACGAGATTCCTTAAGTAACCTAATAGGGAAAGTTTCAGTCAAGAAGTGGTTGAAGAAAACAAGAAAAAAGTACCTTTCGTTCCTTTCACACGGTGACCGGCGTATTTCAGCGTAAACTAGCCGAAGAAAACTTCTGAATACTATACGGCATCATACACTTAATTAGCCTCTAATATGGAGGTGCTAACCACAATTTGCCAAGAGACAAAAAATTAAATAGAAGATCATGTTCGCTCATCTGAATAGCACAAAATGGGATATTTAAGATCAATGAGTATGTTCAAAGAATTCAGCCGTAGAGAAAAATAATACCATAGATTTTGGTAGTACGCGAAAAATTGACGCTCTTCCAAGTGAGCATCATAAAAACGCAAACCGTGCAGCTTTCTTAATGGCGAGAGGGCATTTTCTGGAGACTCAGAGCACGTGCCAAATGACCACCTCAACATACGATAGAGTAAAGTGAATGAGATGTTCAAACACTTGAATGGTGATCTGTCAGAGGGAAACCTCACAGCTCATTATCTTCACTTAATAATTGAAAGTTGGGAAGAATAAATCTCCAGCTGATAATAAGCTAATTCATTGAATATGCATATGGAATGAGAATCGACACTGAATAATACAAACTTTAAAAGTTTGAATATTTTTCTCCCCCACAGGTGCAAATTGTCTATTTAAGCATTAGTCAAAGATTTTTCGTAATTCAGACATGAATTTGCAGTATTTTCATATTATACCAATGAGGGCATGTAATTGTATTTATTTTAACTGAATGGCATGTCGTTAAATCATGGATTCCGGGCCCCTCCGGTATATACGATATATATATATATATATATATATATATATATATATATATATATATATATATATATATATATATATTGATTCATAAAAAGTACACACCGGTTTGAGTTTCAATCGAGTTCTAGTTTCGTTTTATAATCTCTAAATTTCCAATTCCTATAAATTACGGATGACCTTGACTTGTTGCTATGTGAATTACACTAATTTATCCAGTTTCTTAAGGAATAAAAATATCTCCTTGCTATCGTTTTATTCCATAAGCCAAAATAAGCTTAAAAGCTAACTTCAAACCTACTATGGTGTTTGCATGTTAAATTTTAATGAAATAAGACCACTGAGCGATTAATTTTGCATTTCGACTTATAAATTTGCTTTTTAAATCATTTGTCGAAGCAATAAAAGAACGTTTAATACCTCTTGACACCATATTGCCATTACATCTTTCAAGTAAGAATTTTCACGAGAATCACAACGACTGTAGGGAATTTGGTAAACCCATCTTGGTCCCCCATAAACCTTTAAGAGTACTTCCTCGACATCGAAATGCACATCAACTCAAACTATAGTTTCAGTAACATATTCCCAGATAAATCAAGCTGAAAGCTTTTTACCAGGAGGTTGATATCAATTAGTACTCCATACATTGCGAGTACATCTGTATAACTGACTTAGAGATATATTAGAGAATGGTACTTAAAACAATACACTTTGCAAATGCGGATTTTCATTACCCATTTTACGTTGAAACAATGCAATCGATTTTTTTGCGTCGATAAACTATTAATGTGATAACAACATTGGTATATAGTAGGTCAGATTGACCTTTCTCATAATTACACATAATATTGTGAATGGACTCTCCCAAAAGCATTGTTTCAATTAACAACTTCTTCAATTGTAGTTTCATAGAATTTGTTTTCATGGAACGATCCATTGGGAATAATTTTGCTTAATTTGTACGTAATATTTTTTAGGCGATGAAATAATAGTTTTTTTCGCAAACTCATAATTTTACTGCTCAAAAAATCAACATTTCAGGGAAATAAATCAGGAACCGCTTTGCACAAACTGAAAATATATCCCCTAAGATATATAATGTCATTTCCTGCTGTGTTATAATTATTTGCCTTAAATTTCTGAGGTTAACCTTAGAGTTGTTCCAGGCCCACGTCCATAATTTCCAGGAAAACTGAAAAAAAAAGGAAGACCACACCATTTCATCAGTCCACGCGTTGACTGATGAAACATTTGACCGCCCTATGAAACATACTCGTGTAAAGGAATAAGCTTCATCCAATCAGTGGTAAACGCCTAGTTCTGTGGTGGCTCATATTTCAGTTCATTAAGCACCCCACTGTGAGGTCGATCTTATTTTCATTAAAAAAACAACATTTTTTCCGAAGTGAATAAAAAATTTAAAGAGCTGATAAACCTTTACAGGAGTCTAAAGAGGAACTACCAAATTCAACACTCCATTTTAATAAACCTTACATAGATATCAGTTAAAGAACTCGATGCAATTGTTATAATCATGTAATTCATCTTCTGACAAGTTTTTTCTCAATTCCCACAAAACATAATAACGACGACGTTGCGGTGGCTGCGTACACGCAAGATTATATATGACGAAATCTCTAGGGTACATCAACTGGTAATCCTTTATTGAAAGAAGTTTTTATTAGATATTTTACGACAGATGCTACCGCAATCAAACTTCCTGTCTTCCATCCGCAAAGACAAGGCCAACACCACTTTACCGCTCCTCACATTCCCCCACAAGGCACTCTGGTGTTCATTTCGCGAAACAAGTCCTAAGGTTGCACAGCATCGACGGCAGATGACGTTCAAGTGCAGACCTTCTTCGCCGTCTCCAGAGGCTCTCCATCGCAACTGCTTTCTCTTTTGAACACAGGTCGCAGCACTGAACAGCGGCGCAGGAGGCGGTCAATCAAGTGGAAACTTGATCTCCACGAGTTAAGCAAAGGATTATATCCATTGGTACCCATCGATAATTGAAAGCCTTCTTTCCAGTCATTTGGGCGTGGACTCGAATTCCATATATCATAGTATTTAAAATTGCATACGTAATTTATTACGCCTCCTTTTATTAATATGAGCCGATAATTATAACTAATGAAGGGGAAAATCTATCATTTGCGATATTTATTTGATTCAAAAAGAAAAATTTAAAAGGGCTCTCAATTAATGCCATCAAAAATAGTTAAGACAACCTACTGAATGTACTAAATGGTGTGGCGATCAGGTTTTGTTAAAATATAAAAGGACAAAGAAATGAAAAAATGACTAAACAACGACAAACAATTAAAATAATTTTTTGGGTGACTTTAATCAAAATGGAATTATAATTTTAGCATGAATTTCCATCTTATTTTTTAATAATAACAAATCTGCTGAAAATCCTAATCAAGACACAAAAAAATCTTCAAAAAGAATTGAAATTGTTTTAAATGTTTAGAAATGTCTTCAAATGTTGTGTGAAGGAATGTAAATATCTTCCCAGTAATTTGAAAACATTTTTTCTACACGTAATGCATTTTTCAACCTTTGTGAGAGCGAAATAACGCTCTTATTGGCTAACCGGAAAATTGCAAGTTTATTCTGGCCTAGGACGTTTCCTTCATTTCATCTTGGATATTTGGTATTGCTCTTGCTATTTTTTGAATTCATATTCCAATGTAAAAGCTAAAACGTAGCTGTTATTCAGATTGTGTTAATGAAATAAAACCAATTTCCGCACACCATACTCATTCATCGAATTATCCATTTCGGTGACTGGTATCTGACAAAATCAACAGGACGAACTCATAAAAATCGCTCAAATCTGATTTTTTGCCAAGTTAACAACTTTATACAAAACCTCTATTATAATACAACCTTCCTAATGGGCATTCAAAAATAATTCTGATAGGTATGCCTCAAATATTTTTGTCTGATGATACACTTCTTCACTTTAATTTTTGAGATCAATTCAGCTTTCTCTTGGAATATATATTATATTATAAATATCAAAACAATATACCTTAATATAAATAAATCGAACACACATGTACACACACACACACACACACACACACATATATATATATATATATATATATATATATATATATATATATATATATATATATATATATATATAAAATGGGCCGCAGTAGTCCTGGAGTAGAACAATGGACTGCTGACCGGAGGGCCAGGGTTCAATTCCGGGGCAAGCCTCTGGGGACATGCAGCTCCACCCAAGCTATGCGACTTTTCGGGTACCAGATTTTCCTGGGAACTGACCCCCCCACCCTGATGTGTAAATTTCACACACTGTCGGGATAATGACTTGGTGAACTCTATCATCACATACAAAACCGACCTTCGGTTTGATAACTGTGCTTATGGTTTTTATGTATATTATATATAAAAGGCCACAAACCCTGTTCTCAACCCGATAGCTGGTGCATTATGTAAGAGTGGAACTCGCATAGCGTGATGATATTGTCACATAATTCACATAATGACGTGAAACTCACATATCAGAGCAGGGTTTACACATACAAGGTGTGATCAGAAAAAGACCGGACTGATTTTAACCTGCGCAAACCGCTCAACGGATCGAAACAAGACACAAGACAAGACAACAGGGCGGCCTTCCACTTCGACAGATCCCAACCATGTCAATTTGGTGAATGATTTGGTGCAGGCAAATCGCCGTTTAACTGTCAGGGGGATAGCCGAGGAAGTGAACATTAGTTTTGGATCCTGTCAGACAATTATGATAGACATTTTGGGCATGACGCACGTCACATCAAAACTCGTCCAATGGGTGCTGACTGATGAGCAGAGACAAAAACGTGTGGACATTTGCCAGGAACAGCCAATCCCGACCCAGAGTTTCCTAAAAGTATCGTAACCGGTGACGAAACCTGGGTTTACGGTTATGATGTTGAGACAAAGGCCCAGTCTTTTCAGTGGAAAAGTCCTCATTCTCCGCATCCAAAGAAAGCTGGCATGTCCCGGTCAAATGTGAAGGTCGTGCTGTTGTTTTTCTTCGATCTGATTCATTACGAACACGGCCCTCAAGGTCAAACCGTCAACAAACATTTCTACAATTAAGGTTATGAAGAGGCTGCGGGTCGCAGTGAGCCGGAAGAGGCCGGACATGTGGAAAAACAATGCATGGCGTTTCCACCACGATAACGCGCCGGCTCACACGGCGCTGATCGTGACAGTTTTCCACCAGAACCGGAACATCCATGATCCCGCAGCCACCCTACTCTCTAGGCGTAGCTCCATCAGGCAATTTTTTTTCCAAAGTTAAGAAGCATTATTCTTTAAATTGGTAAATGAAGTTAATAAATCATGGAAAGACTTTGCAAACTACTCAGTTGTGAACCCTCAGTGGTCGGTATTTTGTATTGGTAAGGTGACAACTCATATTTATCAAGGAACCTAGGGAAAAATATGAAAAAATAATGAGCAGATGGTCTTCCATTGGACTTTGAAATGAGATTTGCAAATGATACTTAAGTTAAACCAATACATGAAAGTAGAAGAAAAGTGGAACATGGAATAAAAAACCGCGAATCACGATATTGGCAGAATAGAAGTCATTAGGAGGAAACTGTGGATCACAGATGACGCTGATGAAACAAATACAAGAGATATGTAATAAAATATTTCGAGAGCGGGGAGATAGCGTGCAATAAAAGCATAAGATATGATTCAGCCTGAAAGGAGAAAATGTTAGGGAAGTATGGATGAACAAATTAATTTGAAGAGAAACCTGGGGAGGTTCAAACAGCCAAAATATAGCAACCTCGCCGCGAATCACAAATAATAATTAAAAGCAACGGGATGACATTTAATAAATATTGATTGAAGGTGAGAATGAAAAATTACCGGGTATGACTTCAAAACGGAAGAGAGTCTGGTAACAACTAATTGAATCAAAAATGGAAGAAGGAAGTACAAAAAGCGCACTATGAATTGGTCGCAGCAATAAAATGCCGAATTTCACTTAAAATGGAAGACTCAGAAAAGATGATTAACAGTAAAACGCCAATGGATTTTACGAGACCATTATAGTAATTATTTTGAAAGTAAGTGGAGAAATAAATTTGAAAATTGTCGGTAAAAAAATACCGACGACACTTAAAGATCTTCACAATATTAATCTACATGAGAGTGAGACGCAAGCAGCGCAATGTTCAGGTAAAGATCAAATAGAAATATATGTATTTAGAAAAGGAAAGTTTCAAAAGAATGCATTATTTCTAATACGTGAGAAGACGGAAAAAGATTTCCCTATTCGTACATTGACGTTATTTTAGATTTGGAATATAATTCTATAATATGAGCTAAAAATATCCTTCCTAAAATAACGGGAAGATAAGTGACTAAACGTAACAGAAGGTACACGTAGCTACAAATCTTACATATTAAGGTGACCGTAATTACAAGGGTTTTCCAGAATGTAACCTCCGTTTGCGTGTAGCAAGCAAAGTAGTGGGAGGAGCCGAATGTTTGCTATATTGACACACATACACCAGGGAAGTACGCCTCAAGCTGCAGTGTTTGGAGGGCCACGCCGCTTGTCGTTTATTTTGAGTAGCGAGTTTAAATGAACAATACAATTGGAAATCCCGCCAAACGTAAAATCCGTTTAGTAATAAGGTTTTTACTGGAAATAAACTTCAAAGCTGCTGACATTCATCGGGAAATTTGTGCTGTGCACCGACTAAGTGATGAGTGACAGTGTTGTGCGTCAGTACTGTTGTTAGTTTAAGATTGAACGGACCAATGTCTATGATGTCCAAGAACCGGCCATCCGCCAGGTCATCTGTCAGAAGGCAAGGTCGACCACTGCGGTCCTCGTCGTGAACATTGTCATTATTCTGTCTCCGTGCATTTCACCAAATTTCCTACGAATTTCAATTGGCTTGTGGTTTTTTGCCAGCAAAAAACTAATTACAGATCGGAATTGTCAACTCACGGGATTCCCTACTCTAGCGCACATTTTAACAGCCTGCAGTGAGCAAAGTACATGAATCATCGTCCGATCAATATCACAACGGGATGCGTACTGAATGTAGGGGCGTTTAGGCACTAATATGGTGGCTCTGGCCCCACCCACCGCCACGCTAAGCTAAAACTTAGTAACTTTCTTGACAGCGCCCGTATTTTTGAGATCGACAGCCTAGAAGTAATAATAAAGAGTTAAGGTGGGCGCTTACACTTTCGCCCATTGTATTAATATCCAACTAAAGAAAGCTATAATCGATGAAAAATGATGAACCAAAGTGTTAATAAGTGTAGAAAAACAATATTACTCATATGTATTTTGCCAGCGACATCGCTGCAGTTGCGGAAGTATTAAAGGGCAAAAAAGTGCGTATGCTAACTCGGAGTGCACAGAGAAAAAGTTCAAGAAAAAACATCTGTTCGTTAAAGGCCTACACAAGCTCCTACGCGGAGAGCCCGGGTTCAGATTCCCGGGCTATCCTCTCTCAGATCCATCCAAGCAGTGAGCACAGGAAAGGAAATGACCCCCATACCCTGATGTGTGAATTTCGGGCTTAGTATTGGGTAAGCTTTATCATCGCCTACCAAACCACACTGTCGATTAGGTAGGTGATAATAGAGTTCACACAGTGCTAAGCCCAACGGCGTTTGAAATTTACACATCATGGTAGGGGGGCCAGTTTCTCTCCCTGTGCCGGTTATGGTTTCCCAGGAAGATCTGGTACCCGAAAAATCACATAGCTTGGGTGGAGCTGCAGGTGCCCAGAGAGGAATCCTTGCTCGGGTATCAAACCAGGGCCCTCTATATATAGACACAGTAATCAACCCTATTATATTTATATACATATATATATATATATATATATATATATATATATATATATAATATATATATATATATATATGTACAGGGTCCCACCCAAAAGTAGTAGGACTGATTTTCTCTGGCGCGAACGGAGCGGTGGAGGGGGGTCTGTCTGGCAGGGTAAGGTGGAGGGGGCTCTTAGCAACAGACCGACACCAACCTCAGTCGCCTGCGGGCTGTCGTTGAGTGAGGACACCGTTTTTAGTGAAGCAAGTTTTTTGTCCTCGTCGAAAAACAAATTGAATCTGAATTTAGAGCAACGTTATCCCGTGAAGTTGTGTGCGAAACTCGGGAAGACGGCAACTGAGACCCTCGATATGATCAAGCAGGCTTATTGGGACACTGCCTTAAGCCGTTCCACAGTATTTGAGTGGCACAAGTTGTTTAAAGAGGGTAGGGAGCTCGTTGAAGACGACCATCGCTCCGGACCGCCGTCGACGGCAAGAACCGACACGAATGTGGACAGAGTGAGGACACTGCTGAACACAGACCGACGCGTAACCACTGAAGAATTTGCAGACCAGTTGGGTCTGTCTGCATCCAACGTCCAACGCATTATTTCACAGGATTTGGCCATGCGCAAGGTGTGCGCCAAGATGGTGCCGAAAATTCCAAGTGTCGACCGACAGCTCCTGGCCAAATACGGCGTACTCACACAAACACTGAGGAATGTCAAAGTTTAGAAGTACACATTTCTTCGGGTAATTCGGTTAATAAAGGTCAGTGGATTCAGTTCTACTAACTTAAGTGCAAGACTGCCTAATTAATCGATCATATACATTGAAATTTATGTGAACGCGGAGGAAACTTCATCCAAACAAGAGAGTATTTCTCTTCGTGGACTCTTGAGCCACCATATGATTCTTTCGTGAAAACACCATTTATTGGAAAGATGAGTTGCCCAACCTCATCAGTCGCATGGCTATTCCCATTTTGACTATCTTGGAAGCGAAGGAGAGAGAGAGTATGCGAGCGCTAATCGGTATCCTGAGGGGAAAAAATCATCTCTCAACTGCTCTTTGGTTTACCGTTTGGTCTCGCGACTTGCCGAAAATAATTTCAAGACATAACTTTGAGGGACCATTATCAAATTTCTGGGCGCGCCCTGTTAACGGTGAGAGAGAGGAAAGTGTGGAAACCAAATACTAAAGGAATCGGTGGAGATGAGAGGAGAAGACATCCATGGAGCTGGAAAGGGCGTTGCATCCACTTAGCAGGAACTAAGTGGATGCAAAGTTCAGAAAAATAATAACAGGTAGGAGAAATGAAAAAAGAGGTTCATCTTGAAAAGTAAGCTCTCGAAATTACCGTTTTGGAAACCCTCCATACCAGGGTGGACTTTCAACTCTCTAAATCTTTGTAAATTGGACATGGGGACTGGTCAACCTCAAGCAAAGCTTTACATGTTTTCCAGTTCTAATGCCATCAACATTAAAAAGACCAAATGAACTTTTGACGACTGTGGATATTTAATCTATTAAAATTTTCTAGATTTTCGATAAAAAAACAGGAATTCAGTGAGAGAGACTTAGCTAATTATTCAATAGTCTTATCACGACGATATGAGTATTCAATTTTAAAAATAAAACAATAATTTAAAAAATTATCAATTTTTATGGAAATAATTTTCCTTCAGATACACCTTGAAGTTAACTTTAACTCATACACCATCTGATATGACAGGCTCCATCGAACACTGCCAATCCACTTGAGGTGCCGGCAGCGGCCTAGGTCAATCAGAGAAATTTGAAAGATGCAAAAAATCCTTGAGTTATGTTTAACCTACTCTTAATTTAAGCTCCGATGGGTCAAAACAATTAAGTTTAACTCCAACGACCTCCCCTTATTTTGATTTGTTCCAGAAGTAGCACGTTGGTGGAGGTGAGGATGTCTGAGAGATGTCGAACTACAAAACATGGAACCGAGCATTCATCTAGTGTGAATTTTAATAAGAAAGGAGGTTGAAGACTGATGAAATACTGAGACAAGAAAACGAGTTTGAAATTAATTTAAAATTGAAAGAAATGTTTAACGATAAAAGAAATGGAGGCAACTTCTACAAAAGCAGTTACATACCTGTCTCACCTGTACCTTTCTTGAGTACTGTAAGGACAGTACTCAAGAAAGATGTTTTTTTATTCAGTACTTAAATAATTAGATATTTTCTTTGAAAATAAAGGACTAAAATTGGCAGTAATTATTGGAGGAGTAGTTCAAGATGCTTTTGAAAGATAAAATTTATTATCTGAAAACAAACTTTCCTACCTTAGAGTTCTGAGAACGAGAATTTTGTGAAAAAATATCCTTGATTGAAAAAATAATTAGGCCATATATGCTTGGGAGCATAAAATTTTCCATCATTTAAAATGATGGAAAATTGAGGGTATGTAATAATTCGTAATTTTCGTTGATTAAATTATACAATAATTATGATGATATGATGCAGTTTAACTTTCAGTGGAAGATAAATCTGAAAATGTAATGAATAACTGATAGTAGCATTACTCATCTGGATATTTTTCTTAGAAAAGTTTTTTTAGTGGAATAGTGCTACTGTCAGTTATTTATTATGTTCGATTTCCACCGTATCACGCCTCAAACTACTCAATTGTTCTGACCATGTAATTATAAACCGAGTATCAAGTCGTAATTGCAATAAGATATTGTGTCTGTTCATGTTTCGAAAATTTACCAAGTTAGCCTGATAGGAAAGGCACTCGACAACTATCATAGCAGTATTGGGTTTGAGTTCCATCACAGGATTTCCCGTTGCATGGTCTGGCAGGTTTTCGTTAATGGACAAGTGTGAAACGACCAAAGCCATCATCTCTTACCAACTGCCGTCTTCAGTATTATCTCTCAATTTGTCTATTCTCTCCAACCTCATCGCATCGCAATTCACTGTGGATTTCATCGGAAATTGGATTTACACACTGATCTTTGGACCAATTTATGCGTGTAGCCATTTCCCCACAAAAAGTCTGTTGTAGTATAATAACCTCGCAATAAGCCAGTGAAATAATTTGCTCAATCAAAGCCCTTTGGTGCAAATCAGATCAAGGTGTTTCTTTCAAATCCTTCTCTTCGGGACATTTATTTATTTTATTTATTTATTTATTTATTCAGTATAAGTCCGAAAACAGCACATTTTGGCCTTTACATCGAACTATTAACAACGATAACAATGGACACATTTACAAACACCCAAGCCCTAGATGGAGGGAAACTCACCCAGGCGGGAATCGAACCCGCGACCCTTGGAATGGCAGACGAGGACGTTACCCCGCCACCACCGGGGTCGGCCGACATTATAACCTGAGATTACTTTAGCGAGTAATTTTGAGTCGGGTCCAAACAACTAAGGCGTTGATTACTCGCTCACGGATGCCGTCTATGCGTGGTTAATTATCTTCGCGAAAATACGACGAATGGATGGATGCTCGCATCCAGGGAGACTGGAGTGAAAGGCTACAGAAAGGAGTTGTACGTGCGCAGGAAATCGGAAAGGAGGCCACGATTGACGCGATGACGGCGACGGGGGTGTAAATGGCTCATTCAGCATGACGAATTCCAGCAAGTGTATTCATGTCCGCGTGTGATGTCCCTAACACTCAACCTTCCGAGGTGACCTCGTGGTGAGAAGGGTGGAAAGGGTGAGTTCCCGAGGAGCGGGGTGTATCCCTAAGAGAACCCGTCCCCACCCCCAACCCTCCCCCTCGGAGTCCTCCACGACGTTTCGAAGGAACTTGGATCGTGAGAAATTATGGATCCCACGTCCCCGGAGCTAAGTCGTAACGAAAAGAAACGGCGACGTACAGCGAACTGGTTTCAGCGCTGCTTTCTTCGAAGTGAGTAGATAAATCGGGTAACTCATGCGGGGAATTAATAACGACCATTTGTTTTGGGAAGCTATAACTACTTTCTTGCCAACAGTGCTGCCGCAACATTCCTGCTTTCTCCGCATTGTTGTCATTTTCCTCAGGTTGATGAAATTGGAATTGTTCCTGGCACCATATTCCAGGTTGTTAATTATTCGAAATTTATTACGTTGGAATGATACAGTTTAAGAGTCCAATTGTAATAAATTTCAAAGGTAATTATGTGCCACCGAAATTATTTCATCGTTTATCGGCTGAAATTTAAGCAGCTCAATAAAGTATTCTTTCTTAAAAAAGTTATTTTGACCATACTGCTGCATAAAAAAGAAGACATCCGCCGAAAAAGCCATCCATGACAATTTTGCATAGAAATGGAAAGCAAGAAAACTTTTCATGACACACGTAAGAGCTATACGATGGGAAATAATTAACAACTTAGACATTTAGAGAGAGTGAAAGCCGCTGCAAATGTTTTCTAACAAGTGATAAATCTCGGAGAGTCAACAGATAGCCATTCCTTAAGACCATCTTATTACCATTACATTCAATCCCCTTTAAATACTACTCTCTCCATACCGAAGGAATCTTAAGTATAATGCATCAAGTTTCTAAGAGTAAAATTAAACTCCCTTTCCAATATGAAGTATATAATTAATACGATGGTAATTCAATTGATGGTTATTCTTTTCTTCTTATATTAACGTTCATAAACCTTCCAAAAACCTAAAATAGGAGCTAAAAAATATTTAATATGGAAAAGTATTTTCATTTATCGCAAAATGAGGCCCCTTTAATATTCGCGGAAACTCAAGAAACTTGCAATCGATTATCTCACCGAAAATGTATTTGTTCTTTGGAACCAAGGAGGGGGTTAAATCCTAAACTAAATTAAAAAACTTAACTAGAAATAGTCAAATTCTAAATTCAATAGTTTTCTTTGACACGCATTATGTCCAATTTTTGCCGCAGAAGGATATATTTAGTTAGATTCTGAGGTTTTTTTATTTTTATTCCATCCTCAAAATAAATAAGTGTAAATATTAACATTTTTAAACAGTACCTAAGTAATCCACTACAAGAGATTTTTCTAATCCAAGTTAAATCCACAAAAAAGTATTTAATTTTTTTTTAGACGGAGAATTAAAAATAGACAAAATTTTGATTTTCGCATGCGCCTTTAGTCATTCAGTCCTAGAAAAATAACGTAAACCCTAAATGCTGTCGGGAACTTGCCCAAAGAAATCCAAGGTTTTTGGTTTCCTTTTCTCAAGAGAGAAAAACCAGTCGGGAAAACTTGTCAGTTTTCAATTAACAGCTTCATAAGAAAATTATTGACTTAAATTCAGTCTATCGCCATGATGATATTTTTAATATTACTTTCACTACCCTTTTGCAGAGGTGAGGAAATATGCCAATCGAAATATATATACTTACGAGAGAGTGACCCCTTCTCGAAGAGTTTGAAGGAAGCTTTTGGGCAAAGAAGGATATTTCAAAGATGCAAAGAAATATTCAGAATTCTTTGCTCATACATTACGGGCAACTAAGATAACGCTGTACGACTATTATCTGTAGCTACTAGACTTAAATATCTTCTAATATTTCTTTTATACACCGAACCATGGTATAAAATAGGAAATTAATTAGTTAAAATAGGTGAGAACATTTTATTTATATTCAATTTTACGAGCATTTCAATATCCCACCATTGTCTACTGTCATTCTCGGTTATGAAATAAGGCATCAAGGTTTCCCAGCTGCTACTGCTTCGTGAAACAAAAACTAAAATCCAAACTCATACGTCCACGAGAAAAACGTTGAAGAGTGGTGTCTCTTGTTAAGGAACGTAATGTGTGTAAATAAAGATTGGTATTAAAATTTCACGTCCTCATATATTCCAACTTCAGACACTAAAGGTTAAAAATTTTATAGTGAAATCAAATTTTGACAGAAAACTTTGTTGTGGCGGTTCATCGCGTATCAAGTATCCCTTCAATCTTTAGCCCAACAAGAGTGCCTGTAAAACATTTGAATGCCACGAAAGTTCTTTCAATTTTATTAAGATGCGTGTAGTAATGCGTCAAAAGTATTATGAGAAATTACTTAATAACTGAAATAGATTCCACTATTGCCAAATATTTTGCTACGCTCTCGTATACAGGTACGCTCCTGAATATGTTTAATCCTTACGGCTACGCGAATGTTATGACCCCGCAGAGAGAGCTCCATGTTAAAAAAATGCATATTCGCCATAAGAAAACTTACACGTCGTTTGGATAAATGGTCGTGCAAAGATGAGTAATTAGGAATAATCATGTGTGTAATAATTAAGCAAGAAAGTACGTACCTTTCCTCGGGATCCGATACTTCTTCCTCATCTTCCCCAATGGTAGCAAGTTGAGTCACGGACCAGTGGAAAGGTGGGAAGAGGACATCCACGGGACCACTCTTCCACAATTCTTCCCCCAATCTGCTGTCAATCATCAGGTCATCTTCGTCATCCTCCTCTTCTTCCTCATCCTCTACTTCCTCATCCTCGACTTCCTCTTCACCCGCGTTCGTTTCCCCAACCAATATGGGTGAATTCTCTATTTCCATCAGGCCTTCCGCCGGGCCGACCTTCCCACACTGCAGTGTAACGAGCTCCACCATCTCATCCAATAATTCCTCGACAACCAATTTCTTAAACACCTCTTCTTCCCCTTCGTCCACGCTATGAGCTTCGAGGCTCATAGCGACTTGCTCGACAATTTCATCTTCGTCCTCGTCCAACATGATCTTCCTTCCCTCCGTCTTCCACATCTCAGCTACCTTCTCTATCTCCTCCTCGATTCTTTCCGGGCTAAGATCGATCGCGGCCCCGCAATCGAACAGGAGATCCACCTTACTATCATCCTCGACAGTCTTTACAGAAGGCGGCGTTTTGACGACGTCCACTTCTTCGACTTTTGATTCTACCCTTTTCTCTGGCTGGGTTGCGTCATCTGTCACATCCTCCAGATCCTCTAACCCGTCCCCTTGCCACAGAGGACGATCTGCTCTCGGCGGAGGTGGTGGAGGGGGAGGAGGACGTTTCTTCCCGGACTTGAAGCGATGTCCTTCTTTCCGGGGCGCCGGTTTCGGAGGAAGCGAAGGTGAGTCCTCGGAATCGTCCACCAGAGCGTTCGGAGATGGGTCGAACTCTGTCGACAGGACGGCGGGCTTTGATACGTCTCTTCCCGCTGGTTCATGGCTCAGATCCACCTCCTCGAGAGGAATGTCCTGGAAACTCGGCGGCGGTTGTAGTGCCAGTGCGTCCTCCAGGGCTGTCGTGGTCTGCACAATTGCCGTGAGCATCCCTTCGGGCTCCGTCTTGACCTCCGTCCCCTCGTTGGTGTGGATTATTGCGGTCATCGTCTCTCTCATCTGGATCGTTGTCGTGATCGATTGCTTGGCTTGGGAGAACTCGGAATCGGAAGAAAATTCCCTCTCCAGCCTCTCGAATGGATCCAGGACCCTGGCCAAATCGATGGCCG
This sequence comes from Hetaerina americana, assembly GCF_022747635.1. Lineage (NCBI taxonomy): Eukaryota > Metazoa > Arthropoda > Insecta > Odonata > Calopterygidae > Hetaerina > Hetaerina americana. The sequence continues at coordinate 987,385 of NW_027287128.1, forward strand.
AACCATACGGACCGTGCTCCGGAGACCTGTTTTCGGAGGACGCCGAGGAAATGGCCGAGACGCTGTTGAGCGACAGTCTATCAACGACAGTTGATATGCTGCTGCCAGTGTCATCCGATTCGGACTCGGCGTTCCTCGCTGCATATTCCTCCTGCGCGAGCAGGTCGATGTAAGTTTCAGCCTCCGGTGGTGCGGGGTGTTCCGGGGAGAGACGGTTCCGCCCTATCGGCGAAGGGGGCATCCTCTGCCTGATGGATAAGGCCATCGCCGCTACATCTCCCTCCGAGGCCCTCCTCCTCTGTGCCGGAGATATCCGGTCGTCGCCAAAGCCTACCGGCGGTGGAGGAGCGTCCTCGGTCTTCGGGGCGGAACCCCTCCTCTGACCCTTCCTCGGAGGGACGGGAGGTGGCTCGGATGGTGATTCACCCTCTACTTTGATTGGTATGACCTTTCCGGGTGACGGCCTGACCCTCAGTGCGATGACCACCCTAGATTCCTTCAGTCTCCTCACGCAGTCCAATCTGGTCATCAAACTGACTGGAACGGTGTCTATCTCGACCACCTCGTCTCCCTCTCCGAGCCCTCCCCACGAGCAACGGGCGCGAGAAGCCGGGCTGTCGACGGCACAAGACTGGATGAACAAGCGGCGCACTCGCTCCGCTGTCTTAGTGCCCCCTTCGAACTTCAGGCCGAACCCGAGTCTTTCTCCCGGCAGTCTGTAAACGAGTACTTCCTCACTATCGGCGAGGATGATGGCCTGACCGTCAATCGACTTCCCCAGTGCAAAATCGGGGAGCGTGTCTTTGCCGGAGACCTCCAGGGAAAGTGCGTCCCCGGATTTCGTGACGGATGTTTCCACCGTCCTCGAATCTCCGCGACTCGTAACGTCGAGGTCACCCCCGACGGACAGCACTGTCACAAAGGGCACATCTGAATGAGGATTCGTCACCTCGCTCACGACGGTCGCCGAGAATTTCGCCTCCTCTGTCGCCTCGGCACTCTGGTCGATGGCGGGGGGGCCGGAGGAGGAGGCATCGCCCTCCACGGACACCACTGTCACGAACTCTTCCACCCGCTTGACAGGGAGACTTACTTCCACCTCCGATCCTGAGCTCTTCCGGGTCGGGCTCCCGGAATCCGAGTTCCAGTCTATATACGCTCCCGAGTCATGACTCTGCTGGGGCTCGTGGCGAATCTCCAGGGGAGGACTCCTCTGAATAGTCGCCATGATGATGGTGGCTCGACGCCGGGCACCCCGAACAGGTGAATCCTTTTTTTTTCAAACCCGAGATATTCCTCTCGCTATCTCTTCCCTTTCTAGTATCCTCCCCTCTCTCTCGTTCTCTCTCTCTCTCTCTCTCGCTCCGACGCGAACGTATCGCCTTCCCTTCCGTATCTCTCCTTTTCTCTCCCCCTCTCCTCTTACGGTATTCTCGCCCGCTCTCCCTCAGTCGCTGGTCCAAAAAACGGTGCCTTTGCCGCCCGGGGGAGCGCGGACCAGGGAGCGGCTGTGGATTGCATGACCTCGCCCGGCTGCAGTGGAGGGAATGTCAGCGGCTCCCCTCGACCAACGGCATTCCGGAGAGGGAGGATGGTCCCAGGAGAGAGTGCGTGCGTGTGTTGTGAGTGGCGGGGATGAGGGGAAGTGGACGGGTTGGGGTGATGCTATGGTGGGGAAGGAAGGTGTGGACCCGGGGAGAGTGGAGGAAATCGTTGTGGGGATTAGAGGGGGGGAGTTGGAGGTAGAGGTTTCGGAGGAAGGTATATGTTGCGCGGGGAGGGGGATCGAATGAGGGGGGGGTGCTGCTTATGATGGAAGTTTGCTCTCTGGCACCTCTGCGGACTGCCTTCGGCAATGATTCCTCAGCACCGCTGCTGTTTTATGCCGTTCCTGGAGGGGATAGCTGTTTCAGGTTCCCAGCGGAGAGCGAAAGGATGCAGACCTAAGGAAGATAAAGAAATGGGAAATGGTTAATGGTTCAGAGGAAAGAAATGCGCCATTTTAAATTGTTCTTTGATTAGAATTTCGTTCACTCTTATGAGGAAAAAATTGGAATGGCCAAACCATGTTCGTGGGGAATTTTCACAGATTTTATAATTTACCAATCAGAAAAATCAATAAATTGCTTTAAAATTTCAATATAAAATGGAAAGAATAAAAAAAGTACCTTCGAAAAACAGCTTTATCAATAGATTTTTGAAAAAGGCAGTTATGCAGCCATGTCTTTGCTGTAACAAAAATTATGAATATGCAAATATAGACTTTATTTATTATAATTTTAGCTTACATTGTTTCCATTTTTCACATAATATTGTCGAAAGGTAATTTCACTTCACATAACAGACAAAGGTATATTAGAACTTGACACACACAATTTTTGGCCTTACAGAGATTTTATTTTACAGTTACTGTTAGAGGTAATACTCAAGGTCCGAGGCATTGTTTTTTTTCAGAAATTCAATATAGATTCATACTTCTTCTATATTTTCATCTTTATTACATTTTTGAGGGGGATGAAACTATGGCTGTTAATTTCTCTTCCTTCTTAACTTAACACAGAAGTTGTGAATAGATAACCTTTGATTCTTTTATTCTTTTATCCATTTGTGATAGTAACATTACAGAATGAATAATTGATATCGAATGAAGTCTGGTAATTTATTCAAATGATTCGTTTTCCCTATCACCTTAACTAATAAAATCAGTTCAAAATTAACTTTCATCTAATTAATAAATCTCACATGTACTTTATCTTAAATAGGTTCTTGAGCCTTATCTTTACATTCCTCACTGATGGAATCTGTCACTTTGTCAATTATTATACTGGGTAATGGTGAAATAAACGTAAGTGCTGATCATTTATTAGTCCCTTCATCTTAAGATTGATTTACTTCAGCCTCCGTTTCTTCAATGCCCAATCAAAATTCTCTTACGACATGATTGCCCCCTTTTGTCGCATTCCTTTCTTCGTTCCGTGGAAAAAATATAAATATTGGAGCCTATTTAAATGCTTTAATAATGAATATAATATATTTTAATCCTCATTAAAAAAACAACTCATCTGGATATCATTCATTTTTGACCAAGCTCATGAAAACCACTTTAATTGTTTATAACAACACGTAACGTAGTGTTGAAAATCTCGCATCACATTAGTAGTTTAATAATTCATATTCTGTATGAGCGCATAACTGAGCAACCATCATATTATTGAACAGATGGGCATGGATATTGGACTTTAAGAGTGGATACTATTTTAACACAGCGTCCGTCATAACTGTAAATTCCGAAGCTGCAAATGAATACCTTCAACGTTGACATCGTAGCACTTCCTAACACATCCATTGATCAGCGGCAAAATCAATTCTTAGAAAATAAATATAAGTCACCCACTTCATGTATTGGGGCTGTCTTACAATTGAGGTCTGGTGATACGTTTTCCATTAAAATGAAAAAAAAAGAAAAATTCCTTTGTAAGCGACCAAAAGTCATGGTAGGAAGACATATTATCTTTTTGTGATTATTTTCTGCAATCCATTTCGGGGAATGGAAATAACGTTGCATAAATTTTTATGGTACGTCTTTGCAGCTGCTCATTTGTCAAATTTATATGTTATTTAACATTAAAAATGCTACACACACAGTTCGCATGAAATACAAATGCTCCTAGAGTTACTGCTGATCGTAAACACCTATGGAAATCAATAAAATAACGTACAAGAACTCATTAACGACAGTATACACCGAAAAAAATACTAGCATAAATGCCTTAATAATGTATTGAATGACTTTTCACCACGTGGATAGCGAAAGCTCAAACAAATAAATTAATTAACATATAGGAAGAACAAATATTTTAATCTCCACCCTAACCTACCTTCATTATAGGGCATACGCCGCTATGACACTGAATCCCAATTAATTAAAAATAGCAATTTTCCACAAAAATTTTTGTGGAAAATTGCTATTTTTAATTAATCATGATATTCCACCATATCACGCCTGAAACGTCTCTCTTTTTACTGAATCCCAAGTTCAAGAAGTTCAACGCTGAATTAATATTATGTGAAAATATTTCGTCACAATGCTTTATAGTCTCGAAAATGAACAGCTGAAATCTTGAAATTGCACACCCCAAAATTAAATGTAGCAAGATGGATTTTTTTAAGGAACAGCATGGAAAATAACTGCAGCAGGCAGGTGTTAAGTCCGGCTAATACCTAACCACCAATAATCCTTACCTACATATATGTATACTTTGTATACCCTTCGCTCAATCCGCGAGAGGCACCCATGATCTTAGTTCTGTCCCAAAAAAGTTTTGCAGGACAACCGTCACTTCTCGCTGTTAAATGCACCAGCGGTAAGAATTTATTAGCACAAAGCGCCTTCGTTATTTTCTCTGGTCCGGGCTATTTTGCCACTTTTCATTCGCCATCAAACGAAAGAGAGCGAGTAGAGGAGACACATTTAAATCTCCACCTTAAGGTAAATGCATGATTATATTCACACATTAACGATTTCCCTTGGTCAATAAGTCAACAGAAGAAAAGTAATCCCCCTTTTAGCATTGCACGAGAGTCCGGGGTCAGAAAACGAGGGGGGGGGGGTGACGGCCGTGACTTAGTGGTAAAGAGAGCTCTTTGTTTGCGCAGATGGAAAGATACAAAAAGCTTTGGTTTCATCCACATATTCTCCACCCATCGGGGGGTCCAGTGGCTGGGGGGTCCGGCGCGCGACGCTCAACGAGATGGTGCCAAGGGGGCGCTCGACTATGTGGCGCCATCTTCAGCCGGAATCGCCTTCTCCCACCGCGCACGAGATACCAAACAGCATCTTAACCATTTCTATTGAATTTATTTCATTTTTTTTTTAATCTCCGCCTTCCTCTCGAAATTCCTGGACCACTGACACAGTGACTAACCTACGCCTTCTCTTCCTCATCCTCTTCCAATCCAACTTCGAGGTGGGAGGTTCTTCCACAAGCGTTCTACAAAAAGCGGAGGTCTATAATGGCATCCATGGGTGTCTTGGATAAGTTTAATGCGACCCGGAGATCGTTTGCTTTATTATCACTATTATTGACCACCCTTATTTCAACCAATATCTCCCAGAAATGCCAACTTTAACCTTCCACCTCATATATTATCGATGGAGGGTTTCGATTTGGACTTCTAGATTATTAGTTTCCGTTTTCGGCGTCGAGTCTGACCGGTGACGGCCTCGACTGCAGTTTTATATTATCTTACCTCAAACTTGCGTCGAGAAGGATACGACTCAATTGAACAAATTTCCACGGCCATTAAAGGTAAACACACTGGCAGCAGCATAACTAATACCCGACGGCGACAGGAATCATTATAATAGGTATTCTAACACGTTTTGGAATCCATGATTTATAGCCTGGCTTCTATGTTATAAAGGTGAACCACACTACATTCAAACCTTCTTAAGGGCTATTCCCAATAGTGAGTGCTTCACCTACTGATGAGTCAAAGCTCCACATCCAGGAACTCATTATTATGACACTTTTATTCTAACCAGCGGGAGAGTTTGCGTTTCCGCTTGGAATATAAAATGACCGCTTTACTAACTTTTTAGAAACTAAAAATTCTCCTGTCGGACACTTGCCCAATGTACATTATTTCGGTGACCTCGGTGGGGTATCGTCCTCGCTTGCTGAAGTAAAGGGCACAGATTCGATTCCCATCCAGGACGGTTTTCCTACACTTAGACTTTGGGTGTTTGAATTGATCACGTTGTTATTTATTGCTAATACGCATATGTAGAGGCCATCCTGGCTGTTCTTAGAAAGGTAGTTAAAATATATATTGAAATGAATTGAAATAATTCACTTTGTAATTCCACACACTTTATTTTAAAAAAACACGACCCAGGTTTTGACGTTGAACGTCATCATCCTGAATTACTTTTACACTCAGAAATTGTTGCATGCAACTATTATTGCTTATTGACTGTATGCATATGCGCTAGAAAATTTTGTATTTGTAACTAACATATCTTTAAATGAATGTATACATAAATATTTTTGATGGAATTGTTGGTGTCCTAACTACTCTGCCAAACGCCCTTGTGGTGGCTTGAGAAGTATTATGTAGATGTATTGATTTAGGCTGAAACAGTAGTGGTTCATACTGCCTTTTAAAAGTTCATCAGCAGAAGCTACCGGAACGGCATGCTAAATACCCTGTAAAATTCATTTGTAAAATGCATATAATGTGGTAAAGTACAAAAAGGCTAACAGAAAACTGTTATCCTTATCGTGAAGCTTGTAGTGCTAAAGATCGAATGCGTAGATAAAATGAGAAAGGGGGAAAAATTCATAGGTTGAAATGAGAAAAAAACAATATGGAACACAATGAGGAAAATAGTGACAGATGGATCTGGCACACCTTGAGACATAATGGATATGTTACGAACGTAATAGAGGGAGGGTCCCACAAGGAAAACCAAGGTACAAATATGTAGGCCACAAGAGGAGGGATATAAGAAGGAAGAACTATGAGATGGTAAGGGAATTAGCATTAGAGGGAAAGAGAGGAGGATGCTGTCAACCATTCATCGAATTGAAATACTTGCTTGGTGGTGCTTGGATCACTTATACCTCGACGAAATACCTAATTGAACAAGTTTTATATTTTAATTTGGTTCTTAGGAAGAAAGCCACAGAACAACAATATATAACACTATTTCTAAACTTGAAAGGTTTAAATATAATTGCAACTATTCCTAATGATGGTTTTATATACTTTTACGACATAGATTAGTGGTTTTGTGGAGAAACAACTTCGAGAAATATGCTTCTTTCTCTTATCTGGATCTATGACATGTGACATTTTACATTCAGTTCAAGAGATTTCAGTAAAGCAAAATGAAATGACAGAATTGATTGCTATAACTTAGGTATGATTAATATAAAAGGTATTATCCTAAGATTTAGCAAATAGCATTACAATAATCCTTAAGGCGAGTGAGAACAGCGGGTGCCTTTTGCTGGTTCTGTTTCCCTGAAAGTTATGATTATGCTAAACTTCACCAGTCGGATTTTAACTCAGGACTCTCAGGTCAGTAGCCTAAAGCTCTACTAAATAGATTACTAGGCATTCTTTCTCTAAATATATTTTATAATTTAAAAAAAAAATAACGGGGAAAAACGAATATTATCGTCCATTTGCTACTATGATCTGCAATTAGTTTATCACTTCCATCAAAAGAGCAACAGGCAAGAGCTTAAGAGTATTATATTTTAAGCTTAGGAGCTAATATTTTATTATGCTGATTGGAAGAGACAAAATACATGCAGAGTAACCATGGGCAGCAGAACTGTGTCTGTTTGCCGTAGCCGTTATGGGGTGGTGAGATATTACTTTTAATTATTGCAATGATTAGTGGATAGAAGGTCGTAAGGATTTGGAACCACAAACTACTGCGATATCTAACTTTAAAGAGTTTTCTTAGGACGAACATTAACAATCAGAGGCAAGTTTATCGATATTCTAGCAAGTTTTTGGATTTTCGCCGTCCTATAACAGCAAATAAATTATACTCTTTCCTCTTCTCCTTCACTTTTTTGAACATGGGAAATTCACCGGATCACCAGGAAATATCCGCCAAAGGCCACCATCAGAATACATTAGTTTTCGTTTAATTCACAATTTTTTAAATGAACCACAATATTTGATTCAATCTTCGTCGCTACATACCATACATCACGAAGACATTATGGGCATTGGTAACCTCTCAAATTTTCAAAGCAAATCTTACGTGAAATATGTCACTATATTTTAATGGAAAGTAACACAAAATATGCCCAAAATTTCCTCCCATTATTTTAATGTTCATAATTAGGCAATACCGTTCATCTTGTCCCTTGCCCTTTCCACTGAGAATTAAAGAAAACTACGTTATCGATGTTTGGATGTATGGCCAAACATTTACATAAAAATCAAAACTATTTGCCATAAAAACCTTATAATGAGAAGAAAATGTAAATTTCTAAAAGGCTATGAAAGAATCCTAATCTTAATGATTCTTTTATGTAAAATATTACCGTCACTTAAATTTTATTGTTCGTCATGAACGGGATTTGATTTATTATCCTGCGAGACAATTATCATCTCATTTAGTTTCATACCTCTTCATCAGGGAAACAGTGGATAAAATAAGAGACCATAAGAGAGATTGCTTCGTCGCCCAAAAAATAAATACGCCCAAGAAGGTCTTATTCTTAAAAAGAATCGAAACAGGTTTCCGCGGGGCGGGATATATGGGATTTCTTCAAAAAACGACGCACGAATTCGTTTAATTAATGCAGGACGATTCCACGTGACCCTTTTATGGTTTGAATAAACACCAGTGTCCATCGCTTTGTCCCCGCCCCCAACATTATAGACTCATCCCACCCTAGTGGAGTCCACTCCGCCTCCACCTGCCTCCGACCCGCTCCCCCACCACCACAACAACCGGCCTCCGTGGCGCCCGCAGGCCGCCTGACACCGATTCCTCTCCGTGCTGGATATGGGTCGGTTTCCGAAGCCGATGGGCTGAGTGTCGGCGGAAAGAGTGAGGTGGGGATGGTAGGGAGAAGGGTCGGGGGCGGAACTGGAGGGGTTTGGAAAGAACCGGGGGACTAGAGAAGTGCGGACGGGGGCGAAGGTACGAGTGCGTTGTGTTGGTGGTGGGGAAGAATCCCTACTATATATCGGTATTAATCTCATTGCTCAAGGCAAGACTTCAAATGCATTTCGAGAGGGCTCTCACGTGCGACCCGCGATGTGCGGACTTGTCCCTGTAACACCGCCCACGACGTCTTCGATTTTTTTTCCATTTTCACCCTCCGACGATACGGGACACAAACCTCGATGTCGAATGGTTCTGTGAACCACGGCGTCTTTAAATGGCTCACAAGCTGGATCCGGGCCGGTGAGGTGTCATAACCGGGCCACCAAACTTGTTCGAGAACGCATTCCTTTGGATTCCCAGGAGAAGAATCGGAACGGAGATGGGAGGAGGATGTTTGACAAAAGGAGCAGACACGCATTTCATTCTTCGCATGATCGATCAAATGGCAATCCTAAGCCATGCCTTGTTTCTCTGATTAATCCATCTCCATTTGCTCTTTTTTATGTAATTGTACCTGATACGCAGTACTTCCTTTTATTACATGCGTTGCATTTTTATAGAAATATAAGTTACTTGGACAAAATTAAAGAATACAACTCTTAATTTCTTCAACAAGTAATGGAAATAATTTAAGACATGTTTTCCTGTGTTCGCTTATAGCTTATTCTCCTGTATTTCCTGTGTTCGCTTATAGATTCTTTTGCATTTTTGTCGTTATAACAATAACTCAGTACGACATGGAGTAAGTCGATATTGGTATTTTTTTTAATTTCTTAGTATTTAATGAATTAAAATAGAGTCACACCCTCGTCTTGCACGACACCTGTAGGAAGTGACCCCATATTCCAACCAGCCACAGCCTCAACACGGATTCCTGAAAGGAATACTTGACTCCCCATTCAATTGACAGCAGCGGCACGATATTAGGTTTTTCTTCATACACTAATAAGAGGAATTACTATGCTGATACTTTGAAGGGCGGCATCCCAAATCCCCGAAGAAGCCCTAAAATTCCCAGACTACGGCGAGAAAAGGTTTCTCATTATCCGAGCCAAGGCCTAAATATGGTAAGCGAAAATCCTAGTTTCATCAATTCACTGTATGCTATATTATGTTCTAGTTTTTCTAACTTTAACTTAGCTACCATGATGTCAGTTCCGGTAAATAATAATAGAATATGAAATGCTCATAATGCTACCTGTTTGAAAAATACAAATAAAGGGACGTTTTTGCAAGCGATATGCCGAAGAACGTAAATATCCTTCAAAATTGGGATTTCACGGGAATTATTCTTTATAATTATAGTTACGGGAAAGTAAGATTTAAATGTATGCAACACCACCACAATTCTGCCGAAAAGAGTCCGGTTGTACGAGTAAGTAGATTTGGAGAAATTTTGCCATTCGCATAAATTTCACGTGAGATTTCCTGACAAATGTATTCATCGTCTTAAATTTGTATGGCTTTAAAATATACCCCTTCTATTGCATGTAGTAAAACCCCAATATCTACTAATGTCTTAATTCCATCAATGGCCATCTTATTGAAGAGAGTCAAAGCGCAAGTATGTTTAGTTGACACCACACAAATCGGCCACACTGCCATCTTATTGACATGTTAAAATTGTTTTAATGTTTAGACTTTTCCCTTAAATATAAATGGAAGCAAACGATATGAACTAAAGAGCCAGCCTGACCGAAGAGGAATACTTCTAACTCAAAAATATTGAATTTAGCTGGCAATCATATACGAGTGCAAATAAATTTATTTTGGTTCCATGTATCGCAAAGAAAACAAAATACTTTGCCTATATCAGAAAAGATCAATTTCCTCTGCAATCTAATATTTAAATATGAAATGCTTAGATTTCATTTTCTGCGATTTATTATCACAAAATACTGCTCCCGATCGTTTACTTGTGTCTGGCACCGACGTGGAGAAGGCATATTCTGAATACATCGTCTTTGAGAACAATGAATTTCTCATATACCGTCTCAAGAAACTGAGTGGTATTCTTCAGAGAAACTACAGCAGATGGCCAAGTCTTTCAACAGAACATTGGAAAAAATTTCGCCAAACACAAAGGGTAAAAATATTTTTATTTATCCTTCGACCTCATAACCTTGCAATGGGGTCCGCCAGTCACTCACTCTTCTGCCCCAACAACGCCGCGCCCTCAGGACACGACACCTCAAAGTCGCCCGCCACGGGGTCGAAGCGAAACCCGTCGCGCTTCGCTCGGGGCGAACAAAAATATTCCCAACCACCCACCCACCTTTCTCTTCATCTTCCCAATCCTGGGAAATAACCTTTCCTGGAAAACAATGGCAGGGTTCCATCGGCGGGGCAACAGGCGGAGGACGCGACGGGATGTTTAGAGCAGACGACCGGAGATATCGCGCAGTCGGGCTGTCAATGAGCTGGGTGAAACTAAATCGGAAAGATTGGTCACGGCACACTTCCTCTTCTTTCCATCGAGCGCGGGAGGGAACGCGGAGGATTGAGCCGGCGGAGGCCGAGCGCCGCGGCTGTCTTGCGGCGACTCGCGGGGAGGACGCATTTTCCCAGCCCCGATCCACGTCTCCCCTCCCTACTGACGGCACCCGCGGCGGGTGATTTCTGTTTGAAAGCGCCCTCGCATCTCCCCTTGATGTTCGCCGCCTAACCTGGGAAACGTCAACGCCTCTCCCCCGAACCGTGTGATTTACCGTTCCACTCCCTCCCCAATGAGTACATTGTAGGACATTTGGGTTAGTTTCGTCGATAAAACGCACAAATCGTAGCGATGAAGTGACTGCGGAAATTCTATTTCATTCAAAATGATCGGCGGAAATTCGATGGTGTGCATTTCTGAGAGAGCCCTCCTTCAACTGCGATTCTGATCCCGAATTACCTACATTTAGCATACATGAACAGCTCTGATTCACTTAATTATTACACAAAAGTAGATGCATTGTATTTTGTTCAATGTGTCATCAAATTTGACTTATTGCCACACACATGGATTTATATTCTCTATTAGGAAATCAATATTTGATCAATTTATTTATTTTTTAATATTATTAATTTGAAACTTGTTTATAGACCTAAAAACATAACCAAATATAGACCAAAGCGTTCATTGACATAGGCTGCTAATCTAATTTTCTGCAGCAAGATTTTTCTTGGAGAAATTATTCAAGTAAAAATATGAAATTTCATTAATAAGATTATTAATTACCTGTAGTAATGGAGACTACACCAAGTTTGCAATATATATTGCCCTACTTCAAGGACTGAATGGATTCAAAAACGAGTTTTAACTTATATTGCCAAGTAAGCTAATTACCAAGTAAGCTATTTGCCAAATACTTAAGGCGAAAAAAATCGCCTCGGTTTTATGTTGCTTACAATATGTTACTCAATGCTTCTCATGGAAATTACGCAGTCGGATGTTTGAAATGTTTATGTTAAAAGCGCTAAAACTTCAACTCGATGCCAACTATTTGTGGAATTTCAAATAAGAAACAATCCCTGAAAGAACTTAGGAAATCAAGCTTGAAAAAGAAAACTCATTTTGGGCAACGAGATGATGGGATCGCGTGTCATTTCCTAATTAAGCCCGATTCTCATTTCATGGTTGAATGTTTTGGCACTCTCCCTCGGTGCTTGAAAATGGCATATGAGGTCATTGAAGGTAAATGAAAAAGTGAAGCAGCCCGAGGCGGGAGGACGTGCTGGCCGCTAACTTGGAGCACTCAGGAGAGGAAGTTGCTGCTGCCGCCCGACAACTTTCCTTGGGATCACTCCCAACCCAGCTCCAGGGAGGAGAGTCGCTGGAAGGGGGAAGGAGAGGGGGGCGGGGGGGAAGGAGGAGGGAGACAGAGGCTGAGGAGGTGGAATAAGGAAGCGTGAAGGACTTGAAATGGCAGAGCACTGATTCGGATCGAGCCGGAATAGTTCTCAAGACATTAATTGATAAGGGTGGAGACAAATGTGACAATGAGTACAGAACGATTTGGATCAGTTTTCCTTAGGGAAGGAAAAAATTATGAGCATAAATAAATTCCATATTTAAAAAAACCATATACACAGTAATCGACCCGAAGGTCGGTTTGGTAGATGATGGCAGAGTTCATCCAGTACTAAGCCCTATACGGCGAGTGAAATTCACACATCAGGATAGGGGGGCCAGTTCCTTTCCCTGCGCCGGTTATGGTTTCCCAGGAAGACCTGGTACCCAAAAAATCACATAGCTTGGGTGGAGCTGTAGGTGGCAGCTGAGTGCTTCGGCCGGGAATCGAACCCGGGCCCCTCCATTCAGCAGTCCAAAGCTCTACCCAAATGCTCAATACGAACGTTTTGACGACCTGCTTCCTTTTAGCGGCCTCTAGTTCTTCGAACATAGTACTTCCCTCTCCCTTATCATCGCCTTTTTAGCTTGAGTTATTCTTTGCTTTATGTCAAACAAACTTCACTTCTATCTCAAGCAATACTGCTGCTCAGGTAGATGTGATCCCGAAATCAGCCCAAAAGCAATACACAACAATATAATTTATATAATTTTAGATTTACATCCTAATTAATTATTTATTATTTTCGAAAATTTAATCTCTTTAATTCTCAAACTTCTCTGGAAACTTCTCGATCATTTTACAAGTTTATAAAGGCATTTTTGAGACTTCGCCAATGATTTCACACTTATTTATCAATGGAATTATTATTTATATCTATCTAATAGCTAAAGACTTTGTAACGTGAGAATAGCAAAATAAAAACAGAAAGAGGGTGAAAGCAAATTGTTCCGGAAAAACGTCGGTAATTGCGTTCGCACTCGATAATCTCTCACGCAAAGAAACGATCTACACACTGAGTATTATCCCAAATGACGAAAGTGAACTGCGGAATATTTCCATGTAGTCGCACGTACCAAAACTGTTCTAACTGATATACTATATGTATTCCTAGAACGCCTCGACCGCCAAGGTTAACTTTCGCGACCCCCATTGGCATTCCGGTTAAGAGAAGGAATCATTTGGGAACCACCCTTGAAGTTCCCCTTTACCACGGTCTTTCAATTTACATCACGTTTCTCAGAAAGAGCCAACCCGTTATGATGCCGATTCGAGGGTAAAAAGAGCACACCAAATATTTTAGCTAACAGGGACGCGAGAGCATCGACGAGTTGTATTCTTAGCCGGATCCCCATAGCAATCTGAAACGGGCTAATTGCCCGTATGGTAAACCTGATTGCTGAAAAAGAACCCATCCTTCTTGTGAAGGTCCTTACCATACCGTTTCTGTATAATTTCTACCGAACAATCGAACGGCATCATGAAATGCTGCGGGGGAGAAAGGCACTCGAGATTTCGGCCATCGCAGCGCAACGTGTCCGTCGTCTCCTCGTAGCACCTCGCGGGAAAGGTAAAGATGGGTGTGATGGAACTCCAAACCTGGTCCGTGATGATTCACCGTGTAAACTATGTGGGTCGACACTCCCGCGAAAAAAATATACATATACAAACGAGCACCGGCGGAGGGACTCGGATATCGTGTGCGCTTAAGAAGGTAAATTTAATCAATTCAAGGCAGGTTTTGGAAGGTTCCCAAAAACTATTGTGCACTAATATCGCGTGAACATCCTCTCATACGAGTATATTATTTACCCTCATACATAATTTCCTTCGTTAGTTATTCGAACCTTCAACCTGCCTTTAAAACATCTAAAATGCTTACCTATTCTCTTCTTTTTTCTTCTTCCCTTGCCTAACATTCTCCCTTCCATTACGACCTTACATACCCAATTCTTTAACAACACACCTCTCAATATTTCCTCCACCTACATTTTCCATTTTTTTCAGATTTCACCCAGCACCGTCGTCTCTTCAACATAGTTAACACTTCACTTTTCTTCTTTTCAAATCCATACAAAAGTCCTTCAAAGTAGGCTCATTCCTTTGTCTCAAAGACCAGGTTCCACATCTGTCAAGCTCTAAGCTCCATTTTAAACTCTTTACTAATGTTCTCTTTAGATCTTTACTTACCGCACATGTTTTTTATCCTCTTTTTCCTATTAAATCACTATTCTCTTAAAGCTATTCTTCTCATAATGTTCCAACTACCACGCCAATTTTCCAAATAAGTGCACTGCTCTGCGGTCTCGAGGTTATTCCCTCCTACTTTAGGGGGACATTAATAAAAGTTTACACACATTCATGATCGAATCCACTGATGCGATGGAGATTCACATTCGAAGCATAATGAGTACCTACCCTAACAAAAAGAAGGATCGGCTAATGAAAGGGCAAAGCCATCCCGGTTCTCTTGAGCCGAACGACTCTGCGGGGAAAATACGGGGAAAAAGCGCATGAAAGGGTTGTAGAGAGAATGAAAATTAGGACCTTATTGAGACCGCAGAGTTTTTTTTCCGAGGAGGGAAAGCCCTGCTGAATAACACGGGGAGAAGAATTTAAGGAGGGGAAGGGGAGGAGTGGGAAGAGGGCATCGGATTTGCGCATACACACGAGCGCACAAAAGGTCATGGCAGGACCTCGAAACCGCTCCGGCGAGATCCGATTTGGACACGGGCAAACAAAAGAAAGACGCGGGTCGCGAATAAGGTCGCGAGGCCATTATTGTCCGCTTCTCCCAACCTCCCCAGCCGTACGCCCCCTGCACAAACCTTGCCATTACCCTCACCTCAACCCCCCCACCCCCGGCCGCTCCTCGCTGTCCCCTTCACCAATTGTCCCCCGCCCAGCTTTTGTTCACGAACATGCACCGGGAACATATCCCCCTCGTCTTCGCATTTGTTCCGACCGCAGTGCGAGGGCCATTCTTTACCAACATCGCAGGTCACAGATGGTGGTACAATGAAAATGTCCACAGCACACGACTTACAGGGAGAAGAAAAAATGCATTGCAGCGGACCAAATAATTTAATCTGTCGGTGATTTGGTAGGTGTAATGCTGCAGACCCGATCGCTTGAATGTCCGTTTCCACATTTTTTTTATCAACCGTTAAATTCTTTACCCGTGCGTTCGTGAAATTTCATATCGTGCGTATATGGTCATCAGTCGACCATGATGTCGCCGCAGAGCAAGAAACGTGCCGCCAAAAAACAAACTCCTGCCCTTAAAATTCATAGGCGCAAATAATATCCCCGTGTTCCACAATTTCAGGATTATCCAAGAGAACTTGATGTGAGAAAGATGTTTGGTCGAGTTTTGACATTTTTAGGTCGTTGGACCTCATTTTTTTTACCTACTTTCCACTTTAGTAAAATCATATGAACCGCTAGGCTACCACCACTTGTGACCTCAACCACCGAGCTAGGAGCAACCGAAACTTGTCAAAATTTTATGTGACCGTCAAAGAAACTGATTATGATTTAGGTCCGTTGCAGGGGAATAAGATTTGTAGTGTGCTTGAGTGGATCAGGAATAGGAATATCAGGATAGAGGAAAAAACATTGACTAACAAGGTTTCAACGAAATAAAGGATAAGTGCTACATCATTTAGGTATATTTGGAAATACAAATAAAGTTATATTTATTTCAAACAATCGATTAACTAGAAAGAAACGACTTCCGAAATTATTTTTACATTCGATATATACGTATTCAATTATTACATTTATCTAATATTTCAAGGCTTTGCTACGTAACGCAGCTACAGATAGTAGGCACCTCCCTCGGAGGCGTGGGTAATGGCACAGCGCAATTCCTAACAGGAGGGTCCCAGGTTCATACACTTAATGATGTTCAGGAATAACCCAATCTAAAATCTAAGTGGTGCGATTTTACAGTTACCTTTGGGAGAGCTGAATGATAACACATGGAAATAAAGGCTGAGGGTTTAGCGCGAAGTGATATTAATCACCGCATACCAAAACCAACTTTCGGGTTGACTGCTGAGGTTGTGACTTTGATACCACGTGTTGTGAGCATTGATTCTTTCATGGAAATTAATCTAATTAGTCAGAGAAAAATATAAAAGGTTTTTCCTCGTGTATGATAAAAATATCTTCTAAATAGTGAATTTAATCTCGGATTTTCCCATATTTGAATTTCCGTCCAAGGCTGAAATTATCTCCGTAAACTAATGCAGCAGTGCTAATTTTTCTTTACGACCCTTAAATATCTAATCAATAATCATATAAGGTGTGCCATATGTCTCAGAGATGATTTACGGCAAACGTGAAGCTTCAAACGTATGTAAAATATATTAGCATGTATGGGACAAAGGCTCCTCCTCATTTAAGTACTCTTTATTCGAGGAAAATGTGGTACACGGATCCAATTTTACAAATATATGGAGTAAAAGTCTCAAGCCAATTAAAATTGCTGCATGATATGAGAATAAGAGTTAGAAGCACAATTGTGTATTTAATATAGATGCGAAAAAATCCCGTTTTCCTGTACTTGTATGTGTATCAGTAGTTTAACCGGTATTTGCATATTTTCCTCTTTTTATTATCTAAATGGAGCTCAATATTTTATCTAAATGGAGCTCCGAGGTACATCTCATAACTCAAGCAACAATAAAATTTTATTATTCGGGGTGAGTATCGAATTATACCTTTAATAAACATTACTTCTATTTTATTACCGAAATATTGAAAGGTCGAAACAAGTAATGCATGGTTATCATAGACTCACGTATCCTAGTTACGATGTCTCAAATCGAGGGATAAAATGCATTTTGTCATAATAAAACTTATACCTGATTAAACAAAATAATCGAGATAGTATGTGATTTAACAAATGAACGGAAAAAACTGTTAATAATACTTGTTCTGCGGCTGCAGGTAAAAAAAAACTGGAACTTCAAAACTCCATCATCATCTGTCCTTCGGAACCCCATCTGTGCTTCCGACGCGGGCAAATCACAAGGAAAGAATACATGCCTAATTCCTGCCCCGGCAATGCCCGTTGAAAATATTACCCAAGATTCCGCACGATTGAAACATGCAAGGAAATCCCTATAATGCTTTCCAATCTTCAAAGAAAAGTGGGTCCGCCGTAATTGCGTCAGGTTGTGGCGGAGAGACCCAAGTGCAAAACTCGCGAGACCTCTCCTCATTGATAGACGGATATCCTCGAGAGGAATCAAACGTGAAACCATTGGGGCGATAAAAAGAAATTATCCTCACCGTTACGCGAGACAAACGGTTAGCGAGTGGCTCCGTGAGCGGCACTGAGGAATCCTGCGGTTTTAAGAGCTCCCGGTAATATCAACCTTGCGCCGAGGCGATGCTACCGGACGGCGTTTACGAGGGCAGAGTCGGCGGAGGGGCAAAGTGATGGTTTTTGAAGGAGAGCATGGGCGGATGGCCGGCGCGATTCACACGCTCGATCGGAGTGCGTGATTGAAATAGACAATTCCGCACGCGGGTCCATATTGGTGTTGAGGGAGAGGGCTTTTTAGCAGCTCCACACTCGTTTCTACTCGAGTGCCTCACAGGTGTTTTTACGGAGTTCGAGGGGCAAACCAATCGGGATGGACGGGGATGTGATAAAGAGAGGAAGATAGCGCGGAGGCGGTGGGAGGGGAACTTTGAGCGAGAAACGTGACGGCTGGGGCCGGGAAGTATTGTGCGAGCGAAGTGGCATGAACGCGATGAGGTGAGAGAGTAAGAGATAAAACAAAAACCAGCATCTTGTGTCGCCAGATGTTGAGCTCTGCGGAGACTTACGGTTAGATTGAACGCATCCAGATACACCACAGCCACAAGGATGAAGGTCCTAAACCTTGTGCGCCACTTAGTGGCACGTGAGCATTGTGTTCACCATGTCACACTTAGGTTGATCGCCAAATGAAATAAAGCTTTGCCGATCATTACAGCGCTCCACCCCTGACCCTACCTCCCTTATTCACCTCATAATAGTACGAGAGCTCACAACTAAAACTCTATCAGACACATTTAGGTTCACAGTTTCTTATAAATTGCAAACCGAAGCCCTTCCATATGCTCATCTGTAAGTTTAGTCGGCCCCGGCAGTCAGGTTTACCTACAATAATATCTCAGGTTCTAAAAACTAGGAAATGGAAGTCTTGTTTGCTCCAGGATTAAAATGTACCAAGCATAGGAGGTGAAATACAACCTAAGTAATTGGTGGACCTATTCTAACGAAATGTTTCATTAAGCACAAAGATATAGATTTAGAGACTCAATGAATAAATACATCGATATTCATTGAATTCTGCTAATATTTGAATCGTAAAATTCTAGTATTTCTGTAGTTACACTTACACCAATGCCAAATCGATTGCAAATAGTTATTTCAGGGAGATCATTCTGATATCAGACTCCCTTTTGTCTTCAATAAAAACAACCAAGCGCATTCTTTTCCTCTTTCAATGTGACATTGGCTCTGCTAGAAGCTGTCTGTAACCAACGATCAAAGTTCCGTACTATTTGTGCTAGCAAAAGCTTCTTGCACGTTGAGCCGTTGTGGGTTTGATTACATTCATTCTTTCCGTGGGCCTCTTACACTTGGAAACACATAAATTTAGTCTCCTAACTTATATGCACCCATTATTTTCATTTTCCTATTCAAAAAGCCAGTTATTCTATTTTGATAAAGAAACAACCGTTGTCGGAAACTTTTGCATAGTGTTTCTTTTAATGAGAGAAATATCACATACCATAAATATTCATGGCGGATTTTGAATCATCGACCGAGAATGCATTGAAAAGCTTCGAGTATTTAGAGCAATCGAATCACCTCGTCTGGAAATTAAACTGTGGGTTAGGTTGTGATTTTATTGCAGCAATAAGATGAGGAGGTGATGAATGTAGAACAGCGAATGCACGAAGGAGGCGGCCGCTGGACCCTAAAAACATAGTGGACCACAGTATTTTATGATGGTGTCATCTCTTTTTTACGCTTCGGAACAAAATCAACCCGTCATTCGCAAGCTATGGACGACTTGAAAAGGTGGTTCTGAAATCACAAAACGTATACTCCAGTTTCTCTTAAGTACTTTAGACTAGAATTTTTTTCACATACTTTTTATTTATTTCAAGGATTTAAGGAAGTCTTGACTCGATCAGTGGCTGAATGCCTTCCTAGCGAACGATAAAATGGAAGAAACTTTTTCAGGGTGAATATTGCGTTAAATCTGGTATTCTCTCCTTACAGTACTTTCAATTTTGTTTAACAAAGTTATTAAGGTAACCATATCTCATTGAAAGTAGTTTTTACTTTAAGCTATAAGCCATATTTTACATATTTCATTTTAGCATTTAAGTAATGTCATAGTTAGCCAATATTTGCCCGCATACAACCATTTCAAATTAAAAATTTTTAAAAACCCTTCGGATTTATCACTCGTCTCGGAGACAGGAAATTACAGATTTTTTGTGCCAAGAAAAGTACAGGAAAACGTACAGCATAAGCGGTAAATTGTTTCAATTGAAACCAGTTATTTGAAATTATAGCAGTGTCATGACATGCAAATCAATATAACTAAGTATCCTGAGCGAAGTTAAACATAATTTTGACAGCCACTAAAATTAACTTGATCTACATTTATCGGAAATATACCAGTAGAGCAGGAAGTGCTAAGACAGTCTCAACATATACATCTTAACTCGCAAGCGCTTATAAAGCCGAGTGGCAGGCAGTGTTAGGTCACCAGCCTTTCGATTAAATGTTGAGAGGTGTTAAAGGCGGAAGTTATATGCCTTAAGTTATATCTCCAACCGTTGCAATTTCGAACGGCATGAGAGACAAATTACTCCTTAAATCGATCGGTTCGGCAGTCAATTTCTTTGTGATTTTTATTCCTTCCAGAATAGTCAACCGTAAACTCAAATGAGTTTCATCTTAGTAAAATTTAAGTCTTGCGCATGTAATATTTGTATTTCGGGTCTTACAGAGAAGGGCATCCGATAAAAATATGACGCTTTACGTTCGCTCATAACGATTCTTTAAGAAATGAGCAGCTTCTCTTTGTATCCTATTTAATTTCACATTTCTCAAGATCCTATTTAACTCATTTCCAATAAGATCTTATGACCAGGATTCCAAAACAAGATGTGCATTTAGAGTGGTGTCAACGTGAAAAAACATATCTCCTAAACCTTTCCATTGGAACGTTTCCCCGCTATTCGTTTGATGAACCTTTGTGTCCTTCACGCAGCTCCATAGATGCTCGTAATACTAATTTGCCATGTTGCAGAGTTTGAAGTATAAGTTTCCAGGTAATTTACTTGGTCCGTCAATTCCATTTCTAATCCTCTAAGTTTGTAGGTGTAAGTATTTCTCCTCACAAAAATGCACCGGATGAGGAAAAAATTGACTTATTCAGCCCAAAGAAATATCACGTATTGTTATAAACTAAAATTCGAATGAATTTTGCATTTTTTTATTGTGAAATTCACTCACAGGTCTTCGTGGTTGCTTCAAGAAGATGTCAACTAATGGCAATAAATCTGATTGGCATCCACATAATATGCCGTAATGTGGTGCAACATTCAGTATTTATTTCATCTGCAATTACTAAAATGCAATTTAGAATTCTTTTGCAAAACCCTGCATAGAATGCTATTTTTAACAGACCACCCTGATTTTTGGTGACGTGCTCTGCCCCCTGTGTGGTCGGTCCTAGTCGCTCCTACTTTTTTCTATTGACTGCTGCGAGTGCTCGACCCAAATGGCAAACGTTTCCAGTCAAAGGGAGCTAAAATCACCATCATTACACCCGATGCTTCAATCATCACGACGGTACTTGGTTTTATTCCCATCCCTTAACATTTTTCTCCCTCGCCAATGGTTTGTGGTACTCCATCTGCAGAATATTTTCACTATGATGTACGACTCTATGTTTTTCCGATCAATGTAACATTTCACCAATATAAAATTTTTCCTGGAAACATTCTTAAAATATTTTCCTGAGTCTCTCATGGTACAGTACGCTGTTGGCATCATGCAGAGAGTGAAAGCTGTGTTGAATACCATCACTAATACGCATGGTGCTTGAGTAACCATTACCTCCAACATGAGTTCGAACGAAATAGTACAAATACCAAGCACGAACATTTCCGCCCAATCACTAAGGTTAAGTAGCATCGTGCGTGAATCGTTAAAGATATCATTAATCTATTTCTGAAGGATATTTAAATTGACTTGAAGCTTGGAGCCATGGGCACCTGGATCGTAGAGGTGGTATTTGAGAGGCGATTCTCATGAGGTGGCCGAGATCTATCTGAAGTCCCCCATAGATATCTACCAATAAAATCTAAGACGCGTCTATGACTATTAAAGAAATTCCAAAAGAATTTTGATGACGATAGAGATTCGTCAAAATGAGGCTAGTCCAGCGGATGATCAATGGACCGCGGATCAGCAGGCCGTTGTTCAATTGCCTCCCTTATCTGTCCACCTGCTGGTGTAGCAATGACCCGTTAAATCCTCCACCACCCTTCGTCAACACGTTTCGTTTGCCCTTTCATCCTCCGGGCGGACAATCCTTTCTCCTTCTTCCCCCTACCCCTCGCATTAACCTTTCTCCATCCTCATTACTTTCCACTCTCCCTACCCACTCTCCTTCCTCCGCGTATCTTCATCTCGTTCCTCCCCACTCTCTCTCCTCTCGACATCTTCGCGGCCCGCCTCCACATCCTTTCCGCCCTTTCCGAACACTCCCGTTATGCACACCTCCCGTCTCCCATCACCCCCTTGCCGGGCCGAGTCCGTCGCTCCCTCTGCATTCCAAATGAGGGCAGCCTTTCGCGGGGGAAGGGGATGGGGGAGAAGGATTGGCGGAGCGTCGGAAGGCATCGGAGAGGAGCGGACGAACACACATGGGGAGAGGAGACGAGCGCTTTGGTGTAACTAGGGGGGAGTAAGGGGACGCGGGACGGGAGCGCACGCGGAAGGAAGCAAACCAGGCCGGAGAGTAGGAGAGGGATACGATCGCTCCCAGTGGACCGTCCGCGGTGCCCGGATGGACTCATGCCCGACACTCCGGATCGCGACTCGCTTTTCACCTGCTTATCACCATGGCATCTCTCTTCCTGCCTCTCGCCCCTCTCCCCGAAACCCCGCGGGAGGCCTGATACCTTCGCGAGTACCGTTGCGACTCCCCCGACGACGGTTGACCGCTCGCCGAGATGTTTTGGTCGGGATACAGCATCCCCCGCCATCGCACAGTGGTGGACGCGATCAGAGAGGGAAATGGACCGAAGGGGGGTGAGTGGGATGATATCAGTTCCCAGCAAACTCTTTTGTGGCTGTGATTCTCTGCGGTGGATGAATTCCATTCCAACAGATTGGCACACTTAAGCTTTATAGTCCGCCTTACTACGGCGGGTCGATGGTGGGGATAGCCAAATAGGCTCCGTAATTTACTCCCTCGACGACGACCTCAATCATGGAATCAATTACATAAAATCCAAAGCTGTTAGGATAAAATCAGAAGCTTAGATTTACTAGTTTCCATATTCGTATTATAAGAGGGTTAGTATAATACATCGACGAATTTGGGATCGCTTTCGTTGGATAGTATATTTTTTAAAGACTGCGTAAACTGCGAGAGTGTATCTCTCTCCCTGACTCGCTAAAATCTTGGCCAAATGGTATTCTTGAGTACGATAAGTAATTAACTAGGTCATTAAAAACTGGAAACATGCTGGTGCTAAATATGTTTTAGTTGAACACGCTTTAATTACCCGAGACACTGCAAGATATCATCACAAAATATACTAAAACATCATTTACGCCAACTTGTTGTGATGAGTAATGCACTTTCCTCGAAACTCATATTTCATGATTGTGAGGCTTCGACAAGAGGTAATGAGCTTATTTGTGTTTGCTCTGCGATTCGCCTAATCAATATTCATTTGTAAACATACGGAATTGTTTAATGCTCATATGTTTACTAGAGCCGTAGGAATACCACTATTTTTATTGCACATATAAATAGTCCTTACAAATCAATCCTCTATCCGTTTTCTCGGTGGTCCTCTTTTTTGCAACTACGATTGAAGAGATAGGAGTTTCTCACGCGAATATTGAAGATAAACACAGTGGCCATCGGGTTCCTGTAACTCTGCAACATTTCAACACTCGTGGTTTCCGGGAGCGAGAGTCATGATTCGGAGAGAGATCGTTCGCACCCAAAATCGGAGAATGCTACAATTTTGCGAGCGCAGGTCGGCAGCAGTGCCGACCGCGGGAAGGGAGGCGTGGGCGAGGAAGCGTGCCGAGCGCACCCGTCAATTGCAGCACACTGGAAGGTGAGATTGCTGGCTTGCCTATTTACTTCTGCCCTATATTTCCGCCGCCTCGCACGAAGAGGAAGAAGGAAGACTTACGTTAACCTTGAGGATTATAGGCGGAGGAGTGCTCTCGGTAGGGCTTCGAGGGTGGAGGATGAGAATCGGTGGAACCGTGAAATTTACGGCCAAATGACTAGAAAGGTACTGAGAGAACACATGATATTGATGAAAATGCTGCGTTGCTGTTCCAACACCTCGTAGGGGATGCCCTCCTGCCTTGCACAAATTAACTACGGCGATGCATAATACATAATCCATGGAGGGTTGAGAATGGGCAATGAGGCGAGAGGGCCTGGGATGGAGGCTGTCGTTATCCTCAGGAACGTTAATGGGATGAAGGCGTTTCTGATGGGACAGCTCCTTTCTCGACACGCGCTATTCTCAAATTCAACCTTAAGATATCAGATAAACGTGGGGGAAATGAACAGGTGGTGCAGAAAAGGAACGAAATTGTGACTCTCGACATAATCCGGGGTGAAATTTATATGGACAACATGTGGAAAAACTAACAAAAAATTAGGATTTATTAGAAGAGTACTGGGTATATGCGATGAAAAGGTTAAAGAAAAATACTATCCTTCGCTGGTTACGTCTCATTTAGAATATGCTACTAATATATGGGATCCTCATGAAGTCGGATTGATTGTCAAATTGGATCGCGTGCAACAAAGAGGAACCAGATTTGTAAAGCATTGCTATGATAAGCAAAGAAGTGTATCAAAATTATTAGAAGAGCTAGGCTGATAATCACTTACGGATTGAAGGTTAAAGTACAGATTAAATCTCTTGCATGAATTAGAAGGATGTCTACATATTATTGCCCCATCATACAATGGTAGGCGATATCATGCCAATAAAATCAGATATACAGTATTAAGTATCGAGCAAATAAATTTAACACGTCATTTTGTCCGCGAACGATTAAAGATTAGAATAGCATTGTCCAACTGCAGTAGGGATAAAAATATTCGGGTCAAAATTAGTCTGGTGTGCATTCACCATAACCCTAGCGGTGTTTGCAGGTTACTAAAAACTACTAAAAAAATTATAAATCCTTTCCTAAGGGATCGGAGCTTTATTAATGCCATACGACGATAGGAATTCCTTCTCTTTAAAGGACCAGCCATGATCTAAATACATCGCTCGCGCAGGTCTAGCAATTAAAGCACAAAATTAACAGACAAAAATATGTCTGATAGTGGCAGTTTAATTGCGCCTTCATAAAAGTAAAATACTCGGATCCATTCATTTTCATCGGGAGTATAGAATTTTGGTTCCTAATGGATGTATTAATGGAGAGAACTTATTCGTTATCAAATGAAGGATCTTGGTAAAATAAAATAAAAATGTAAAGCAACTCTGAGCCAATTAACTACCTTCCCACTCCAACTATATCACCTTAACCTTGGCATGTAAATGCCAGTAAGCGATGCTTACGGAATCTCATTTATACCTCCACAAATACCTAACTGTACCTACTAGCTTCAAATTATTATTCTATCTAACATCCACATGGTTATTTAAAGGTATTCTGAATAAATGAGCATGTCATATGATTTAGGATTTATCAAAATATTGCATGAAATTGCAAGAAATCAAAATTATATGCCAAAACATTTTGTGTCATCTCACGTTTCTGGGCAATTCCTCTCGTAAGAAAATGTGTTCCTTCAAGTGATAACACTTAGAATCCCTCTGTGAAGGTCGCCATGATTTAGTGCAAATAGTTATTGCACATTATTTGCATATATATTATTTTTCTCGAGTACATAATGATATATTTTTTAGTTTTAGTTGTCAGGCATATGATTACAAAAACAAAAAAATAGTTACTTAATGTGAAATAGATTAAATACTGGTTGCTTTTGGCCCATATAAATGTTTAGGAATAAGAGCAAAGCAAGCAAGCCGCTGGCAAAGAGCATGACTTTTGAGCAAAAAAAACCAGGTCATGAGATCTACCTGCCGGCATTTGGCGGGTTAACCTCAATAAATTCATAAGTAATAGGCAGTTCGATGGAGATGGGAGGAAATTTTGGAAAAACTCAAGACCTCAACGTAAAAGGACAGATAATTTGTGGAAATCCATCATGGAAAATTAAAATTGTACCAAAAACCCTAAAAACATTAAATGGTACCCAACGATTTTTCTAATCACAATGAGCGATAGAAATGAGTTTAACCTTCCGAATCGTGACATTCTTGTGGTACTAGTAAATATTATCTATTTAAAACTGAGTCTCAATGGTCTAAATGCATGAGAAAAGACATTTAGCCCCACAATCGTCATTCACTGGTCAAACATTTTTATAGTATGAATCTCTAAACTTTCGCCCGAAAAATCATGCATCCGTGGCTCAATTCCCAGTTCACGTAACATATCGCTGGTGAACTCCATCATGAATAAAGAAGACAAAGAGAGCGGTCGTATTTCTGGTGTCCACGAGTAAATGTATGTGCACCCACGAGAAAGGTTAAACTGAGAGAAGAATGCGGCGACGGACTGGGGGGTAAGAGAAGGGAAAGACGTGGGCGAGGGAGGCGGTGATGTGTCGTGGGCGTTCACGCGACTTCCTCCAAGATGATTCTTCACAACATCGTCGCGTCGAAATCCCAACGGCCTAGAGTACACAAAGAAACTTTTTCCACGAGATCTTCGACCAAGACTGAAAATCCGAGAGAGAAATTCTCAAGTTTTCCTCGGCTCCAATTTACGAAGACATGGATTTAAGAGGATGGTTTTAACGAACAAGGTTACATTTTATTCCACGGATTCAAACGAAACGAAGCACGCAGGAATGAGGTCATTGCAGGAATGATCCGAAAAGAGCAACCCTGGGACAAAGATGGGGTTGTGGGGGAGGGGAGGAAAGGTGAGGCAGTACTCACAGCGAAACCCGCGGCATTCGGAGGAAATAAATCGGCGCTCTTCGAACCAAAAACATAACTCATCCGATCGGGCTGGAAAGAGTTTACAAAACAAGCGACGTCGAAATTGATGGATGTGAGGGGTCAGACATCCTCTGGAGAGCGGGTCCAGAAAGTATCCCGTACTCCCGGCGATGACGCGTAACAGGTTATATCGGTTTCGGGGAACTCTCCGCCGAAAACATGGCGCGGGTTTCAGGGAAGGGAGGGGCGGCGTCACACGGCCGTTGCAACCAAGTGGAGGGAGCGAGAGAAAATTGTAATAGACTCCCGGAACCAACATTAAAACGAGCGCGTGATTTTCGGCAGTTTATGTTTCCCCGGCTTCCGTATTTCCTCCCACCCTCCCCGCCATCTCTGGCCCGCCCAATTCCTGCCCTTCCCGTAGACTTTCGCCCATCGTGCGCAAGAAGGTACCCATCACTCACAGGGAGGAATGCGGAGTCGGGCGGCGGAGGGAGAGTGAAGAACCCGAAACGCGGGTCGACCCGTCGCACTCGAAGGGCGGATGCTGCGAGGACCAGGTAGGGGATCCTGCATGAGATGATGGTTAAGGACGGGAGGTGGGAGAGAAGGCGTGGAACCCGGGCGAATTTTCGAGAAGACGAGCAAAATAGGCAATCTTAAACTTCCACATTCTAAACACTGTGAGCAGCGAGCCGTCAAGTGGGCGTGGATCTCCGTGAAACCACGAGCGAGAGCATGTATCCCTATTGCGCGTTATCGCCATCTGTATCCCTCTCCAACACGCTTTGCCATCATTAACCTTGCAAAACAGTTGCAATCCCGAGACTGGAGAATCAGTTGCAATTATTTGCCGTAATCTGAGAATCGTGTTGCGTTGAATTTCGTAGAGCGAAATTTTATGAAAAATGGAGAACATCATATGCTGCATTACTTACAATGAGAGGCGTGTTGTGAAGATACGCGATCGCACCAGAGATATGTAAATATTCAATTCTATGGGATCGTGGATGTGTGATGCAGTATTCGCAAAAAGAAAAGGCCTTTAAAAAGGTTGGACTTTCAGCCTCTCTGCTGTGATCGTGAATTTGACGCGAGAAAAATGAGCATTTAATCAAAGTGGGATTTTATTCTCCTTTCACCCAGTTATTCCGCAAGTCGATAGAGTAGCATGTTGCCTTAATAATTTCGTCAAACCAATTAGGAAACTCGATGTCTAGCACAATGACATTAGTTTTAGTTTACCTTAATCTCATTGTATCAGTCGACGTTCCAATTCTCAAATAACCTTTTAACACCCCATTTCCTTTCGTAATTGCAAGAAAGAGAGGTGGGAGATGTGAAACTCCTAGCTCCTTTTTTAAGCGTACGCAAAACTCAACACCGAATTTCTCCGGCCCTTTTTTCCCCTTTCTTTTTCCTATCCTACCACTTCATTTATTTTGGGTTCGATTTCCCGATTTCCCCTCTTAGTAATGGGCACTGGATCCATTCAGATTCAGGCGAGCATTTTTTCATGACAGTGTTTCCCGGCGACCAGAGAACGCATCACCGATACCAAAGTCTGTAAGCGAATCCTCAGCCTTTAAGCAGGCAGATCCTCGCCCATTCTCATTCGTCCCATTTATTAAAAAATCCACACTTTATTTCGCGAGAACAGAGTAAAGCACCTTAATCGACCAGGGAGATGGCGATTACTGGCAGCTAAAGAAAGTGTACTGAATTACATCCAATTAATTTATATATATATATATATAGGTGGGTCGCGGTAATCCAGGGGGTAGAGCGTTGGACTGCTGACCGGAGGGTCCCGCGTTCGATTCCCGGGCGAGGCACTCTAGGCACCTGCAGCTCCACACAAGCTAAAGTGATTTTTCGGGTACCAAATCTTCCTGGGAAACCATAACCGGCACAGGGAAAGGAACTGGCCCCCCTACCCTGATGTGTGAATTTCACACGCCGTTGGGCTTAGTACTGGGTGAACTCTGCCATCACCTACCAAGCCGACCTTCGGGTTGATTACTGTGTTTATGGTTTATATATATATATATATATATATATATATATATATATATATAACAATACAGGTATAATATATATATATATATATATATAAGTATATACAGATATACAGGTATATCAATGCAACAATTTCAGAGTGTAAAAATCATTCGCCCTGACTGTGATTCGAACCCAGGTCCCTTTGATGGATCTGGGTTCGAATCCCAGTCAGGGCGAATGATTTTTACACTCTGAAATTGTTGCATTGAAATGCACATTAGCGGATGACTCCGTTAAAAGTTACTATTCGGCATCTCCCGCAGTTTCTTCGGAAAAAAAAATATATATATATACATATGATAGTCAGGACTTATGATTAGACATTTACTAATACTGGATAAATTCGCTAGACGATCCGAAGAGGAGTTACGCCAAAATTTAATGAATTGCGAATCTCATAAAAGAAAAACCTTACCCGAAGCCTCATCCCGTGTCCCGGCGATCTAGAATTATGAAAGCAACGCTCTGAAACCTCCAGAACACGTTTACCCCTTACTAACTTATGAAGTTTTAAATATTTTTTCATGGCTTTGCTAATTAGAAAATAAATTACAAGTCATGAAAATCGTGAAAAGCCTTTTACCAAGGTGAAGTGAAGGTACGCAAGTGTTGCTTCGTCCGCTTTCGGGAATGTATTCGCGTGGACTCGGTGAAAACTCGGCAAGCACGCCCCTGGCCTTGATTAAATATGCGTGCAAATGGAAGGAGAAAGTTGAGGATATTACAATTTATAAAGGAGATCAAGCGTTCAAGGACTTTTTCATTGGTTTCACGTAACCTTAACAATAAAGCCCTTGGATGAATAAGAATTCACCACAACAGGTTCTTCTAACACATACACATCGTGTGTGGAACACGGCTAGACGAGTTCAGGGTAGACCGAAATTATTATACAGTGAAACTGGCACACAAACGGTAACTTTCGTTAAAACAGGGAACTCATTATTGCTATAACTAGCACAAATATCTCTTTGGGTTGAATCAGAGGAAACTACCTTAAGGTTCGTCTCCTAATAGGTACTTCATAAATTCAAACTTTTTGACGGCATAAATAGCCATAGGTTAACAGAATTGAACTGATGCATAAGGACCCTACCAATTTCCCTTAGTCTACCACTCATCCTCTCGGTCCAAATGTAAAAAAGATAGCAAATGAAGTGATTTGATGAAGGCACCGAATTTACCATGTGCTTTCTCCTTCCGGTTTAAATTATACGGAAATTATTACGGAAATTATTAAATATAAATAAACGGAAATTAATAAATTATTTATATATAAATGAGAAAAAATACTCTTTTTTAAACAGAACTATAATTGATTGGAACCAGCTGCCTGGAGGTTTGTTTGAGCCCTTTCCATCCAATTTTAGAAGTTTTAAGTTGAAATGTAAAGCAGCCACTGGGTAATAAACTTCATTGTAGTTGTGAAAATATTGCTTGCATGTGATGTGGACGGCATTTTGTATGTGATGTGGAAGTGCGATTGTATGTAAAAATATTTTGTCTCTTATCTGTTTTTATATGTGTTCGCATTCAATTTTCGTTGTAGGAGTTATCTTTGACCTAACTTGACCGTTGCCACCAGGAAATTCGCCTAATTGCAACGTAATTGTGTAAATAAATAAATAATACGTGAAAAGCTTGCTATTACTATCATGTCTCTATTCAGTACACTCCAATAAATGTTAAAACTTCGCCGAAGAATTTTCTGGACGAAGTGAATGGTGATTTTTACTATTTTATCAATATCTGTGCGATTAAAAAAATTATTTCGACAAAGTATCATCGGGAACGAAAATTTGCGATAACTCGTTTGTAATATCCTCTTTTAATCCATAAAATTGGAGGGAAATGCAACATAACTTAAAACCACTCCAAGAGTATCATAGCATCACCGCCAACAAGGATCTACCTAAACAAATGGACGCTTGCAGTTCAGGCACTATTATTTGTGGATTCCCTAATGTTAATGTGAATTTTGAAGTACTTACCCCCGTCTTTCAACCAAATAGGGTACTATCCCAAATACTTCAACAATCCTGGTATGAGGTTCATTTTTTCATATTCACTCCCATTTCCCTTCAAAAAATATGATACCATTAATGCATAATTATAATAATACGAGAGATAAAGTAATAACACCACCACTCTTATTCTTGATTGGTGCCAATACGAGTCGTAGTACATGTGAAGTTTTGCACTCTCTAGGTAATTTTCGTGATTACATGGGCGGCTTGGTAGAGTAGGAGGGCAGATAAATCATTTACGGAGTGTGCTCTAAATTTTTCGAGGAAAAAATGTCCAACAAGCCTCGGAGTTCAAAGCGAAGGAATGTGAAAGAGGATTATAGTGGCGTAAGTAGGACAACGTACGTCGGAATGGATGGCATGGAGGACGAACTGAATAGTATGAAAAGGTGAGCGGGCGAGGTTTGAGCGTGAGCCATTGTGCAGGTTAGACTGCGAGGGCGTAAAAAGTAGACCAGAGATGATGTAAGGGGAAACTTACAAGGGTGGGAGCCTCTAAAGCCCTAAAGTGAAAGACTGGCCATCCGAAGAAACGGTAGCGAAGTGCATTGCGATGAATAAACAAATTCGGGGGAGAATCTTCGGGGGATTACTGAAATAGGAATGATTGACTTTCAAAATGAAGTCAAATCAACACTCGAAAATATTCTCAGGAATATTCCAGGTTCCATATATATTCAGGTACAATGACATACCGATATGTTTGGAAGACAAACATAGTTATGCAGAATCGCCAATTCTTCACGGATAAATTCATGTTGGTTAACCATAAACGTCATAATATCACTACATAAAGCTGCATGTACAATCAATAGGCGTACATGTTATCTCATTATTCAAATAAGAAAAGACAAATCGATCGCAAATTAAGATTTTTAAAAAATAACAGAAACATCGAACAAAAATTAATATTTTCCATTTCACGGGTACGGTCTTAAGAGCTGAAAAAATTAAGGGCTTTAATACGAAGTTATGGAATAATTTTTGAACGCCTGAAAATAATCACGACGAAAACCAATCATATACGATAAAATGGGAGTGAAGTGCATCACATTACTATATTAATCATCCCACTTGTTCGAGCGAATAAAAAGCTGTCATTTCACTCGAACGACATAAATGAAAGCATGTATGATTACACAAAAGGAACACTATCACTATCTAAAAGTAAAAAGATAGAATAGAAAGCTGCTTTGTACATTGCAATGCAACGATGTTCATATTATTACTATTACAACAATTTACATATTATTATCTTTTTTGCACATATTAATATCTTTTTTGTACATATTATTATCTTTTTTGTACATATTATTACTCTTCGAGTGGCTAAAACAATTACGCAAGACGAGAGTTACAGCCTTATCGCCTAGACTAGCCTTCGCCAGGAAAAATCGAAGTCCCATGCCAATACTCACTTAATGTGAACCGGAAATTCTTTCTGGAAGGGATACTTCAGAGGTCTCGCACTTCGTATATTGATAAATCTAGAGACAATACGACCTTGCACGTGGATATTACCTACCAGCAGTGACTTCATACTTATTTGAAGCCTCAGAAACAGAGGCTGGGAAAGCATAAGAGCGATTATATTATTATTTAAGGAAAAACAAATCGATGAATTTGATACGAAGCCACAACGGCGTTCCTCTCGTTGAATGATGATCAATATTAAATGAATATTGTTTTGATGACCACTCGGAAAAATATTCTGCATGAGATAACCTATAAATTGTGTAAAACCTATTTTTCATCTGAGATTATTAGTATTTACTTTATTTTATAGGATAGAAAATCCAATTGGAAATACCGACGCAACTGTTCCGACTACATTTCGATTGTTCGAAAAAGAAAAAATAAAGCCATTTTTCTACTAAGGATTGCTGCAATTGATCACATTTAGATTACATATTGTACAAAACTTTCCATGAAAAACTGCTATGGGAACCATCTGGTAATGCGTATGTTTATATTGATGGAGAGAAGCTCTTTCCTTTTATCTTTCATAATTCACATGAAGCGAAATAATTCATAATGAAAATTCATTATTTTGTCCAACCCATTCTTTCAGGAACAAGAACAGAACTGGTTCAAATTTCCACTTGTAGGGATCTTACTAAAAAATTACTCCTAGCGACATAGCGATTAAGATATTTATGAGTGGTACATCCAGTTATCAATATATGAGACACAAAAGTCAGGCAATACTAGTTATAGGAAAAGGAATACCTAATTGTAATACACTACAGTAAAAACCGAGAAGAAATTTTAATTATACATGCACAAGTATATGAACTTGAACATGAACAGCAGCGTACCTAGCATTTGCGTCACCGTGAATTTTTAATAACCGTTCAACATATTAAAACAAATAGTCATAGTTACCTACAGAGAAAAGGTTGTTGTATTGGTTAAATGTGCTCCTAGGTAGTCCTATATTACGGACCATATAGTAAGGGTGTATCGAAAAACGTAGAAGTACGACAGTTATGGAAATAGGCGTATTGGAAAAGGATAGCACTGAAGTTGTGAGACGTTTTCAGACGTTTTTTTACTACCAATTTATTTCTCTATCCCTTGTTATTTCATCAATAAGAAGATTTCTTGGGACTGGAATAGGCAGAAATCTTTGCCATATTTTTGGGATCGCAAAACTCAATAGGGAAATCCCGTGGGATGAAGGAAAATAGAGACAATTCAATAAGAATACTCAATACGTGTAATATAGATAATTTTTAAGCAAATACTATAAGGGTACATTTTCCAGCGTCTCAAAAATCACATTTCAGATGAAAAAAAGGTGTACCGAACTTATCCCACATATTTGTACCAAATTTTACAAGCTTTTTTACAAACCATTATCCAAAGATAATGGGAAGAGTCAACCCCAGCCGTACTCTTATAAATGAGCAAAGGGTGGGTGAGGGGATTTAGAGAAGATATATGCAGAAAATCAATAAAAAATAACTGAAATTAAAAATAAAATAAAAATAAAATAAATATAATAAAAATACTAAAAATGAATAAATAGATAATTGAAATGGTGAAAACTAAATATGTCTGGCTAAGGTTTACTAGATAGCATTGACCCTCGCCCTTGTGAAACACTCAGCATTCAGGGGCTAACGAGAGAATTATCTCTGCGCCAGTGGCCCGTCAATCACACGTGACTTAATAATAAATGCAAATTAATCACACACTCCCTAGCTTGGTTGTACTAAATAGCATTGATCCTTGCTAGTCTCAACCACTCACACTCTATTAGGGCTTTCGAGAGGTTTCCCTCTGCGCCAGTGGCCCGTCATACGGCCGAATGTTACCGTTCACTTAATAAATTAACCCAAGATTTAAATGTCTATCCCACTTCAGGTAATCGGCCTTGGTTCCCCGACCACTGCCAAAATCAGACCGAAAATGCTAATCCCTCCGTCCCTCTGCACCCTCCTCGCAATTATCTAAATGCTGGCCCCGAAGACTGCGGGTTAATGTCCTTGCTGGCCAACCCAGAGGTCGCGGGTTCGATTGCCACCAAGGTCGGTTTTTCTCCACCCAGGGCTTAGGTATTTTTAATTGTCTTCAATGTAATATTCAAAGGTTAGGCAGAAGAAGGGAATGTGTCTCAATCTCACCCCTATAAAGTTGTTAAATAAATAAATAAATGCATTAGAATAACATTAGTGGTTAAAATTGCAAAGAATTTCACTAACAATTGCTTCATTGAATCCCTTATTGTAATTCGAATGGGTTTCTTGATTTCCTCGATTACGAATAAGTAGATGTAAGGTACAGAATTTCAGAGAGTATACAGATAACAACATGAATAGTGGGATTGAGTTTTTCTGAAAAAGTTGTTGGAATAATTCCTCTAAGCCCAGTTTCTAAACTGTACAAGTAGTTTATTTATTATATGACGGTCTGCCAGATTAGGTTCTCTGTTCCTAGGTGAACCGTTCCAAAGGAGTCAGGTCTATTTCATATGATACCTAACCATTGTGAGAGAACTGTGTGGGTATAAAGAAGTCAACGTAAAAATACCCTTACAGAAGTCGAGACTAAGGTTGGAATAATTCTTTATTAGATATCACGCTAGTCCCATGCGCGTGCGGTCTGCATGACAAATTCATTTCGATATACAAACCATGACGGCACTGACATCACAATCTAGTGTTGCCCAGGGCGATAACAGTGATTTTGAACTACGTTACTGAGTCTTAGATGGGGAATCTCTGGCGTATTTTGGGAACCAAAAGTGTCGGCTTAGCAAACAATATTGATATTATATAATAAACCGCAGGTACTATCATATGCGTAGCTGAGTAGATGTATCACTAGCAGATCAAAGAGTAGTTGAGATTATAACTTGTTGACAGATTGTCACTAATCAGAAATTACTCCAATGTCTGGTGACCGGACATCTCCCGCCACAGACACTCGCGGAGGCCAGGGCAAGATATAAATGTAGATCATCGCCGCTTTATACTCCGAGGAATTTACAAAGCATAAAAATGTAGAACCTAAATGTCATCTCCGATGAAAATGACAAAGAGGATAACGGACGAATTACATTGCTACCACGAGGACACCCCGGACCTGTTTAGCACGAGACGGGAAACACACCAGACCGCACAACACACCAAAGGTGATGACCACAAAATGTCACGCGATGGTAGAAGAGGAAGTGCCGGGAAAAGGAGAGCATGGGTGAGGGAGCAGGAGAAGCAGTGGACGAGATGATCGGAGAAGTGTTGCGGATAGGTTGGAGGGATGAGGGGTGTGGCGGTGGGAAGGGAGGCAACGGGGGTGGGAGGGAGGCAACAACGTAGTTGCTGCCTCTCCCTGCGGATCGCGGTCAGGCACGACGACCTTCGGGGTCACCCAAGTAGGTTGGTAATGGCGGAGGAGGGGCGCCTGGTCCCGGGAGCATCGTCTCACTCCCGCCCGCTCCCCCGCAAAACCCATCCTCGCCTCGGGAAGAGAATGGGTGGCTGCAGGAAGGAAGAAGGGAGGGGACATCTGTGGGAGTGGGAGGGAGAAGAGTGAGTGGTATGTCGGCAAAAGAGTTGCCGGATGCACGGGGACCGCGATTTCCTGGTATGCACATAACAACAACACCACCGCTCCGCTCGCCTCCCGTCCTTTGCTTTCCTCTCTCTCTCTCTCATTCCCACAGGCGTTCATCTCTCTCCGCGTCGACGACCGAACCGTGGCAGGCCCAGCGCCGAACGCTCCGCCCTTGATGTGGGGGTATCAGTCTTCCCTCGAGGTACCCACACGCTTCATCTCAACCCCCCCTTCTCCCCCATCCGTCCGACGCCCTATCCCACATTTTCCGTTTCCGTCTGGTCCGGCCGTCTCGAAAACGGGCGCCAGTCCTCCATAGGAAAAATTCTGTCGGTCATCACGAGCGTAAATTAATGACTCCCCTCCCCCCAGCCCATTCGACCCACCGAAGCGTGCGGCGAGCGAACGGCACGCAACAGCCCTCTTTAAACCCATTCCGATATGCACCCGTATCGTCTTCCTACGAAAAATTACCGTTAACGGACGCAGCAGTGAGTGACGACTTGGGTGACGGGTGTATTCCATAAAATGATGGATCTCCGCTAAGAAGGGTACAAAAATATGGATACTGTGCTCATCAGCGAAAAACCTGCCTTCGTTTGATGAGCGATAATGAGCACCTTCGGATCCTTTCCCTACTTAACGAATCGGCCGAGTCGGTACTCAAACTCTCGATCTATAGATATGCGTACTTGTGAGTGGTTCGCCAGGCTTACTGGGTGAACCAACAACTAGAAAAACAACCAATATTAAATATTAAATTCCTCATCCATCCTGAATTAATTACGTTTTATAAAGTGTATTCAGCCAAATTTTCGACGGATTTCCAAATAAATTTGCTATTCAGGAATCAACTACGTGCACATACTGTACATAAAATATATTTAGATAATTACATTAGCAATTGGTGATGCATCAATTGCATTGGGATTAATATAATGAATGGGACGAGATTGATAGCGATTGTGAAATCTAAACAAACTGCAGTTTTACAACATTCAACATACTTGCAAATAATAACAAATCGGTAAAAATGAGCAATTTGACAAAATTGAGGCAACTAGAAAACTATTTCCAAAATCTCCTATGAGTGTTGTGTTGTAAAATTACTTCAAGAGGTTTTGGGATATATACGAAGGGAATCAATTTATGGTGTGAGGAAAATGGGAAAAATACTATTGCAAATATTTCTTAAATATCCAAGGAGAAATGTCAGCTACCTTCAATAAAGAATTTTTATCCGTGACATACACAGCTGTACATATAACACTGTATACTCTCATTTTTTCCAACCTAATCCTGAGATAATGGACGGTATGGCACACAAGTTATTTCCGGATGAATTTAGGTGAATTCATAAAATAATGCTTCTTTCAAATATTTATGATGACAAAAACGGATCTTGATTTTATAAGAACAATGTTATTCAAGAAAAGCAAAATCTAGATCCAGACAGATTCTTGCATTGCATATGAACGTATCTATTTACTGTCGTCGATGAGAGCAGCATACTATGTTAAAATCCCTACTACATGCTGTGACCGACAAAAACTAAACAGCCAACAGCCATGTTACACAAAAATGCCATTGCCAAATGGGCATAATGAACAATGGCAATTTTTACGGGCATTATATTTTGAGTCGCTCAAAAACTGCGTAAAATGTTGATTATAATATCTAAAAATCTTATTCATTTATACAACCCCGGTCAAGGTGAATTATTTCACACTTAGAAATTATTTTATTCTAATGCATAATAGCGGATGACTCCGTTAAAAGTTACTTTTGCGGCATCTCCCGCAGTTTCTTGGAACTTTTCACATACAGCTGTTCTTTGAATAGGTCAGGTATGTTTGATGGAATGGAGGAAGGAAGTATGAAGAAGGGTTTATTCTTATGTCGGATGTCAGGTTGTGCCTCATTAGGAGAGGGGAAGAAATGTATCGGCGTACCGCTGTATAGTCTGTCTCCAACCAAAACTTACCTTAAACGGCAAAATACTAATAATGATTTAAAAAAATGTATTTAATCGTTTTTAACTAGATTTGTTTAAACTTGGATTTATGTTTGGTTGTTGGCAATGAATATTTTGCTATTATTTGGGGAATGACTGGCATGCTGAATGTCTTTTTCGAATACTCCGCAGAAAAAATAATAGTTGGATTCGAAATAGTTCAGAAAAATCACGAAAACCAATCATTGTTTATTGCTTAAAATACGAGCCCCCTTGCGCTCTTTTCATTCGAATACACGATCTCCACATGCAAAATGCTCAGCAAGTAACTTTTTATTAATCTTAAGATACATACTGGCCTCGATTTTCGCGTGCTTTTTGTTAATTTCAAATCATATTAAAGTAGGATCCGTACTTGGAAAAAAACTAAATGGTCTCGACCATACTTTCGGATATTTTCGAGTGAACCGTTTTCATTAAGCGGACAACCAATACGCAAATAGCAATGAATTAGGGAGCGAAGAGATTTTTGAAATCAATAGGTGTCTCGGCGTCTGTTGGGCGACGGTCTCCGTCTGATTTCCTCCCAGCTCAGTATGTCTCTCCGTCCACGTGTCAATTGAAGCAAGACCGCTGATTGCCACTTGCATTCTATCTCCTCCTTCCCCCTACCAATCTTCTTTTGGCCTCGGGGTTGTCTACGACATTTCGTTTCACAAGTTTGATACTGGGAGATTGAGAAAATGAGTTCGGCTCTTTTCGAGAAACTTTGTGACCGGTTTTGCCCTAGCAGCATCGTTTAGGGATTCCGTTCCCCTCCTCTATCTCAGCTCTCTCCTTATCTCTCCCCTCACCTCCTCACTCCCACTCGACTCCAGAATATTCTCCCTCTTTCTCTTTCTTTCTCCGTCTGCCGCACTCCGACGGCGCCATCACTTGGCCTCTTCACGGAATCAGGAGTAAAAGATACTAGTACCCAAACGAGATCTATCTATCGAAGAGAATCCACTTCCTAGGAATGGCAGAGATACTAGTATGTCTAGCGCGCACCTGTATATGGTTAACAGGAGTAAATGGGGATGGATTAATAGGGTGGGTGCCTGGATAACGTTACCGGGAGGCATGAAGGCATTCCTTCTCTTCACAACCCTCGGGATTTCCCGTTTCTCGAAATGCAAGAAATTCCGATTTAAAACGGTCGCAAGCCTTGGAATCTCTCGGTCTGAAGAAGAAGGGTAGGTAATCCGCTCCCGTGGAATGGCCGCTTTGCGCAATTCTAATTTTCTGTGCGTTACCACAATGAAACAGACGGCGCGGAACCCTTGAGCTTGAGCCGAACCGGCACTCGTGACGGTCGTGGGAGGGAATAAATACTCGAGGAGAGGGAGGGGGGGAAGGGAGGGCGAGACTAGTGTTGCGATCCTCTCTTCTCCATGTGGAGGGAAGAAAGAAACGTCTCCCACTTTACCTAACTCTTCTTCCACGATTGTACTGGGGCGGAATTTTAGTTAGCGTTAGCTCGAACCGATTGGCTGAGATAGATCAGGGCTACGAAATCATGTAAACGCTCCATGAAATCCTAGTGACCGAAGAGAAAAAACTTCTAACAAAAATAAACCACCTCGAATGTAAACTGAAGATTGGGTTTAAATTCCAATTGATGGTGATGGATTCTTTCGGGAAAATTACTAAAAATATTAGTAAGTGACTAAGAATGTAAAACGCGAATGTCGTATTCGCGAGCTTATTGCCTGAGCCATAATAACGGAACCCGAGGAAGTGAAGTTTCATTTTAAACCCTCAAGGCTGGGAATTAATTACTCATGCATTACCTACGCAGAAGGATAGTGCGTTAATCCTTCTGTTAATTATCTGATTCTCTCATGAAAACGGTTCCCAATTTCCTTCTTTAATTTCCACTTAATTGCAGATGGACCTCACCGCTGAAACACCTGGAACCTAATTAGTTTGATGAACGCTTCAAATAAAAAAAAACAATTCGATATGGGTGTCAAAATCTACTTAGTCACCTTACAAATGTTAAGACAAAGATAGAGCATATTGTATGGAGACAACGGCCACTTTCAGCAATAACAAATCCCGTCGACGACTGAACATCAACGGAAGATTTCAACTCCTCCTTGCCTCATCATTACCTTAGCGGGATAATCATCTTTTTATGAAGATTTTATTTGTACTATCTCTAACTGTTCTTAAATTTTAAAGCTAGTAACAAGTAAATTATCAATGTAGCATATACGAGCACGTTATTACTTACCAAAATTATAAAATGAAAACTTACTCTCCGTCAATTACAGAGAGTTAGTAAGGTAAACAACCTGCATTGCAATGTGCATTTTAAATACATATACTAGTATATCAATTATATTATTTTAAAACATAAAAAATCCGTACATTTTAAAGCCTAATAATTCCTATCACTGGTTTATATGTATGCAATAGTTTTCCTACGGCAAGAAAACCTTTGAGGTAACCTTGAAAAGTCACTGAGTTGAACTAAGAGTTGGAAGCCATTACAGCGATCCACAATATATAAACAGCCCTGACTTTTGAGCAAGTAATTCAACTAGTATCCACATATTGTTCACGAAATCTACCAAATATACACGATTCGAAGAGGATCTATGAAACTTCACAGTCCGAGTTTTTCAAACTGCGATTAAGAATGTATTTCCACGATTATAATTACTATGATAAAACTCTTTTATTATTTCATATTTTTCGGCCTAGTTATAAAGGATGTATTTATCAGCCTACGCAAATCAAAAGCTGAAGCGAAGAGTCCACGAGGTGGTGTCGTTTCGCAACTACTATTTTTTTGATAATGCTACGTCTACTTTAAGGAATCAGCGTCAATGAAATCGAATGAGTCATACCGAGCTTTTAGCATTCAATGGAGTGAAGCAGAGAGTATGGAACAATGCCATCTTAGAATACATAAACATCTCACAATTACCATAAGTAATTATAGCTCTGAAAGTCCATTAACGCTAAAGCTAAGAAACGTGACCTCACCTTAAAATGTACTTAGGCGAAACCTCATTCCAACTGCCTTGTAAGAACGACGAAGCTTATTAAGTGAACGAATAAGTATTACAGTTAGTGGCTATTTCTGATAAAAATTGGCAAATGAAAATGCAATGGAATTTTAACGATAGCGTCTTTTAATTTCTTAAATTTTTCTTTTAATTTTATATGACAAGGGTATAATGATTACTGGAGAAAAAGTAACAGATTATGAGAGAAAGAACACTTATTTCTAAAATTAATATTTTTGCGGAGAAAACTTAGGCCTTAACTTTAATCTCCTAGGATAAACATTTGATGCAAATGAGAATTTTTTATTTATAAAGAGACAGAGCAACAATCGAGAAAATTTCCTTTACTAGTTACTGCATAGCAATAATCCAATTAAGCAATTATCACTACTACAACAATTTACTTGTTTAATATTTATCTTTCATACCTGTGAGGTTTCCTGGTTGTTTTTTTTTAATTTTCTCATTTGTGCGTGCACACTTAAGCACAAATGAAAGTTAGAAGACTACAAATAAACTAGGATTGACCTGGGCCGAAAAACTGCTATAAGGCGTCTGTTGTTAGCTAATCTGCTTGGTTCCCTCGATGTATGGTGTAATCAGGATGTGCTCCCCACTCAAACAGGGAGAAACCGAGACAGGGTTCCGGGAGCAAGCACGCGAATCGCGGGAGAGCAGAAGAGGCGTTCGGGCAGCTGCAGACGGCGACAAAGGGGTTGCAATGAGAAAGGATGGAAGCAGCAGATCCTCAGGTACGGAGGTGAATAATAATCCCATTATCCAGGAGCGTGAGTGGATGTTTATCGTGACGTATACCTCGCGCTTCACAAGATTTAACACAGGTATAGTCCATGGCTTGCTGTTGAGCTCTACTGCAACCGCTATCGGATAGCTACGGCGCAAAATGTTGGTGTCGGGATACTATTTAGCAACCATTTTACACTCGAAAACAACTAATCTTTAATACACAAAAAATCGTAGGAATTAAAACTACGCCGGGATCCTATAGTTAACGTACATGCACTATATTGGAGCTAAATATAAATTGCGTATTTCTTCATATTCTAATCTCTTCTAATATGATGGATCCGAGATGGATCTATAAGTCTAATTGATCTTAAGTGTGCATTTTAACACAAAAGTAGATATTTCTTTGTATCCAGAAAACATTTTCTGAAATTGTTTTCGTTTAACTTGATAGAAGACTGATATTTATCTCCATATACGCTAAAACTAGTTGAACTAATAAACGTAAACATTAATGTAAATAATTTGTGCCATGTAATTTTAAAGTAAGGAAGAAAACCTAATGCTTGACTCAAAAACAAGGGCCTTGTAAAGTGCATTAAGCCCCACCAAAAATGCTTAGTTATCGTTAAAATAGTGGAGGAAAGACAATGCGACATCTATATGTGTTTATTAATGTTTGTTACCGCTAAAAATACGGTAAACCACGATATTTATTACAAGATTCATTCAAAGCTAGATTGAAATCTTCTTATGAACTAATATAATCACTATTCACAACATCAAAGCAAGTTGAATGTCCAACCTGGTATTGATGAAATTGAAAAGCAACCGATTACCCAAGATTGCCTTAAAAATATTAACCAGGCAGGGAAATGGCTGCGAATTATATTATTATGTAAGCCTCTGTTTAAAATAAAAAAAGAATTTTTCCGCATGAAAATTATTCCTTCACAAAAATATTTTCAGTACCGCATATCCATATTTAACATCGGTGATAACATTTTTTTTCCATCATAGGGGCAGTTCGTTTTAGCCTATGACCATAGGGGGTGATTGTTGGTCGTCAATTGCATGCAGTTCAATCGGAAGGGCATTTATGGCCAACATTAGGGCTCGATCGATGTTACCATGAGCTCCTTAATGATCTACCACTGTCCACTTGGTCAGTTATGGAAACAAAATTTTAATAATAGTTCGGATGAAAACGTCGCCATTTCCACCAAACTCCCCTAAAACACGCCGTGTATTTATTTTTCATTACTTCTTATAGAAAATCCAGTAAAAAAATACGGGAAGCACAATAAATGAAGTACAAACCGGCTTCAATGAGAAGGCAGATCCGAATCTCGCATTAACCGAAAGGCGTAAAAAAGGCAAGGAGGGGAACAGTGATTCCTTGATAATCACCGATGGAGCGAATTACCGCCACGCTTCGTTTCACAGGTTTAGGAAGCGAAGAGGAATGTTCAATCACGGCCCGCCGTCCCCAGTAATCCTCCTGTTTATGAGCACCTCCCCCGCATAAAGGCTGATCTTTCCTTTCTTCCTCGGCTCGGGGCTCATGAATGCATTCATAACTTAAATTACGGCGCCGCTCGCGCACACGGCCCTCGCCCTCCGAAGCTTTGCTGCGGAGATCACGATCCATCTCCTAATCTCCCTACCGTGAAATGTTTTCACGCCACCGGCGATTCTTTTTTACCGTCCAGGATTATGAGGAAGTGTTCCAGGGGATTAAGTGCATTGCTTTTTTTAAGCGGATGTAGTAACCTAATAAATTTGCTACCCCGTTATCGCGGACGATGGCATCCCGGATATCCAGGCATTTTTGGCGTCCCCCCGTAAAGCTCTGGGGCATATTCACTCAGGTCTGTCGGAGGAATGCACGGAAACAGCCTCTCACCCCCAGTTTAATCCTATGGTCAGAGAATTCTCTAGTGAAACAACGGTTCGCACATTCAAAGGGAATCGTGAGAAGTACTTTAATATAATTATTAAACAGTTTTCTTTCAACTTTCGGGTTGATAACTGTGATTTTTATGTTTCCAAAAAATTAATGCACTCAAAACTAGCATGCCATAATTAAAAACTGAATTAACAACAGAAAAAGATGTCACGACCAAGTTCCCGCTTCTCTTCTTGATGGCCACCAAACTAGTATTCTCGCACGAGAGCCGTGGAATTCAAAAGAACACAGAAGACAAAAATCATTACTGAATCCCTGAATGTGTATTTCGTCTTCTAGTGCTTGAGCTCAACCTAGTATTTTGTTTCTTCTTCTTCATATATTGCGAAGCATTTTCATCGTCTGTGCTCAAGAGCGGATGCAAAGGAACAATCTCTCCCATGGATCCTTTTCCACTCAAATTGGGCCGGGATTCGAGCGAGCAAGCATATTAATAAATATAAAACTGAGTAACAATAACAATTCTGGCAAAATCACAGCCCCGACAAATAAAAATTCGGCTTCTTTAGTTGGAGTGGATGATTCTCACGCTAGAGCCCAAGTGCGAGTGCACCAGCGCTCGCGAACCTTTTTAATCCTCGAACAGGTAAACGTTCTCCATTCGCGCTTTGTCGTGACAGGGAGAAAAGCGTGCGCACACAGGTAACCAATCACGATGAAGCGCAACAGAAAATTCATCCATGGAG
The DNA here is from genome assembly GCF_022747635.1 of Hetaerina americana. Lineage (NCBI taxonomy): Eukaryota > Metazoa > Arthropoda > Insecta > Odonata > Calopterygidae > Hetaerina > Hetaerina americana. The sequence goes on from NW_027287128.1 coordinate 1,031,754, forward strand.
TGGAATTGGCCCTCTGAATGTGAATGCATGCATTTGAAAGAACGGGTATCCTCTTCCGCTGCCTTTGAGTGAAAGGGAGCTGACGGGAGGTGAGAGGAGAACTTTTCACAGAACCTCGTAAGCACGTCCGCCCTCCTCATTTTGGGATATATTTAAATAACAACCCTTCAATTATAGTAATATGTATTTTTTTAACCACCATCTGCGCTTGGATGCTGGACTGGAAATTAATTACCCCCTATTTTTGTAATAGGCCTTCCTCACCATCCGGGAAAATGGGTATTGATTGATAAAAGATTTGATGTTTTCCCGGCGTATCAGCTGCGTAAATTCCTCTCGGGTCCTCCACCTGGTTATATCGTCCATATTGGCCAATATGGACGATATAACCCGGTGGGTATTGATTATTCCTCCCTTCCCCCATGGGCAATTTCTCTAAGTGACCCGTCCGACAATTTATGCTCTCTTAATGATTACCGCAATAACGTTTTCTTCTATTTCAGAAATGCTGCGTAGTGCGATTATGAAGGAGGCATTAATACTCAATTTCATAATTAAATAAGGGGTATACTGAGCTTACATCTAGAGAAATTAAGCCCAAGGACTCGCTAACTTGGAAAAATCCTCATTACTATTTTTACTTCAATGTGTTGTAAATTTAATGATAATAAGCGCGGAAAAACAACCATACAACTTCTCTATTAATTAGCCTTCTTGTAAACAGGGTAGGGTATTATTCGCTAGCTTTTTAAAACCTCGGCCCGTGGGAGGCAGTAGGAGAAAAGTGCTCGATACACTTGAAATTTCTATGGCTTTTTAATCCAGCTCCCTAGTCAAAGAATGCCAATGAAAACTGCCCTCGTAAACAACGTAAAGTATTTCACGTGATCGGATACCTTAAAATTACCTGTTGAAGTTGATCAATGTATCGTCAACAGAATGCATATGATGGGATTGCTCCTTCCGCGGAACCAATCACGACCGTTAAATTATTAAGTTCGTCGATTGGTATAACGTTACGTATCAACTCACCTCATGCATGGGATACGAATAATCTGATGTAGAATCAATGCTTCTTTCGTGTAACTTCTACGCTTCGGCGCGACGTAATGACACCGCAATTATTCTAAGGACAGAGTATTTCAATAGATATTTTTAACATGCTGACTAAATTATATATTTTCAATTCCGATTTCTATCGCAAATGTTTATCGACGGCAGCCAAAAATATTAGTAATAGTTTGAAACACATCTGCGACATTTCCAATATACATTTCCAATATCCTGTAAAAGTTGAAATATTCTTTTAGATTAATCTAGGGGATTTAATATTTTTTATCCCAAAGGCAGCAAAAAGAAATTTATGTTCTTTTACTTATAATTAAATGTAATAAATTTACTACTTTCCTTCATACATTTCGCCCAGAAGTAGGATGAAACTCAAAAAGGATCCCAGTTATTCTAGTTATAGGTCACTAGTCATATTTTTAAAAATTATTTTAAAACACTAGATCGTATAGTGGAGGATATATTACTTTGGGTAAAATAGCAAAATTTAACAAAAATCCTAATTTTTTCTGTCAAGAGACAGCTATCGTTTATGAGCATAATAAGAAGAAAATACATAGTACTTCTCGAAACGGTTTCTTGGAAAAAATACTGGCGTATGCAACCAATTCTGCCAAAACTCCAGTCAATTTTGCCATTAGTAGTGCAATAAATTATTTTAGATACCAAATTATTTCTTGAAATCCACGATTTTTTAAATTCTTAGTGCATGCCACCACGGTTTTTACAAAAAAATGGCTTTCGAATCAAAATAGCAATTTTAAATTGGTAATGAAAATAAAAATTTAAATAAAGTTTGCTGTTGCAGCATTTATATATAAATGGTCCATTAAAAAATAGCCCTACACTCAACAAGAAGCACCTTAATAGTAGCAGCTCCACAGCTGAGATATCACTTTCTGCACTAGTTTCTTTCGTGAACGTCAGTTAAAACTCGCGGCAAAGCATAAGAAAAGCTATTACTGAGCGTCATAAAAGGTAATCAGTGGCACGCACCACATAACTACTGCGAGAGAACCTTTCTTGAGAGACGCCGAGAAAAAAAGATTCGAAAATGATAGGTGGAAAAGGAGATGAGCAAAAGCCTGCAAATAAGAGGGAGCCAGCTGTTTTCCTGACGACAGTTAAGGTGTCAGGGTGTGAGAACCGTGGAACTCACATTAGGATGATTTCTATGGTGCTCGGTATAAGTTTTCATTTGTAGTAATTACGTCATATTATGGCACCATAACCGAACAATTCTAGTAACATATAATTTTTAAATGAAACAATTTGAAATGGTACTGAAATTATATCAATCGTAAAGATGTGTTATTTATTGAGATAAAAAATACATATAATCCGATACCTTTCGCTATTATGAAAGCATTGTTGTGAAAACATACGGGGCAAGCAACCATGTAAAAGTTCACGCAGTATCGATGGATTACAAAAAAATCTAAGCTTTCAAAAACGATAAAATTCATGTAATAGATATGGAAAATTTAACGTTATCTGTTACTCAAATTATAGGATAGAGCAAAAAACTTCAGTGGTAAAAAATCTACTACTGACCATATCCATTTAGGTTTGCCTTGCTCAAACTTTCCATGGGACGAAAGAAGCCGGGATATTTTTCTTCCACAGATATTTCTAGGCCACAATGAGACCTTATACGTAACAACGAAGTATGAAAGCTGATTTCCTCTTTAATGATGATATCGAGGACACTATGAAATATATACATTAAGTATTTACAACACTATAGTAGGGAGAAGGGAAAGATGCCACATGCTTATTTATTTGTAGATCTCATTACTATGGACTTGTTATCACAGGGTCATTTTCAAGCAGGGGGCAAGTATTGTGATAGTAACAGCTGATAGGCTGAATAAAGTTGTACTTCAAGCTTTGCACTTAAAAATCTAAAAATATGTTGTTACAAGTTTAACTATGGTATGAAATTTGCATTGAAAGAATAATCCAGCAAAATATATTTGCTCAAGAACTATAATACAACGATTTTGTTCAACTTCAGATACTTCAGTTACATTAAAATCTGCATGGTTTAATGCCTGTGTAGGTAATTTGTCAATTCATATGAGAAAGCGGACCGATTGAAATCTATCATTAGGAAAGTAGTGACGATAAGAAGTAATGACCAAACTTTCTTCCTTTATGCTGTGGTTTAACTCGGATGAAATAAAAAATCAGACTCATAAAATTTTCAAAGAGTAGTATTGACAGAGTTTATTTCACTGTAGCCGTAAAGTCAAAATATTTCTTATAAAACAGCATCTTTAAACAAACTAAATGACAATGTGAAACGAACGTTAAAAGCAAAATATCTTCAGTAGATAGTATACCAAGGTAACCATTGGGGTAATTTTGCCCCAAAGTAAATAAAAAAATGTCAGTTAGCGAAATATCTTCATAAATGAGATTTCCATGTGTCGATTTTGGTTCACAGAACATCAGAAAGTAGTAATTGCTTTAAATTAGATGCCACACAGACTTTCAACGAAAAACGTAGTTAACTCATCTGTCATTCAAAATAACCACTCCATCTGTATCCCATTCTTAAGGATTGAGGTCCTTACCAATCAATATATATGACTTCCGTCGATCCTTTATGGGATGGATATACGGCTATCGTCATTCCATTGTACTGAGTTCAGAGGCGACGACGCATATTCGCGTCGCTTTCGGTGTTTCCTACGTACATTGAGCCACTTCACAAGCATTTACGAGGAACCGTGACAGAGTTGTTTACTTTCACCTTAGCTGGTTCTGTTTCGAACGCTTGATGAAATTAAATTATTAATGCTTCTGAAACATTGTTTAAAATCGCCTTAATTTTTTTGCAATATTCATTCTCCCAGAAGCAATTTTTTAGCGAGTTGGTTCAGCACTATCGATTTATTTTCTCCGCATCGTGAACAGCGAGTGGGTTTCTGCGTCAAGAGAAGGAGGGGTTTACGGAAGCGCCACCCTATTTGGCCGCCCCGCCGGCCGCCGCCCGTCACCACAGCGCCACAACTTCAAAGTGTTTGAAACCCAGGCGTGGATAGAGAAACAGGAGGTATTCTCGTGCGAAGCCGAAGGCGTGAAGGATACAGCGCCTCTGGTGGAGGGTAGAGTGACGACTAGTGGACCGGGGGAATGAATGACTGGGTGACGATGCCTTGCGCATTCTAGTTAATTTCCTAGGTGGTGCGTAAAGTAACGCCTTGCCTAGTGCCCGGATTATGCTTGAAGACTAGTGCGGACGAGGAAATCGAGAATAAAATCATAATCACTGCTTTGGCAGAAAAAGGTGCGAGTATGACCAAAAAGGCGCTTGTTCTATTAAAGAATATTATTGGCATTAATCGAGCAACACTTTTCCACTTTACTCTTCAAAAGCTCGATTACAATATTATTTTTTATTTCATTTAAATTTCAGCAACTCTTTTGTGTTGACGTGTAATTTTCACAAATATGCTTCACGATCATTTCAGATAACCCCGTTTACCAGTTATTGACTTTTCTGGAAGGAGGAAACGGATGTTAACTGTTGACTTTACTGCATTAACAGTGTCAAATTTGACTAGTCCTAAAATATTAATCATGCTGCTACAGATTTTCGCGGGTAGCTACATTTCAATCGATCATACCGTAAGTTGCCAGCGGCCAAAGATTATTGAAATCTAATTCAGTGAGGAAAAGACGCAACGGGAATGAGTTAAAAGGAACTATTCAAATCCGTTGTAACTTGAATACGTAACGCATATTAAAATTTAGAGAGATGTCCACAGTACCACTCGTGAAACGCGGTCGAAAAATATACGAGTATGCTGTAGGTACACGTTCCACCGAAGCTAGTAGGAATAAAAAGATTATGAGATAGATTCGAAGTTTTATCTACTGATAAAAGTTAGAAATTACCTCTCGCCCGACCTAGGGTCATTTCCCTTTCACGTGATTTTCTAAGCCATGTACAAATAACGGAGGCATTTTACTTAAACGTAAACAAATTGAAAGCGCTTTTATCACTGGGAACCCAAGGAGAATACAGCAGACTTGTTGAATTGACTTGTCATCAAGACACAGGTTTTCGTTCATTCACCTATTTCCCCCAGAGATCAAATAATGCTTTTTAAATCAGCACATGCGGGATTGTCATAGTTCTAGTTGAAACAAGTTCCCAGATGTTTTCAGATTTGACGGAATCAGTATTGGGCCGAAATATCATGGAGGGGGGCTCAGAAAAGATAAAATTTTAAATTTCAATTCCCTTCTTATGGTATTGAATGAGTATATGTCACACATAAAGGAGCATAAGTACACGTAAAGTGTAATCACATTGGAGAAATGCATTGCAATGCAAGTGGCTGCATATTGCTTTCTTTTTATGAATCTATTCAATCATTACATAGATTAGAATTTTATTACACATATTTTTCCAAGGATTTACTCGGTGAAATGAATGACATTACTATGAATTCTTAGTATTTCCAGAATCTATTTCTTCGGTTAACAGGACGGACGCATTTTACCTTAAATTCCATATCTATGGCAAATTATTTACGAGAATAAAAAACAATTGATATCGTTCAATGCTTTGTATGTTAATATTTTCAATAATTAAAGCAATTTCGGATGCGATTCGATCCATGAAACCACGAGGGTTCCTGTGAAGTTGAATTGAATTGTATTTTTAATAAAGTGAAATATTATCCAATCCTGGAGATCAATTCGCCATAACTACCCCCAGAAAAGGTCGAACAAAGGTGTGCAAGGAACCCGAACCCACGTCACGTCATCACGATTCTGCGATTATTTCATTCCTCGAGAGCTCCTCTCCACTGACTCCTGTTTTCATCCTGGTCATCCATGCCTCTCCGTTTTACATAAACCTGAAGCAAGGGATACGGGTGCCTGAATAAAAAACCTTGTTCATACATAATTTAGATGACTAGAGATTTCACAAAGTGATAACGTATGCAGCTTTCTAAATAATGTGTCCGATCTATGGAATGAGAACAAGCGTAATTCAAGACGCTATAAATTCGATTTGTCCTACTTGCTGGAAAAGTTACTATGCTAGGAGAGTTTCCTCGAGGTAGCACTTAAATTATTGGCGAAACACTCGAGGACCGAGAGCCCTAATGAGATGTTCTATATTTTCTTCGAAATTTATTGGGTTTTGGTCAAATATATGGCATGGCAATGACCGGGGTATAGCTTATGGTCCGAAAAACTACTTAGAAAGGTAACTACAAGTTTCACGTATTTATGGAGGCTTCAATTTTTATCAAACGAATTTGTCTAAGGTTTAAACAAAGTCATGCTTTTAAAAGCATATTATCAAAAATTCACATATTTCAATTGCGGGCCTTCCAGGTAAAAAATATATATTTGAATACTAAGGCCACTGAAATAGCCAGAACTTCTTTTTTGTGAGCATTACTAAGAATGATAATCGTCTTAATTTTTTCGTTACCAATGTGACCCATCCCGATTGACCCGAGATAACGAAAGAACTCGTACCACTGACCTCAATAATCAGACTTATTTATGTTCCATTTGATTCAATTAAGAGTAAAGTAAGTCAAAGGTTAGAATAAAAGAATTTAATATCCAGAGGTAGCTTTCAATACAGCTTTTTCCTGACAAGATATATGCATTTCCTTTCCAAATAATAAAGACCCTATAATAATCGGTTCGTGAAAAGGTAAGATAGAAAAGACAAGCGCCAAACCACCAATGGCAAGAAAAATAATCTTGCATTTTTTTACGAAATCCGTGACCGTATGACTCGATGCCCTAACCTATAATTAACCTTATTAATTAAAGTCACAAAAGAATTACGACGATTCCAAAAAAAAGCCTGGGGGGAGATAGCTCTGATGCAGCACGAAACGGAGGGCCTATTATTTGCCCCATACTCCTCCCTCCGCCGCCGGTCTCTCATTCCCACAAAGAAGACTGTCTCACAAACACTAGCACTTTTAACCCAATTCCTAAGCGGCAACCTCCTGGCTCTTTAAACCGTGTTAAAGGTTTCTCGGAGCCCCTGACCTCCCCGCGGCTCCACCTCCAACCTCCGGAACTACCCGTGCAATAAATGCAGAGGTCATTATCCTTACGCTTCATTAGAGAATTCGTACCCAACCGATTTGAAGGTCCGAACAAGGCCCGTCTTTTCGGCTGCTTTCCACGGACATTCCAGAGGAGGAGGCATTGCTATGACGTCGCAGGGACATCACCGTATGGAACATGACACATTTTTGGCGACGGAGACATGACGGATGTAGAGACTCGACGTTTCTCACCGCGAGGACATAAAATAAATAACAGCGGATACGAAACGTTGTATAAATGTTCGATGATTAGACCATTTTTGCACGGAGGGAAAAAATACGGAAGGGGACAATGAACATCGTTCCATTCATCCGGTCACCGGTTTTTTTCGCAGTCGCCATTTCCATTCCTCCTTCCCGATTCAAAAGTGCTCGTGCCGTTAGGCATTGCAAACTTACACGCCGTTGCGACAAAATAGCTCAGGCGGAACTCGAGGAAAAGGAGATGATGCGGTGAAGCTGTGACGGTCGAGGGCGATCAAACTTCCCAGATGATTCTTAAATCATTTTCAGAGTAAAAAAATTCTTTCGCGGTCATTCTGCCAAACCAAAAACCGGTAAGAATTCACCTTGGATAAAAATACAACCACCAAACTGCAACCTGAGAAACTCGATTTAGATGAGGTCAGCAAGTATAACGCCATTCTTTCTAGCATTATTACTTTCCGTTTAAATGTAATGGTGTAACGTAATCTAAACCAACGGAAAGTCAAGGGAATTTTTCAAAGCGAATGCTCATAGAGATAACACTTACTCCCTATGGATTGATTAAAATTTGCTGTCTCCGGCGAAACTTTATGGAATTTGCATAGCATATTGTAACCAAAGTCAATTATTTCATTTCATTTCAATGTCTTCATTAAAATGATGGAAAAATGCGCACATCTCTTGTCAGCTTCAAAATAAACGCATGAAAAACACTTTAACGTTTCCTATTTAACAATGAAAACTTGCCATTACAATTGAATTTTACAAATTCAAGTAATCGGCCATTGAACACAATACAGAACTAACTCTCTGAGCACCACACTATAGCGGTACAAACTAAAAATTCACACCGCCGAATCTACCCCCTGGAAAATGTCATTCTTTTGTCTTGTGATGTATTTCCCGAATTGTTCTGGCAATTTACGGGAGGAGGCTCTTAAGACAGTAGGCCATCCAAATGTAATTTCTGCTATTACCACTCGTCCGGAAAAAGGTTCTTGTTACACAATGATTTTCCGAACTGGTGCCTACACAGTTTTTCCCTTTTTTTACTTCTGACTGTCACATCTTCTACCGAGTAGCTTCAACCCTGTTTCTGATACCAGTAATCATTAAAAACGCTTTTCACAAACTGAGCACGTTTGATGAGCATTAAATAAAGCCATTACGTAGCCAATAAGTTTTAATGCTGCGTAATCACCACATATTAATGCATTACGCGGTCAGATTTCCGATTATTTGTTTTCCACTTAACTTTTCTCACACGTTTCACTCATATGCCAAGCATATGTAATTAACTCAAAATACTTTAAATATTATCAAGCAGTGACGTGGCATCCCACTAAGAAATATGCGGTTATGATTTACTTCATATTCTTTTCAGGAGTAAGGCATTCCATTTAAGTATTACTTTCACTAGAACTGTATTCAACCGGCTATAGCTTCTACAGCGTGGAAGACTTTTTCAATTATTATTAGAACGATTTTCAGCTGTGCGCTACTAAATCATTCTCATTATATGCGTAATAAATTCCTGCATCGGTCATCAATCGACTCTAATCATGGGCACGGAGTTCATGACGAGTTCAAGACGCACGGAATATTGGTAATTCCGTAATGGACTGACAAAAATATTGCCATCCGATTCCGTAGAGAATCTTAAGAAAAATAAAGATAGAAAATCATGTGCGAACATGATGAGATGATCAATTACTAGATAGCCAGCCACAACTTATTTTTGCTTGAAATAGAGAGCAAAAAGTGGTAAATCTACAAGGAATAGCTGCACAGGTGGGTTAATGTCTATTTTGATAAGGAGAAAGTCTATAGAGAACAAGATACGGCATTTTCAGCTAATAAAAAAAAGAATGAAAACCCGGATTCGTCATTAGTGTGGTATTAAAAAAAAAACCTTAGGCATTAGAGTTACACATCTAATGTGGCGAATGAAAGATTTCGCTGGAAGCACTTCCCTTTCGGAAGTGGATAAATTGGGGGCCAGTATTGACTTTCGGTGGAATAGATGGACACTTTAGACGGCAGCATTTGGCTTAGGCTTGAAATGCTTATTCCGGGAGCAAATGCTTCTCCTCCACTCTCTCCGCTCAATCCTTTCCGAAGAAGGCTTCCTTGAGCGAAAAACTCACACAACCCTGATTGGAATACCAATGGAAAATCTTGCCACATCTCTTTGACCCAATTGGAGTTCAATCTCTAGGCGAGTATGCTGCTATCCATGCATACAACAGATATGCATAGAGCGTTAGTTCATGTTTATGTTTGTTAATTAAATGATTTTGGTAATCAGGTATAATATTTTTAGAATATTTTCAAGTTAAAATAGTATGGAGGTAATTCATTCAAATTCTTAATTATTTTACAAAGGCGGCAAAGCGAGTCACCACTATGATAGCGTAGAATAGGTTTTAGAGTGATAGACGTTCAGACATCAACAAAAAAAGTTAGATTGAATACAAGAGTCCATGTCAGAGAGGCGCTTGGAACGAATTTAACGGACGAATTGAATGGTTGCTGTGGCAGTGGTATGTCATTCTCATCACCCATGCACATATCACCTGTTAGAGAAAAATACTATTTTGTGACAAACCAGTCCTTAATTGTGGGTCCTGTCTAAAATTATTATTACAGTCCACCATTCGTCGAATTTGAAGCTAAACTATAGGATGAGCTTTTCGTTGAGTCCAGGAACGTTATGTGCAACACTGCCTTTTCGCAAAAAACAACCTCCCTCTCCTCGACTCCTAGCCATTCTTAATTACCCATATCTCCTTTAGGGTGCAAAAGGACCTTTTGAGCCGTACACCTCTCTTTACGATTGTTTCTTCCAACTACGGTAGAGACCTTTACCTCTGTGGAATACCTTTAGGGAAAAACGGAATAGAAATAAATCTTCTCAAATACGTCTAGAAATACAGTTTACTGCACGACCCAGATTGCGCTTCGTGGGAAACCACTGCGTGCGGCCCTGGCGTTGACCTTATAATGTCACACTTAGACGAACCCTGGGCATGCGATAAAGGTTTAATAAATACAATTAAAAAAATGTAGCCCTATTGTGTGTTAATACGACAGCGAGACCTGGAGGAAAACAACGAGGAGGAGGAAAGGGTGGGCGTGTTGAAGTAACAGCGGTTACTGTGGGAGGCTTGCAACGGCTGCGGTCATTCACTGCATGGAGAATATGAGACCTAGGAGAGCCAAGAAGAAATCAGAGAAGAGATGAGACCATGAATGCAGATTAATCTGAACCGGAGTATTCTTACGGAAAGATAAACGTTTTCATGGAGGTATGGGCGTTCTTTCGCGGGGGAGAAAATGTGATACATAATTAATTTCAGCCTATGGTAGAGCAGGGGAACCGAAGGCCTTAGGCAATTAACATGACTCCGAGGAAACTGAAATGGCTTACTTATAATCTCCCGAAAATTGCTAAGCTATCTCAAATGCTCTCAGAATATTTCCTCCATCGACTAGCCACAGGACGCGATCCACAGTTCAACGTCCCGTTCGAGATAAAGCGTATTATAATTTACATTTATTCTCCAATGGAAAAGTGAATACTGAATGTCAAGTAATCATATTCCGCCACTTCCGGAAGTCGGGTCCGGGACTTCTGAGAGGGGATCGTGCTGGACACCGCTCCGATACGTACTATCCTCGGGTCGGACGGACGGGTTATGACAATCGGGCCAGAGGGGAGATCGGACGTGGGATGAGGCGCGCTCCGAATGTGGGGCCAGGAGAGTGTGGGGAGTTAGAGGAAGGTGAGATGCATGCCGATAGGCGGAAGAGGAGGCGCAGAAGACGGGAGAATGTGGAGGAGGGCGGAGGGAGGATAATTGCAGAGGAGAGGTGGAAACCTGAATTTATCGAAAAAGATATCCGCGCGAGCGCTAAGTCGAGAAAATGCTACGGAGAGCTGGTAAAACTGTTACGGAACGACCGTGGACGCGGATGCTTTGGCTCGAAGTCATTTGTATCTCAAATTTTGATGTCACCTGGTCCCCCATTCATTATAGTGGTGTATTCTCGATGCGATGCAAATAAATATGCGGGAACTAAGAGAGTGAAGAAATTGCTCAGAGATGAATCTATGCAAATGATTGCTCCATCTGCACGCATCGTATTTCCCACAAACAAAGTCAATGTGAGCCTTCAACAGCCAGATTATTTGGCGCGACTAATATGATTAAGTAAAACTGTAAACCCTTGGTTTACAGTGCGATTAAAATTTTCTACGGTAGTTTCTACTTTCTGAAGATCCACGGACGTAGCAATTTAGAAAAATAATATCACTGGTTTTTTTTTTACTAAGGAATAACCACTCAAAAAGCTTACAGTTAAATCACATACAAGTGTGATTTTTTAAAGAAACTAAGGGGAAAAAATATTGATTCCGACTCTAAATTATATTTATAATAACACGGCGAATTAATTTATCTCTTATCCGCTGACAATTGTGTACATTGTTTGGATAAATCCGACTGTACCATCTTTGGTTTTGAAAACTGTATTTCAGTTTTTTGGCCCATGGTATGCATTTAAAGACAGAGATTAAGTTTTGCCCCAGCATGTGGAATTGCAAAAAATACATTGTTAACTCACCGAGGAACCTGATGGCTTATATTTTCCTTGAAAATTTAATTGTGTAGAGTAAGACATCGTAAAATTAATAACACAAGTACACATCTACATGAAATGGATTAACTGAGTGCTTTCCTATCTACTTAACTCTTCTTAAGGCAGGAAAATCCTTTCGTAATTCTTATTTTTTTAGTATTTTTAAGGCATTCATATTCGTAATTTCGTGTTTAATGAAAGAACGTTCAATGTCTCCGACAAAAAATTCGTATCTTTCACATTTCCCACTTAGATCAATTAAAGCTCTTATCTCATTCCACGTCAATATTATTACGATTTTCCATCAACGTAGCCAATTTAAAGTGCATATTATAGGAAACGCCCTTGAAAGCAGCTGTTATCAATTAAACCCTGATTACCCTCATTCACAACTGAGGACAAGCAGGGATACCTGTATCTGTTTTATGGTCAGCGACAGCAATTCAAGACAGTATCGCAATTGATAACTGACGTATACAAGGCTAAATTTCTGACGATGTATGATACTATTGAAAACTATGGTGAATATACACATTCTTCAGGTAACCACGGGAAACATTCGATAAACATAAACAACTGTGTTTCGAAGAGAAGATATAATGCCCTCCCCTGCATCAATACACCTTCTAATGAAGAATATTTCACCTCCTCGTCCACTGGAAAAGAGACTTTTCTCACATTTACAATTAGAATTACCTCCTGCAATTACCTACCTAGTTCGCAGAGAAACTATTCTGTTTCCCTTCCCATCGTTCCATAATTCTTTTCGTAACATTTCTCTCGGACATGATTCTCGATTCCTGCGGAACTGAGTCAACAACATTCACTAATCCCCCCCCCCGTTTACAAACACGGCATTCACGAGAGAATGTCCGTGTACAGGATTTGGGAGAGGTGCCCCACTTTGGCTTGGTATCGGCTAAGTTGTAGGATGACTGGAACAAATTGCATTAGAGGTATTTGTGAACCACATGGTTTCATCAACTCTCATAGGCGTCTGAACAAGCAGCAAAACAGCATGCGCCCGCCTTTGGTTGATGGTACGGCCAATGATTTGCACTTGATTAGCTCGCAATTACTCTACGGAGGTCAGGAGGGTTAACTTCCGACAGTTTGAGAATAAACCACCACAAGATACTTCTTGTGCCATTAAAGCGTATACAAACGAATTCAAGGGTATCGAAATCCATAATTACCCATGTTTTACCTTTTATTTATGGAAACTGCATATTTAAAATCCAAGATCGAGGGGGAGGGGAACAGAAGGCGGGTAAGGCAAGGAGCTCGTTTCCACTTCGGCTATCACCGGGTCCATGGAGCCAAACCAAGCGAAATAATTGCCGATGTAAATCCTCAACACGTCTTCCCGACGACTCTCTCCGAACTCCGTCCACTTTTGGGCACATCCTTCCCCTCTCCCCTCGCATGGAAACACCCCCCCCCCTCTCTCTCTCCCGCCCCCGCACCCCTTCTTCTCCCCGGGCCCTCCCTTGGATCCGGTTTTCTCGGGCATCGGGATCCCATTCCTCAACGTCCCAAGCGAACCCAAATACACTTGCGCGCGCGCGTACGACCCGCGGAAAAAATAAACCACTCCCATCTCCTTCCACTCGGCCCACTATCGCGAGGGCCTAGTAATAGTCCCACAATTCGACATCCCACCCATCCTCCTCTCTTCCCACACCCACGCGAAGCGCAAGCATACACACACACACACACAAACGCGCGCGTCACCGCGTGGACGAGTGCCGCGAGCGACTATTATCTTTACTTCACACAGCACCGCGAGCCCGCGTCACCGCCGAGAAGCTATTCTCCTCCTGCACCTCGTACCCGTCCCACAACCACCCCATCTCCCATTCCACGTATTTTCCTACGAGCCGGTGGGTGTACGTACGTCTGTGTGTGTGTGAGAGCATGTTCCCTGAGGCAAGCGATGTGGTGACGGTGACGCCTACCGAGCCCAGGTTCCTTGCGTGGACTCTTTCCAAGAATAAGAGTGTCTACGGTCAAACCCAAAGGGTGGGTGGGCGTGGGTAAGTAGGGAGGAGGCAGCCGGAGAAGGTGGATGTGGAAGGGTCCGGAAGACGCTGAGGCGCGAGCACGTCCATGACGGAGGAGGAGCTCTACCAGCGGTCCCCGCAATCGACGTCTGCGTGTGAGGATTCCGGTGCGATGGTACCCGAGCAATGAAAATGGGAAACTTGAAAAGGAACGATGCGACCAGTCGTTGAGAGCGTGAGTGGGTGCCCACCGAAGCTCCGTGAAAGGGGCCTCGCTGAACTGATGATATTTATCATGAGTGACGATCATCTCAACTGCCAACTGCATAACCCCACTTCGGTAACTACGCGATTTTAATCTCGCTGGATCATCAGACAAAAACAACGGAACCTCGGGGGTGTGTGACCCCAATGCCGCAATCCAGTTTGACAGCTTCTAGGAAAACAATTTACTTTCGACTTACGTCGGCATGATTCTCTCACTAGAGGCGATCGAGAAGTTTTGGACACCTGCTTCCTCATAAGCTCAGTTGTTCATTCGTAGGCTTAGTACCGCACCTAAACAGAAACTTTAAATGAAATTCATTTCATTTTTTCCGCTCCTATTTGAAAATTTTAACTGCCTGTTATGACTTAATTGTCACATAACTACATTAAAACTATTGCATTATTTTTTTTACATTAATGTATCGTGACAAAGGTTCACTTTATTTTCAGAGATAGTGAACTCTGCATTCCCAACAGGTTATGACCTCGTATGTTGCGTTCCCCAGGCAACAGATCTGAAGGATTCCAATCAGCGTCTTCAGGCCGAAGAAGATCAGTGGAGTGCATGCGAAAACGTTGTCTGAGCAATGTGAGGCACGGGGCTTTTTCTTTAACAGAATATAGATATCAGCAGGTCAACGCAGTGAAAGCTATGAACTGATATATTTTCCATCATAAATGCAAACACTCAATTCATCAAATGGATATGAGTCAATGTTTTGAGTTGCATTAGATTGCTTTCAGATTCTGAGGATGACGTACTAGCAAGAATGTTTGTAAACGCTTTAGGATAATTAGAAATATTCAAACTAATCAGTTCATCCGTATAGATTTCAAAAATTTGTTGACGCATTATTATTTAACATTTATTAATACAATCTCGACGATTTTCATATACTTGGATTACGTTTTAAAGGGGCTCGATATTTAAAATACCAAACTAACAAGTACTCCTGGAGAATCCAATATGTTGAGAGGGTCAGATTTTTAAAATAGCCACCATACACGTACTTATCCTTTTATCTTACCTTAGGCCACCTTACTTTTCTTCCCTGAAATATTACGAGAAATATTTGGTAAATCTCTACCAATATTATAAATAAATAAAAGAAAAAATTAATCAATAATCTATGATGCAAAGGTGACTTAGATAATGATCCTCATTTCTAGGCAACGCAGGGAATATTATTTATGGTTGTCCATTATGTGAAATGTTGAAAAAAACCAAAGAGCATGCTTTGAAAAAGAATTCAACTAACAAAAGGCACAGGAGAAAATCATAGGGATTAGGTTAATGGGAGGATCCATTGTAGAGGACCCCATTCATTGCACGATAAGTAACATGGACAAAGTTTCTTCAAATGCTAGCACGATAACTTGCACCGGTTGTTCCTACCTGGCGGACAGATGTCCATATGTAACAGGAAAACGTTTTTTTGAGCGTATTTTGGTAAAATATGTTATGCACATAAAGCAGCGCACGAGAAGGTCACGACTCGGAGGAGAAAAACTAGCTGAGCACGACTCATAAACATTTCGGAATACAAAGGCTTCATAAAAAACATCCCATGACCCGTAGGTGTGCAGTGTGCTTGGAGTACAGAGAAGCGACCCTGTCATGCTTCAAACGAGGAATAAACAACACCGTAAATGACACATAACATTCGTGAAAGTGGGTTCGATCCTCCCCGCAGCCATTGTCTCGGGCGCCATAAATTGAAACCTCTTACCGAATAAGAGGTCCGCAACCGCCGCCATTTCTCCCTCGCTACTACCACCATCCATCGATACGAGAATCACGGAATTCAAATTCCTTCCATAAGCTTTCAGTATTCCGTGCTTCACACACTTATCCGACTTCACCATTCTTATTTCTTTCTCAATCTCCCAACAAATTCAATCGATGCACAAACAAAAGCGTAACCTTAGCAAAGAGGCGAATTCTTACTGGAAGGGTTTCACTGAAAAACATAAAGAGTAATTAAGATTAACATCCAACCCATTCAGATTTTATTTACATTTACATTTTTACCACTGGAGATCATACAATTTGAGTTGTTTAGATAACTTCTTCATGCATTAATATTTCACGGCATAGACCTCTAAAATCCTCATGTATGTTATGATTGCTGTGGTTGATGTAATTGATGTTTTTTTGGTCGAGGTCTGATGCATAAATGTTTTTGGTTCACCTTTATTACCTTTTTCTGCCTAACAAATAACTGATTTTCTAGGTGAATTAACCCTTGTTTTGAATTAATTCTTCCTCCAGCATGTATACAAATTTCCACGTTATTTGATACATTTTTAACGAATATTTTTCCGTTTTCCCTTCCTCTCCCAATCACTCACCCTTGTCATTATCACTCCCCCTTCCCACCTGGTGCTTGCACACACTGCCACACACCTTTTTGGTGAATTGAGACGCATATTTATGTCGATGTCGATTGCAGGTAGGTCTCTAATAAGTATTGAATATCGCCGCGGACCCCCTCCGACCTAAACTCTCGCTTGCTTTCAATTTATTTCTTTCCTTGTTCTCCATGACGTGTGCTTACTTCATGCCATCCAAAAATCCTCTTCCCGTCCTTTCTTCTCTCCACTTATCCAACATTACCCTATTATAACCACACTTAGCATCCCCACATCTGTCAATATTTTCACCACTAACTCTTTCCGCCTCCGAACTTCATCTAGAAACTTCCTATCTTCCCCCACCATAGTCAACTTTTTTCGTTTTTATTCTTAGATATATAACTTTTTCATTCTTTTACAAACCGTCACCTCAAAAGCATGTTTCCATATATTTCGTAATTATTTATACAGAGTAAGATACCATAAAGCATATATCGTTCATCAAGTTAGAATGAAAACATCATCATTTAGAAGACCACACATATTGTTATGAATTTTCCTACGCTACTAAGTTAATAAAAGGACACGTTAAAGGTATTCAGATCAACTACAAATAAGGTGATAAGCACACGCAAGTAAATTATTCACCCTACAATGCCTATTTAAAAATACTAGAAGTTAAATTAGAGCAAAATATACAACCATTATTTTAGGCAATATTGCCTAATTATATATATATATATATATATATATATATATATATATATATATATATATATATATATATATACATATATATATGTATGTATATTTATATATAATTAATAAAAATAATAAATGTCATCAGATCATTAACAATCAAAAATTTGTTTTTAGAACTTCTAAACCTTGAAATAATTAGCTAGACAATTGGTTTGATCCACTCCCCTATAACGCCTTACGCGAGTGAAATCCAAACCTCAGGGTCATTCAGGAGGCAAACGTATTGCTATAGCCGCCTTCGCTTCCCCACGTTGATCATATACGACAGGTAAAATTACAGAACTTGGATGAGGCTGAGGGTGCTCAGAGTATGTAGTCACCCGGATCTGAGCCCGAGCACCCCGTCAGGGCCCGGACGCACTGCCCACCAAACTACCTCGCCCACTGCTCTTGGAGAGAAATGGAGAACATCAGATTGACGACGCAGCCCTGCGACGCGGGACGACGACCTTCGAGTTCAACGGACACTGGTCCAGTGGGAGTGAAGTCGAAATAAAAGTGGAGAAGGAAAGGAAGAGGAAAAAAATGACAACCGAAAAGTGCGTTCACCTAATGGAATAAATTAACACCAGGGACCTTACTCCAATTTTGATTGATATCTCCTTGTAATCCAACAACAGGTAGTACGTGTAACAAAGGACAGCGTAAGATTAGATTGAAAGTAGAGATAAAGCATTCACGAGTATATTTCTCCATGACTTCATGAATTTCCAGTTCATTGGCACGACTCAAAATATCATCGCGGAAGCGATTCCTCCATCTAAGGTCATCTAACTTTTTTGCAAGCAAATCCTGTTCTCCAAGGGGATCGCATATTTTGGTCCTACTCATTGTGTGAGAAATTTCTATTCCAATGAAATTGTATGTACTTACATTTACCAGTGGGCGTCGCTAAGCCTAGTGACAAGCTTAACGCGAGTCATTGAGAGGATTGGCAAATTACCAAATTCAATGGAGGGAGATGTATGAGGTTTTTTAAATGGCCTATTCTGATTCACATTTTCATGCTTGGATTATTCTGGTGGCTTTTCGCAGGTAATTGATGGAAAAATACTGAGTAGGCAGATCTCTCATATCTTTAAAAGCGTGTGATTTGCGATGGAACTTGAATTAAAGGGTAACGCCTTGTTTAATTCCTTGTTTCATATGCCTTGTTTCGCACAGTTATTTAACGTCAAATGAGCACAATTCTTATCAAAATAACATTTTGCAGTAAAACTATGTTACTATGCTGAATTTTAGAATATTTACACGTTTTGAGACAGTATATAGTATTTCATGGCATATGAATTACCATGAGTTTCCCAACGAATGTTCCTGCCACTGTGGCTTTAATTTTAAAAGCAAAAATCTTGTATTTTTACTATAACATTACTCAGTTGATACTTTTAAGGCAAACATACATAAAAGTATGGCATTATAGGAAACCTTTGATACGGTAGGAAAAATGACGCAATTTAAAACCGTGCCTGCCTTAAACCTTTGGCAGAACACAAATTTAACGTTTCCAAATCCTGACGCCACCCTACGGCAGTGTGTCCATGACATTATAGCATCAGTAACCACACCAACACAAGACATCTCTCAATCCCTCACGCTTTAAAATTACATCCAACTGCAAGGGTTGGGTTGGCATCTTTACGATATCAAAGCCTTACTCGAAAGAACGAAACGGTGCAGTCAACGAAATACATCGTAGTCATCGCACATTATTTATTTATAACAAAGAGAAAAAATGAGAATGGGTGTATCATCATGATTTATTATTGATTACTTTGGACATATGGAGCAAATTAATATCCACCACCACAGTTTAGTTCATAACTAAGGATATGGTGATTAGATAACAAAAGCACGAACCGGCTACAAATATCAACCCTAAGGCTGGTTTGATAGGTGAGGGTAGAGTTCACCAAGTACTAAGCCCAACGTAGAGTTAAATTCACATATTAGGGCAGGGAAGCCAGTTCCTTCCCATGTGCCGCCCATGGTTTCCTCAGAAAATTTGGTACACGAAAAATCACACAGCTTGGGTGATGCTGAACGTCGCCCAGAGACGTCCCCTGCAATCAAACCCGGACCTTTAATGTCAATAGTCTAGCGCTCTACCCTTTGCACTACCACGTACGCAAACTAAATGTATAATATTACTTGTATTATTAATTCCACTACTATAATTTATCCATTAGAAAATTGATTTAACTACACCTTAAGTTAAACGATATCATGAAGATTTACAAAATATATAAGCAATAGGCATCAAATGATGAAGTCGGATTCGTTCATGTAAATTAAAAAAAAAACTGTGTCGTTATTGTGGGTAAACTTTCGTCTTGAAAAAGGGTGATCCGTGATCCGCGTCCCCTATCGCAGTCTGACGACAATACCAACATAATCTACAGGCATTTTCTTTTGGGAACATTTCTGAAGATGATGTCACGGACTTCTTTCAATTTTTTTCCCTGCCAGTCACGCGTCTGTGAAAACCGCGGCATAAGACGCCATGAGGTCGTCAGCGGAGGCGATGGGGAGGAGTGGATGACGTCACACGAATAAAGCAAAAAAAGAGCACGCGAGAGCGACGGAGCTTGGGTCACAAATCTTGAGCATAAACTGAGGAGAGCCTCGCCTTAGAATAAATACGGAAAAGTCACCAAAAGCAATCGCAGGCGAAGCGTAGGTAATAATTATAACGACCATTAAACCTTTTAATGCAGACGGTCACATACTAGCCTCGCTCGGGGATAACATTCACGCGCAAGTGCCTTGAGAGCAGAGTGCAAAATCACATGCTTGAACTGCCAGCAAATAAAGGTGGATTCCGTAACTTTGTGATGCAGCGCACACCAAAGGCTACAAGAATACTTTGATTCCAAATATGGCGATCCCAAGATGGCATTCTCCACCTAATTGAATTTGAAGAACTATGATAATATCCATTATTGGCCATTTTTTTAACGCTGCAAAAAAATAATACATGTATTAATGTTGTAGCGAAACAGTTGACATATTTCATGTGATAAAACGAACATGTGGCAGAACGCGCCACGAATATTGGAAAATCTACTTCGTCCTAATGCCTAAAACAAAACTTTTTGGAACTTACAGTAATATAATAATATAATCTGAAGACATATCGATCACAGAAAATATAACCTAAACACATAATATGCAATTCCATCCCAGAGAATCCATAGCCAATTTTACTATCTCTTTAAGGTTTGCTTTTCTTATCTGATCCATTTCTCATTAGCTGTGCCTCCGTTCTCAATTAATGGATAAAAAATATTGTTTATGTGGGAACCATTCTATGTACTCCGTTTTCAGAGGTCAAAGATTAGGCGTGATGAATATAATGGAGTTGGAAATAATTTCATAATATAGTAAAAGAGATGGTTCATAACTGGAGCGCGTATTGCAAGGTCGTTGTAATGCAAAGCAAGTTACGATCAAGAAAAATTCTCGCTGAATATAAATATTACGAGATAATTACTTACTTCCGAAATAAGTGGGATAAGGCAACGGCACTGTTGATTATATTCGGGGTTGAGTCATAATTTCCGCATCGTTTGGTTTTTCTCGCCGGAGTGAAGGGTGGTATATTTTTTTAGTTTTCAGCGGAAATCAGTCCCAATTCTGCTGTAAAAGTTCTAAGGAGACCGAGTAACGCTTACAAAAACCAGGGGTAGGGATACATTTTCAAATCATGCATCGTATAAAATATTAAACTTTCAACGGAACCGAGAAGTGCCCATACATAATCTCTGCAAGATAAATCTAATAATTTTCACCCAAAACATCTTGACACGTTCAACATACAGGCATATTAATAATGGCAGTTGGTCCGACCAGATTTGAGCAAGCAATCGCTGGATTTCCCCGAGAGGTGATTCCAATTCCCTCCGTTCGTGTGGAAAGGAGAATCACATTTCACACACGGATTTGCAACCTCCTCTCATCCCGAGTGTGCAGGTGTGCTGAGGGGGCGGAGGGAGGATGGGAGGTGTGGCTTTGGGAAGCGGTGAGGTTTGACGGAGTGAGGGGGGAGAGGCGGGAGAGACAGAGAGGGCAAGGTGGAATCTCCGGGTAATGAATGGGGCCGAAGTGTCCCACATCCCCCAACAACAGCGGAAACATGACATCATCGTGAAGTCAGGTAAGTGGAAAGCACTCTTGCAAAGAAGCGACCTACAAATGGTCACCCATATACAATGAAAGGGAAAAAGAGCGTAAACATGAGTCCATTCCGGAAGGATTTTAATTAAATGTATAATCGCGTGCTCAGTCAACCGACGTGAAATTAAGTACCCGGAGAAATTTTCATGAGGCGGAAAACCCCTCACATCCCCAGCATCCAAAAGTGTCCAAAAGTTGGGGAAGACGAAAATTGGAGTTTCATAAACTTATGGACTCGAACCATCACCGCTTTAATGAGGAAGTTCCTTAACATTAGCTCAATTAAACAGAGAGGTTGAGCTAAGCAAACACTTTCCCCTTTGCACCACACTACTATATACACACTTGAATTACCGCACCATCTATAGCGCTACATCAACTCAAAAAATTACTAAAATTATTAAATGACTACTGGGAGGCATAAAAGAAGGCGCTCAATCACATCGTATTTCATTGGCGTCCTGAAAAAAATGCGTCATTATTTATCCTTCAATTATACGCCCATGATATATTTTATTGCGATAGATAGCTTAAGTTATTGAGATCTACCATATCAATTGAGTCAATAAATACCATACTCGAAGGAATGGGATTAATACATTCTCAATAGGCACGCATTATTGATTTTGAACCTTCACTACTGACAACCACTATGGTTACGTAATATGAGACCATTAAAACGACGAAGGGATGGAACATGAATAATAAATAGTAATAAATTGTAATTCATCTAAAAATTAGAGAAAATTTTGAACATTAAAATCGCTCAAATTATTCATGTAGGACATCAAATTTATGTCATTATCCCGTATTGCAAATTTTCAATGACAAAATCCTCAAAATACAATTTCTGGACAGACATCCATCAGCCACGTCTTAAATTTCCAAATTGGCTTTTCACTTACGCAATTAATTATATTTCAGGACAGTATTTAATTACATTATCAAACAGTTGTCGGGTCGTTCAATGGAGCTCTTTCAAACTCTGGGTCAACAGCATATAAAACTCTGTTGAACGATGATATTCCTTACGACATTAGTGTCCAGCACACATTGATTTGGACCACTGCATTCATATGAACTTTCCACTAGAGTTCTGGAATTCACCGCAAATGCTCCGCCGCCTCTATTGACAGAGGCGAATTCTCCATTGTCTCTACGGTCAGATGAATTCTTGTCAGTTCGTTCGCCCCGGGTTTCCGAGATTCGTCCAGATCATTCTAACTATCGCATTTCCTACATCGGCTCTTTAATTGGCACGCACACAATTATGTGCTAGTTGTCCCATGCGATCCACTCAGCAGACGCGGAAATTTACTTCCTAGCGTGTGCTTCAATTGCTTCGAATCCAGGAGATTGGGCCAGATGTGCCACGTCTGAATTTTGAATTTCATATCTAAGACGATCGGTTCAAAAGAATAGCCGACTCCTAACCCTGTATCCTGAGGCTCTATCTCACTCCATCCCATTTGCCCAGAGAGCCATCAGTTCCCCTCTCTCCCTCCAATCACGTTCGGTCGTGCAGGACTCAACTAACCATTCCAAACCATCCTGAGCACACTATGCGCAATTATTTCCCAAAGATATACTTGACAACACAATATAATTGAAGTACGAACCGCCGACGCTGTTTGGTCGCCGGCAAATCCAAAGGTCGTGGGCTTTGATCCCACTTTAGGAATTATGTTGTCATGCAAAGAATTTCTCTGAGGGAATTTTGCGGTGGGGTATGTCTGCACCCGTCGGAAAACCTTAAAAATCCAAAACTACAACTGAGAATATGCGTAACACTAAGTGGCATACATTATGTTTCTTAAACCGTAGAGTTAGAGTTTTCAATGAATAGGGTATGAAACTAATCAATGATAGGTAAATTACTCTTTTCCACCTTCCACGAAGGGGAAAAGCTTAACAAATTAACCATAATCGCTATGCTCCTTCCTTAAATGTTTACAAACATTGTGAAAAATACATTTAATAAAGTTTAATTCTCTTCTTATTCTGCCCTAATACCACATACTGCCTACTTTACATTTGATAAGAACTATTCACACACAAATAATAATTATTTAGAATTACTTTTACATGGACAAAAAGGCAGTAGTTGAGGTTTCCGCTCTGGTTGCTATCGCAATTAAAACAACCAGAAAATGTCGCTGCACTTATGTGCACCAAAGATTTCTCATCTTCTAAGCCTTCAATTAGCTGCTTTCTTCATCTCCTCAAATGTTACATACTCTCAAAGATACAGAATAAGTAGCATTGAATCCACATATACTGCAAGTAGCACATTCAAAGTAAGAAAGAAACCACCATTCCTAAGTCAGGGAACGTTGCTGCGACAATTGACTCTTGAGTGGTATTTAGGATGCGAATTGTTTGCCATTGTTTCACGATTCTTTTGTAAGAAATTCAACGGGTGAAAGAAGAAATCAAGAAAGCATTCCAGCCACGTAGTGACGTGAGAGAGTAACAGCGACTCGAATTAAAATCACGGAAGAGGAGCGAAGCTAGGCCCTGAAGAGTCGCCGCCGAACAGTCACAGGAAGATGTGGAAATAAGAGAATGTAAAAAGTATTCCGGGAAATGAAAAGAAGAAATTAATTCAGAGAAAGTATCAAGGTCACGATGAGGTGAGGATACACTTGCCTGGAGAGAGGGAATCTCTGGCAAATCAATGCACGGTGTAAAACGCCAAAGACAGGCTTTGAGAGGATTATATTTACTATAAAATCGTAATGAGCACGATGCTTGAAAAAATTAGCATTTATTAAGAGGAAGCATTGAATTGACTCCAAGCTCATTTTGATCTCCGGCAAAATATCTTTACAAGGCATTTATTTATGGGGTTAGCGAGTTTTGCCAATTTGTGGCAGATAATCTCGACTGTATATGTTGAATTTTTCCTTTGTGAAGTCTCTAATCGCAGCCATAGAGCTTATTATAAAAAAACCGAGGCCATTTTCGAGAATTTCAGTAAAGTACACTGGCTTCGTATGAAGAAATGCGGTTTTGCCTTAAAGCAGCTTCTCGAGAGGATATACTTGATCAGTAAACTACCAAATTCTTTCAAAGAATTTGAAGTAATTGTACAGTAAGTGGTACTCGCTGAGGTAAATATATTGCTGGGCGAATCGTCCGTCTTTGGACCCTTATCCTCCCATCACTGCCATACCAAATAAACAAGACCTCCTCTTACCACCCGTGATTGGCGGACGGAAAATTTCCCAAGGAAATTTCAGCCCAAATGGCTCAATGGTAAATGGAAACCGCACACGAAGGAGAAGGTGGTAGGTCCGACAGTTACATAAACAGCACTTAACACCCCAGTGCCCTAAAAGTGGCTTCCTAGAGAGACCTCTGAGGATTTGGCGCATTTGTGCGGAAAGTAGAAGGTGCGATTCTCACGGCTTTTTTCTTCTTCCCCACGCTAGCAGAGCGAAGGAGGGGAAGGAAGGGGGATTGTGGGTGGAGTACCCGAGGGATCGAGGTAGGAGATGCGAGGATGGCAGCCGAGGGAGGAGAAGGGGAGTGTGGGTGGAATGAAGAATGGGGGACTCAGTCATCAGGAGGGTTGGGGGGGGGGTCGGAGGATCTTAATGGAAGCGGCGTCCGAGGCAGAGGGAATCGAGCACGATCTCGGATGATTCTCACGGGCGAGTCCGTTTACGCACGCACTCGATTCAAAAATAGAGGACGATCCTCGAGTACCGGAAATCAACTATTTTGTAAAATAGGTGAAGCAGCGGATGCCGAAGGCAAAAATTTTGTGCTGAACGATTGGCAAAAATCAAGATGAGCACCTACCCACCCAGAAACGAGAACGTCTAGCGTCACCCATTCCGCCTACTACCTTCCATTTGTGACATATACTTAAGTATTCCACGACGAGATCAATTGCGCGTGCGATAGAACGCTAAAAGCGGAAAAGGTACAGGGGAAAAAATGCCCACGAAATTCTCTCTCGCCACGGTCTCTCCTCTTTTTTTCTTGTCCCTGCTCTATGAAATCTTATCCTCCCCGTCCGTCAGTCAACTGCCAAAAAACACTGAAAGGATTGATTTTAGGTAAAGTTACGGCTAAACTCGCACAAATCAAAACTATAAGTGAAATTCGAACTTCGGGATGGATATGGGGGAGAGCAAGTTCCATTCTCCACACCGTCTAAGATTTCCTAGGAGGATTCGAATAATCGCACAATTTTGATGAAGCTAACGATGCCCAGGAGTCACCCGGACCTGAGTTCCGGCCCTCCCGTCAGCGGCCGAATGATCTGCCGACTGGGTCACCTTGCCCGCATATGTTTTTGCTAATGTTTTTATGAATATGTGAGAGTCATGTCCTGTGATCGCGAACTGGCAGGTATATAGTATTATTATTCTCCCAGCAACCAAAAATGTGACAGAATAAATGATTACACGGTTGAGAGTTTGGAATCTCACTTCTAATCGACCTCAAGGGTCAACAAAATGTGAATGCCTGTGGTCACTGTCGTGTACACATGTTTACTTATTATCTTCGAAAAGGTGTTTGTGAGTCAAAAGTTAAAATAGCAATTGAAAGTATGTCTCCGAAATACTCCCACGGAATATCAATGCAAAGTTTTGAATGTAACAACTCACAACCATACATATTAAAAAAACTATAACCACTTTCATTGCAAAGTTTTAAATGTATAAACCCACAGCCATCCAAATTAAAAATTCATAACCAATTTCATTTTCCATTCATTTTACCGCTACCTTCTTATCTCTATTTAGATAGTAGCGTATTACATACTTTGGCGAAAATAATCCTTTTACTAGTACATCATGAGGGTAACCGCAACAGAGGTTTTCTTTTAAGAGGCAACCCAAACCTCGGGTAATTATCCAAATGAAATTTTACATTTTTTAAATGGTCCTGATATTGAAACCCATGGAATTATCAGATCATTTAATCGAAATCATGAAAAAGTATATCGGGAGAGAAAGGAGAGTCCAACATATTTTCAACGAGAGGAGATGAAGAGGCATTGGTGGGAGGTGGAATGGAGTGCGAGGAGGAATCCCAGGCATGCAATCCGCTGCAATCAGCCCTACGGGACCGGGAAGGGCCCCAAACACAATAACGGTGGCCATGGCCCCCGGAATAGCAAATCGGTCGCGACGTGACTTAATCGCGAGCTTTCGTTTCAGGGATCGATTTTCGTCGTAATAACCCAAGACCAACCAAGCGATAACGCTCTCAAAGGACGTAAGTAGCACAGGTGGTTTGAAATTAAATTTATAAAGTGGAACGCAATTTACGGATTAATGAGATCAAAAACCCATTACTGATGGGCAGATGCTAAAAACAAAAAAAAATGTATACTGGAGCAGAGTATTAATTAAATATTTGAGCCATGAAGATTATTGTAAGATGTCGGCGATGACATGGCAAAAATTATAATATTTTTTTTTCCTTTTATTTCAAATTAAAATATTTTAGGCCATCGTCAACTTGCAATGGAAAATAAATGTGACTGTAATACCGATTAAGGCGATGGTAGAAAATTATTATTCTTACTCAAAGGTTACAAATTCGTATTCCGCCTGAGAATACGTGCTATTTTGATATTTTCTTTACATCAAGTCCTGAAGAGAGACGGGGATCTAATAGCATAATTGTGTCCATGGTAGGTAAAATTTATCGTTAATTTCTTCAACTTCCAATAAAAACCAGCATAATGCTTGCAATACATTTATTATTATGGAGCTGCTTTCTATTTTACATTCCATTAACCTAAGTTTAAAACGCACACTGAGTTAACCTTCTCAAAAGAAACAAATCATTGGTTTCTGTTTAATCCTGAAACGAAATAAAATTATTAAACCTACCTATACCTATTAACTAATTATTATTCAATGATACATATCTCCCCATACTACAGTAAAATTTGAGAGTTAGTTCCCGAGCACAAAGTGAAAACATTCAAAAACAATTTGTTGTCTCAGGCGTAACTTTATGGAATTTGCATAACATATTGAAATGTAATGAAATAATTGACTTTGTAATTCCACACCCTTCCACAAGTGTTTGGAATTACAAAGTCAATTAATTCATTACATTTCAATATGAAAACATTCAATTAACAATCTTGGCGAAGTTAACAAAGGAGAAAAATTACCACAGGATGGACCAAGATGGGAATACGGAGACTTTTTCTGCGACTTTTTCTTAAAAAACTGTATATGCATGCCAAAAATTCAATAATAAAACCACCGCATTTGTATTCGCTGAATGTACCTACGCATATCAGACATGAAATATCATAGTTATCGGTTTTCACAAATCACGAAAATGTTTCAAAAAACTGCAAGATTTCATTGCGAAATTCAAACGACATCGATCGTCCTTTTGTAATCCCACTAAAAATAAAGCTTTCTCTCAAATATACCCCACACGACTTGTATTATTATTTAATTTTTTGGATTCTCGCGATATTTTCAACGAAAACTCGGATTTCGGCTAGGTGTATACTTCGAATCATGGCTCCTTTGTATGCAATTTTGTCAAAGGATTGTAACTGCTATAAAAGAATCGAAATTTGTGAGTCACGAATTTCCTTCTTCAGTGAACACCCATAGGCCCACAAATCTCTTACAAGGCTCTCGAGAACTTTTGTCCTTCACTTCTGCATTCTCTTCCCCATCCCTCCTCTAAAAAACCTCTCGAGAGCTGGCACGACTTTTGACTGACACGACTACGAGAGAACTCGGCCCATACGGCTCCCGGCGGGTGGATTTTGGAAAAATGTTTTACGAAACATACACAATTTTGCATTGCAAAAAAATGTGCAATAGCGTAAATTTTTCCGAGTACGGACTAAATAAAAAAGTTGAATAAATTACATTGGATTGGATTGGACATTAATATTTATTATCTTTTACTTCATTATAAGGGCGAATTTAGGGACTGAAGTTTCTCAAAATCACTTAACAAAAACAATAAATTTAAATAAAGTTATGCTGTGATTGAAAGAGTCCTCATCGTCATTTTCAGAAATGGTAGGCTAGAATCAACTCGAGGAATTTATCAACGAAATATTTACAATATTTTCATCAGAACAGAATTGATGTGACATGTAATGGCGGTATTGTATATGCATCGTGTATGCAGATATATTTATATATATATATATATATATATATATATATATATATATGTATATGGATATACGTGTGTGGTATGCAAATAATATTTTGTAAAAGAATAGACTGCGACTTTAACAGTCGATGCTCGTCACTCGTGACACGCCAATATTATGTAGATATTAAAAAAGTGTAACCAAACATTGAGGGAAAAGGTTTAAATAATATCACCGTGTATTGGATATTAGAGGTTCATGATTTCTCCCGCGTTTACAGACATTCCTTCTTATGCCCCACTTATTTGAAGTTCCGTTGATCGTTCTCAAAGATTATGCCAGGAAATTCTGAAGCATACTTAGAATATTAATTTTCAATAACTACGAGATAGTAATTTTCTGACAACGACACATGTCTAACCTACCTCGGTTTCGTAGCTATGCTGATGTTTACCCATGCATTTCGCTACAACTCGTGATCACTGAAGAATGGACGAGCTCATCAGCTTGAGGAAAAATATGAAGGGAGAGTACAGCGTGCGAGAAGTAAAAACGGAGAAGTGGGGGATAGTAGTGCTCCATTGACATTGCGGTGTATCAACTGCGATATGCGACGCCCATTCGGTATCGCATTGCGATGCCTGGCCATTAAGCGATGCCATTTTAATTTGATATGCTACGAAACATATTATGTATCAAAATGCGGCATTAACATCGTATCCATAGTGATAAGGATATACATAAATGGGGTATGTTGTGCAATATCGAAATTTTTGTTATAATTACACCGATAATGGCCCGACAGAATTGAAAAAGAAGGAAGTTTAAATCAACATTCCCAGTGAGTCGCCAAATCATTCAGCGGTATTTTAAATGATTCGGAACGTCACTGGTTCATTTTTCTCGAATCTTATACTATTTTGATTCCATATGGAAGGAAATTCACGCTTACACGAACAAAATTACCAAAAAAGTTGATAAGTTGGAAGCAATGCTGAAACCAGCTTAAGCACCTTTCGCCCTAAAATTTTAAATTATTAAATACATTTTCCAAAAGATTTGTAATATCTAATGCATAACATGGTTGCATTACAACAATCGCAGACAAGTTAATTTAAATATTCAGAATTTGTATTATCAAATATGTATTTCCCGAAGACAATTAAAGATCTGGGTGTTTAAAAATTAAATAAATACTCTACTTAACGCTGGAAACAATAAACCTAAGCTGAGCAGCTCTTTACTAGTTTGATACGAGGTTGACTTTTTCGGACTAACCTCAGACGGTAGCCACTCAATCTGAATATTGAACTCGATTGGGATAGATAGAGAACCCGTATCGGTATAATACTCGGACCATAATCGACCTCCCAGGTGGATGCTTCACCACGTGCGTTAATTTTGAAATTGATCGACGCCTGAATGTCACGCGAAATTTCAAATGCTCAAGAATTTCAATTCATAACGCTCTTTGCATCCTCCATTATGAGAGACGGAGAGAGACGAAAGACAGAGAGAGAGTAGGATGGGGGAAGTGGAGAGCGATGCGAGCCTTGGGAGACGTGGGCGGTGGCGGGCAGGTCGTCGTTAAGACGTCCCCGTTTCGTGGACGGGGAGGACGGAGGCAAGGGGGATATTTCTTCTCAGGGATGGGGGGTGGGACGAGGGCGGGTACCGACAGGGGGGAGTATTGTTGTGTCGTTGGAGGAGAGGCAGGAAAGGGTGTGGGTCTTGTGGGAGTCGGACCGTGTCTCGACGAGTAGGGCGTGTCCCCCCGGTCGCGGGGGTGATGCCGACGCTGACCGGTGGGACTGCATTTCGTCCTTCGAACTTGCCCTACATACCTGGAAGCATTCACCACTCGCTCACTTCCACTCCTCCTTCCCCGTCCACCACTCTCAACACCCCATCCCCCTTTACTCTTCCCTCCAACGCCGTGTCTCTCCCTCCTTCCCCCTCCCTCGGCACCAGCCAACCTTGTACGAGCGGACACCAACTCGGGGTCCCGCGAAACGAACCTGAGGTAGCTTTCCATGATTTGCATTCGAATTCGATCGGCGGTGCGCCGGCAAGTGCAAGTGCATCGGCTCGGCGAGGGGACGGATGCTCGTCCCAACCCAGAATTCCCGGGATGCATCGGGGCCCGAGGGCAGAGGGTGGCCTGAAAAAGAAGTCCCGCTAGCATTCTGCCCGGTGCTACAACTTTTTGAACTGTCCCCTTTCTTTTTGGATCGCAATCTGGAGGAGTATGCGAGGGGAAAGAGTTAATTTATTGACGGCATAATCACCTTCAGTAATACCTTCCCCGCGTTAATATATGTCCGCTTTGTAGTGATGCTAACAAAAGATGACCAACTTACCTACCATCAATATTCGACCAACATCACTTATTAAAAAAAGTCTCCCAGTGACGCATCTCTGTGCGTCTACTGCTAATACGAAACTATTACTTTCATTGCTAACGTAGAATGCGTTTCAGATAAGCTTGGCAACACTGAAACAAAACCATTCTAAAGAATTAAAAGTAAAAACTAGGTACTTAAAACACTATACTTTTATTAAAAAATAGTGTTTTAAATAATACTCAGTGAAATTAGCAAGTTACTGTTTTTTATTTGAAAATGTATCGATTCCATAAATCTACGCCTAAAACTCCTAATTACAAAATCTCAATAACTTTAAATATATAAAATAGAACAATATAAGAAAAATAGAATAAGAAAATAATTGGAAAACTTATTCTTTGATAAACACATTCAGTGTTCCAACGAGGTCCAACGAGATTCAAGTTCACGTGGTCAAAGGCCTTTAAAAAGAGTGAAAATGTTTTTACTGCGACAAAGGTATACATATCGTAAAAATATCGGAAACGACATCTGTAGCAAGTAAAATCCAGACATTGCATTTCTCCATTGATCTTCTTTTGGTCTCCCACAGTCCATTGAGCTAACGAATAAGTCAAAGTCATTTTAGTCAGGGCAAACTTGAATTTCATCACTTTAATATCTTTATCAACACTAATCTCCATGACTTCATGGGGCCATATTGAACGGCTTTGTTTGAAGAAAATCCCATACGATTTCATAGCCGTGATCAAAAAGAGGGACAATTACATGACTCTCAGAATAATATTTGACTGAAAAATGTATTATTCAAAAAGAATTATTAGAAGCCCACTAAGGGCAGTGAATGCAATTGTTCGTTTTATATGGGCTTTCTGCAGGATACATACAGGGTCGCACCCAAAAGTGGTAGAACTGATTTTCTCTGGCGCGAACGGAGCGGTGGAGGGGGGTCTGCCTGGCAGGGTAAGGTGGAGGGGGCTCTTAGCAATAGACCGACACCAACCTCAGTTGCCTGCGGGCTGTCGTTGAGTGAGGAAACCGTTTTTAGTGAAGCAAGTTTTTTGTCCGCGTCGAAAAACAAAATGAATCTGAATTTAGAGCAACGTTATCCCGTGAAGTTTTGTGCGAAACTTGGGAAGACGGCAACTGAGACCCTCGATATGATCAAGCAGGCTTATGGGGACACTGCCTTAAGCCGTTCCACAGTATTTGAGTGGCACAAGTTGTTTAAAGAGGGTAGAGAGCTCGTTGAAGACGACCATCGCTCCGGACGGCCGTCGACGGCAAAAACCGACACGAATGTGGACAGAGTGAGGATACTGCTGAACACAGACCAACGCTTAACCAGTGAAGAAATTGCAGACCAGTTGGGTCTGTCTGCATCCAACGTCCAACGCATTATTTCACAAGATTTGGCCATGCGCAAGGTGTGCGCCAAGTTGGTGCCGAAAATTCTGAGTGTCGACCGACAGCTCCTGGCCAAATACGGCGTTGCCACGTTGCCGCACCCACCCTATTCTCCCGATCTGGCACCACTGGACTTCTTCTTCTTCCCCCTTATGAAAATACAGCTCAAGGGACGACGTTTTGACTCGATAAAGGCCGTTCAAGAGGCTTCGACGAGGGTCATCAACGGCATCCCCAAAGAAAATTTCCAGCGGGCGTACGGGGATGGGAGCAACGTTATACTAAGTGCGTAGCAGCTCAAGGAGCATACTTTGAAGATTATTAAGTCGATGTAAGTATATCGTCAATTAAATTCTTGTAAAAAAATCAGTCCTACCACTTTTGGGTGCGACCCTGTATGATAGGTATCTTCCGCTAATAGATGAAGAACAAAAAATGGCAACCACACTTCCGTGTTTGGAAGGAAATTAGTTTAACCACACTTCCGTGTTTTCGCAACTGGATAGGAAATTAGTTTAAAAGAGAATTTTATAATTGTTTTCACCAATGATAAAAGTGCAGTAGCATTATGTATAAAAGATATTTTATGAATTTCTTAATTTTATCACAAAAAGATGAGAGTAATTCTGTACCAACATCATGAACTGTTAACACAATGGTGAATTTTTAAGTTGAGTTCCATTATCACGTATTCGAGATATATCTTTGAGGTTTTTCCAAAGTCTGGGCTGTAATAATCTGCAAAATAAACTCCATTAAGACCTTTTTATAAGAAAGGGTAATCCATATCTAAGAGATGGTCCGATCTGACGACCTCCGGCATATCCGGTGGGGTTTTAGCTACGCGGCTAACTGTATCGGCTAAAGTTGTTAATATTTCTTGTCTTACTTAGCCTAGTGTATAGAGATAGGTTTTTGTGCTAACCAAGAAGCCCATTGGACAACTAAATGAACTTCTCAAATATATTCACAGCAACATATATATATAGTGTATATCCAACATAAATATATAGTATTAATATTTTACCGTTTCTTATCTTTTCCCTAAACTATTTCATTCTTTATCCATCCCCTCATAGTTTATACACCCATTCCCTAAGGTCCAAAATGACTATTCTTTTTCTTCCTCATGCTTGATTATTCAACAATGCATTATATCTCCTTTCTTTCTAGTTTATTTAACAATATTTATTCTTAATATATTCCGTCAGCTATCAATACATACTCTATTTGCTCTTTTATATCATGCACGAGTTGATCCCATTAGCATTCTCTCTCCCTTTAACTACTCAATACCCCTAAGTTAAATTCTTCCAATTTTCTTTCGTAGTCTCTATCTAAGAGGTTAATTTTATGAGCCACACGCTACGTTGCCTTTAAAGTTTTTGCTAATGCTGTCAGTAAATCCCTGGGCTGAAATATGAATACTTACCTTAAAAAATATAATATTTAGAAGCAGATTGCTAAAACTTATACGATCATAGAAAGACTGATCGATAAACTACCATATTTAAAAAAGAAGTTAATACTCCTAGACTAAGACAATGAAGTTAAAGAGATATAAACAAAAGGCATTATTAAGGTTAAATTCAGTTATATTTACGAGATATATAAAGCAAAGTTAACAACATTTGGAAGCATTTACGTATGGATTTGGTGTTGCAAAACACTTACTTATGTTGCAATATAAACTATGAAATATTGTCTATCCAGTAATGGGCAATATTCACAGTACCCTTATTTTAATAACAGTTAGAGAAATTAGTTTTCAGTAATTATACATGAAATATTAATGGTATAACTACATGAGAAAATAGCTGTCGACTTTTTTAAAACACCAACAGCTACCACATAAGAATAATTAATGAAATACTTCCTGCCTCAAATGAGCCTTAAGCCCGAATAAACCAGCATAATTTTATAGTGTGTAACGATCACAATAAGCCATTTCGTTGATGAACACAATGACTTAGGTGAAAAAATATTAGGAGGAAAATTTAGCGGGGAATACATTAGTTTTCTAGTCAGGGAATTAGAAGCGAATGAGTGGATTCAGCTCGCAGAGCAAGTAAAGGTAACTCATCGGAAAGTTCACAACAGTGATGAAGGAGGTTTTACCCATCATACTCTGAGGGGAATGCTCCTCCTTAAGACATTGGCAAAGTGGACTTTTCTGCCACAGCGGGGTCACATTATGAAAGTCAGTGCCGTCATTGAAATAGGCGTCGGCCAAGACGTTTAGAAATACGCACATACTACGGGAACGCTTTCCTTCTCATTCGTAAAAACATTGTAAAATCTTTAGTGAATAATTAAATGAGATGTTGAGTCGTGACAAAGTTTGTTCCTGTTTCGGTATTTTCAAACTTGAATTCAAGCCGTGGGTGCAAAAGAAATTCAGCAACCTGAGAATATACCAAGAGGTATAGAAACAGTTACTTAGGGATAATTTACCATGGCTAACACTGTCCATTAACCTTTGATCAAAATATTCCAACAAATAAAATTATTATGTGAGCAACGACAACACGAACGTATACCATTCATGATATTTAATGAGTGTACCTACTTTTTCGGCTCAATAATTACAGGATATCCATTGGCACCAAATGATCAATATTACAGCTCTAACGTTGATTTTAAAAATTACAATAGTATCAGCTCCAAAGGAATATAATTTCCGAAAACCCCAATCGTTCAAGTCCAATGAAGCCATCCAAACCGACATGACATCGTGACAATGTCGTCAACACTTCCTTTTGTAAGAAATCAAACAGCTCTATTACGTATGAAACCTCCCTAATTTTGTTGATGAACACCTCCTACGGTAAGCCATCGCTCAGCGCCGACCAGACGCCAAATCTCACACGGAATGCTACTCCTGAAACAGGAGTCTTCCTTCTAGGGATACAGGGACCCGCTGGAGCGCCAAAAGAAAAAATGTATTCCGAAAAAGGGAAGGCAACATGAAAACAATCCGGAGGGAAGGAGGGACGACACCGCAATGTGTGGAAAGCGGCATGCACTTGGGCACGCGGGGAGAGAAATAGTGATGTGCGAGGCGAATGCGGGAAGTCGGGAGAAAGTTGTGACGGTCGCCCGATTGGGGGATGGAGCTCACCGGGGGGTGGGGGATGTCGGAAGGATCGCTGATCAGGGGATTCGAAAGGATGGAAGAGAGCGGAGCGGAGCAAGGGGGATGGATTTTCCCCCCGCAGTTCGGGGGAAGATGCCGCTCGTTGTCTCAGAGCTCGAAGCGAGCACGATTTATCACCACGGGATCTCAAAAGCGATCTCCTACCTTCCCTCGCATCACCCGCCCGCCACACGGGACTCCGCTGGTAACGGCCAGACCGCATTCCGATCGTCATTTTTCAACCCTTCTTTTCCGATCCGTCGGAGCACTTGATGGTCTGCACGTCGTGAACGCGACAGCCACTTTCGGCGAATGACCGACGATACCGAGAGGGAGGAGGAAGGAAGATGGCTGCTTTGCGGGGTCCGGGGATTGGGGGGGGATTGTAGCAACCCCCCAACGATGCGATCGGCCACGACCTTCCCCACTGTCCTTTACGTTTCCACCCCTCTCGGTGAGCGTCATGGGAGTGTACCGAATTTATTGAGGTCAACCATTCCTATGGTTATTTTCGGAATTGACTTCTCATTGCCGAAGGTAAACGGAATATGCGATGAACCTGCCAACAGAAATTGGCCCCACACAGAATCGTGCACATCTGTTCAAGATGCCCTCATTCGCTTCACGTACGATTATTTGAGGTGAGAAGCAAGAAAAACATAAGGTGCTTATTTACAGATAGTAGTCGAAATGACAAAGAAAAATACACTCATCTTTCTCCAGACAGAATAAAACTTTATTAGAGGGGCCGCTCAAGAATGGCTACAATAGCTTACTGCAAGAAACAATTTTATAAAACCCCTGTAATAACGAGGAAGCTAAACCTTGATCACTCTTAATTTGCGAGGTGAAATTTCATTTCCTTATGCCTTAAATTCAAATTTAACCTGATCGCGTGCGTCACTACTTCCCAAAGAGGAATATTTGGCATAAAACTAACGCAAAACCTTTTATTTAAGAGTTAAATCAATAACCATAGCAGCTCGTTAAAAAAAACTCAATCTTAGAGTGCTGAACGCCTGACTTAACTAAACGTGCATAAAAGGGAAGCAAACGGATGTGGTACCCACCAAGAAAGATAATTTAAAACACCAGTTACCTTCACCTGTTGGCCAATCTTTATGTTATTTAAAATTAAAGTTAGAAAGATAATGAAAATGTTTATAATCTTTGATTACTTATGAACCACTTTGAAATAACTCTACATTTGCACTATGGTAGCTTCCTAATTTATAGTTTCTACAATTGGCAACGAAGATCGAATGTGCGCGTTGAATCAATAATGGACGTTATGGGACATGAGCCAAACAATAATAATTTAACTATGGGTATTTTTAAGAGACTTATATACTCCAATAATTATGAAGGACAATGAACTACGATTATGGAAATCGCACTCATTTTAGCATTTTAAATAACGCACTGACAAACCACCAAAACGTTGGCATCCTGAGGTAAGAAAATAATCAAAGGGGAAACCCAAAACACTAGCGCAGAAAAGGTCGAAAATTTTTATCGCCATTTTTTGTGGTAAATGCGGCGGGAGTATCTTACGTAAAACGACAACAGAAGATAAATACACCCAGTTTAGTGCATCTAGTCGACCGCTCGTGCATCTACCGCGCAAAGTTCATCCCCATTGATGACCAAGAACCCACATGTTCACTAACGCAACCTCGAAAACCAACCAACCAACTCTGAATTCCAAAAGCCGGCGAAGCCAAACGGAATAATGTAATCCGACTGGAATTGCCGTTTCCAAGCCTCGAGAAGGAGACCCGCCTTCCTCGCGAGGAACGGCAGAGGCGACCTTGACTGCTTTCCCGATCTTGTATGCGTCAGGTGGGGGTCAAGGGGCAACGAGGGAGCCATTTTTTGTCGCGAAGTGCTTGAACGAGTGGGTGGACGGGTTCCTCGACTCGGGTCGACTGCTATTGATGAAGACTGTAAGTAAGTGCGTTTGGGGTGAGGCGTAGGGAGAAAGGTGAAATTACGACCCAGGTAACAAGAGCGGCGACCTCAAATATACGTATAACTTTCCTTGATGCAGCTGGCGTAAGATATTTTGTCATTAGAAAAAGCAAAAGAAAGTCTCGGTGTTGGCACGTATTTTAACATCTGGAACTGAACTTGCGACCTCTGGGTTGGCACTTACCTAGGCAACAACGTTAACTCGCCATCACACGGGCCGGCAAGAGACGTACAGGGAAAGAACATATGAAATAGATGAGGATAGCTTGAGTTCAGGTATACTCGATGGCGAGATAGAAAGGGTATTTAGGGAACTGAAATCAAAAAGGCCGTAGGGGTGGATAACATTTCTGCAGAACTACTCGCGAGTTCAGGAAAATGTGGAAAAGTTTTTATGGGCTAATTCTTGGGATTTATAAGAGATTAACGAGGCCGAAAGATTTCGTCAGGTCAGTATTAGTTCCCATCCCTAAAAAGGGATAGGCAGCCATTTTTGAGGGCTATAGGACAATAATTTGATTGTGCACGTAGCTAAAGTTGTTCTTAAGATCATTAATAAGAGAATAGAGAGCAGTGCAAATGATTACTTAGGGGATGATCAGTTTGGGTTCAGAAAGAGGAGAGGCACGCGTGCTGCAATAGCAGTAATGGGGTCACTTATAGAAAGGAGCATGTAATACAATCAGGATGTATTGGTCTGTCTTATAGATTTTGAAAAGCCATTCGATAGAGTAAGTTTGGTAGAATAAATGAATGTTTTGCAAAATAGGAGTAGGTTGGAGGGATAAGAGACTTATCCGTAACCTACACATATCTCAGACTGCTCATGTGCGAGTGGAGAGTCCACCTGGTCAGTATTAAGAAAAGAAGTGAAAGACATGGGTGCCCTTTATGTGCTTTTTAACGTATACGCGGAGGAAATGTTTTAAGAGACGTGGAAAGACTGAAGAGAAAAATGAAAGCCGGAGAGGAATTCATAAAATCAGTTAGGTTCCTGGATAAACAAGCTTCAGTCTGCCAGTCAGCCAAGGGTTGGCGAGCATTGTTGAGAGCATTGAAAATTCAGTGCAATAGGTGTGGAATGAGAATCAATGTAAACAAAAAACGTTGAAGCAGTCTTCTAGATTAAGGCAATATAAGTTAAATATTAAATTAGGAATTCATATAATAGAGCCAGTGGAAATGTTTACCTATCTTGGACATTTTTTGGATCACAATGGTCAAAATAGTAAAAGGGGCATAAGAAGAAGAATGGGGCAACGCGAAGATACTCTGACAGGCAGGGATCGATTGACTAGGACATTAAGTAAGTATTTAAGAAAAGGCTCGGTAAAACTTGATATGGAGCATGTTTTTGTGTGGCGCGGAAGCATGGCCATTGAAGCAGGATGACAGGCGTAGATTGGAGGTTTTTTGAAATGTGGGTGTAAGGATGGAAAAGGTAAAATGGACCAAAAGGAAAAGAAAGAGGGATTTCTCGCCTAGATAAACGAAGTGGAGAAGGAGAGAGAATTGTAGGATGAATTGAAAATTAGCAGGAAAGAAGGATACAAATCGTTTTTACTTACGATGCTACGCCGAATACTGTGATAGAGGGGAGAATGAATGTTAGGCAGGCGAGGAAGGGGCAGTAATTGGATGGAGATGTTGGGCGGAATGAAGGAAGGCAGAAAGTATACGGAGTTGATGAGGGGATTATTGTAGAGTAGGATGTCAGGTTGTGTTATGTTAGTAGAGGCAAGGAAAATATATCGCTGTACCGTTGTATACGCTGTGTCCATCAAAAACCTCCCTAAACCAGTAAAGTACCACCCATGACAATTAACTAATTCATGAAGATAATTTGGTAAAAAGAGAATTTTAACATAAGAATCGATGGTTAGGACCGAATGTGCCATTCCGAGCGACTAAAACTAATAGGGTACCTAAAATTTTATAATATTTGTGATTAAATATAGAGCGAATAAATTTGTACTAATTTGCCATTGGATGGATGCCTTTTTCCTAATCGAATTTAAAATTTGGAGTGATATATTATCTAAACGAATGCCGGCGAGTAACTTTAGTGATAGTGTCGATAAATATACCAATTCGGAAATATAAATAGAGGCGTTTAATTAACATCTCGATTTCGAACAGCGGGAAAATTTAATTTATAAGATGCTATGTATATAATTGTTGCATCAACACAACTCCGTACTACGAATGTATATTCAGGTGTATTATCAGCTGTTAAAATTTCTCCAAAGAGCAAAGGCTGAATGATGATTGGCAGTTCAGAAGGTGCCTATCGGCCTGATAGAGAAGGATTTCGCCGTCTACTAACATACACCTACTACAACATGGCAGATAATGATTTTGAAACGCCTCAATATGCTCTTTTTTCTCCTTCTCTTAATTCCTCCCAACAAGTGTATAATTGAACGAACGAACAATTGAGCCGCTGATGAAGTGGTCAACAGCACATCATCATGCAGCGATTCAAAGTTTAACGAACCATTTAACAACAAAGAAAACTGCGATGAAGTGAATAGTCACCCATCCAAGAACAAAGCACGCGCCAAATTCACGCTTCGGAATGAGAGATTATAACTCTGTTTAGGTCGAGTGGAAAGGATGCAAGAGGGCTTGATTAGAGCTGAGTGCCTACTGAGCGCTGAATAAAGGGATAAGACAGCGGAGAAGAGAGGTTTATCGGTGAGGAGGGTGGAACCGACCGAGGTGAAGCTGTGGGAGTGGCGGAATGGAAGTTGCAAAGCCAAAGAGGTATTCCGAGACGAAAGAAAAAATAAAGAACACAGTGGAAAGATTTGACTGACGTCTTTGACTCAAGGGACCGAAAGGGAAGAGAGGCGGGAATGGACGTGGAGGGGAGGGCGAGGAGGAATGAGAGAATGGCTAGGGATGGGAAATAAGGCATAGGTAGTTGGTTGGGCACGATGCGAAGTAAAGGAAAAAAAGGGCGAAAACAAAGCTTGCGGCGACCTTGGTAAGGGACGCCTTTTTCCAACGAGGCGTGAGAGCGTGCGAGTCGCGGAGGTAGGGTACGTACTCACAATGGGGAGGCGGGAATGAGAGAACAGGGGGGAGAGGAGGGAGGCGTAAAATGAATAAAGAGAGGGACGGCCGGGGTGGGGGTGGAGGAGGAGGCGAAACTTAACGGAATGCGATGACTGGAGAGGGAGGGGGAAGTTGGAAGGAGAAGAGGGGGGTGGGGGTGGGAATGAGAATATCGTAGAGACTGTAATACGCCGGG
Source organism: Hetaerina americana (assembly GCF_022747635.1). Taxonomy (NCBI): domain Eukaryota; kingdom Metazoa; phylum Arthropoda; class Insecta; order Odonata; family Calopterygidae; genus Hetaerina; species Hetaerina americana. Next base: position 1,072,560 of record NW_027287128.1, read on the forward strand.
CCGCAGCATGAGGCTTGAGAGGTTCCATTTTGAGCATTGGAACGCGATTAAACAACATTATAGATTCGATTAGTCGACATGGCCGTATAAAGGGGCGACATCCATTTTATAGCGCGGCATGCGGTCACATAACAGCAGTACGATTTGACGACACTTTTAAGGTGTGCCCATGACGTGCATGATATGTGCCGTCACCCCCACCGTTTAAATCCATATGAACGAAAACTGGGTTTTGATCCGCTCGTAAAATATTTATTAAATCAATAAACCCTAACTATACGATCATCGCCTCGATATCTTTCATATCGAGGGGTCGGTATTGCACAGGAGAATGCGACAACTGAGGAATATACGATATCCGACTTAGAATGTCTCAGTGTGATGCATATATGTACATGACGGCGGCTTTCGTTCACATGAGTGCTGTGCGATTCGAAGACTTTTCTGATGCGTGCCCAAGGCGTCTACGACATGAGCCTTTTCTCTTCAACCCTCTCCATTTAGGTCCATCTAAACTAAACATGGATATACGTTAAATACATAAAATGTTTATGACATCAATAATCCCGGCCTATATCATCATCGGCTTGATCTCTGTTCTATCGCGAGGATTGCATTAGAAATTGAAGATTGAGCGTCTCTTATTTGCACGCGTTAAAATCGCAGTATGGCACATCGCACGCGGCTAGACATCACAGTTGGGCATCGTGAGCACATTGGATTCGATACATCCGGATATCGCACGGCTCAATCGTGTCAGAGTGAGTCGACCTGAAGCGGCATTTGCGAGAGGCGTGGGTGGATGGGGGAGTGCCTTCGTGAGTTAAGAAAGGTGAGGTAAGGGCCCCGTTTGGAAATTCTGTGGGGCCCCTCGTGGGTTAGCGGGTCCACAATTCACCACTAAAACAGTGAGGCTGAAACATTAATGTTTTGGCCTCTATCCTGTCTGAGCTTAATATGTACCACCGGACGATATGCTCAAACATGCGAGTTGGTTTCTAACCCTAGGAAGTATGCTTATTGCAATCTGAGCAAATATGTAAAAACGAGATCTTATGAGGACATTAATATAGAGGTTTGTAGCATATCGTAAGTCATGTAAGAAAGCCGCAACCTAGCAACGCAACATTCATGCCCCTGGCGAGACAGGAAGTGGGTTAGTTTGAAAGTGTTTCAGCAACAAGATTAGCTAGCGCTGGGTAGGAAATGTCGATCCATTTATAAACAATTAGCTATCGTAGCTACGAACTCAGATGAAACAAATTTGCAATTAATTTCAATTCAAATGTGTAATTAAAGCCAATTTAGGTCAGGTTTTTTATCCATTCAGCTCGTTATTCCATGCTACAGGTAGAAGAGTGCCATAACATCCATCGACCCTAACAAACGGAATAAAAAAGTTTACTCCTCATGTATCCTGATATGAACCCATCTAATTTCAATGACCATTTTAAAAGTTACGTTGGTCTCATTTATGGCACCAACTAACTGATACAAGCAGACGCTCTCAATGAACCGAGTATATTTTTCATTCCATTTATTATAAAGTGGCATGTTGGGAGAAAATTTCTTCTTAGAGGTAAATAAAAACAAGGTAATAATAAAAATAAAATTCTCCTACAATTCACTTTAAAGTTTGTGATAGCTATTATCGAAGTTAAAATTGCACATACCTTTATGAAATGAGGATTTTTTTTATATAAGCCGTACCATGCAAGATATATTTACTTTAATTGGCAATTGGTATGTTCTATAATTGGTTATAATGCTATTAAAGACATTGGCTGTGGAGTATGTATTGCTGTGACTCGCACATCTATGGAGACAGCAACAATGTCTAATCCCTAGCGATTCGTTCCATTGAAACGATTCGCTGGGGATTCGACATTGTTTGCTGTCCAGTGGTATGAACAAGACCGACACCGGAAGACTGGAAAATTTTGATCTAAAGAACCACGCAAAACAAAAAGAACTAATCTAATGAAATCAAACAATCAATGGGATTTAATTCGTTTTGAGAGACAAGGGAATGAAATGGCCACCCTTTCATTTTTTGAAACGATGGAACGAAAATATCCATTTCACTCGCAATCATATAGACAGATGAGAGTAAAGGGAATTATGAGCTTTCACCGATAGTTAATGGCCGTCATTCCATATAAGGAAGGTTTATTGCCCCATAAAATAATAATTTTTCGCTCCTATTAAAGGATAAAACGAAGAAAGTGAATTTAAGTTAAATTCTTGCTCTGATATTTTACTGCTAGCCATTAACTCTGTCTGGAATGGTTCATCGTAACTGCAAAGGCGTTGCATGGGCGCTATGGAGCTCTGGTATTTCGAAAAATAAAAGTATGTTGAGCGTGACATCTACTCAATTGAATTTTGTTCAAAGATTTCTCATCGTTTTTGAAGCTCTGAACATTAGAAAACAAATTTTAACCTCGTGATAAAATTATTTCATATTTTATAATAATTTATAACACTTGTATTCCGTAATTTAAAATTTTGCTTAAATCATCTTTAACGATAAAAAGCATTCGTTAATTGCTTCAAATTGCACCTTTCATCATTTTACTGACTCCTATTCGCCCAACTCAAATGACATGCCTAAATCTGCGTGGTGCCAATCTTCTCCTACAAATTGAGTGCTAAGCAACTCGTGATTCAGTGCGAGTCAAGATGGCTTAACCTATGAGAGTTCAAAATACATCAGTGTACAGCAATTTCAAAAATTGCGAAAGAAAAAATTATGAATTGGAAAAAAATATTCGTTCTCAAGTGGGGCTGGTAACAAGTACCCCCAAACAAACAAGCAGTGAGTTATTTTACAAAAGAAAATTTCAAGTGAAACAAAGAGGGATTTTTCTGTTACTGCCATTGAAGTTTCTAATGTGTAAAGAGCAAAGCTTCATAAAATATTATTCCACAGTAAAGAGTCAAATCCAGCTTAGAAAGAAGAGCAATATTAAAATCAACTTTTCCAATAAAAATAATGGTAGCGTCGTTAACAATGCCGATAAGGATTCACAATTCAAAAATACCGAAGCCGGCCGATGTCATTTTTAATATGATGCCATAATATGATATGGTATGCCATTCAAAGTAAGAGACAGTGTGCCATACGGCTTTCGGAGAGTCAATATTCGATAAACTATTTTTATGGTACCAATGATCGAACAACAAGGTCTGCCCCAAAAGTTGTGTGACTTATTTTTTCCCGGAGAGACGGACGGACGGGCAGCAGTTTCTCTGGCTGAATTCGAGGAATGGGAGCCTCAGGGAAGGCTGGAGGCCGGTGACGGTTGGCTCCCAGCCTTTGCGGAGTGCGGATCACTCGTTTGCAAAACCTCTATTACGTGACCATGTTACGCTCCGTCCTGAATCATTTATTGGAACAGCACTACGCCATAAAATTTTGCGTGAAACTGGGAAAGAGACTAATGACGTGCTCAAGACAGCTAATGGTGGTAACGCCATGGATAGATCGGATGTGTTTGAGTGGCACAAGTTGTTTCGGGAGGGTAGAGATGTTGAAGACGCCGAACTTTCAGGACTCCCTTCGAAAAAATCTCAAAGTGTGATGAAAATATTGCAAGAGTGGAGGCTTTGTTGGACAGGGATCAAAGATTAAGTGTTCGCATGGTTTCTGATGAACTTGGTATCCCCAATCACGTATCCCCAAAAGTGATTTACATCGTCTTGCGACCAAAAACTTAGGCATGAGAGATGTGTGATCGAAGTTGGAGCCGCGAGTGCTCTCGGACGAACAAAAGGAAACTCACGCATGGAACTGCCAAGAGCTTCTCGACAATGCGACTGAGGATTCAAATTTTTTTAGACAATGCCCCACCAGACTTCTTCCTCTTCTCCCGCCTCAAATCCGTGATGAAAGGACGTCAACATGGCTCGGTGGAAGCGTTACAACTGGCGATGACGAAGGAGCTTATCAGCATCCTGGGCACCGCCTTTCAGAAGGCGTGCGAGACGTGAAAATCCCGCAGGCAGCGATGGGTGGGCGAAGAGAGATGCTACTTCGAATACTTTTGAGTAAATGTATCAATTATAACAATAGAGTTTTTATAATTGACTTTCCTACTACTTTGGGAGCAGACCTTGTATTTCAGCTGTTTCTGGACCCAATATCGCGGCCTGAAGTAGCGTAATTGAGTGACGTGTACTGGTACCAAAGTGCTTTTCTATCTCATTATTTTAAAATGGTAAAATAACTGCTTGAAGGCTTTAATTTTGTATTCCTACACATACATGCATAATGTTTTCATCATTTTTTCATTCAATTATTCTTTCTCAAAAATATATACTTTATGTAAAATCTATGTATTTCCATAAAAATTCATGACTGCTAGTTACTGGCTTGCCTTAAATAGCAATTGGTGGCGGCGGAAGAAGTTTTGCCTCGCTTTGCTACCGTATTGTTCCAGGATATCACAGAATTAAATAATAGCAACGGTATTTTTCTTCAGATGTACGGAAAAAATTGCAATCATTAAATGTGACTTTTATGAAAGCTTATTCACACAGGACATTAGGAAAGGTTATTCACGTTCTTCAAATAATAGATATGAAGTCTTAATAGTTCTCCAGGTTACGTGCACTGGAAGGATGATTAAAATTTCAGATATTTTTGAAGAAGGGGCAGAATATAGAGTAGCCTCAGTAATACATTTTTGCAATCCATGAAAAGAGAAAAAAATCTTGTGAAAAAAGAATTAAGAGTTGATTCCAACTGGCTAAAGAACACTTATATTAAAATATGGCTCAAGGAGATAATTGGTTTGATATACAGTTTAGTTTGTAAAACATATGCATACTTTGAATTTCAGTAGAAACGTACAAATATCTAAAATGCTTCTCCGTTACAAATATTTATTTTTGATTGAAGAACCACTTTATACCATGCAATAGAGCTAAAGCTTCGCCATCACACTAATCTCATATAACATCTCTAAAATGTTACGCACCCGATGAATTCTTTCAAATAGATGGGCAAACAGGCGGATACATGAAAACCAAAATAGATCACGAAATGAGAACTAAAATGCCTAAAGGCATGCCGTAACCAAACTCTCAAAATTAGAACTTTACTACTGTCTCGATTGAACTATGCTAACGACGCTCATGTGCCATTAGCAATTCCAAGAAGACCTATCTTGTTCCCGACGGCTGTCATCCCGTTGGTCTTGCCCCTCAGGAGCAAGAAAATGCGGTCCCCTCTCTCCAAGGAAAAAACTGCAGCGACGTAAACCGCAAGCTGAGGATGATGTGGTTGAGCACGGCTCGGGGGATTCGACATGCGGACACCGCCGCCGGGGGAAAGCTGCCACCTGTTCGGATTCCGGCAGGGATCCGAGGCGAGGATGGTGGATCGCCCTCAAAATCGAAACGACTTCCCCATTGTCTCTATTGACTTGTCGGGACTCGTCAACGAAATCTGTATTCCCTCCGCACACTTTGCTTTGAATTTCGAGGCGGATAGCAGAAGAGAATGGAAATATTTTATCAAAAATGGTAGTTGGATTTAAAATGCTCACAAATACGTTTAAATGAACGTACGAACATAAACTGGAAGCGAGCCAATGAAAATGGGATTATTACCCACCCCCTCTGACGATCCGAAATTTTCTGAGTATATAAATGAACATGAAAAATACTATTTTTCCTCACAGCATGTAAACCTGACCCTGGGTTACAACCCCATAGCAGGTCTGGTACAACTTCACCGTTTGATTTGAGTGGAACAAGAGAGCATTTCCTCGTCCACCAGGGGGGACTTGGCGCAAATCACTACGCGACAGGTCGAGATCCTCCCACTTCCTCCTCGGCGTGGCTGCGAATTTCCCACCGCTGAAATGGGGTTAAAAAGAGGACAGCAAACCATTCCTTTGGAAACTAAATCGCCTCAAGTATGCCCAACAACCCTGACACCTGACGGATAGAAAGACGTCCGCGTCGGGTCAAATAAAACAGGTGCCGCAAAAACAAAAAGGTGATCACCCAAAGTGGAATGAGAAGAAGCGCACGTGTGGACACGAAAACTAAAGGCAAATGAGCATGACTTCTCGCATTTTCCCTTCTCACCCCCTTCCTCTCCCAATGGGCCAGCTCAAATCTCGACTCGCAGGTCGTCTTGGATGAGTGTACGTATTCGTTCTTCGAGGAGAAAACGTGGCGATAACACACGGGGGTGTGGTTTCCTTGCATCCGGATGAAGACCCAAAGCTTTTTTCCAACCCCTCGTACCACTCGGGAAACCATCTTTTCATGTCGGTGCAAAAAGGGAGTCCCTCGCCAGAGCGTAGGGCAATTTTCCTGCCTGTTGGCCTTCACACCACATTCACCGAACCCAGGAGAGTGGGGTGAAACCATGAAGTAAGTCAAATCCCTGCTCTGACTCCTAACCGTATGCAGATTAACACACTGCGGAATGACTTAATCATACACTACAACAGAGATTGAGATAAGTAGGCTTCGTAATGTTGAGAGACCTAAACGTTTAGGAATCAATAAATGTTTTGTGATTATTATACTGACTAGTGGAGCATATCCTTATTACATTTTTCCTTGACATAAAGTCTCATATTAATATGTCAAATATTAAAATTTAAAAATATTTAATTAATGACTAAGTCACCAATTTACTGAGTCAAAAGTATGAAATAAAAAATTGTGAATATAACAATTTTTGCTTAAGTCTGCGGCTGATTATTATAATGGCTTCTGAACAGAGTGCTTTTTTCGTAAATACGGATGAAGCAAATAAATAAAAAAGACACTCGATGAATGAGTTGCACAGTGCAAGGATATTTTCGCATTTACACTTTTTAAGGGAGCGTAGGCCTTTCAATTGGAATCGTGGTTCAAATCTACATTTTTTAGAACAATGAAATTTCCATCTTAAGTCATAATGACGAAGCAAACATCAATTGCTCATAAAGTCTGAGATTTAAGGGTACACCTCTTAATAAGTACTAAATGTTCGATGACAGGAAGTCCAGTGGAAATGTTACAATAATATTTTGATTACATTTAAGAGAGTAAGAAAATGTGTGTCTACTGAAATAGTTTATCTCGGTATTACGGCCATTGGAAAATATTTCTTTCTCAGTAAGTAGATTCCGAAACTCCACGCAGAGCCGTCATTTCACCAACCATTCTAGTTATCATATGATCATGATGTTGCATGAATCGAGCCTAATTTTCCGTTCTTAGGATAGATAAAGAACGCAAAACATGGATGTAATTCCGATGAGACCATTTACGAGATAAATCAAATTGATTAGGTTCTTGAGGCAACGGCATAACGGCACTGAAAGATTTATTTTCGAAGGCGCAAAAACACTTCGTAATGATATTTTTCATCCATGGGGGTCACATTTTGTAGCTTCATCCGTTGAGCTCAAATGCTCTTGATGTATGCAATTTCAAGTATTATCTTTTCAGGTCGACACGCGCGCGCTTCCTCTTACTGATGACTCCGAAAAATGAGGGGTCGTTATCCCTCAAAACCTGAAAGCGTTAACCATATTTGGCTCGGCTATTGTTCTTGGATTACGCATCATGTAAACGGGTATGCTATCTAGCAAAAATGAAACAGTTTTCAGTTTTCCCTTTGTACGAGAAGTACCAACATCATCATTTCATACATGAAATAATAATAGTAAAACCACCGAATTTCCGTTGATTCTAAAGTTCGCTACGGCCAAACTTTGAAATCGATGAATGAATCCTAAGCTATGAGATGTTTTAAACATTTTCTTGTTCCAATGCAACAATTTCAGAGTGTAAAAATCATTCGCCTTGACTGGGATATGAACCCAGATCCCTCAATATCCGTTCGAGTGCTTTAGCCACTTAAGCTACCGAGGCGTCCTCTTAAACTCTGAAATTTTGGGGCTTTTAAAGGAACAAGATGTTGTGACGAAATACCGTACATACAATGTCACAGGCATTCGTAGTCGTGCGCGACGCACCACAGTCCACGAGGTAAAAACCAACTTTAAACACTGGTGGTTATACTTTGACAAATTCCAAAGAAACTGCGGGAGATTCCGCAACAGTAACTTTTAACGGAGTCATCCGCTAATGTGCATTTCAATGCAACAATTTCAGAGTATTAAAATCATTCCCAATCAAGGCGAATGATTTTTACACTCTGAAATTCAATGCAACAATTTCAGAGCGTAAAAATCATTCGCCTTGACTGGGACTCGAACCCAGATCCCTCAATATCCGGTCGAGTGCTTTAGCCACTTAAGCTACCGAGGCGTCCTCTTAAACTCTGAAATTTTGCAATTGAAACTCTGAAATTGTTGCATTGAAATGCACATTAGCGGATGACTCCGTTAAAAGTTACTGTTGCGGCATCTCCCGCAGTTTCTTTGGAATTTTTATGTTCATTTTCATGATGAAAATGTATGCATTTCAAATGATTTCGCGGTTCAAGTCCGTATTTTATACCTCGTGTTCCGGGGCGAGGCAAGGAAGCGTGCCACGATAGATGCGTGTCCTTTCGCCCACTCCCATAATAATCTCGCCACGCCCGTCACTCGCCCACAATGGAACATCTCCTCGGTGGACTCCAACAACTAGCACCAGATTATCCTCTCTGCCTGTTCCACACACACTATAATTCAGATTCCAGGAAGGGATCAATTCATCGCATGGAATCTTCACCCTAGCGGCTGTTGAACGCCGGCTAAACCGACCAAAAATGGGCAACAAGAGAAATCACCTCCGTAGTCACCTGTTCGCTTCCCTGATAGAAGCGTCGCAATTACCCCACGAGAAAATGGTCATCCTTGCCCACTCTGTGGTACGTGGAGGACGGAATAAAACATTCGGTCGTTTGAATGAAGGCGAGTTCATCTTGGATGTCACTACACTCGCCACCTCAAAGACGCCCTTGAAAGTTTGGCTCTCGATGAGGTGACTCATAAAATCATGACCTAAAGCGCCCCTATCAACAGGTAATATTGAATGATACATGAAATTGCAGGAGCTATGGAAATCAAGCGAGAAAAATTCACCATTGTGACGTTCTTGGTGCCCTAATTCCGTTCACTAGACTCCTGTTAGGCATCCTTATGAAATCGAAGACGAACTAAGACTTGTAAGTTTTCAAATATATGAGTACTTGAAAATATAAAATCTCTGTTTAAACTCTTAAAAATTACTAGTAAAATCTTCCGTTTTTTTTTAGATACTAGCGAGAGAATGAGAAACAGGTTACGTTCATCCTGACATGGGAGTTCTAGGAAGAGTTCGTCACAGTAGCTGAAATTATACATGAATTTTTATATCATAGGAGAGTATCGAAATATTTTAATGAGTAGAGTAAATTGACCTAATAGTTTTAGTATTTTATGCAATAGATGAAATTATTTATATTTTCAAACTGAGGAAACAAACGTGTCTCTACGCGTTAAAAAACAATTCTCTTCGCGCGGCTGGTTCAACTGAAAGAAATTTGCCCAAGCGTATTTAGGCCAAGTTTCAGATTAGACTTCCAGTTCATAAATTCAAATTTCCTTGTGTTTAATTCATAATTCACATTTCATAACCTATTCGATAACATTCTTCGTCGATTAAGGAAACAACATGAAGATTTTGTTCGAGTGTAATTTAAAATAATTCTCGATAAAAGAAAACATAACGAGATTAAGTTTTAGTTTTAAAAAAAGCATTTTTATTAAATTCCTTTTACCACTGTCAGTGGTTGGATATTTTTGAGCAGTAAAACTGGATCTTCCGATAACATGCTTATATTCCATGTCATGATTACGGAGTTTTGAATATTATTTAACTATCCTAGGTGCCATTGCAAAAATTTCGTTAACGTCAACTACTTTCTGGCAATGTGTAAGAGAGAAATTAACCGAAGCTCAGAACAAAATTCTACAGTGTTTGCCTCCCAAATTACAATCGGTGGTGTAAAGAAAACAGATTCGGTCGACTGGATTATGTACTCCATATATAATCCCTTAATCAGTCTCCAGACAAGTCCGTTGTTGAGGATCATTGTTAAAAGATATCTGGAGTGATTACGTAAGTACTGGAGAGTCTTGAATTTGGCTATATAAATATGACGATGAGGAATACATGCTACCTGAATATCCTAATTAAGCCAGTTCAACTCGGAGGATCAAGTAGAAGTCATGATAAAGGTGCTAAAGGTGCCTCCTCTACCATTGTGCACAATTAGAGATTTCATCTAAGCTTTCGGACCGTATTCTCAATTTATGGGCAGAAACAGTAGTTCTACCGTAATTTCCCAGCAATAGGTTCTCCCGGGAGTCTCTCATGCAAATTCGGAGACACCTGACGACCGATCGATTTGACGAGAAAATCAAACCGATGCACCACCCACGATCCGCATCCCCTGCACTGCACCTTCGCTTCCGCCTGAACCCATTTCGAGAGAACGACTACTGGACGCCCGAGACTCGACTCTCCGAAGGGGGTGTCTAGGGAGGGATGCCTCTAGATCCCCGCATCTGGCAGCGAATCGATTGGTCATATGAGTGAGGTGATGCGGATAAGGAACGCGAGGCAGGGGATAGGGACTGAACGGTGACGGGGGGGGGGGGAGTGGCTCGCGAAGCCCCCAAAGTGCCCCCTACCATGGATAGCCCCAGTCCAGGAGAAGCAGCGGACCTACAAACACCGACCAACCGATTCCGCGTCAATTGGATTCGAGGTCGTCCATGAGGTGGCGACGACCGACGGTGCCTCTCTCTTCCCCGCTTCCCTCCCCACCGGACAACCCGTCTCCGCCACCCTGTCACCCTGCTGACCTCACTTCCACGCCCTCCCTTCAGATGTCCCAAACAACACGCACGCACACACAAACACACTTCCTGTCCTCCGACTTGCCACTATTTTCCAAATTCCTGGAGAGGACCACTTTACCCACTTTCCCGAAAACATTTATCAGGTCGATAATACTTTAACATACGGGTTTTTTCGATTAAGCGTTCAAGCATGACCCGAAGCGCCTTCGGATATTTAAGCTTCCCAGTTGCATTTGTAAACGCGGCTGAATGACCTCAATAAGTTATACCTATATGACCAACCCACACACACTCCAAAATACTAAAGGAAACCACAACGTTTGAAATCTAATAATACGATGCACTCTTCTAGACTAAGCTTTTTGTCTGAATTGAATAACTATCAACAGTTTTCACGTGAAATTACCGAACCCCAAGCAAACCAATGAGGTCATGAAATTTTTTATATCCAGCCAAAAGAGTTTTTATTGAATTGGGTAAATAATTTTGGGAAGAGGGGGCGGGGAGTGGAGTACGGGAGTAGGTACGAAGAAATGTGGGAGATGGTAGGAACACATAACTCCCCCATCCTTTCTGGAAGAGGGTATATATACAATGATTGTGTCTTTAAACTTTGTGCCTGAGGATGACGCCGTAGCGTCGAAACTAGTCGTACCTGAAATAAAGTGGTGGATTGGAACAAAGTTTTTCTTTTTCATTTATTGGCATTCAGACCTTTCAATAACATTGCATTACTTCAATTAAAGACGATACAGCTTCAAAACTCAACTCGAAATTCAGCTTCAGGGCAAACAAACGAGTTGGTTATTACGCTGAACCTTTGTAAGCCCCTCCCTTGAGGGTACGACCCTAGAGTACCATTAGTTTCCGGGTGTGTACCTCTACCATGAGGATCTTTATTAGAAATGATGCCCTATAAAGTGATATAGATTATTTTTTCAACTCAGACAAACAATTTCCCAAATAAGCTCACGGCTACTTCCCGAGAGTTTAAATTAAATAATTTACAATGGTAAAATTAACAATGAGTTTGATTCTCAATTAACTACACTAAAGGATTAGGACTTAACTTTGATATGTGACTCGGCTACCCCACTGAAGCCATCAAGATGCATATCGGGTCATATATTTAAATAGTCAAATTAGATTCTAAAAAAATACTTGGCAAGGAAAGGAAGCTCCGACTATTTGTGAACCTAACCTTTTTAAATTACAAAGCATCATATTATGGAATATTTTCGCTGAAGACAACGCTCAAGGTATGGCAATAATTAGTGAAAAATTTATTTAATTCTCTACTTGAAATTTAAAACCTACTCAAGGATCGCCATACGGAAGGCAATACCCAGCAATGCATAGCCATAAGTAATGAAAGCATTAACTTTCAATAAAATTACAAAATACATAATAATAGATTATGAAGTCGCTAATCCCGACAACGATTGCACTGTGGATGACCAAATAAAATTAACATAGGTCGTAATGACCTTGTGGAAGTCTAATAATGAAAATTGTGAGAACATTTGCAATTTTCCTTAATTTTGCTACTTAGCCGAACAATACATTTCAATACTCTATCGTGTTTTTTGTGAGAAAGACGTTTTGCGGCAATTCAACAATTTATTTAGGAAAAGTACAGGTTTCTTTCTCTCTATAAAAGAGAATTGATACCTGACGATGGCAAATTTACACAGTGGTTCGTAATTTTTCTATGCTAAGTACCGAGTTTCATTTTAAGCTAATATGCAAGCAGTAGATTTTTCTTGGATGCCATCTGAAATGGCGTTCAAAGGTATTTATCATGACGGGACATAAAATAACGTACTTTCAGGAAAAATTCTTACTTATTTTGTAAATAAATGCAAAACAACCGATCTACCAAATTAGCGCTATTAGATACTGAGGGTCTCGGGGTGATTAGCAGAAAAGCTGGATCAATTATTGTATGAAGAATGTTTAACGTAAATGTAGCGTGCCTCTCAACTCCTGACAATCTTTAAGAACCTGAAACATGCTAACTACGACATATGTCGACACATCTCATGCCTAAATACCTTCTCCTTACCGTGATTACCACACGGCCGCTGTTACTAATTAGTTTCCTTTCGCGAATATCGACGAATTAGCATGGTTCCCACCTCTCTCAGCTACATTTCTCTTCATCTAAACAAAAATGACAAGCATATTAATTGAATTGGAAGTCATATTTTCAAAAAACAGATGGAAATTTTCATACATACGCTAACCTTTGTGTTTTAAACTTCGCCTTTCATATATTATGCAATTATTCTTCCGTAATCATTTTCAACTGAAATTTACCACAGAAAATAATGAACGAACATAAATCACAATGATCAAATTATTATCATTAGCACATTGAAATGTTGTACGAGCAATAAAAATACTTATGCCAGAAAATTAGACGATATATGGCAAATATTTTACTTTAGCCGTAACGTTTTCTTTGAAGTTATATGATCCCGAAGAAGTCTAAACCACTAGATAACTAAAATTAATACAAATGGAAAAATGCATGCTGCCGTATTTCCTTAAATGGAAGAGCTGAATGACATGCAACTAGAAAAACGTCAACGTGCGGCACATGTGTCTCATAAATGTGACATTTCGTATCTGAAGCCGTGAAAAAATTCTCATTTCTAAGCTACTATATTACGCATACGTCCACCTTCTCAAAATCGTGTCCACGAAGCCCTTGACTGGTGATTGCATTTACTTCTTAGCACAATCACGTCATGCCTTGCTAACCATCGTATCATGACCATTGGACAAATATTCTCCCACTATTTTCTTCTCCAATTGAAGAGGGAATACGAACGAGCATCCCTCAGTACACATATTGAAATTCGTCACACCTTTTCCTATTTTCAGTTCGAATGAAGCGAAGTCTCTATTTCTTGGTAGTTTCTTGGCTTCCTTTAAATTTTATGACTTTGTAAGTATATATCTGTAAATACTACCTTGATCAAAAATTTCCCGGAATTTATTCAGAAAATTAAAAATACAAGTTTATTCATCTAAATCTATATTGTCCCCTTCAAAGTAATCCCCATCGACTGCAACACACTTATGCCAGCGCTTGATCCAATCCTCGAAACATTTTTTATATTCGGTTTTCGGTATGTCCATCAGTGCTTCCTGCGATTTTTCCATTACTTCCTCTCGGCTGCTAAAACGCGTTCCCCGTAATGGTTTTTTAACTCGATTGAACAGTAAGAAGTCACAGGGAGCCAAATCAGGTGAATTCGGTGGCTGTTGGATGGTATTTGTTGCATTTTTCGTCAAAAAATTACGAATAATGATAGCACTGTGCGACGGTGCGTTATCATGGTGCAAAATCCACGAGTTTTCTGCCCACATTTCTGGTCTCTTTCGGCGAATTGCTTCACGCAAACGTCTCATAACGCCCAAATAATACTCTTTGTTTACTGTCTGGCCTTCTGGCAAAAATTCATGATGCACTACACCGTTGTAATCCATGAAAACCGTCAGCATTGCCTTCTTTTTTGACTGAAAACGACGTGGTTTTTTTGGTCTCGGCTCATTTGGTGAACGCCATTCACTTGCCTGATGTCTGGATTGCGTGTCGTACTCATAAACCCACGTCTCGTCTCCAGTAATGATCCTTTTGATGAATGTGGGATCGGATTCAGCCTCGCAAATCATGTCTTTTGCGACGTCAACACGGTCTCTTTTTTGCATGAAATTGAGGTCTTTTGGAACCAACTTTGCTGCTACACGACGGAAACCCAAATCATTAACAACAATGTCTTGGGCGGATCCATAGGCAATGTTCAAGTCCTCCGCTATTTCTCTGATGGTTAATTTGCGGTTATTGACCAACATTTCTTTTACTTTATCAATTTTTTCACCGACTTTCGATGTCGATGGTCTGCCACTGCGTTCATCATCTTCGATTGACTCACGACCACTTCTGAACCGCTCGTTCCACTGGTAAACGACCGTTTTTTTTAGAGAATCGTTGCCGAAACACTTTTCCAACATTTCCAACGTCCGTGCGCCACTAAATCCGTTTTTTACGCAAAATTTAATACAAGTTCGTTGTTGCAAATTTAAATCCATTTCTGCAATTGTAAAAAATCGCCAACACACACAGAGATAGATGTACTCTTGGCTACGTAACTTTTGCAAATGTCAAGTTATGACACTAAGATTTAAAGGGAATATCAACAACAGATGTACCAATTTAACAAAAAAAACAGAACTCAAATCGGAACGATGGGAGCGGCACACGGTGGTTATTCCGGGAACTTTTTGATCAAGGTAGTATATATATCAATTAACTTTTGGTCAAAATCTAATTAGCCATCTAAGATTTTAACTCGGGATTTCAATGGCCCATCTTATTGTTCATCAGTTCCGGTGAAACATCTAATTTAAATCTACCCCAGTACTTATATTTTCGATTCCAAAGATGGAAACTGGAATTATTGTTCTCCCATTGAATTGTAGGTTTCATCATTAATTAACACACTGTTAAAATTTACTACCCTGGCAATAAATCGTTCATGTTCCCTTTTATACTAAAGCTAACGAAACGAAAAATCAAACGTGGGCAATGCCACACTAAGACCTCATTCGTCCGAGTTTCTAACAAATGCACGTAATACTATTTTCTTGGAGTGAATGCCAGCAATCTGTGTACTTGATACTGAATTACATAAGCGTGAAGATTTCGCAACGGCTACAGTGCGGTCAACCAAAGAGAGAAAGCCATTGTCGGATTGCCCTCACTTCACTCCCTTCCTCCTCTGCTCCACTCCTACTTGCTACGTGGTCTCTCCGTTACGTTGACTCTTGGCAATCTCTTCTGGGTGCATGCTTTCGCTAGGCAGCTACACCAAGCGATCCTATAATTTTCCAATAGGTTTCGAGATTACGGAAATCATAGAGTCAACAATGCATACCTAGGTTCGCAGGATCCAAATCCTTATCATTTGTGGATGCAAGAAGGAACGAACACAATTATGTCTACGGATTGATAAGCTTTTCGCCATCCGTTCAGTTTAAATTACTGAAGCCAATGAAAAGACTAAGATTTATCTATCTTATCTCGACAGTACCTAGTTTTTGGCTGAGTAGTATCTTGCGACTCCCATCGTTTTCGACGGAGACTTTCATGAACGCGGACCTAATAACCAACAAAAAACAACCTTCTGAAAGAAGAAACGGCAGAAGACTCAAAAGGAAAACTTATATGCTAATAGTGAATGACGTTAACATCTAATTCAGGAGATATCGCATTAAAAAAACTTGGTGTTTAAATTACCAGAAACAGAGAAAATGTCATCTAAAGCGATGCAGCACTTAAGAATAACGGTTATGACATTATGAACTAATGTAAAAATCAAAGATATTACTAAACGAAAGTTAAATGAAAAAAAAATAAAAATCGTAGGGAATGGCTCTTGACGAAAATAGGTAGGTACACGGACGATTGTTAATATAATGTTTTAGATAAAGAAGATATTGCTGCGCAAAAGCAAAAAGCACTTACGTACTCAAGGATTATTAATATTTGAAGATGGCTTTGATACTGAGAGCTATGTTGTACGGAGCGGAGACGGACTTTGCGGAAAGGTGAAATAAAAAGACTAGAAGCCTACGAAATGTGGATCCGGAGGAGGATGTAAGGAATTAGTTGGGAGGAAAGAGTAAAGAATAATGATGTGCTACGAAGGATTGGAGAAGAGAAAGAATTGATAAATATAATCAAGGAAAGGAAGGTTAATTGGTTAGGGCATTGCATGAGGAAGGAGTGCCTGTTGAAGACTGTGTTCGAGGGAATGATAGGGAGGGGGAAGAGGAAGAGGGGTAAAGAGTTATATGATGTAGGACATGGTTTAGATAGGGGGAAGATACGGAGAAATAAAAAGAATTACAGAAGACAGGAAGGCATGAAGGTCCACCGCGAGTAAACCCGCCACGCGGCAGAACAATCAATGGCAAATATGAGATGCGAAATAGTTATCCCCTTCGTCTCATGTCAGTAGTAGGGTACTTCGCTCCTAGGTGTATAGTTAACTCATCCATCAATTAGCTACGCGAACGTACCCCTGTCACTTAGCGCTTTAATGATGAATAAAAAATGAGCAAGTGGGACGATCTTCCGCCCGGCTGCAGGAGAGGTGGACTCAGCCCCCGAGAGAATGTCAATCAAGGGAAAAGCGATGCGTTGTCGGGAGAAAAGTTTCGCCAAAAGAATCGTGACTTTTACAAAATCGGCCCTCTTCGGAGTGATCCAGTCGAAAGACAGCACAGGGGCAGAAAATGAGGTCACATGGGAATGGGCTGAAGGCAGATTGATGCGACAGACCCTTGAGAAAAAAACAATTAGCATTGTCTGCACACACACTCAGAACTCGCTTAAAGAATTACAAAAACGTCCAAACCGTTACATGTTTCCTTAACATTTCACATTGTATGTTCTCCTAAAAAATATCCAAGCCCGTTAGATCTTGAGTTCTATGCATAGAAAATCGACATGCATACACTTTCCCACATTTATTCTTTTCTAATAGAGCAACTGAATTAATACCACCCACAACGTATATCACTATGAGTTTCGGCATCTCCAGGTAGAACGATGAGGAAAGCTTTAAAAAAAAATAGTGGCAAGGTAGTGATTTTCTTCAGCAAACCCGGCGGAGTTTTTTTAATTCCTCATCTCCCTTTCTCATAGCGATGCGATTTTAACTCCTCGCAGTAACTGCAAAGAGATTTGCCGATCACGTAAAAGGCTAAGCAATTCTTGTTTCCATTTAGGTCAACCTCAATCTTCCTTGCTCTCTGCCACATCGAAGCTGTGGCTGCCAGCTTTTTCCGACAATAACGCACCCCAGTACCTGATAATGTGAATGCATGGTCAGCAAATTGACAAATAAAACACTCTAAACATCCTGCAGCTCTTGTTTAAAACTTATACGGATAACTTTAGCCATGGATAGAGTAAAGCAAGTTAAAGTTATGCATTCAACAAGTAAATTTTTAACCACCTACTCGTAACATTGTAAGTACCGTAATTTAATGTAAATGTATGAACTTGATAGATGTTGCCAAATTTCGAATCCATAAGTAACGTAAATAGAGGCATCACAGTAAGTATAGGATTAAGATTAATATTAAGCCATTCCACATATCGCATGTGACTTAATATATTTTAGAGAATTTTTGTATTAGTAAATAAAATTACCCAAATGCAATAGATATCCGGAAGGCGTCCCAACACCGCATCCATGCATTTGATCAAGCTTAACACTAAAAGGTTTTATATTCGTAAGGGCTGAATCTGTGTGAATCATCATTCTAACATAACGTAGTCCGCAAAATAAACCCTCCTAAAATGCATGAATAGTATAGGTAATATTCCCAAAACGTTCATTTTTCTATTAATGTCTATGATTTATTATTTAAAGCATAACGTTAAACCAACAGATTATTTCCTCCAGTTTGAGAACAAATATTTTTACATATTCAAATATATTTAATATTAGGTTACATCACGTGATAGGGTCTGAACAAACGCGTCTAAATTGAGGATAAAAAACACGCAAAAAACCGGCAAGTTATGAGACTTCTTCGGTGGCCAGGTAAGTACACAGACCAGAAGAACAAGAAAGGCTGGCGTGACCTCATTTGCATAAGTGATCGACCGTACTGTTATGTTCAGCACCATAATAGGTTTACTGACTTAGAGGTACGTAAGGTTTTGAATGGAACTTCAGAGCTTCAGCTGGAAATTATAGAACTACGTGTAGCTAATCTGAAGACGCAAAGGATTATTCGCTTTGATTGGAACTTAAGTCCTAGTAAAAAAGGAGAAAATAGCGGAACTCTCATTTCCATTCAAGCAAAAGTGAACTACCGCAATCAGTGGCTCATACGGTGGTCATGATAATTTAAAGATAATAAACGAAACATTTACGCTAAGCATTTCTTCACTAAACAAACGAAGGTATTTTATTCATCGGGAGAGGACTTACTGAACTGCGTGGCCTTGATGTCAAATCCAAAGTCTTCAACCAGTGCACACGGCTGCTTCTCAAGTATACTACATCCCAAGTTAACACGTGATTTGAAAGCGAAGAAAACTTAAACAGACTAAAATACTGAATACATTTCGTTTGTGTTTTTCATCAACTGTCTGGGGATCGGGATGGTACAATGGCTAACGTACAGGTTTCCCACAGAGAGGGTCAGGGTTCGAATCCTGGTAGACGATAAATATTTTCTGGAGAGCACTTTGAGTGAGTATGACGTCCGTCGCATGGGACGTTAAACTGCGGAACCCTTGGCGCATTTCGACAAGAGACGGCTGACGCTAGGTTTCTCTCCACCTTTCCGTTCCCATCCATCCCTAATGGCGCAAATGACCTCACCTGTCGGTCGCCTCACCTATAACTACAACTACTTCATTTAACTTTACACAACTACTTAACTGTCATTTCACGTCCCTTCTCAATATATTTAATAATCTCAGTTTCCCTTGTATAAATCCCGCGAGTGATTTTTTAAACTATCTATGATTGATAAGCGCATGAGCATTTGAGCGTATTTCATAAATATTTCAACAGCAACACCCAAAGTTGGGAACACCAGGTGATAACTTTACCTAAATAAGTAACACGATTTGAAGGGAGGCCAGTATTCATCCTTAAACAGATGCAGTTCCATTGGATTGAAGAGGAATATTTTCCGCGCACTTTTGGCGAATGTACACTTTAATTCAGGATAAACCTTTGTGCTTCCCCAGTTATTTTCCAATTTTTCGACACCATAGCGGACGACAATTCGCGAAAAAATTTCAAAAGTCAGCAATTTCATAATTCTCAATTGGGTTATATTTCATTTCCACACAAAACCTTTCACTCTACAAATAAAATTAATTCATTTCATGTAGTAGTAGTTTTTAGGGGAGGCGACCGACAGCTAATGTCATTTGCGCCATAGGGGATGGATAGGAAAGGATGAAGGGTGGAGAGAAACCCGGCGTCGGCATTAGCCTACTCTTTACGAAAGGCGCCAAGGGGTCCGCAGCTTAACGTCCCATCCGACGGACGCCGTACTCACTCAAAGTGCCCTCCACAAAGCACCTCAAGTAGGGATCGAGATACCTCTGAAAATTATTCAACACCGCCGGGATTTGAACCCGCGCCCTCAGGGTGGGAAGCCAGTACGTTAGCCCCCGCACCATCTCGATCCCCTCATTTCATGTAATATTCCAAGGTCTCCTAAATCCTGGATTTCTAACGAAATTAATTTGACTCTGCCCTGCGTGTGACAACTTTAATGTAGTTTTGCAGAGTTTCCACTCAAATCAAAAGAAATTAATATGCGTTTCTATTATTAATATTAGCACGAGTAAAAGTACTACGTAGTATATTAAAACTGATAATATCTAAAGGCTAAAAATTTCTAGTCCTTCATAAAATTAGCATGAACGGTATGTTAGAATGCAGGAATAGACGGGTTCTGATAATTAAATATGAAAAAATACAATGGAACAATATCAGAGTGTAAAAATCATTCGCCTTGACCGAGTTTCGGACCTGGATCCCTCGATGTCGGGCCGAGTGTTTAGCCAGTTACTAAGCTATCTAGGCGTCCGTCGCGCACGACTACGAATGCCTGTGGCATTGTATGAACGATATTTCGTCACAACATTAATAGTTAAAACTACGATGCCACTAATTTAATCATAAATCCCCTAAACCCGTCAAAATTTGACCTTAAGCCCCAAAAAAAACAGAAAAGACCAAATCAAACTTCAACAGTTCTCATCCTAGAAATAAGTAACAAGAGCACTAATTTTTAAATCTCTCCACAGATTTAGACGGATGATTTCAATTTTCAGTTTTGACCAAAGACCTATTTGTATCAAGTTTCGATTTTATTTTTCGACTGAACGCAAAAAAGACTAAGCTAATGCGATCAATTTAATGCTCTCACTGTAGACCTAAAACTGGGGGCAAAAAATAAAATAAATTCATCAAGCAAATGCTTGCACTAAAGCTAAATGTAAAATCCAAGTCACTACTTCGAAATAGACCAAATGTAAACCCCCTGCAATAGATTCAATACTTTCCTTGCTGAGAGGAAACTGAACTTAAAACAAGCCTTAAAAATTAAAATGAGGCATTTCAGAGTTTTTTCCCGCTAGTAATGCACGGCATATTGGCGCCCGATTCCAATTTTTCTTCTCCTCTCGAAGCACCAATGTGTCAGACAATAGAAATATATCATTATATTTTTTAAAAGAATAAAGGCCCCGTAAGCTCAACGTAAAGCATTATATTTGGGTAGAGGAAAAATGAGAAATGGGGACCATAAATCCCAAAATTCCTAGTTATTGGCACCGGAACCTCGCAGCCAGGCATAGGGAATGGGAGAGAGATGAGTACTTAACTCAGTACGGTTTACACATGCGCCAAACTGAAGTCGATGCATTAAGACGATGGATCATTAAACAAAAAACTGCGGTGAAAGAATCAGAACTGGTAAAAGCGAAATAATGCATTGCAGAAAGCATGCCAGAGGGATATCCAGGCCATCAAGCTTAGACTCGGTAAGTCCATTTCCAAGTAAAACGGAAAGCAGGGTGCCAACTTCATCGCCGACATTCCGCATTTCCTCGTTCACTTGTGTGACCCAACTTTTGGACTCGATCGCAAACGTATCCGCCTTCTCTCTGGCGCCATCCCTCCCAGGAAAATAAAGCACCTGCCACCAGGCGTCTCTCTCCTCTCCACTTTCTCCCCATCCTTCGACAATGAGCGTTCGCCACACACATCCCTCGCCCCGACCCCTTCTCTCAAAGTCATCCCCCTCCACCGACCCCTCGCCATTCCCCCTCCACGCAAATCAACAACCTCATCCGACCATCGTTCTCCTGACCTCCCCGATGAACCTCATTAAAGAATAGGAAGCGGAGGAAAGGTAATTGGGGGAGAAGAAGAGGCGCGGCTGTATCTGTGGCACAAAGACGCCACCGCTTTCCCCATTTCTTCCCCCAAGGGGTACCGCAAATCCCCCCGCCCTGTTCCCTGTTTTTCCGCAGTTTTTATTCCGCCACTCGCCCGTCATGCTGAGTTCTTCTCCCTTCCACGTCAGGGCCACTGACCGCCCTTCGCTCCGATCTTTCCCTCCCCTCCCGCCAACCATCAACCCACACCGATAACTTATTTCCCCCCGCGCCCCACCTTTCCGACCACCTTCCTAAACTTCTCCTCGAACACGCATGTACACTCTCCGTGCTCCGCCACTTCGCATCCCGAATCCCCCCTTCCTCACACCCACCTCTTCCTTCTTCTCACTCTTGCAAAACTAACAAAGAAGAGTGGAAATCCGCCCTTCATAAGGAGAACACCACAGGGTCATTAAACGGCATAATTCTTATCGAAAACTTGTTTTCACATTCCGAGAGAGACATGATTATCTTGGTTCGAGCTTCGGGAACCAGTGGCCCAGGGACTGTGAGAGGGAAGGAGGTGCCCCCACTATTGCGTGTGCCCCCACTGTTACGCCAACAGTTAGTATCATTATTTTACGCTGACAAATCCGCAACAAAGAGATGTATTAAAAAAACAAAACGTTATTCGACCCCCCTCCCGAGTCAATTGATTACTGGGGATATCATATTTTAAATTTTATAGCTTTTACGAAAAATATTTTCGACAAGTAAAATGATCCAATGTATCTCCTTCAAAAGGCTAAGTTGATTCATTTTTTTTTTTACTTTTTTGTGAAATCTTGGAGAAGAAAAACGAATTTCGAAACTCCTATAGAGTCATTTTTTGCACCATATGTTAACGCATCGTACAAAGCAAAATCAATCCATATTTGGCTGCCCTTAAAGAGAAGGACGCCTCGAAATGTCGATTTTCCAATTGCCTCTCTCCACTTAAGACCTCTCTACTTCCAATATTCCAAAACTCATGAAATATATTTACTGAGGTTCTTTTTCTGTCAAGATAATATTCTTCCCATTCCAAAAAAAGTATTTTTTCAAGTATTTTCATTAAACAGCTTTTATGGTATCCACAAAAAAAAATAATAAGACAAGAAAAAATTAAAATATCCGACATTTAAGTGAAAAGACGCAACAGTCGAAAAACTTCTTTAAAAGCAAATTATGCTATTCAAGATTGATAAAGAGTGCCCACAAAATCGTCCGATAAATGAAAAATGATAGAATCCACCAGAATTTACTAGATCCAATATTATGTTCTACACATAAATGAGGCTAGTGAATGCGTCGTAGGTGCACGACTAGAAAGAGGTGGTCTAGGAACTCGGGTGACGGTTGATAAGATTCACTCTTATAACAACAGCCCAACTATTAACACAGGAACTACTCAATAAATATACGTTATTTTACCGGCAAACTTGGGATTGATAAAAAATAACTCCTCAAATATATTGAAAAACTATTTAGATGAAATAATACATGCAGAATGCTTCGATTAACAAAATCAAACAATCGATTTGACCTTCCGAAAATTTAGAAAACATACTACTTTGATCAAAAATTTCCCGGAATTTATTCAGAAAATTAAAAATACAAGTTTATTCATCTAAATCTATATTGTCCCCTTCAAAGTAATCCCCATCGACTGCAACACACTTATGCCAGCGCTTGATCCAATCCTCGAAACATTTTTTATATTCGGTTTTCGGTATGTCCATCAGTGCTTCCTGCGATTTTTCCATTACTTCCTCTCGGCTGCTAAAACGCGTTCCCCGTAATGGTTTTTTAACTCGATTGAACAGAAAGAAGTCACAGGGAGCCAAATCAGGTGAATTCGGTGGCTGTTGGATGGTATTTGTTGCATTTTTCGTCAAAAAATTACGAATAATGATAGCACTGTGCGACGGTGCGTTATCATGGTGCAAAATCCACGAGTTTTCTGCCCACATTTCTGGTCTCTTTCGGCGAATTGCTTCACGCAAACGTCTCATAACGCCCAAATAATACTCTTTGTTTACTGTCTGGCCTTCTGGCAAAAATTCATGATGCACTACACCGTTGTAATCCATGAAAACCGTCAGCATTGCCTTCTTTTTTGACTGAAAACGACGTGGTTTTTTTGGTCTCGGCTCGTTTGGTGAACGCCATTCACTTGCCTGATGTCTGGATTGCGTGTCGTACTCATAAACCCACGTCTCGTCTCCAGTAATGATCCTTTTGATGAATGTGGGATCGGATTCAGCCTCGCAAATCATGTCTTTTGCGACGTCAACACGGTCTCTTTTTTGCATGAAATTGAGGTCTTTTGGCACCAACTTTGCTGCTACACGACGGAAACCCAAATCATTAACCACAATGTCTTGGGCGGATCCATAGGCAATGTTCAAGTCCTCCGCTATTTCTCTGATGGTTAATTTGCGGTTATTGACCAACATTTCTTTTACTTTATCAATTTTTTCACCGACTTCCGATGTCGATGGTCTGCCACTGCGTTCATCATCTTCGATTGACTCACGACCACTTCTGAACCGCTCGTGCCACTGGTAAACGACCGTTTTTTTTAGAGAATCGTTGCCGAAACACTTTTCCAACATTTCCAACGTCCAACCATGGTGAGCGACCGGCTCCTCGCCGGTCTTTTCGCTGCCCAGCATCTTCTGCTCTTCAGCGAGGGGACATTCGGACAAATTCCCGGGGATTCCCTAGGGACCCCGTTCGTGTCGTACCATTTCGGAGCTAAATGGCCCCGAAATGGCCGTTACACTTTCGCCGCTTCGCTGGCGGCTGGTCTTTCTCAATCCCTGTCGCTGCACAAGGACGTGGGTGCTTGTCCCACGGGAAGACCACGACATCGGTGATGCCGCGGACTTCCCCGTGGGAGGAGGATGCCGCTTTCCGCCGGAAGGTCCTTGCCCGCTCCTGGAGTGCGCTCTGCAGAGGTTCGATCCCGGACAGCGCCGGAAGAGACTCGTTCCCCGTGATCCACCCGATCTGGAGTGCCGCTCGGAGGTTTCTCCTGTCCGCAGCGTGCAGCTTATTCCTTGCGCCGTCGCACATCACGCCGCACCATGCGGGTGCGGCGTACGCAAGGGTTGGGCGTAGCACCGCCGCGAACAGGTGCAGTCTCCTTCGCAGCGGAAGGCATGGATTACACAGGATCGGGCCGAGGTCTTGCCGCCGGGATGCGCCACTAAATCCGTTTTTTACGCAAAATTTAATACAAGTTCGTTGTTGCAAATTTAAATCCATTTCTGAAATTGTAAAAAATCGCCAACACACACAGAGATAGATGTACTCTTGGCTACGTAACTTTTGCAAATGTCAAGTTATGACACTAAGATTTAAAGGGAATATCAACAACAGATGTACCAATTTAACAAAAAAAAACAGAACTCAAATCGGAACGATGGGAGCGCCACACGGTGGTTATTCCGGGAACTTTTTGATCAAGGTAGTATTTCTATTATATAGATTTACTTTTTACAAAAGAGATTGTTATTTTTTACGTTAATATTTTTATCGGGCAACTTTAATAATTAATGGAAATTCACAAATATGATCCGTAGAAGTTCAAATTTAAGGCTTGGAATAGCTTGTAGAAGAGTAATGGGACGTTTCCCACGTGACAAGAACTATACAAAATTAAACATGCATTTAAGCTACAAACGTCAACCAAAAACAACACACCTTTAATTATAATCTTAAATAGCTATTTCTCTAATTAAACGGTTGTAAGTGCACTTATTTTAATACGAGAGTCAAATAAAATAACATGTCAAAGTGACCCATCGTTTTAGGAAGCTACGTCAGCCACTTCCCTTTTCACAATGAGAAGAATAAATCGAAAGTTCAAGAATTTCCCCAAAATCATAATACCTTTTTCATTACTTTATGTTCACAGTCAAATATAAATGCATTTTAGGGGCTCAAAAGAGAACAGATACGGAGCAGGAAACAGAGAAATAAAATCAGAGAGGCATTCAGTTGTAACTGCGGTCATGCTCGCGCCTTTTACAGCGAGAGAGGTAGCGCAATTATAACCCACAGAAC
The DNA here is from genome assembly GCF_022747635.1 of Hetaerina americana. NCBI lineage: Eukaryota > Metazoa > Arthropoda > Insecta > Odonata > Calopterygidae > Hetaerina > Hetaerina americana. Next base: position 1,098,426 of record NW_027287128.1, read on the forward strand.
TACCAGCCTGCAAAAAAAACCAAACGACAGTATTCGCTACTAAATATGTCTTAGTTTCGATAGCAGCCCGCGGCGATGTGGATTGGCAAGATAAAGGGGAGAGGGAAACGGGTTGTAGACATAGGGGTATACCGGCTATACGAAAGAGTCGAAGTTGAATGGACCAATCGGAGTGCTTGGTGCACCACGGTGGAGAGATGTTATTTGAGACAGACGGCATGCTGACCCGTTTCCATGGAGACACCCCTCGCTGTGGTGAGCGAAAGCACTTTGTGAACTGTAGATTGCTCATTCTCGTTCATTAAAATGCACGTTTCTGCCGTCTCCTTCTCACCCACCTGCCTCCACAGAATAATAGTCCCTCAAATGAAGGTATGTTCAATTCACTATGCCCATTTGGAGGTGTCAAGAAACATTCTCAATTGTTTATTATTTTTCACTGATGTTACTTCTTTATTCTTTTCATCCTGTTACTCTATCGACATGATTTTTTTTGATCGTGGTCAGGTAATCTTAGGAACTGACGTGTCGATTGTATTCAGATTTGGCAGATTTTTTATTAAAACGGAAACTATACATGTAGACACATCTTTCATAAAGAAAAGTCTCACTAATGTATAAGTGGTGATGAAGTAGAGCAGAATAATAACATGGATGGGGATCACGAATGCAATTTTTGAAAATAACTGTAACGGAAGACTCCAAAACATAAAAATTAAGAACTCACTGAGTATATAGCATTGATAAATCTTTACGAGATGTGACCACCATCAGGTCAATTTCCACCGTTACAGACTGGCAATGATCAAGGAATATACAATGCAGATACTGGTACAGTTCAGGAACACAACATTCACATACAACCTTCTACAATGCTGATATTTAACTTATTTTGGAGCCGGGTCGAACAACGTCGGACCCCTATCCACGCATGGTAATATCTCGCTCATTTTTAGAATTATATTCTTATATTCACCTCTCAATTCACCAAAGCTAATTTCAAGAAGCGTAATACAATTACTGTCAATCAACAGCGCAGCCAGCCTAGACACCCCGCATAGGACCGCTACAGAATGGATTATATCTAGGGAACCACCCACCAGGAAACTTGCATTCTAACCAGCGTGCTGTTAATGAAATATAGCGACCTACAATCGCCCACGCTTAGTCTATCAAGAATGCGATTCGATAAAACCATATATATATTCCCATTCTTGTTTCCCAATTTTTAGAGGAAAGATGAATTCAAATTTTTTCCTAGTTTATATGTTGCATGCCATAATTTCAGTTAAAGCATAACGAGAAAAGCGATGACTACCCCACTATGCAGAAAAGTTTCCTAAATTAATACAACAGCGGACATTCACAACGTGGCCTATTAACATCGGCGACATTTCACCCTTTCCTTAGAAGATGGTAAAATTGTCATTGCCCTTATAAATTGTCTTCATTGGGTTAAATTTATTAACGCTATTTTTAATTTATCATAAATTAATACAACTAAAGAATTTTTTTAACTAAATGTTTTCCAAGCGAGGTGAAACCGATCAAAAATAGGTAAAATTAAAATTTTATTAAAGAATTCTGGGCATTAAAAAGGATATTTAAAGATTTCCGCACATATATATCTCAGCACTACGAAAGTGATACATGATTAAATTACTCAAAGCAAAAAACCTGGTCTGTGCCATTAATACGACTTTCACGGATTGAGGTCGTATATTACGGAAATTTGTTTTCGAGAGTTATCCATATAAACGTCATTCGTTGTAGTCCCATTTTTCCCACTACCCATTACTGTAAATACCTAGCGGCCGCTTGAAACTAAAGGCTATGAGGGGCGAAACTTGAGAATCATAAACACCTTTTCTCTCGTTTCGTTCAAACACAAAATTCAATGATAGACGCTAAAATCGTTAAATGTAAATAGGAAAATCATACATCTCTGATATTCCCTTTCCTCCTAACTTTCATGTCTATTCTCTATTTTTCACAATTGAAAATCGATAGCCTTCTCAAATGAATTACACGAATAAATGATAACAACCATATTCGTACAAGCATCATAGATCTTATCAATCTTTCATAATCGTGGTTGGAAACTCTTATCATTGGCATTGTGTTTTATTTACCGAACTCGTAGTGTGGTTGAAAGAATTTCCTTTGATTCCGAAGTAAGCCCAACAGTACCCTTCTTAAAATCCTTAAATGATTATCTCTCTTCATGACCGGAGATGTCCCCACCCAGAGTGCCCGCGTTCGACTCCCGGAGATGGAAGATATTTTTCAGTGGTATCCCGTTCCCTACTTGAGGTGCTTTGTGGAGAGCACTTTGATTGAGTACGCCGTTCATCGGATGGGACGTTAAGCAGCGGACCCCTTGGCGTCTTTCGTTAAAAGTAGGCTAATGCCGGGTTTCTCTCCACCCTTAATCCTTTCCCGTCCATCTCTGATGGCGCAAAGGACCTCAGCTGTCGGTTGCCTAATTAAAAACTACTAGTACTACCGGACATTTCCCTATATTGATTTTTTTAAACCCTTGTAACATGTTATCGCCATACAAATAGTCCACTAGTCCATCTGATCTTCTTTTAACGCCATTTAATACCTTTAATGTTGGACACTTTCTCCTCAGATTCCTAAATGCCGAATATTCTATGCGCGGCTCCTGTGAAGTACAACCTCTCATTTTTTTTTATCAGTAGGAATTATCATTTATTAAGCATTTAATGCCAGCGGTGGCTTGAATACCTCAGTGATATTCGTTAACCTTTTTTCCCAACATACGCACCTTCCTGTCTTGCCGAGAGGGGTTAAATTATCCCTTTCTGGAAATTCGCGGGATAGGATGATGGGAGAGAGGGGCGAACTGGAGGTTTTTTTCGCTGAAGCCTCCTCCATTCCTTCGCTGACTTCTGAAACAGCATCACTCTCTGGTTGTCTGGGGGCTTGCGTGTCCGCCGGCGGGCAGAGGGGGTTTCCCCCGCGGCATGATGTCGAATTCCTCCCACCTCGCCTCGGCTGTACATTCACGCTCAAATTCGCTCCCGTGTCCTCCTTACCACAGAATAGAAACGATCTATCCTTCGTCGGTCTGTTTGAAAGTAACTTGCGACGTGAAGTGTGTCCCTAAACTCGCAAAACAATGCCTAAGAACGACATGCCAGTTTGGTGCTGGTAAATCTGAGTTTTAATGCTCTTTTGGTCATGATCGAGATTTGTGTTGGAAGGAAGAGGGTATCATTCATCGGTCAACTGAGTAGTTTGATAGATTTGACAATCCGCCCGAGTAATGAAGGCTGTAAGGCTGGGAAAAACGCCACGAATAAGCTTCAGCGTCCTATGTATATTAAAGAGCTTAATTTGTGGACTTCTAACCCCAGATTTTTCCGCAGACCGTCATTCATCATACTCGTATATCAAAGCATACCTATCTCTAATAAGGATACGCCCACGAGTATAATATTCATTCGTCTCAGGTTGTACCTGTTTTAGTTTTATTTCGCAGGTGGCGAATTCAACATTATTCTATTTTAATTTGACTGAATACCTACTGTATCCGAAATATGTTGAACGACCGCGAAATATCTATGATTTTACTTCACCACTTTTAGTAGCTTTTAGCCCTGGCTATAAAAATAGCATTAGTTTTTTTCAAGCATCTAAATGCAGGACAACTATATCATGATTACGCGGGGACGTTCGCGAAATGGGGAGAGAGTTCTTTCGCAAAAAAAATATCGCCCTCATCGACTGAGGGAAACTTGGAATTACAACTGGAGATTTTTCTAGACTGCACAGAATTTCACTCACGCTTCGCTAGGACGTCTGCAAGGCGCTTCTCCCGAGGCTTTTAGTCCTCACCACAGAAAGACTGCATAGTGCTAGCAAGACGGCGGGTTAAAATCCACGAGGCTGCGGAGATTTCTCTTCTCCCCAAGAATACCACCAGTTAGCCGCCACTTTTTAGCTCAACTACCTCTGATTTTGTGCTCGAATCGTTTTTTTTCCTATATAATAATTACCGGCCATACGACTCATAAAAGAAAGTTGTCCCATCTGGGTATCTTTATATGCTGATGAGTTAATTTAATCGATTTGTAATTGTATGAGAAAAATAGGCCGTTCCGTTCACATAAAATATTTACGTTGAAATTTAAACTTAAACGCAATTTTATTCAAGAGCTTTCCTTATCTAGCGCCGTATCGAATGCTAAGAAAATCGATACTAACCTATGGCTCTAATGAAGACAGAAATCAAAGAAATTCATAAACTAAACGCATTAAGCGAATTATTCAACAATTTTAGGGATAAGAGAACGATGAATAATTAGTATTTATTTCCCCAGTCTTCGAAAGAAGGAACTAATTCAAAAAATTAATAAAGCAACAATAAATTAACATTCACTCAAATGATTTCTACATAAGAAACAATTATTCAGTCGATGATAAACACTATAAATAATAGTTATTGGATAAAAACGGAGAGTTGAAGTTTGCAAAGTGATAAGGGAGAAAATATCCTAAGACAATTTCTAAAAGTTTAATAGAATCACTTGAGATTTAATGTATATCAAATCAATGATTCCCAAAATCTTGGGACTAAAAAATTGCCAACCATTAAGCTTTACATTGTGCATATTTAATTTCATCGTGGACCCGAATCTGAATAAGTGTGCTGTAATACTGAAAATTTCTTAGGAACTCGACAAGAAATATTCAATGGTGAAAGGGCTCATAAGCTATTAGTTGGCCAACGTTGGAAATATCTGCTCTTTTTATCATATTTCAATAGGTTCTTTTAATCCGAAAAATCCAATTTTTTCGGAGGAGAGTTCAAAAAATTAAATTACGGAATTGAGGAAACTTGGGTTTACGATCAAATGGCTCTCTTCGAGCACGCAATTAAAAAAGGTGAATTAATAGCGGAATCATACCGTTTGGAAGGACGGAAGATTTTATTCCCCGACTTAATAGTCCCTCCGGTTTAAGAGTAGACCGTAAAATTGAATACAACCAATCACACCTTTTCTTTGCAAAGAAGATCGATTAAAAAGTCGTTAGTAAAGTAGTATGGTAAACACTTCCTACATTTTTTACTCAACATCTAGTTGATTTAATTAATTTAGGCGTTAACTTTAGGGCAGAAATATATTTTTTTCCACTACTTACAGAGACAATTTTCGTTAAATTACAGAATGTTAAAAGCTAACAAAATTCCTCATTTTTTTCTTTATTTCAGGGAGTAGAGATGATGACGGGATTATTACTTCTGAATACGTTCCCGGCGGTGGTGGTTAAAGTAATTGATGAAATATCGTCCGTGAGAACAATATAAACGAAGCCAGAAACCTAAGAGAAGGCGGAACGGAATGCCCGTAGCAAGGGTGACGATACGGCTATATTTAGATGCTAAAATTCGTAGGAGCTTGGAATCTGAATTTTTTTTAATGAACTCAGCTTAAATTCAAAACTATCGTGCCATGAATACTAATCCGTTACTAATTTTCTTTTCCCGAGAAGCGTTGCAATTTTACATGTAGCAGCAAGAGTTGAAATAATTTTAACCTGGTTTAAATGGCGTTTAATAAATTCCCATCCAGGATCATAATAAATTCGGAAATGTGAAATTATGTACTTAAAATAATTAAATTAAATTGACCATTGAAACTGACCACATGGATAAGTACATAATATTCGCTGATAAACAACGAAATTATTATAAATAGGCGGAATGATTTTTGAAGATCACAAACTGTTTTATTTCTACTAACACGTTGACAAAATATTTTCAAATAGTTCAGTTCGCTTGACAGTGTTAAGACATTTTTCTACATGACGTCACACGATACTTCAAAATTCCTCTTCATGCCAAATTAAATATTGTTCCTTTCAGACCACCGTAGAAGTTCCATTAAGGCATCCGAAAGCTTTAAGTCTCTTATTTTTAACTGCACACGCTCTCACTCAAACTGGTCTTTATATTCCACGGCCAGAAAACGATGAGTAAAAAAATTCACGGCGAGAAATTCAAAGCAAATTCCCACCTCTTTCCCAGCAAAGCCAAGCAAAAAGTGGTAAGGAATCACAAATTGTACAATTCCATTAGTTTCATTTAAATATACTAACGCCAAAAATATAATAACTGATACCTAGCTGCAAGGATATTGATTCAACCCAATTAAAAACAGAAAATAAAATAAAGTAAAAAAATGAAACAACTGTGTGATTACTCCCTTCAGTACATATTCATTGTTCATTTCTCAAACTTACTAACTTAAGCATCCCTTACTTGGTAGGCTATTTCTGTGAAAATATGCTTAATGTCACTATAAAGATGTGAACAATGACTTCATAAATTCATAAATTACGTCTTTACGCAAACCATCTTTCAATTAATGACAAACTGTGGCCTTAATATTGCGTATTCTATGATAGTATTTCTTCCATTTAATCATTTTTTTATCGTTTATACTTATTTTAATGCCCATAGCTATATTTCCGTTCAATCAATAATATGCTACAAGCTATAAAATCAACTGAATTATTTTGGTATTTATAAACAACAAAATGTCATATTAAATGAGTTCGTAATTTTTCACAGACTTAAAAGTCTCATTTAACATGGACATCAAACAATTCCACAAAGTGAAGCCCGAAAGTGTAAAGTATAAAAAAATTTTAATTGATCGTTTCATGTGAATATAAGCCAAAAAGTACCAAAAGTGCGAATACTTAGTCAACTTTTTCCTGTCTATTTTTCAGAATTCTTTTCTGGAGTTGGCTGGTGAGTTCTAATGATATAATTTTATTGGTCAGCACTGAGAGTCGTCAACTAATACCATTGTATTTCCAAACTAATTAAGACGGTATAATATGCTCGTGATTTATTCCGTTTTCAGTTCGCAAACATTTATTTGTTTTTGAAAAAGAATCTTAATTTAGGTGCTGGTTCCATTACAAAAACTGTGCATAAACTTCTTATCAGCCGACTCTGTACGTCCGGAGTACGTATTTCTATTTGCCATTAGTCGTTTCTTTTGGGCGCTTGCATCATTCTCTGACTGCTGTATCCTTGCTACTTTTATCACTGGACATTAAAATTATCTGAACAGTAAAATTAGCCTAACTCTTCGACCGTATCTTTCTCTAATAATGAACAAGAATAAACCTGGTAATATTTCACACAGTAGTATGAAATATGAATAAAATTTATTTCCTTTTAATAATAATCGGTGTTCCAACATCTAGCCTTAATATATTACTTACACACCTCTCCTTTGTTTATTTTTATTTATTACATCACAAATAACATTCCTTGATTCGGCCGCTGAACATTGGTTTCTTCCAAAATTTGTTCATTTTGAGTCTGACTGTTCATATCCCCTTCTCTAAAGAGGCATCATCATATCTTTCCTCTCTGTAACCTACCAATGTCCAACCCAAGCTGCAAAATTCTTATCATTTTTACATGAATCCGTTCCACTGTATATTTTCCTTTGCCTCATTTATTGTCTTTCATGTTCCGTACACATTAAAGATCGAGAGCGAGAATGGTATCTCTGCCTTACTCTTTTATTTGAGCGGCCTCTCTACTTACTTTCCCCATCATTGATCACTGCCGTCTGCCCTCTATACAGAGAATCAATCTTCTATCGTTACAGTTAATTCCAATTTTCTTAAGGATAAGTAGCATTACGTTCCAATCCACGTCGTCAAAGGCTTTCTCCAGAACCACGAAGACAGTAGAAGTCGGTCGTTCTCTCTGCGACAAAATCTGAAAATGTGAACGGTATCTCCTTTTGTTCTTCCTGTTACTTCTAAATTTATCTTCACTCAAATACTCTTCCACTTTCATGATCAGATTATTCTTGTTGTCAATTTAAATTCAAATGCTCCCAGGCTAATGGCGAAAAGTTTATGCATAATCAGCTCTGCTATTAGTTGATATGAGAAAATGACGATCTTCCTAAAGTCTATCTGTATTTATCCGCATAAACACAACAGATCAGCTTATGTTAAAAGTATTTATTTTTTCATGACCATTTACTGTATACCCATTTTATTACCAGTTACATCAATGTAGCTATCCTTGCCCTGGCCTTGCAGACACAAGACTAAGGTCCTATGTCTGCAGCCAACTTTCTCCCTTTGGCAAGTCATCTTTTTCTTCGAGTAGTCTTTATATTCATCTCATTTTCAGGGCGAAAAACGCCATCTTGAAGGACAGTTACTCATTCCTTACGATTATTTAAGCTATTTCAATATTTCCTAACAGGAGGTTATGTCGCAAGGCGTAAGCATGCATTCTTCCCGTTGATATTAGAACCAGCGACTTTTGCCTTTCCTAATCACTAAGTGCGTTATCTACCAGGGTAACCAAACAAATAGTTATTTTCTGGCCCCTGTCCGTGAGAGCGTTGGAAGCTACTACTCTCCTTATGGATAACAAAGACGTGTCTTCACTTTGGATTAGCTAGTAAATAGTCAGTTAAAGGTTTTGCTGATTAACATTCAATTGTTTTCAGTGCACAATTTATTTCACATAAGAGCCTCATGTTTTTAAGCCTCGTATTCTCTTTTATCACATTCTTCTCATAGTATTTCCCTTTTTACTGCACATTCTAATGCATTTCATTACCTCTAAATATTATGTAATCTGTAATTTACATCATCTACTGATTTTACATGACAGCTTCTTCTCCTACGACCGCACCCAGCACTTATAAAGAATTTCACCTTAGCCAACAAATGTTCACCAAACTCAATAAACCGCACAAACGAAAATCAGGATTAGCATCTCTTTCCATCAAAATCAATGCTACAAATCCTGTAATGATTCACTTTATAAAAATTCGTAATCAATCATTTTCGATTCTCTAAGTACTGATTAGGGAGGGCAGTAAGTATGGAATATCGTAAAATTGACCGACGTCAAAACGTTAGAGGAAATTCAATGCTGTAGCTATATTTATAATAGTGAATGCAGTATCATACATGTATGTGTCATATGAAGAACCAAAACAACGAAATTTCAAAACATTTGGCATCTGCTAACAAGTCCTACTTTGCGGGACTTGACGGCACAAAGAAAAAAAAAATTCATCGCTATTATTTTACGTAAAGGCCTCCCATTATATTAAGTATTTCATTTTAATGTGTTGTTTACCACATTTTTGGAGCCTTCAATGAATAAATTTGATTATAATACTTGGGAATTTTGTGCCACCTGACATTGGCTATCTGCACATGCAGTTTTTAAATAATAATAAATAAATATGAAATTAAACACTCGATGCAAATATTTCAATCCGCTGAAAAGAACCTGAGTGATACATAAGACACCTACACAATTTCATCCGTTATAAACGACTATTTTGCAAAGTATAAATTCGAAGTCACGATTTCCCTTGAAGGGAGGCAGGTGGTCAACTTGCCACACTTCTGCCACCTAATAATGCAGGGAGTAGAGCTATTCATTCGCTAAAGCTGGTTCTTTCTAAATTACTTGACGAAATTTCAATTTTATCCTAATCGACCATTTTTAACGTTTTCTATTTTTTCTAAAGCGGCGCACGGTAGTCGAGATATTTTTCTGAGCTAATACGTTACGCCCAACCGAAAGGAGTCCTGATTCCCGCGATCGTTGAGTCCACACGAACCAGACGTCTCAGGCGATCCCGAGCCGCTCTACTCCCCTCTCTTTCTTTCTCTCATTATCTTCTACTCCGGCGCCTCCTCGCACCGGTTCCGTGGGAATCCTTGGCGACAAACGAGTCTGCGAATCCTTTCAGACGCTTGCACTGGTCAGGGTAGGCAGAGGGAGAAGGGGTGGGCGGAGAGGGAGGAGGAAGAGAGGGGGAGGGGACTAGAAGGGGGGGAAAAGAGCGCGCAAGTACCAGCCGCGCGAATGTTTCGGTCGACAATCCAAGAGGCACCGCGCTGAGGGTAAGGAGCCTTTTACGACATATAGTATATATGGGCACGCGGCCGCGGAATAGGACGGACCATTGCATAAAACAGTTAGATAAAATCCTGAGCCGATGCGACACCTTCGACCGCTTCTCCAAAGCCGTCCAAGGTTCACCACTGCAGTGATTTACTCGTAATTCTCCCGGGGAAACACTGCCGTCACCGAATGACTACTTAAATATTTTAGGTTCACATTATTCAGATAGACCAAGGTATCTACCAAGTTCCCGGCACAATTCATGTATGCTCCACTCAAATGAACAGGTCACTTTCACGAATTAAATAATTTCTCTCGAGTCCCTGAATTGTGTCATGTAGCAAACAAGCACATTGTAACTATCAACTTTCCTGCTTGCCCTAATGTGGAAAGGCTATGGCTTGTTAGATCGCCTTTCAATGGAACAAGTGTCGATAATGTATTCAAATTGACATTTTCCTGTCGCTGATTGGAAAAAGCGGGGTGCCCTTGCAAGAGGTCGTACATTTGAGCCTCCGCGAGGGAATGTCCAGACTAATATGGAATTGTTCACCGCACCCACGAACGCCTGGTGTCCCAGTTATAGTGATGGAAATACTTTGATTTTGACCTATAAAACCACTTGAACATTAGTATTTGATCAATTAATTGACCACAAGAAATACTTACTCGACAATATTTCTAAATAAATCCTTTAAAATGACTTTCAAAACCAATTCTGAGATAGTTCTATAAACATACTGCGAAATGTTATTTAGCTGAAATGCCTTTTCACAATTTATGTTAATTCAGTCTTTTTAGTATTTCTACCTTAAAATAAAATGATCTGAGATGTGAGTACTAATACCACTAATAGTTGAGAAAACATTTTTCACATCATAATAATTTAAAATCATGCTTCTCTAAACTCATGTGACCATTGTTCGGAGCATCAAAGACAACCTGTCATAAACCTTCATAGTATTCATCTGGAAAGTCGATTTGGCATAAAAAATAGAGTTAACTATACCCTACCTTATGTGAATTCCGCGTGCAAGGCACCCAGACCCTTTCTCTAGACCTCAATAACCTGAACTTTCTCAAAAAGTTCGGGTACCTCCAAAATCACACCGCTTCGGCATAGCAGCGGGTGCACATACGCATCACCTGAATATGAGTCCGGTACATTCAGGTGATACGTCAAACGCAATGCACATTGAATTACCATAATCACCATATCAATCCAAAAATTCATTTATGAAAATATACCTACTTGGCACAATTCGCAAAAATACATTAACGCCAAATGATGACCGCATTCTTATGGTAAATTCTACCCCAGGAATCCTATAAATCTTTATGGTAATATTTTTCACACTGTAGCATTCGAGATCGAAGATATCAACGTGAAATTAACATACGATCGCTAGCAAAATTCATCGTTCCATGTTCAACGGAAAGTAAAAAAACGCTGATTGAGGGCATAATAAGAACACGGCCTGCTGCCGTGTTCTTATTATGCCCGTATTCATGCGTGTTCAGCGTATGAATGCACTTGAAACAACAATCACAATTTTCCATGAGTACAACAGCGAATCATACTGCTTAATACCAACATCTTTCACTACATTCTACACACACATCCAATTGCCTGTATGAATAGCGAACGCTTCAACTTTCGCTAAATTACAAAGGAAAAGAAAAACTCAGTAATTGTCCACACATTTTAAATATTGACCTATTGGCTTCGACGTTTTCGTCATTACAATGTACGTACCTTGTGCAGCGTTGTATCTCATAATGATGGGAATGTCGAAACCGGTCGGTAAATAATCAAATTGCATGGAGCATTATATTTTTTCCTTTTCCTCCATTAGGTCTCAATTATACGAGTATGGAAGTCTATCATTATCTTTTCCGCTTACATAGGTACTCTCCAACATTTAAATGAAACACCTAAACCTCGCACCTTTTCTCACCAAAAAGTAGGGCAAGTAGATGAGTTATTCCCTGGTGCGAAATAGGTTATTTAAATTGTTTGTTTCTCCGAGAGAACTGCACTATTAACATTAGAATTCAGTGTCCAACATTAAACAAAAAATTCTCTCTTTATTATTAAGCAGTACCTTTTTGAACATTTCATGTCATGTCGAAAATAAATGTCTAATTTCCATCTGAGTTTTAACTAGGAAAACCTTATTTTCATTCAGGGGATAATCTGAAATTATTCTATCACAACCTTTGTGGGCCTAAAAACCATCTCCTGAATCAAAGTAGCCAGTAATAATGAAAATAAGAAACCGTCTCCAATTTAATTTCCCCATATGATCACGGCACAGTTGAATTTCTGTGACCGTCTTTTCAACGCTTTGAGTCTCAAGCGGGAAATAATCCCTCACTGACAAGCGAGCATCGACCAACCGCAAGCACTGTTTACATGACTACCCCATCGCCACGTGAATCCATTTCTTGCTTCCTTTCAGAGAAAACAGACGGCACGGACGAAATGTTTTCCGAGGAGCAAGGCATACAAGGTTCATGAAAACAAGCAAACGACAACCTTCTGCAGTGGCGCGACACATGCCAAAATAGAAAGTAAAATAAATGCGCCATAAAAGAGAAAACCCTCAAGATTGTCAGAAAAAACAGAAAAGGCTCTGAGACTCACCGTTTCGCACAGCAGAAGAGGGAGGCCGGTCGAAGGAGGGGGCGTTGAGCGGCGCGGGAGGTGGGGGTGGTGGTTGGGGGGGCGCAAATGCACTGGGTGGCCCGCCCTCCCGCGAGCACCCTCTTCGGAACGTTTTATGCGGTCCCCCGCGGGCAATAACGGAGGTGGGAGCTTGGCTACCAGACCCCCCGAGATCCGATGGAGCAGCAGGCAATAAATGGGGAAGAGGAGCGGAAAGCACCACAGCAAGGCCGGGAGCACTGCGAACAGGACGCCACACTATTTACTGTTAAAAAGGGACACGTTTTCCTTCACGCCTCCCCCCTGTCAACAATGCCCCTTCACACCACGGGCCGAAGAGCACGGCGGAGGGAGGTGCATAAAGCGATAAACCATGCGAGCGTTGATTCACGTGGCCACACTGAACTCGAGTTGGTAAACACCTTGGAACATGGGGGAGGGAGGGATGAGTAGAGGGCTTAGGCACCCAAAGTTTTCTTTCGTCACTTCGCACTGGAGGATCTGATCGACGTGGCAGATCCAACGGGAGTGTGTTGCATTCGCCTCGCACCTGTGTAAAAACTCCCGCCAAGTCCCTCGCGCGTGGACGATCCTCGTCCCACGGGTCTTCTTCCCTTTTCGACGACGTCCTCACTTCGGCGGAAGAGTTGAGCGGAGGCGCGGGACACAAGCGTCGAGGCCCGACGGAGGTGGTCGACTAGCGGCAGAATCTCGCCCAGCGACCGGCTGACTCGCCTCCGGAGGCTGCCGGGAGAGGGAGGGAGAAAGGAGGAGGTTGAGCTGGAGAGAGTGGGGGCAGGATTGAAAAGAAGAGGGGCGACGGAGGGGAGGGGAGTCGAATTCCAGACTCGGGGAGTTCTTCGGAAAAGCTCCGCTGGGACGGAGAGCGGCGCACCGTTCGTATTGGCTGCATTTGAAGGCCCGCCATACCTTCCTGTACTCGGTGGCCCGGATGTGGACCAAATGTGTCGAAAGACAACACACATTTACTTTCGGTGCACTGAAAATAAAAATGTTTACAAAACTCAGTTGTTCACCAAGTACCATCTCAATACTCGCTATATAGGCACCTGTGTTTTTCTTTAATTAATTTTTATCTTCGTTGGTATTGTGTATTATAGAGGCAAGTTTGGGGTGTTCTCGAAAAAGAGCAAAACATCGGAGAACCCGATATCACTTCCTCCAGCCAAAACATTCTTTGCCTTAACATCCCACTGACTCTCATCATCACCTCCATCCAACTTTTGTGCCTCCATCGTCGTTTGTTTTCCTCTCGATCCAAAAGTGTTTCTCGATTCTTCCATGCCCTTTTAATTTACATTTAAACCCACCACAAAGTATATTTAAGACTCAGAAATGTTCGTAAATTTTGTTTTCCTGATTCTCTTAATTACCCTATAAGTGACTATGGACGCCCAAGTACATTCACGTGTGGAAATGTGCAAATACACACTAATAGGCTGTGGGGGTTTAGTTAAATCATCATTACACTAATCAAGCAGGAGGTTTGTTTTCACGGGTGAGGCCAGGGTTCACACCGATCTAAACCTGAAGGTTTGTGTAATTCACACACTCAGGATAGGGGGTCAATTCTTTTCCCTGTGCCACCATTGATTAACCTTCCCTCGAATTTTAGTAATTAGGAAATCGCACCTCAAGGATTTTTGATAGAAATTGGCAATAGATTTTTATCGCAAAACACTATTTGCAAGTGTGCAAGGTTTTATGGTTTAACGATTCATCCAGAAAACCACAAATTATCAATTTAATGATTTCAACGGCACATTAAGAGCTAAACTTCAACAGCAAGATGCATGGTAGACGAAGTAGATCATTTAATAAAACTGTAACCTAGACTCTTCATGATCGGTAAAATACAAAACTTCCTGCTAACATCTTTAAATCGATGGCATGCAACCAATAGAAAATTGATATCAGTATTATTTCTGAGGAACTTGAGGACGCGTATATTTTCCATTAAAATGACTTCTCTAACATGAGGACCAGGAGACGGATAGTGCTCAAAGGAACAGTTGATTAGGAGTCTAGAGCATAGTTTAATAGTTTTCAGTGACTCTAAAACCGACATCTAACCGGTGGCTATCTATAATAATAATGTATCTTTATTTTGCCAATTAAAAAGAACGAGGGGGTCAAAAAAGTATGCAATTAGCCTGAAATTTATCGCTACAGTTTAATATTTTACGAATTGGAACAGGAATATTGAGGCGGTTCTTATACAGGTCAATTCAAAATTGCAGAAATCTTTCCAAATATTCGCAGAATATAAATAACGGTAGGAAATACGAATCTTAGGTACATTTCTTCTGTTCGTTAGAATTCTCAAAGAACAAGTTTGTGACGGAAAGTACTTTTGCAAACTTACATGCCTCTCCTAACGAAAGGATTAAGATAAAAATAGACACCTTAGTAAGAATTTTATCATTCGCGTGCATATTTACCATAAAATATAAGGCAAGCCAAGAGTCTTGGCCTGACTTTTCGGTTTTTTTTGTCGCTATTGTTTTGGTTTCGGTCAATTTTAGAAATAATGTAAGAACAAAAATACCAGTTATTAATACTTTCATGAAGGACATGGACGATTAATAGACCGTTGTTTAGCCAACACATATATTACCCCAAATTGGCCTATCTTTTTCCTTTCTAATCTGAGATTTACATTGGAAAGTACGTGTTGAAACGTTTCATTGGCCTCAAAATTATCCTTCCGTGTGAGATTAAAACTCAAATGAAGAAAAATTAATCTTGCCGATAATTATGCAATTCATCCATTCATACGTAGCTTGGATTCGATGATCGATTCCAAGCAGGATTTGAACCAGGGAAAGAACGGGAGTCAGCGGTCAACTGGAACGGCGGGGGATTGATTGCCAATTGAAACTGTAAATACCTATTACTGTGCTGATTATTTGTATACTATCTTTGTCTAAAGATTAAATGATCCCATCCACCTTATCGCGGCGTTGTCGACCAGAAGAACGAGATGTTCAAAATTTATTCGAGCTACCTGAATTTTAATATCTTGGTCCATTCTACGTCTGGAATATACGTAATCAAGCGCGATGGGGCCAAAATTCATATGAATTCTGCACTATCTCATTAGCGCATCCAGGAATTCACTCTAAAACATTTATTTGATGATAGATAAATTGCAGAGATTGGCTTTAACTATCATGTTTTAATGGGATGATTATGGTGAAAGACGGAAAACTTATCCATTTAATTAAAACATACATGAATAACATTACCATCTTGGGAAGGTCAATCTACATTTTTCACACGCCCTCCTGATATACGATCCGATACATGATCCGTGACAATGCCCCTGTTTGGCTGATTTCTCCTAGAGGTTACTTATATCTAGTCTGTCTAATTGGTGCTACCTCTCCTCATATCCAGTGACCTATGGTCCAACCAATTGCCCTCGGTGATACCGGTCCGATCACGTTGTCAGTCCGGATCGACTCGCTAGACTCGACAACTTTCATGAACACGAGACCGAAACGAATATTTTGTATCCCGTAATTGGCTGACGTGTACGAAGGATGGGCGTTTAGGAGGACATCTGCGAGCGGTTTGGAGTGGGAAGGGGACGAAGAGGGGTTAGAGAGAACCCCAGAACGAACGAGCAGCGTGTTTTCGTTCTGCCTGACATTCGGACAATTTGGAGAAGGTCACGAGATGAGAGGGTGGAGGAGTTTGGGGACTTTGGCGGGCGGCGGCACGGAGGCAGCAATTGGGGCGAGAGAGACACAAAAGGTCTGCGGCCGAGAGATGCCGCGTGCCCGCCCCCATAAAGGATCGTTCGCCTTCGTTAAAAGAACGTATTTTAGCCCCCGCCCATGGCAACGAATTCCACAGCCTTTTATGACCCTTTTCGTGAAATTGCCCAGCGTTCCAGGGAACATTACATACGCCTTCTTTGTTCTCAAATTATTTTAAATTAATAGCTCTCACTACCTCGCATACTTCCATTTCGACCCTATTCAAATGAAATAAATCCGAAGAAAAAATTGTAGGCTGGAAAGGCGCAGTGTAAGGGCTACGCAAGAGCCCTTGCAAGAAACTGCTCTAAAAAATTGTACAGTTCAAACCGGTATTATGACTGTAAAATGAGATTGTATGCTTATACAAACGGTAAGAAGAAGTATTCTACCACCAGGAAAGACACAGAAAGTGAGAATATTAAGTTTTAAAAAAATGGCTGCTCTATTCATCCTGGTTTAATGTACCACGTCTTTCAACGACCCTATTAATCCTCTTAAAGCTTATTAAAATGTACCTAAATTTTGGGTTCATGATTGATAATACGAAATTACAACTCTCGCGGAATGAGCAATAGTATTCATTTAATCTTGTAAACAACAGTTGTTCTCCACATTGCCTTCATCATTTTAGTGATATTTACGTCAACTACATCCATAAATGAAGGAGATAGTGACCCTTTTTTCTGTTTTTAGAGTCCCCGGACACATGAGCCAGGGAATTGGAACGCGGATTTTGAGAGAGAAGGTATGAAATTTGGGTATTCAGCAAATGCATGACAAATTTCACCTCTATGGAACAATATTATCGGAGAGAAATTTTTCATGCGCAACATATGAGTTGAGATGAACATTACCACAATGGAATGCCTTTCCATACCACACTGGTTGTCCTGATAACTCGAACATTATTATATCGATATTTTCTCTCTCTCTCTCTCTCGACGAGGAATGAATTAACTTATTCCGCATTACGAATTATCACTCATATTTTTTATAAGGTCCATTTTGCTATAGAATGCTTCATAACTTTCAAAAATGTGCATTGAATTTTTCGGAGGATTTTATTTAGGTCACTTCTTCGTTCCTCACAGCATCACTATGCAGGGATTTATTTATTAACAGCAAATGAACAATTCCTTCATACCAGAACCTTATGAAAATGTAGGAGGAAAAGTGAAGCTGTGGCTACTCTAAGCTGACGAGTGAATATTTTCGCTCTGACCTAAAAACAGATTCATACGATTGATGAAGGGCCAGAGATCTGGTAGCCTGGCATGACCTGAATCAAGAGCGACTGGTAGGAGGAATGCATTGGAGAAGAGAGAGCAGGTGGAAGTAGAAATGCATTTTTTTTTTGTTCGCCATCTATTTGAAAATCTGTTCCCATTCATTCCAGAAAGCAGCAATGCATACCCAACTATCAGACACATTTAATCACCTAGACTTCCTTACGCGGAAAAACTCAATCTGCGCCAAAACGTTCGTTTTTTGCGACGTAAAATCTGGAGAAATCCGCGTACCGAGAAAGCAGTGTGAATGGATTGAGCGAGTATAAGACCTGGACAATTCAATGAACATTTTTTTATACCTTCTCCGCTAAAGGGAATCTCTGTTGTTAAGTACATTTCGATTCCGGCACCGTTGGCAACAACCAAAACGTGAACCAGCGGAAGGTTTCCCTCCCCCAATACCTTTCGTGTGAAATTCGGAGGAAGGGCAATCCGAAGTAGGCATGCAAGTTACCAAGGAAATAAAAACAATCACAACCGACTTCTTAAGAGAGAAAAAAAGTTTCTGCGATTGAAATTACAGTCCACGTGGGGCTTTGATAATAGACAGCAGAACTTCAGCTAGAGCTTAAAGAGGCAATAAATAATTAATTTGAGATTTGTAATTTCTTTTTCGCACTGAACCCCATTCGGAATCTGAATCATAGTGCTTCCCTAAATGTGATACACGAAGATCATAGCCATAATGAAAATTAATATCGTAAATGACGATTCAATGTGCCACTGGGGAATAATGAGATACACAATGTAGGAAACACTGAGATGATAAATAATGTGTAATTTAAAAAGCCTCAAACTTCTTACAATCAATAGTACAAAGGTATTAACGGACAAATACATTTTTTATTAATTAGATCTTAATTTAGTAATGTGTATAATTACACTGAAAAAAGTCATTTAACCAATTTTCCTTCTAAAATTACATGTATGGAGGCTTATAATGTAAAATAGGAATTTAAAAAAGCAGTGGGGAGAGTATGAACTAATTAATATCAGAAGGCCATTATGCGAGGGGAGTACATTTTTCATTCTGGAGAAAAAGCCATCCGCGCAAACAGACAGCAATGATTACTGAGAAATGATCATAATTAAAGCAATGTCTTCAAGTAAAATGTTTATGAAAATTTTTTGATAGAGATTTGGTTTAAATGGATAAGAAACATGAGTTAAAGGGTAATAAGCTCACAGAAGTGGTCTGAAAAAAACTGGGATGAACCAATCTACCTTCTTTCGAGAAATTCATTAGAAAAACAAATTTTTTTTCACCGAAAACAGATTTAAATAAGCTCTTCCTTATATTGCAAGCGATGAAGAGTTATACAATTGAATATTAAAATTAGTCCAAAGCCTGACCATACTGCGCAGCGAAATCATTCCGTAAAAGTAATTCCTTAATTTCCAAACTCTTAATGCTACACCAATAAATGGGGCGGGATACGAGCCAGCGTTCCTAAAACTAGGGTTACATTATTTTCAGCGTTGTATAGCGTAAGAGCTCTCCAGTAGTAAGTAATAACAGATGGAATGATATCCTATAGAAATTTTCATTCCTCTACGGAAATCGTAGACATCACAGCTACTCCAGTTTCTGCAGAACAAAAAATATTTTTTTTACGTTCGCTGACTTGCGAGTCGCACCATAAGAAAGAGGTTTTCCTAAAATCCCAAGCGCACAAAAAGATTTACGTTCACCTGTCATTAGCACGCCCATTTCCTCTGAAGGAACGATTTTAGCAATGGAACTAACAAGTAATCAAATAATCGCTAAAGAGAAAATTGCTACAATCTTCTTCAAAAAAAAGAGCTCGATCTCACCTAACCACCGTTAAAAATTCCTCTCATCTTCCTCTATTCCTCTATTTATACACTCCCATCGAGTTATCTATCCCCTTGTCCAATTCCTTTATCATGCCTTTCATCCTCACTACTGCTCACCATCTTTTGTAAAAAAATTCACCGCAAGCATACGCAGACTATTATCGCAACCGCTTGTTCATGTCCTTTTGCTCGTGCTGTCCAGAAACTGTAATCATTAGAGATAATCCGACTGCTGGATTTGTTCGCCACCATTGAATCGCCGGAGAAGTTTAAATTAACATCGTAAAATCAACGTACTTAGAAGTCTCTCGGTGGAAATTACTAACATCGGGTAAATCAACTTGTTATCCATTTCCACTAATGACTTTTATTTCATGACGAGGTTTTAACATAACATTGACGTCTTTCAGATACCAACCTGAATATGAGAAAATTACGTTGAAACGGCGTAATGAAATAAAAAGTGGTCGAAGTAAATGCATACAAAGTTAATTTTACCCAATAGCATCCAAAGTTCATAAAACTTGTAGGTAAGAGCCAGGATTAGCACAAAATGACCTCCATTGTCGACGCACGTAACAATGTAGGTTTTACGCATATGAATGACTAATTATTTACTATGACATAACACATTTAAGACCTATATTAAAAATGTATTCTTGAACCCTAAATTCTTATCTTAGTCAACTGAAAAATGAGCTGCCGATGAGGTTATAAAAAAATACAGTAATTAGCCCGAAGGTTGGTTTGATAGGCGATAGTAGAGTTTACCCAGTAACAAGCGCAACGGCTTGTGAAATTCACACATCACAGTAGGTGGGCCAGTTCTTTTCCCTGTGCCAGTTATTGTTTCCCAGGAAGATCTGGTACCTGAAAAATCACAGAGCTTGGGTGGAGATGTGGGTGTCCAGAGAGGCTTGCCCAGGAATCGGATACGCTCCGTTCCCGGAGATCAGTAATTCAACGCTTTACCCCTGGACTACCGCGACCCACCGAAGAGGTTAGGCAAATTCTAAATATCGTGACGAAATTTAACGCTATATTGGTGATATTATAAGCTCTCATATCAGTCGTAGTGCCCACTAATATGCCTTAAAAAATCACACTGATGAACTTGTAGCCCCTTTTATCACGGTTACTGCACATCAAAGGTCATATTTATAAATTTAAAACTTCGCCATTTAACCAAATTGTAAATAAAGTATAAAACGTCGGAAATCTGACGTCAAACTAATAAGGAAATTTAAAAACATTTTAACAGATACAGACAAATTAATTCAATGAAACAAAGTGTGTGGACTTTGAGTCAAAAACGTTTCCAAAGTTAAAAATTGCTAGAGAACCAGTATTGAATAATACTGGTTCCCTAGCTCCATGAGAAGCGCACGCGCGATATCCGGGATTCAATCACAAGGTGACCCTCTTCAGTTCACTTCGGAACAAGTGAATCGGGATGTGACAAACACAGTTAAAATATAGGAAGATAAACAAGGGGGAAGTAATATTTAACCGTAATTCTAGTGCCAAAGAAACTGCGGGTGTTGCCGCAACAGTAACTTTTAACGGAGTCATCCGCTAATATGCATTTCCATGCAACGATTTCAGAGAGTAAAAATCATTCGCCTTGACCGGGATTCGAACCCGCATCCATCAATGTCCGGTCGAGTACTTTAACCAGTATTTTTTCACCTTCCCTAAATCTCTTTTATTTCCAATAATCTCTTTCTTTGTTTATCCCAAGTTTTCCTCACATACAAAATGACAATTATTTCATCCTCTTTAATAGTGTGCCCACTCTTCTGTCTGCCTCTCCATATCCTTGTTCTGCTCCATCCTCTGCGTTCCTTTAGTACCTACCTTAGTTTTATTATTTGAGTCTCTTTTAATTCTTCATCATAACGCCGTAATCAAATATCTTCATTTCCTTTCCTAGCGGATCCTATCCCGCTTCTTCCGTTCTTCGGGCGCCGCTATCCCATTCCGCCTCCCTCCAAAACTCCTTTCATTCATCAAAGCATCACCGGGAACTTCTTGTTAATCCCTCAAACACCATCCATTCTCTCGTTATACGCATTTGCATTGTCTGCTTTCGCAACACGAATTATTGCATAACATTTTTTTAAGCTGCTGCATAAGAAACCAGGCAAAACAAAAAACGCGCACACCGGCAGCGGCAGGGAATTTTCAGAGAAATCCCGATACTTATTTAGGTGCCGCGGGGAGAACACATCAAGTGGAGTACGTCGTCTGCCGGATTGTACGTTAAATCGTGAATCCCTTAGACTTTTTCGTTCAGAGTTGGCTCATTCCGACGCCCGGTTACCCTGACCACCTTTAACCCCTAACGTTGAAATTATACCTCCAAATAATCACCCACCTATCCCAAATGGAGTAAAAGATCTCAGCCGTCGGTCATCCCTCTTTATAACTAATACTGCAATTACTGCTTTTCTGTCAAGTAAGACACATTATTTTGCACAATACCCGGTTCTTTTGCAGAGAGGCTTGCTACAATGCAAATGATGCAAAGGAAACAGACTCAACCTCGCGTCACTAATTAGCGAGTCTTATCTATGCACATAGTTACCTCTCCTTACCGGAGGAGTGCCTCGGCTTCTTACTTCTCCCCGTTCACCTCCTCCAACTTGCCGCTAAAGAAGAGCCGACGAGTGGCAAGGTGGTTGGGTCCCGTTGAACGGCAGTCTGCCAGCCCAAAAAAATAAAAGCAAGAGTAAACGAGAGTGGGGAGTGGAGGGGGGGGGGGTGAGTCAGGAATGACCGACACGGAGAAAAATGCTGATGCCGTAACATAACTCGCTATTATAAAAATATTTCACTTTTCTCGGCGGATTTTCCGAAGAATGTACGTACGTGTACATACATATTTTGGTGTGCTGCCATATGTGCATGCATACATACACGTACATACATTCTTCAGTAAATCCGCCGAGAAATGTGAATTATTTATTTATATATACATCTATGTGTGTCTATATATAAATAAAAACATTTATATATGTACCTGTTCGTATAGTATATATATATATATATATATATATATATATATATATATATATATATATATATATATATATATATTTATTTATTTATTTATTTATTTTGGATTAGTCCGAAAACAGCACTTCGACCTTTACATCGGGCTTTGAACATTGACATAACAATTTGACGATTACATACACCCAAGCCCTAGGTGGAGGAAAAACCACCTAGGCGGGAATCGAACCCGCGACCTCCGGGCAGACGAGGACATTACCCTGCCACCACCGGAGCCGACATATATAGATATATATATATATATAAATAAATAAATATATATATATATACGCGTGATATATACTGGTATATAAATTCACTTTAATTATACTGACTTCTCGTTCAATGATGATCACCGACACGTTTTAAATATTTGTGTCAGTGCCCCTTTACACTAAGTAGTCTATATTTAAATCGTACCGTTGTTATTTTGGTGTGCGTAAGAAGGTATATATATGCATGCATGTTTGTATTTCTACTAATCGTCAGATATAGGCATCACAGATAATTCAATCAATAATAATTCAGATTCTGATTGAGAACAACTGGATATTAGAATCAAACCTCTGATATTGAGAATTTCAATTTTCCAATTTTCGTTCTTTTCGAATTTGTCCGAATTTTAAAAACGAATCACCGTACGAGTGAAATCTTTATTCAAAATGAATTTTTCCGAGAAAATTTCCCGAGGAATATTCTTGCAGTAGAGTCACTGTTAAGGTAAATTAAATTCAGTTATTCCGGACGAGGCGAATGATTTTTACACTCTGAAATGGTTGCATTTAAGTTCAGTACTCTATCAACTATCAAGTAAACCAATGACCTCGCCTTCAATCGTTTCTCACCAATTTAAAAATAACACATTTATCAGCCTCGACTTCAGAATATCAATGGGCACTCGCTGCCCAATCGTAACTGATAAGAGAATCGGGAAGGAAAAATGGCGGTAAAAGGAAAGACAGGAACGCGAAATTGATTTTATCTTAAAAATGTAAATTTTCCAAACATTGCTGAACCCAACCTTCTTAAAACCCTCTGTCGTACATGACACAAGCGCATACCAACCCCGTGGAATTTGAGACGGAACAAACATCAACTTAAGCCCAATCTTGGCACTCGAAAGTTCGTAACATTTCCTTAAGGTCACAACAGCATAGATAAACTCACGCTCAACCCCCAGTTTCGATGCTTGAGCCATATCTTTAGGATGTCATCATCATCGACTTAAACATTGAAAGCTGGGTCGTGCGTAAATAATCTCGTGGTCTTTCCGAAACCTTTCAGGCACTAAAAAAATTGATATCATGGACCACCATTAATGTTATACACCTTAAATCTCATCGAGTTTCTCAAATATTCCACGCGGTGCATAGCTTTCCCCGTTTAGCATGCGATTTATAGACCTTTTTAGAGGCCCGCAACCCATTTTGATATCGATGCCGCGGGTACTCCCCGAGCCGATTCCAATAATACTAGCCACATTTTCTCGTCCTAGGAGATTTCTGTACAGGTGGCATTATTGTGGGCGGGGAGAGGATGACTGCGGGAAGGAGAAGAGAAGGGAAGAGGTACAACCAAAGGAGGATAGAAGAGAAAAAGAGAGGAAGGAGAAAAACTTTTGAAGAGTGGGCGCAAGTGAAGAGACGGGTTGGTGGATGGGAGTTGTGTAGGTAAAAGCCATCGTAACGGTAAAAAGCGGAAACCGAATGCTACGGAATCGGGTGGAAGGGGAACTGGAGTCGGTTGAAGGGGAGGATGTGGAGGGAGGGAGACGGGGGGAGCTGTGGTGGGTGCGCGGGCACGTCACAGAGCAGCAGCAGCCAGCCACCCAACACACTTCCCTCCCTCCACATCCTTCCCGCTCACCTCCTCTTCTTCCTCATTCTTCATTCCATGCAGGCTCCTCCCCACCACCCTCCATTCGCCTCATCTCGCGTAATGGGACTCCCAAAGATGTCCTCCTTTCCCTTAAACGGATAAACATCTTACCCACGCCCTCCCGACAAATATTTTTCTATAAACCCTTTTTGAAAAAAAATACACACAAGCACCTCCACCACTTTCCTCGAAAGTATTCTCTTTCCTTGGTTGGGATGCCTTGTGGAGAGGCAGCTTATTCGTGTGGTGGATTATACCCAAAGGTTGAGAGTCGTAAAATCAAAAGCATCCCAATTTATTCTAATTCCTTCCCCTCTTTCGTTGACCCCGGCCATAGATATATAGTATATCTCCACAAACAGCGTAAAAATTACACGTCGGTGCTGGTTTTTTCATCAATGTTTGCATATGCAATTTTGTTAAAAAATTATAATCTATATTCAAGAAGAGGGCATGTGGTTTACTTCATGCCATCAGTTAATCATGTGAATATTCGGGTATAGTGGAAATATTTTTTTGTTCTAATCGTTAATTTAGTGATGAGCGACATGAAAACCATATAAATGCTTCACCATACTCTTTTTAATGAGTTAATGACGGCCGTAACTGTTTTATTTAAATGTTTGTACGCTAGACAAATGGTCTTCCATAATTATGCAGCGCTATAAGCCACAGCAAAAGCACTTGAGGTGAACAGTGAGTACCAAAGAATATCGTTGCTTTACGCCTTGAGAAAACATGCATCTAACATCTTTTTAAACGGAGGACGAAACGGCACCACGATAATTACATTTATTATCCATCTTACAAAGACATCTACTTCCGAGGAGGACATCAATGACTTGTATACGCAGTTATCCGAAGTTAGAAGTGGACCTTGCGTGAAAGCCACTAAACCAAAAATATAAGATGGTTCGACAGGGAGGAGAGAATGGTTCGAATAGATCGATGAAAGCTGCGGTATATGATGTGTATTCAATCGCAACCAAAGACACTCCGCGTGTGGACTCTAACGGGAGTGGGAAAAGAAAGAGAAGTGTTCCGGAGGTGAAATGGCTTTTGACGGTTGGGGTGTGACTGAGATCAAATTAAGAAGTGCCAGAACGAAAAGGAAAGGGACCAGCACGGAATGAAAAGTAGAATGGAATTAATGGAAAGGGAAAATTACTAGTTCTAAATGAATGATGTGATTAAGTGGTATGAGGCTATTAGGGCCGCAACAAAAGAACGGGGAGGTGGAGCGATGATGGAGTGGGAATAAGATGCGGAGAGAAGCAAGGAGGAGGGTGGGGATGGGCTCGCGCGCGGCAAGTGGGGACGAGGGAGACATTGGGCGAGATTGGAGGTGATTAGGGAGATGGGAGGGGGAAGATTTACTGGAGTGGAAACGATGGCAGAGTGTGGCTGATTGCGACGGGGGTGGAGGGTTGTGAAATGCTCCGCAGAGCCTCAAAGACGCACGTGACTTCTGTTTGTCTTCGGAACTTTGAGTTGTTGCCCAAAGGAAATGCGTTCATCCGCCAATTATTCCAATCAGTGATTACGCAGGAAAGCAGTTGGAGTTTCCATTTCCACCTCGGATACCATTTTCACGCAGGGACAGAGGTGTCACCGTCCAAAAAATTCGTGACGTAATTAAAGTTCTCCTGAGATTAAAGGAGAGAGAGCATGTGGATGTGAACTCGCCTATGGCAGACGCTATTTAAGCAGTGAGAGGATTTATGAAGCGCGACCAGATAAAAGAAAGGATGAAAGCCAGCACCAAATGATTTCTTTGATGCAAATTTCGAGGGTTCTTTTTCTCATGGCTCTCGCGATCATTCGAACTCATCTATTTTTTAATTAACCACCGAAATCTTCAAATGGATGTGATGAAATCAAATATCTTTAAAATTCTCAGACTATAGCTACCACACAAGGCTTCAAAGATGGTAAGCAAAAACATTCCAAGGTAGATGAAATAGATTCAATTTTCTTACCATTCTAACTACTGTTGTGCAATGCCATGGCAATAGTTTCACATCATTTTATACTTGTATACCTATGCAAAGAATGGCGTACACTAAACCCGACGCAAACGTAACAGACAAAGAAAATTTCTTAGAATGCGAGAGAAAGCAGAATTCTCAGAAAGAAAATCAATTCTGCATTGTCTAGATGTCTGTTTCTGGAGTAATGCTTGAAATCGTGGCATTATTTCTTTACAAAACCTTTCTCTGAAGATGTTCTTCTATTCTGCCGATGAAATAAAACAGCTCCTAGTAAAAGGATTCTCACACAGAGAACGAAGTAACAGCTAGGCCCTTTACTATTTGATTAAGAGATTTTCTACACCCTGGGAAAAGTTCCTGGCAAATAAATCATAATGTCACATTAGCCATAGTAAACTTCATTGGCAGATAGAAAATTAAATACCCAAAATGGAATTTGTCATTACGTGACTAATAAAAAAATCTTATTATACACGGGTTATTCGGTATTAGTAAAAAATATTATATATTTGTATCATAGACGCGTAAAATAATAAAGTCGGGGACAATAATAAAATACGAAAATCAAGACATTGTTTAAAATAAATAAGTGCGACCAAAAGAGGAACACCTAGGGTCAAATTGAGTAGCTTCAGGCGTGATGAGGTGGAAGTCGAACATAATGAATGACTGATCGAAGTACTTTGATATACTAGTACTTGATATACTATTAAGTGATACACTATCAAGTGATACGCTATCAAGTGGAAAAGTGCTTCGATCAGTTATTCATTAACGCTTAGGGTGGTTACGAAATTAGCGATTTAATATTATCTTCAAGTTGAAAACTGGACAGGGAGAAATAATCATTCCAAATTAAATGCTATTAGGATCAATGATCAAAGTTCTTAAATTAATGAGAATTAATGGTTCCAAGTCTTCCATTACTTCCTCCGAGTCGGCCCATACTGCTGGGACAACATTTTCGCGAGTTTCAATCGGCGTTTTGAGTGCAAAAGACGAGAAAACGCCGAAGTCTGACCTGAAGACGACAAATGCAACTCTGGCGCAATTGATGTCCCATAAATATGGACCGACACGGGGGGAATTCCGGCGAACTTGGATTTTCAATAACACCACACCGCGGAACCTTTCACAGGGAATAAGTATTGGTGAGCTAAAGAAAATAGAAATGTTATAATCAACACGGGAAAATGACTTTCTGACAAATCGAACCTCTTTCTTCCTTCGCCATTCCTTTTTCGCTCCCCGAGTCACGCGTCTCTCCCTGGTGAGTATGGGGAGTGCTGTATAGCCTGAAGGCCGTCGGTCTGATTTTTCACCTAGGACAAGGATGGGTCAAGCAATTTTTCTGCGCTGACTTAAAAGTCAGGGTATTAGGATTTCGCCACGTACTCCTAAACGACAGGATCTCAGAGTAAACTTCTGGGACCTCGAGAATATCTCGGGTTCGAATGTCAAAATCTCATAATAATATGCTCAGAATTATAAAATAAGTCTAAGTACCTACTTATTTTTATACATACAAATGGAACTTGATATGAAAAACATTTATATAAAACATGTTGCATTGTTTATTAAAATGACTACATCCGAGGCATATTCATGTTTCCCAAAACCACGCATGAAATAAGGCAAAGAAAAAGAAGCTTGATGAACCTGGACTTGATAATCAATTCCGAACTTTTTCTATTAGTTACCAATATATTTTACACTGATATCATGATGATGACAATAGGAACAATCTTAGTTTTTTTAGTTTAGGCAGTAACTTACAAGTTCATAGATAAATCAAACACATTGCCAACATATTTTCCAAGAAACTCAAATTCTATCTACAGAATATCATACTACTGATCATGAAATCCACTTTGTTAAACTTGAGTCGACAATTTAATCAAGATGACTATAAATATGTTTTCAAAGGAGATTTTTTCTGTTACCTGGAGAACATAATTATGACTCAATGAGGTCACGGTATTAGCCTTACATTCATATACAGGAAGTAAAAATAGTTCTCATGGTAAAATATTCCGTGGGTAAATAGCCAGTAGCCGGAGTGAGTTCGAAGCTCAAAAACGCAAGGATAGAGATAGACACGCCTAAATCACCGAAATAAAAAAGGCTAGAGAAAATGACTTCCGGAGGGGTGGATACGAAATGGTGAACTGCGGAGGTGACGAGAAAATAAGCATTATTGGAATGAGGAAGAACTAAGCAGTTCTGTTGGTAGAGTAATGCGAATGCACTGGTAATCAAGTGAATATGGAGATTCCACGGACAGTGTTACAAAGGAAAAGAGAACAGAATATTAGGGAACCGGACGACTGGAACTCGGTTGAGTCAGTCAAACATAAGAGCAGCATAGGATAATTCAAACCAGAGTAACCGAAGGCCAAGGGATTAGTGTAGCTGTATAAATTATAAAATATGGTAGTGGCGAGCACGCTCTCACAACTTCATCGAAGACAAATACTCCCGAGGGAGATTCCGAGAGACAGATACTAAGTAATCTACATCCTTGTCAGAAGAAGTACAAGGACCATGTGAACCAGTGAAAGGAGCAACCCCGGTACAGGCGTAAATGGTGATAACAGCTTAGTGGCCATGGATAGCCGCCAAAAATTTTAAAGGTGAAATGGGTAAAACATGAATCATAATGGAACACGAAAATCCAGGAGGGAATAACAGCGAAGAATTATTTGATACGGCCATCACAGAAAAATTGAAGATAGAAGAAGATACCAGCGCCAAAGTAAGACACATTTATCTGAAGAAGGTACTTCTAGAATTAGCAAAAGAGAAAATTGTAAGTGAGAGAACTGACAACAGATAGACAAGGAATGAGAACCTAGAGTAGAGAGAAGAAAACGAAAGAACTAGAATTATGAAGATGACGAGGCACCCAATAAGATACTTGTATTGCGGAACCAAATTATAAGAGCGTGACATAAGACCAAGAAGAAGGCGTTGAAAGCTTATGCAAAATGAAACGTTGGGAAGACAAAGGAAACACGGAAAATCTCACGAGCAAAGGAAGGGAAGCTTCAGCGGAACGAAACCAAACGCAATCACTCAGACCTATTAAATATGAAGATATCAAACCGAGTTGGAAGAAATACATCAAAGAGCTGTAACTTCTGGGGGACAATTTGAAAGACGAAAGCGAGACTGATTCAGCAAACCAAGGGCCTAATATGCCATCAAATGAATACGACAGAACATTTAAAGGACCTTAAAAAGTAATATATCCTGAGATGAAAAATGAAACGGAGAAATAAGAAATTTACGAAGTTCTTGGATGTAAACCGAAAGATATTCTATATGGAATAATCATTAGCAGCTACAAAATTAGATTTATGCTCTTAAAAATTAATGCGAGAATGCGATTCCAAAGGAAACAAGGGCCGGGACTGGAGAGGAACACCAAACCTTGAGTTTGCGAAGCTGAAACAAAATAAAAGCATTTGACAAGAACGCAATCTGTCTCCATCACTATTCAAAATATCCTTCGAAGACAAAGAAGCGCATGGAACGGGAATCGAAATAGTTATATGAAGAAGTCAACGTGATTAATTTCAGAGTCGAATCGCAGTAATAGCATGGTATTGATAAGACATGTAGACATCATTGAGTAATCGACAGCAATGGATGAAGTACCTACTTAAAGGATATACCATGTAAATTAATACGAATACAACTAAAATCCTTGGATTAGGAATAAAGGAGCTTAGAGTTGACAACCCTTCATCAGAGATAAACTATATTATGTTAAACCTTTCACCTATCTCGGAATCAGCAAAACAATTGGATGAATTGAGCTCACAGAACATCCGGCAAGGAATTTCTGGGATCACTACTTCGTTTAGAAAAAGAGGCACTTGCAACATTAAAATTAGATAAAAATGAGGGAGAATTACGTGATGATTATTGCTAGTAATTTGGCACTCAATGGATTAAAGGCATGGGTCATTAGAAAGTAAAATTCCGAGGAGATTTGAAAGCTTAGACTTTGTGAAGATCATATTCTGGTGATGGGTATAATGGGATACAAATTATATGGTATAGCAGAAGATAGAAAAGTCATTTGAAGAACTACAAGAAATAGGACCAGATGGAATGGGACACATTAGAGATGGGTTTGTTTGGAATTGAATATGGAAAGAAAAGAGCGACGAGGAAGACGGAGGAGCATATCTTGACCGAACGACGGAAGTTGTCACGGTCTAAATGTATTAGCATCGGAGAGGAAAGAGAGGATTACAAATTACATTTACAAATTTTCAAATTAAAAGACAAGATGAATGAAATATTAAACATGATAACCCTTTCTATTTTATCCTAAGAATCTTAGGTCATGAATATATAAGATGAATCTCTTTTTCAGAAATGTTACGAAGTCTATATCACAGTAGAACGCATTAAAAATGAATTTTTTCGAAAATTCGCAAAAAAAACATGTAATTTTGATAGCACGAGCATGCAATTACTGCCACACACGTATTTTTCATTACTGCACAAAAATCATTTTTTTTTAATTCATGATGACGATGCCATTTAAATTACCATTAAACTAATGTTTGATACTTGTAGGCTTGATAGTGGCAAAAAGCACCATAATAGGGAGATACTGAGAGAGATAGTAATAAGTATAATTGGCAATTGAATGGAATGACAACGGAGATCGTGCACACCCCCTTGCGTGGTTCAAACAAACAATGTGGGGGCATTCCGTTGAAATGGCCGATACTCTCAGTCCTCATTCCGCATCTGCACGGTAACTGCATTTAATCACGGCCTATCTGAGAATGAACTTAGCAAAGAGAACTCACACAATTTAAGCAAAGCGTTTCGAAGCGTGAAACCCTTTTTGTCTCCATTGTCAGGATCTCAAACAACTGTTTTGGTGCGAGAGAGAATATTGAAGAAATTAAATATGCAGACGATGCAATATTATATGTAGAACTATCATAGTCAATCCAAAGCTTTGGTTTGAATTGCGATTGCAATTTCGCATTCTCATGAGAGTAATACAAAAATAACAGATTGGGGCCACTCGGACAGCGTCCTTAGTACGGCAATAGAAATCATAACCTAAGTCACCATCCAGACTGCTTAAGGGTGCTCCAGTGTACTAAATTATTTCACTTGCTTAAATATATTACAATCGACTGTGCATGCAACTGAATTGGCTGATATACATCGGAGGGCATTTAAGAATCCTCAGTTTATGCGGCATCAGGGGCCAATGGCTAGCAAACAAACATAAAGAAACGGAGTTTACCACCGTCGATGCGTGGAATTCTCTCACCGCCATCCACGCAGCGGCGGAACGAGAACCGTGCCGGTGGTGCTTTTAAATTGATCACTAGGCGTTATCTGCCTCATTATATCAAACTTGGGTGCTTCGCTTCCTTTCGATACCGCACGCATGCTTCTACACAGCATGGATATTCTTCCCTTCCGCGAATATCAGGAAATCGTTCGAAGCTCGCACTGAGGTAACCCCATTTCCCTCGCTTGCCAATACCGCCGCGGGTAGCGATGTTTCCCATAAAATAAAATGCGAAAAAAGGAAGTGTTTCCAACGAATAGGTACGTAGGAGTGGTAATAAAATCAGTAAGATAGGCTATCGGTACTTCCGGAAGCAGACATTTTCTAAGTTTTACATTCTTTCGGCAGCAAAGGAGTTTTAGAGATGCCATAAGATTTCATGTCTCGATTACAACGCAAAACTTCCTCCGTTTACATACACGGAGGGAATCAAATCCATGTACTTATGAGAAAATTGACTAATTGGGCAGCTAATTATGTTCCTGTTGCATTCTTATTAACTTGTTATGTTCGTCGGTTTGAAATAATTAGCATCAAAATATATTTGTTTGTCAGCTATGTTGATTTTTCTGATAAAATGTGATGATGAGAATCTCTTTCAAAAACCCTTATTACTTCATATGCATGATCTACTCTGAATTAAACGCCTGTACTATGTGTAACTTGGGGTTCCTGATTTGAACTGATTTAACCGACTTTCAAATTATTATGGGATAACTGGAAGGCATTTTGGTTCGAAGAATACAAAGATCGTAAAATATGATAGTAATTTACATTTGCAACTTCGCACGATGAGGATATACTACAGGTAATCCATTTATTTATCCCTCTTCATCATTTCTATCAGGACGTATGTTATTTCCTGTGACTTGAATTCATACACATTGTACCTATGAGTAGTAACGGAAAGAAAGAAATCTCGCGCACCATAGGAGATTTTTTAAGACTGTATTTTCCCTTTGTTAATCTGGTTCTTATGACTTTCATATAGTTAAATTACTGTTTCCTCACCATATGTCATAATAATAAACAAAACATGTACAACTCATAAGAGACTTCTATACTCAACAATATCTAACCCTTTGCATTAATCATTTCCGAGTGGCGGCGCTCTCCCACTTCACCGTACCTGCTCATTTGAAATTTAAGCGATTTCGAGTGGGGAAGGGGCACCTGACTTTAAGGCTCACTTGCGTCTTCTTCTTAACTTCTGTTTCAATTAAAGCATTTCAGAAGTTTTGAAAGGAGACGACAACAGCATTGGGAATGGCCAACGCCTTGGCTTTTTGATGAGGATATTAATCATGTAGGCGCCACTTTTTATTAGTTAATTTTCTCTCTTTATTCCGCATTCTATTGCTAAATTTTCCCCATTTGACATGGACATCCTTTGGTCCAACCTATGTTTTCAACTTTAGATCGAAAGGATTTTTAACGAAAAATAACTAACCACCACAATTTTTAGGATAAACGTTTAAACTTCCTTGTTGCTGGAACATTTAACTTGTCAATCACACAGTTACACTAAAGACAGGTCAACCTTTGGGCACTGCTTTTTAACATTTGGTCGACGCTTTCATTATTTCCGACTCAGACAACTGCGTGTACTTTGTGAAAGTAATAGTGACCAAGTTTTTTAAAGCACACAGACGACTGAGGTTATACCAGCTACACCGTAAAATTTCCTTCCAGAATATTCGTTACATGACAACACAGCATCTATACTCGAAGTGGGACTCTCACTCTCGACCTTCGGTATATCCGTTATAAGTCCGTCTGACGGGCAGGCACTATTTATATGATTCAGACGCAAATAATTTTTTCATATTTACTTTCGATTGAAGTGTAACTGCAAGGAAAATCAATTAAGGAGGGCAGCTGAAGTATTTTTTTCAGAAACTAGCATTTGGAGACCTATTTAATATCTTAACCTCAATGATATATAAATCTCAAAATGAATTTGTATATTTGGGTACACATCCCACCAAGACGGTACAGAGGAAGGGTTTCAAATTGTTTGCAGAAATATGGTATAAATTCACGAAGTAACATAGGCTGGATCCGAATTGGATACACTTTTCAGGAAATATTTGAGATATAAAAAATGGTTTTTTAGAAAAAAATTTTCTTCACACGCAGAAGAGAGCACATGTTTCAATCGGGATTAATTCAATTAATTCGCTTCAATGAGGAGCGACAATCACACTCGCATTAGTTCAGTAGTTATTATATCATATACAAACGCAACATTATGATTTATGTTGAAATCTGATCAGACTCTTCGTACATTGTAAACAGATGCTGCAAAATTCGAATGCCTCGAATTATTTCTTCCAAAGTTGACTTTAAAAGGGTATTGTTAATTCGGTGCAGTGCTACTGCGAAATTCGACGGTCTTGAATCACTTCTTTAAGAGTTAACTTTTAAAGTGTATCAGTTCGGTTTTCCGAATCAAGCGTTCATTATGCCTGGCAAAATCAAATCGTATTACTCCAAAGCATCTGCGCAATCGCGTGCCCACAGACGACACCGTGATGACGAAACTGCCCACGCAAAGGCCTAGAACACGATTGAAATCCAGTTACATCAGACCCGACAAATTGGTCCGGCTAAGCTGCATAACTGCTAGTAAATAAGAAAAATAAATATCGGTCATAATCTTGTATTTTTAGTTATTCTCGCATTATATAAATGTTTCTAATTACCGTCACTTCGCGAGTGCAGTATTATTGAAAATACGTGCAGCTAAGCCATACTTAAGGTGATCATTTTCCTATAATGACGCAATTACAAAAATTAGCAGACATTTCAGGAAAATTTTAATGTAGTAATTACGTAATATAAATTAAATTCCCAACCATTCTCTTTTAAATGTTGTAGTTTCAAAAG
Source organism: Hetaerina americana (assembly GCF_022747635.1). Classification (NCBI taxonomy): domain Eukaryota; kingdom Metazoa; phylum Arthropoda; class Insecta; order Odonata; family Calopterygidae; genus Hetaerina; species Hetaerina americana. The sequence goes on from NW_027287128.1 coordinate 1,133,085, forward strand.
TTAACCTGAATGAAGATATAAGTACGAAGATGAAAGCTATATTTCAGGTAGCTCACCAGTGCGCACCGAATTATATAGTTTTAGACACTTGGAGTTTGGCATCACTGATCCATGGCTCGATTGCCTCATCTTCTTTTAAAAACACTTCCGCCAAGTTCCTCCTACTCTGCAAATCCACTCCATGCTCTCTCCCACCCATGTCATAACTTATGCCCTCTCCTGCTCACCTTCATCCAGACCCCTCCCGTTTACTTCATCTTTGTTTAACTAGCTCCTCGGAACTTATCACGTTTTATGGCACCGAATTCTTCTCAAATTTACAGGAAAAAAAGTTTTGCGATGCAAATATTTTACCAGCTCCATGCAGATCTCGAATTAGCAAAGATAGGCAGAGTTCATAATAAGTATAAGACGAATTGATTTTTCCAACAAAGCTGACGCTAATGAGCCCTAGAAGGTTTCTCTTAATTTAATCCTCACGACCTAAAGTGAATTTATAGCTCGAAATTAGAATGTAGTCGAAATTAATTAACGAGTAAAAGACTCGACATTTGAAATTATTCTTAGGCGAAAAGTCATGCGAGTGAATGAGCTTAGGTAGCATCCTACACTTTGTGTTACCAGGTAAATTTTAATTTCATTAAATAGGTAGCGAGCAATAAACACACATACACATTATGTGTATCCATGCGCTGAAGACTGTAGATCCGAACGGATAAAGCTCAGATACTTGAAATGCTTTCATGGAACTGCATGGAAAGTAATTCGTAATTCTATCTCAAAGGAATTCAGGTAGGTACATATGAGAAAAGAAATAAAAATCGGAAACCGTCTTTGATAGACTGAAGGGTCAACGAACTTGCTAAGTCAAACTGCCGCGACCCCGTAGCTTGACGCTGCAATAAATTTCAGCACTCATTCATGGAATGCTTTTCTTTCCGATGGATGTTATAACACGATGGATATATCTGGAGAGAAATCCTAAACCAACCCTTTATATTATCGACACGAGGTAATTGGGAAGCAGGTGATATGAAAAATTGTTAAGCACTCCATCGTCACCGTTCATGGAAGCAGCTGGTGTTATCCAGCTGCTTCCATGAACGGTGATATCCTCCGGTATCACATCACTTTCGATAACGGTTTTATTCGCTGATGAGTCCTTAAAATAATCCCGCCGCCGGGGCCGTTTTGTGAGCGCGGCGGCGTTTAGGTGGTTTCAAACAGCCCACCGGGGAAGGGGGAGGAGGGAGGGAATCTACCGCTGGGTCGTGGATGCGGCAGAGAGCGTTACTCTGTGCCGTGTTCCACCCCTGACCTTTCCGTGACATCGCTGCACGATTTCGCCATCCGCACAGACCCCTCCGAACCTTCCCGATGGGTGGGATGTTCTCCCTTTGCTTGGACATCAAAAATCTATTGCTGACGCCCGAGTCGTTTAAGCTGTGAATGGGCCACTTTAACCGGTATCAAACAAGAGGAAATATATGACGGGGTTGAATCACTCTATAGGTGGGATATATAATAATATATCCCACCTCCTTCATATAAACAATTTGTACATTAAGCCTAAAATTGCATTGAGCTATTTGCTACCTTAACTGAAACTTAGTGGCACTTCGAGAAAAAGTCAACAATGCTGCTCATGGATTAAATTCCAACGTGGATGATTGTTTATCCTCTCTTATAAAGTACTTAAAGCTTTAATTCCCTATTATTTAAGAAATTAGCTGACAACTGGAGAGGATGTTGAACTACTCGATTTTTTAAAGCTATAAATACTAAGTTAGCCACACAAATAGTAATGCTGGATGAAAATAAGCTAAAGAGAGTCAATTCCAGATATTAGCATTGTGATAAAAACTGATTACGCGTTAAATATAAAACTGATGTCTTCATTATGTCCAACGATGATTTTGTAAATGGAGAGCGAAGAATCGAAATTGTATTCAGTTGACATTTCCATAAATGATGATTTATGGAAAATAACCTTAAATATAATTACTTCATTGAGACAAAACATTCTTTTTTCGTTTTTCTATCACCTATAGGTCAATAGGCAAAAAGAATAACGTGTCAATTAGAGAATGAGGCAATTATCCTTACGAACAACTATCTTATAATTTTTGAAGTAATACCTAGGCATCGAGTTGTTGCCGCAAAGATAGCCTCCGGAAACAGCTTAGTGGATCGCATAGTCCCACTAGCATTCTACGCGAAAGCGTAGTAAAAGTTTGACCCTACTTCGTATTGCCCGGAACTTGTCTATTCAGGGTCAGAGATTGTTTCAGATGGACGCAGGTAAATTGTCTTCCGTCTGGGATCCAGGTGTTTCCAACTGCTCTCTCTTAGTCACATGACCTTCAGGAACTTAGCCATAATTGGCGCATACATGATTTTACTCAAGGTGCCACTCCTAGAGCATGCAATATTTCAGAGACCATAGAGAGAAGAAAAATATGCTCATCGAAGTCATAGCTCTAGAGAAATGGCATATGAGTGGGAAGATTCAGTGATAGGGATATTGGCACTTAATGGGACAACGGGATGTGGACACAGCAAATAACTCGTAAAATCGCTCAGGAATGAATCAGGTTTTATGACCAATACCTAGCGGAACCCAAACTAGAGATAGGAGGTCGTCGAAAATGGACCGGTTTTTTTAAAGCTTTTTTGAAATTTACTTGTCAATTAGGATAAAACGGGAAAAATATAGGGTTTTTCGGTTTATTAGGTTTCTCATCGTATGTTTTTATTTGGCGTCCTGGTATTGTGACTACGCTCCAAAATTCTTTATTTTCTGCATCACGGAATTCCTGTTTTGACTCATGATATTAAAATTGTTATGCTGAAAATATTTAGCAGGGCCAACCCAAATGTCTCAATGACAAACAATTATTAATTTAATTTATTTCGGAAAAATATTAAGACCCTCCATCATTTACAAATCTTCGACCACCAGCTGAAAATATTTAATTTTAAAAATAAAAAAATTATTTTCAAAACTAGTCATAATATCCCATCGTCATCTTATTGCGGCAATATTATAGTTAATTCATTGCTACAATTATGGCTTTGAATTATCTTGTAATGGCTGAAGGGAAAGTATCAAATTTAAAATGTTTCAGCATTCATTTAGATTGGCATCATGTTGACCCAATTTGCACTGAATACCTCGACGGAATAGACATTAAATTATATGTAATACCTGATTTGTTTATCCAGGTGAAATGTGATTGCATCTGATTCCCTTAAAAGACAAAAAAGTATTGTTTAAAAACGGAGTTTCACTGTAATGTATGGCTATTCGGCAGGTGACAAGTCAATTTCCAAAGCACATTAAAAATATAATGAAAAACATGGCAATTGCCCTTTTAATAAAAAGATTAATGCATAGTCACTATAATTATAGGTAATCTACTGGTTAAGATATGCTTCCAAAGGACACAACTACCAAATAAATATCTTGTCTCTCCTATAAAAACACAACCCAACATACTCCTCTACCACAAACCCTTCTTCATCTCAGCATACTTCCTTCCTTCCTTCATTCCATCCAACATCCCTATCCTATTCCTGCCCCTTCCTTGTTTGACTATCGTTCTCTCCTCAATCAAAGTTTTCAACATCCCACTGCCAATCAATATGCTTTACATCCACTTTTCCTGCTTCCTTTTGATTTCTCCCAGCAACCCCCTCTCCTCCCCCACCATATGCAGCACTTAGCATTTGTTTTCCTTTCTGTCTACTTAACCTTTTCCTTTCCCACACCCACATTTCAAAAGCCTCCAATCTACGCCTATTATCCTGTTTCAGTGACCATGTTTCCACACCATACATACCTACGCTCCATACCTAAGTTTGAATGAACCTTTCCTTAACATCCTCACTCAATGTCCCTGTCATCAATTCTTGTGTAAGCTTTTTACCTGATGCAATTCTCCTTAGGTCCCTACCCCTTTGACCATTTTGATTTAAAACGCTTCCGGGATAAGTAAACTGTTCCGCCTACTCTAGTTTTTGCCCTGCTATTTTAAGGTTTACCTTAACATTTCTCTTTCTGGAAAACCTCATATCCTTTATTTTATTTATATTGTTTATCAACCCATATATATCACATTGAATTTCCAATTCAATTAGCAATTCTTGCAACCCCTTGGCTGACTGGCAAACTAGTGCTTGGCCATCAGGAGACCTAACTCATTTTATGATTCACCGCTGACTTTCACCCCTATCTCCAGTTCTTCCCATGCCTATTCAATCATTTCCTCCACATATACATTGAACAGCACCAGTGATAATGGACAACCCTGTCTTACACCTCTTCTTAACACAGCCCATCTGGACTCTTCATCTCCCATTCGCACCTGAGCAGTCTGAGATATGCATAGGTTGTGGATTAGCCTCCTATCCTTCCGATCTATTCCTATTTTCTGCAATATATTCATTAGTTTTTCACAATTCACTCCAACTCCTTTTTAAAATCTACAGAACATGCAAATATGTCCTGATTGTATTTTATATTCCTTTCTATTAGTGATCTCAATACTGCAATGGCATTGTGTGCACCTCTCCCCTTCCTAAACTGTTCATCTCCTAAGTGGTCATATGCCCTGGTCTCCATCCTTTTATTGATGACCCAGAGAACCACTTTAGCCGCATGCAAAATAAAACTTATTGTTTTGTAGTCCTCACATGATGTAGCCTTTACTATTTTTGATATAGGATCTAATACTCTTACAAAGTTTTCCAGCCAGATTCCTCCCTCACAGATGCTACAAATTAGTTCATATAGACTCTTCCTCCCACATTTTCCTAAACCTTTAAGTAGTTCATAGGAATGTTGTCTATCCCAACACCTTATTTCATTTCATCTTCCTCAATGCCCTTTCTATCTCATTGTCAAGTATGCCTGGACCTAAGTTCTCTCATGCATTAATTCAAGTTAAAAATTATATGGTTTCAGACTGCAATATAGACTAAATAACAGCAATTTGTACTGTCTTCTCTTCCATAATCAAGATATTAACCTTTTTACCTTACTTTCTTTTACTTTTCCTAAGACCTTTTGGGGGATTTTTGCACACATGGCTCAGATGCAAAACATTTTTAAATGCTTTATGCATATAGTTATCACTAGTAAAGTTTATTTTCTCAAATCATAGATCAATAAGAGTCAACTTGGCCATTGCTATGTGTTCTGTCAGTGGCAATGCTACTCAGAACACACTCATAAAGGACAACTTTGAGATCTTGGCTCTTTCACTCTAGCTTCCTGATTCCTGTGAATACCTTACAAACACAATAAGCAGTAAGAATGAGCATCGAAACAGTGCATCTCCAGAAATTTCATCCGCATTAGATTCAAAAGCATTCAGAAAATGTACTCTTCCAAACAAAATTGTCACTGAAGATGAATTCCACTGAGTGAGGTGCAATTCAATCAAAGCAGAAGAAACAAATGTATCTTTTCAAAATCTTTGAATCTCTCTAGGCATTGAAAGCATGAGTTCCAGCATGGTTTTACCTCCAGAATAAAGTGAAAAATCATACCTTTCACATATTCCACCAATGATCCTCAACAGATGAAATCTATTGATTTCCTTCGGGGCTTTCTGGAAATGTTTAACAATAATTTCACTTTTTCCAATGATAAATCTATGTAAAAAGCAATTTAAAATATGAGTTATGTATCTATGTCACGTGTACAAAAATTTTCCTACATATTCTTAGGGAGATTATGGTGAAATTGTAATCAATCAGTACTATCAAGTTAAAAACATCACTAATATCACACTGAATTTGTCAAATTAAGCATGTCAATTACTATATGTTATTAATCAATGCATCTATTTCAGTTTTGGAAAAAGATTAGTTGACTTATTTGATTGTTTAAAGTAAAACCCCTTTAAACTTAAAAGCAAAGAAACAGACTAATTAACTAAAACATTTTTGGTTGCCCATTCACAGCCCTTAATTACAGAAAGGCAACCCCACACCTTCCCCAAAGGAGGGGAGTAGACCAAAATATGACTAGAAGGAAATGTTAAAAAGAGATGAAGGAGGAGATGGAAGGAAGAAGAGGAGGAAAGGAGACCAATGAGTGCACACAAAGACTATTTGACTTATATGTTCTACCATGGCAGGGGAATGAAGGGGAGCATGTAGGCATACGTTCACTTATTGTACACTAAAACACAGTGCTAAGTGCTTCTTATAATAGTGACAAATTCATAGATATCATAATCCATAAATGAGGCTACTCAACTGCCTTTTTTTCCAACTACATACAAAAAATATCATTATGTATTGATATAGGAATTCAATGTTAAAAAACAACAAAAAATACAGTGCAGTATTCTTCATACTTCATAATACTTTTATTGTACAAAGCATTGATGCTAAAGAGTGAAGTCATTGGGTTGGGTGTTGTGAACAGGGTCCTTTAGTAAAAGCAGGCATTCTACAACTTAGGTTAGTCAGGTTATCATCACACCTCTTTGGAATTCCATGGTGCTCCTCCACATACATCCTAATGTAGACCATGCTGCACTAAATGAAACTGACATTTGCATTTTTAACTCCAACTACGATGACACTTCCATGCTCATTAAAATATTTTCAAGATACCATTAGGAATGTGACCGTAAAGTTGCAACTTCCATATTTGGTATCTAATGATTTTTGGGACTTCATAATATCCTACTTCATAAACCTCAGTCACTGGCTGTTTTGCATGCCTTTGCAAAAAAAACGTCATCTATTATTGTATAACATATATTTGATCACCTCAATCCTATATTTTAATAGGCAGGCATTAAAATGGCATGGTTTTGGTACAAATAAAAAAGTGAAGGTATTGAATCTGATTTCATATAATTAAAAAAAGTTGAGTTAAACAGTGGAGTAAGGGGACATATTTATTAGCTGGAATAATGTTCATGTATGATCAGTATTTTGTATTAAAACCAGTAAAACAGACAATAGAATCAGTCAAATAACTGTTTGGGAAAAGAGCACTTTAGAAAAGAAAGTAAAATCTAGCACAACAAGAAGAAAGCTTAACAAAATTTTTGTACATGGGTCAGAAGAAACTTGAATTCTTAGGAAAAGATGTTTAAAATAAATTGTGATACTTTGATGCATGGACTTGGAGACGGTTAATGCAAGATTGGCAAAGAGAAAGACAAGGCAGTTACGTGGTGCCCAAGTATTAGATAAGGTGAAGAAGAGTGTGTTGGTAGAAGATGAGAACAGCTTTGTTTATTATTTGAGCAAAAAGCATTACCAGCGGAAAAATCAGAAATTGTAAACAAAAGGTCAAAGTATACCGTCAAAATGATTTTAAAAACAACCATGATCTTTAATGAGCTTTTTGTAAAGAAGTATGAAAGTTAATTGAAAGTTAAAGAGGGACAATTTTTGAGGTTCTTTATTAAAAGCTACTCTGATGGCTGTGAATCTGATGGTACTAATGAACGTGAAGTGGTACAATAAATGCATCCATGGATGCATTTATTGTACCACTCTTATGATTCCAACCATCAATCGGCTTATATGCACTGCACCAGAGATATTCATATAAAATATTGTACACAGCCAAGTGTTCTGCTTACTTCATATAAGGTAACCCAAAGATGACCTAAAAATGTACACAGCCAAGTGTTCTGCTTACTTCATATAAGGTAACCCAAAGATGACCTAAAAATGAAATGACAGACAAGCAGTAATATCTTTGTGCAAAAAACTTCTCATCTAAATTGGTTGCATTCGGTGCATAAAACTGGTTGACCTGGATTTCATCCCGTCAAATGAACCTTTCAATGACTAGGGTGGTTATCTTTGCATTCTCGGATACTATTTTTTCAAACCTCTAGTTTGTGAACTCCACTTTAATGGACTTCTTGAATTCTCTCCCTTTTGTTGACATGTTTTGATCTTTCACTATTGATGCCAGTAATACTCAATAACTATGGAGCAAAGGTAATTAAATATAACATTTTAGGATGAGATATCACAAAATCCCATTGATTAACTACATTTTCAACAAAACTGAAGTTTGTTAATTAGATATATTCCTATTTACCTATATGCTTTTGTATTCCAGTAAAATTTTCATAACAAATAGCTTTATAGTTTGATCATGCATCCAAATCTACCAGATAACAATTCACAGAAAACTAGGTAAAATGAGCAGAGAAATTGGGTAATAATTATTTCAGGAGTATAAACCATTCGCAATAACATGCGTCAAAAGGAAAAATAGGTACCTGTCTACTTTCAATGCAACAATTTCAGAGTGTAAAAATCATTCGCCTTGACTGGGATTCGAACCCAGATCCCTCAATATCCGGTCGAGTGCTTTAGCCACTTAAGCTACCGAGGCGTCCTCTTAAACTCTGAAATTTTGGGGCTTTTAAAGGAACTAGATATTGTGATGAAATACCATACATACAATGTCACAGGCATTCGTAGTCGTGCGCGAGGCGCCACAGTCCACACTACGAATGCCTGTGACATTGTATGTATGGTATTTCGTCACAACATCTTGTTCCTTTAAAAGCCCCAAAATTTCAGAGTTTAAGAGGACGCCTCGGTAGCTTAAGTGGCTAAAGCACTCGACCGGATATTGAGGGATCTGGGTTCGAATACCAGTCAAGGTGAATGATTTTTACACTCTGAAATTGTTGCATTGAAATGCACATTAGCGGATGACTCCGTTAAAAGTTACTGTTGCGGCCTCTCCCGCAGTTTCTTTGGAACCTGTCTACTTCTTTGTATTTTTACAATGGAAAATATGAAGCCAGGTGAACTGCAACATATATTTCCATACCTTTCTAATAAAGGAAACCTAACCTTAAATATATGACAGAGAAGTTCCAACCTTTCCAATCATTTTGAAAGTACTGCTACATAATTTCAAATATAAGGTTGTCATGTTCCTATTTCAAATTCTATTCAATCACTTAAATCTATTTACTCATACATATGATTATTTTCAAGAATTGAAAAACGGGTAATAATACAACAGTATTTTTGAGTCACTCATGTAAAAAAATTATCTCAGCATTGGGTTGAGAAAATCATCTTAACTATATTCTAGGTCATTTTGCTAATGGTTAATCCATGGATAAAAATACTACTGTCTTAACAAAAAGCTTTAATTTGCGCTTGAATAACATTATCCTGATATTTAACATGAACCCTAAATGCTTGAAAATTACATCAATTAATACTCACATGCAATAGCAATTTCTTCCCCACATTATCCAGAGCTTTCATTGAAAGGGTAGGCATATTTAATACATTTATGAGCATCTATTTTTTACAATGCTACAATCACTATCATGTGTATCATTTGAGGGGACCTTTTCGTATTATTAGATAATCCCCAAAAGTTCTTGAGAACAAATAAATCTCATTATTATCTACTATAATCCTAAGAGCTAAATACAGAGTTAGTAATAGAACCTATATGATGGGAACTATTAGGTCCTGAGAGAGAACTTAGAGGTTCCTAAAATAGGCTCTATTTCCAATTTAGTATTCAATTGCAGCCAAAGGAAATGTGAAACTTCAGAGTAAACAATGAAAGACATTCAGTTTTTGAGCTGCAACGAGTAATGAAAAACTTAGTCTGATCATAAGAGAGGCATTAAGGATTGAGTAAATGTCCATGTCGAACCGACATGGTTAGGATAAGAGGTAAATTTATTAACTGTTCTATCCACTACTTTTGGACAACGATAGCATATCTTGATGAATTACCTTTGGGCAATAGGAAAGCTTCAATAATTCTTCAATCACAAGTGTCAGTCCATCCATCTGGCTCTCAGATATTTTTATACCAATTGGCTAATGACCTGAAATTAGGAGTGTAGGTTTCCCAAATGAAATTGTACGTAGATATAAATTTCGGCAACTTAAAATATTTGTCGCCCTTAAAAATCTTTATACACACATTCAACATAAATTGCACGAACACAGGGAGTTGAAATCTGTAAACTCTCCACCGGCAGACACACCAATGGTCAATTCTGCCTAATTTATGATTGGTCTAGTAGGCTAGAAACGATGTTGGGGTAAATTAAGAACTGTGCAAAAATTAATTTGTTTTAATAATTACAGTTTCAAATGCACAAACAGAATTTTTCTGCCATGAATTTATCAGGCATTACGCAAATATTCCGCGAAGGTTCCTCATGCATTCGCTTCAGTTCCAGCTTCTATCCGAAGACTCCCCAAACCTTTAAATAACGTTGGCTCGATGTTGGTGCTCTTCACCGGTAAATTATGAAGACACAAGTGTAGCTGATATTCACGTAATTTGCTTATAGTTCACAACATAGCTGGACACGTTTTTCATTCAATTATGTCTGGAGGAACTATGCAGTTTCTATTATGTAAATACTAAATGCGACTTGACTTAAGGTGTTAGCAAAGTCCCGCTCAACATACGTTATACGATATAGCGATATACTATCGACCTTATTCGACAAAGGGATAGATTTTCAATTACTTTTAAAATATGACCAGATGAAAAATAAATTATTTTTTTGAATGATTTTTAATAATTTGGAATACAAACTACAAGATATTTTATCTTTATACGCGATCTATCACGAACAAGTCCAATGACCAAGAATGGACCAATGGGGTATCAGTCGGTAGCGAGATTGCAGATTTTGAAAGTTGAATCTGCTGCAAAGAATATTTGTAGAGCTTTTTGTGGACGAAATGGATAAAAAATATACAGGAACATGAAGAGTAATTTGATTTTAAAAAAATTTCGTCGCAAGAATTGTTTACCGTTCATTAGCTGAGGCGCAAGCAAGTTTATGTCTAATACAGCTTCCAAGTAAGCTTATGACCTTGCAGCATTTTTAAAATTAACCAATGTTGTGCTAAAGGCATCCTTAGAAAATTTCTTGTAGCAGGCCTTCCATGAACATTTTAAATTCCGATGCCTGAAGATTCAATAAGTCCCATATCTCATTGTGAGCAAAATTCACAACTTCCAGGATTTTTTCAAAAGAAAGAAACGTTTCAATCTCGTAAATGGCAGTGGAGATGCTTTAAGCCGAAGAAGATAAACCTTGGAAATCATTGATGATTCGGGTCGCGGAAACAACATTGTTTCGATATGTATATGAATTTTACCATTTAACCAGTTTGGTGGAATCCCTTCTTATTTCCATTATTTATTTCAGTTAAATTAATGGGTCCTGTTTACTTGAAGATCTATCAACAAATTTGTATTACCGGCGGGTAAAAATTATATTGCTTTATTTTTTAATGTTATGAGATAGGTATGGCTCTTTTTGTAAAAAGAGCTGTATATTTATGTACAGTTGTCATCAGGATATTTCTAGGAAAGCATTATTTCAATTTAAAAGTTCTTAATCCTATGTATTTGAAATTGAAATTAAACCACTTGGCTTTTCCACATAGACATTTTTTTATTTACTTCCTAGGTTTCGTTAAGGTAAAACATCATCAGGTAAAAATACAAGTCAAAAACAATATATATATATATATATATATATATATATATATATATATATATATATATATATATATATATATATAAATTTCTGGATGGAGGGGAAGAGGAGGGAGGAGAGTAAGGATATATACATATATATATATATATATATATATATATATATATATATATATATATAAAGGAGAGTGTTTGTTTGTATGTATGTAATTTGTTTACTTTTTTGCTGTCATAGAAACAGCATTTTTCCAACTATGCCAGCAGGATACTTTTGCGAGAACACTATTGTATTCAGAATTGCCGAGATATTATACGTGGAATACATCAAGGAAAGTCTTTTGTAGAAAAAAAATGGGCAACTTTGATCCTGAGAATAATATTTATTCATGTGACGCATTGGGCCGAGTCTACACAGTCCATCCTAACAACGCCGAATGTTATTTTTTAAGAATGCTTCTACATACCATTATAGGACCTCGCTCATTTGCAGAATTAAGAATGGTAAACGGATAAATATGTGAGACATTCAGAGAAGCTTGCCAGAATTTAGGGTTGCTAGAAGGAGATCAACACTGGGATGACTCATTGCGAGAGGCCAGTTTGATTTCTCTTCCAGGACAAATCCGAATTTTGTTTGCCATCATAATAGCCTCCTGTAATCCATCTAGCCCAAATACATTATGGAAAAAATATAAAGAATCAATGAGTGAGGATATACTGACTAAAGTTCGAAGTGAAAATCCTACATTGGATATTACGTTTAACTCCGGCATTTTTAATAAAACTTTGATTATTTTGGAGCAAAAGTGTATCACCATGGTTAACAAGACTTTAGTGGAACTCGGTCTTTTTGCACCTGTACGGTTCATGGAGAAATTGCTCTAGCCGTTGCATCTTCAGGTATTGCAGCGACATTAATGGAAGGAGGAAGAACAGCCCACTCTGCCCTTAAGTTGCCACTTAATATTTCCCGACAAGAAAATCCCACATGTCATATAAATAAAACAAGCGGCCAGGCACAAGTTCTTATAGAATGTAAATTGATAGTATGGGATGAGTGTACGATGGCTCATAAAAAATCTCTTGAGGCCTTCAACGCAACACTTCAAGATCTTAGAGGAAACTGCAGTTTAATGGGAGGAGCTCTGGTACTCCTGTGTGGAGACTTCCGTCAAACTCTGCCTGTCATTCCAAAATCGACTCCAGCCGATGAAATTTATGCCTGTTTAAAACATTCTGTTCTATGGAATCATGTCCAAGAAATTAGTCTTAAACAAAACATGCGAATCCTCTTAAGAGATGGGAATGCTCAAAATTTTGCAAATAAACTTTTTGAGATTGGAGAAGATAGATTAGTTATTGAAGCATCTGGTATGATAAAATTGTCATCAGATTTATGTGTATCGGTGAAAACTGTCCGCGATATGATACAAGCAGTCTATCCTAACGTTAATCAAAATTATAAAAATTTAGAATGGTTGCGAGAAAGAGCCATTCTTGCTCCTAAGAATGATGATGTTAATGAAATTAACAAGGAGATACTAGCCATGCTGCCAGGAGACGTGATTGAATATAAATCGGTTGATACCGTAGTGGATGCTGACGAAGCCGTCAATTATCCAACGGAATTCCTAAATTCACTTGATCCAGCTGGATTGCCACAACATCGCCTTATACTTAAAGTAGGATCTCCGATCATTTTATTGCGAAATTTAGATCCACCAAAACTCTGCAATGGGACACGATTGTGTGTGACAAAATTAATGAAAAATATAATCCAGGCAGTAATTTTAACTGGAAAAGGAAAAGGTGAAATAATTTTTATTCCACGGATACCTCTAATCCCAACTGATCTTCCCTTCAACTTTAAAAGATTACAGTTTCCAGTCCGGCTAGCTTTTTCAATTACCATTAATAAATCACAGGGACAGTCTTTAAAGTTTTGTGGTGTTGATCTAAGATCGCCATGTTTTAGCCACGGGCAACTTTCTGTTGCTTGCTCCAGAGTAGGTTCGTCTAAAAATTTATATATTCTTTCTCCTGGATATGAAACAAAAAATGTAGTTTATAAACAGGTGTTAAATAAAAAAGATTGTTAAATTTGTATGAAGTAGTGTATTATTGTACTTTATAATTTGTTGTTTTTATTTATGTAGTATATTTATATTATTGTTTCTCCCTAACCCGTGCAAAGCCGGGTATTCAGCTAATATATATATATATATATATATATATATATATATATATATATATATATATATATTTTTTTTTTTTTTTAATTTATTTATTTATTTATTTATATACGTTTGACTAATGATGTTATACCATAATGAAACCTGGGCAGTAAATAAAAAATTTTTCTATAGGGAAAAGCCAAGTAGTTTAATTTTAATTTCAAGATTTTTCTATTTTTCACCAAGTGACACCAGAAACTGTTTTATTCCTATGTATTTTTTCAATTTTAAACTATCCAGACAAATTGGAATCCATCACAGTATTCAACTTTACATTTACAATCATTTTTCCATCTTTCCAGCAATTCTTTTCCACCGCCTCTTTTTATGTATCCCTACAACCTTCAATCCTTTCCTACTGTATTTTCTGATGCTACATTTGTTTTACTTTGTGGCCATTTCACTTTTCCCATGCTTCACCTCAGCTGAATCTCATAATCCTCCAATCTACACCAATCCTCTTGTCTCAAAGACCAAGTTTCTGAGTTATACAAAACTACAGTCCCTACTGAAATCTTCCATACACTTTTCTTAGCATCTTTATTCGACATTCCTATCATCAACTCCACTCTTTTTGAAAAATCTAATGAAAAAATGAATTTTTTCTTTTAATGCCTATAGTACTCTGCACAGCATATGAATCACTTCCTAAAGTGGTGAATTTTTCTAAAAACTGACCCAAATTTAATGATTTGCTTAGCCTTCCTGTTTATTGAGGATGGTGCCAATATTTTGTCTTAAATACTATCCAAGAATACATTTTTATTAGCTCTAATTTATTTACTCATATTTTGATGGTTTTCCAAACATTCACATTTGTTGGGACTGTTATTACCTTACTCTTCTAATGATTTATCATCATCCCATACCTCTCACAATAGTACAGTAAAAATAATGGTATTTTCAGAAAAAATGTTTTTACTGCTAAATACCGCCCCCTTTTTTCTAGGGTCTATTGGTATTAGATGCATTTATATTTATGGCGATTGATGAAATGCAAAGAAAGTAGATTGCTGATGGGAAGCAGTTGCATGTCAATGGAAACCACCATTTTTGGATTAGGTTATAAGCAAGGAAGAAGGGGACAGAGGGAGGTTAACACATAAAAAAGAGAATGGGTTCCTAAGTGAAGCTGCATATTATCAATAATTTCCCCTGCATTATCGTTAAACACAAAGAATCACTAAAATTACCCCCAGTCTAGTCTGAACTATTTTATATCTTCAAATGTGTTAGTTTATTTCATTAAATATTAAGTTTTAAACTCCAATGTATCTCAGGTGTAGCAGAGAAAGTAAGAGACTAAATAGGTTATATTTGAAGTAAGAAAAATTTCTGTATGCAACAAATATAATAATGGTCCACATACATTCCACCTGGAGTTGCAACTATCCACAATTTCAAGATATGGGTACAGAACAAAAATAAGGTTCCAACATGAAATAAGTTGTACAATATAATTATAGAAAATTGAGTCATGAAAGATATCAATCAAAATAGCCAATATCGTGGAGAATTGTCTGTTTTAAATCTATGTGCATAAATTCCACATTGGGTAATGGCAAAGGAAAGTGCATAAGAAAGGGAAGGCATATTGAAAAAGAAAGGCATACCCTTTGTGCATGACCTTTTTTCATATTAATTCCAACCCCACTATATCCCCTATCCCAATCAGTAACCCAATGCCATTAACTTAAGTAGAACTGTTTCTATGCACAGTGAAGCATTTCAATACAACCAGCATTGCATGTCAAATAAATGAAAAGATATTATCCCAGGCTAATAAGAGAATCGATCGAGATACTCAAAGAAGAAGACAACTTCAACAGAGAAGATGGCTACTGCCTATCAGGAGCCTGGAAAAGGATTGGGCTGGAAATCCCCGACCAATCACAGAGCCGGAAGGGAGATGTGAAACATATATTAATGCGGCCAAAACAATGTACCAGCACTTCGACCTGAAGATGCTCGTTGAAACACGGGCGAAACTGTTGTCAGAAAAACAACCTACACGGTGACATCCTGAGAATTGAGAGTCTTTCATCTGAACGTTACGAAAATTTACGATCCCATATTACAAATTGAATTGATTATTCACCAAAGAACATTCATCGGGCTGATACTATCACACAGATGAAGAGTATTAACATCAAAGGACTAGTATTGTTTATTTTTCAAAGATTTAAGGGTAGGAAAAGACAAAGCAAATACAGGCTATTTTCAGAAGCTCAGTACCCTACTGAAGGTGAAAGATTGAAATGTTTTCCTCTAATATTTCTTGATTAAAAAGTTCTCAGTTCTTCCTCAAGGTTAAATTTCTGAATGCCAACATTTCCTGACAGAATCTATGATTATCTTCAAGGTTAATGCCTTAAGATAAAGAATTTTTTATCTATAAATCTATTTATTCCTATTACATAAAAAATTACCTGCCTCTATTACCCCTTATGCCTCTTATATCATTTCTCCATTTTTCATTTTAAATATAGGGGTTATAACGGACATTTCTATCTTACCCCTCTTTCTAAAGTTGCCCAGTCCAACTTTCCATCCAGTACAAGCACCTGAGCAGTCTGTGGCATGTACAGGTTTCAGATAAGTCGCCCATCCCTCCAGCCAACTCCTTTCTCCTATGACACAGTCATTGATTCTGTCCAATTTGTTATGTCAAACACCTCAAAATCCTTTGAACAAATAATACATCCTGATTGCATTTTATATTCCTTTCTTTTAGTGTTCTTATTATGGTCATGACAACTTGCATACCGTTCTACTTCCTAAAACCAAATTGATCATTCCCTTAGCAATTAATACCTTTCTCTGCTTCCTCTTCTAATCATTCTAATTACCTCCTTAGCAAGCAAAATCAAAGTTATTGATCTATAGTCTTCAAATATTGCTGCCTTCCCCTTTTGTGGAAAGGGCAGTAGCACTGATCTGCGAAAATCTTCTAGCCAAATTCCTCCCTCATATATGCTTCAAATCTGTTCATAAATTCTCTTCCTTACACATTCTCCTTAACTGGGGAGGAATTTAACAGTTCACTGGAGATGTTATGTCACCACAGCCTTATTTGATTCACTTTCCCTAAATACCCTTTATCTTGCCATCAAGTATGCCTGGGCCTAAGATATCCCCATCTACATCATATTATATTTTCTTTCTATTTCTAAATTTGCTTGTCTACATTCTGATCAACCATATAGCCAACCATTTGCCATATAGACCTGAATAATGACAAAATTAGTTATTTCTGGTTGTATTTCTACTTATAATACTACTGATATATCACTATCCTACTCTATATATACTACTTTTATTTTTAACTTTTTGTTCAACACTATTGCAACCCCTAGCTGGATTTCTTCCCCATCACAGTGTGTTGCCTTAGATTTAACACTTCAATCATCCCCCCCACCCTTCCAACTCACCTCGCACAGCCCTAAAATAATTAGATATATATCCTCTCCATCTGCCATTTTGTATTTTCTGATTTCCTTTTTCTATGTTACAATTGTATGTGTACTCACTTCGGCGCTTATACTAGAGTTGACTGTTGGAGAATGAGATATCATTTATGAAAATTAGGAATAGGAGTTGCCCTAGGAGTGTCTTTTGTCTTGGCTAGGAACTGAAATCAATTATTGTTAAATAGCTTTTCAAATTTTTTTTTCTTGGGATGGCAAGAGATAGATTTATAACTTTTGGAACCTCATAGGCAGTCTATCTTGTGAACACACAAGAGAGTTCCTGGTCCTGTGGACCCGGAGGAAGCAGAGAGAAAGAAATGAGGGAAGAAAAGAAGTGGATATATGGCTGGAATCTGAAGATATAATGACATCAGTTGGGATAAGGTAGGATTGTGTGCTGAAGTCATTGGCTATTTCCCTTGTGGTATAGGTAGCAGTGCTATGGAGAGGAATGCATTTCTGTCTGCTCATTTTCCTTTTATTGAAGCTGTATTTCATAATCTCCCATGATGCTTTTGATATGTTTTTAGGTAGAGATATGGAGGTTTGCAATGGGATCAAGGTCCCATTGAATGGGTGAAGTTCTTCTCTGAAAGATTCCATGTGGCTCTCTGAAACTTTCAAGAAAATGCAAAACTATATAAACTCCTCTCTCATGATCTATAAGGGCATTCTATTCTGCTTCAGGCAATGATGCTGTCTTTCACTAGTTCTTTTCTCTATGTTTGCAAACTTGAAAATAAGAGATCAATACTATTCAATACAGTTTTGCTAACAAAATTTTTTTTCCAATTATGCACCTCTTAAAATCCCTGAGGAAAATTTATATGCAATATGAAGGTTATGTCTTCAAATATGCAGGCAATGAGAAGTTTCTATAGATATTGACTCTTGGCTAAGAGTTCAATAAAGTAATTTGTTTTTGAGTATTCAGCTTGAGGTCAGAATTTTTTGGGGAAAGCAGCATTGAAATGTATCAAAAAATTTAAAGAAAAGTTTACATTTTTCCTCAAAATCATTAGCCCAAAATATTCCCAGATTTTTCAGAGATTACATACATAAATTGATTTGTGAATACATCATAATTCTCTTTACCAAGTGTTGGGAATTACCATTCAACAGATTATGAACCCCTAAGGCTTTGATGTGGCCAAGGTAACAAAGTGAGAATAATTTGCAGGGGATCCTTATTTAGTATTTGGAGTCCTTGCCTGTGCAAAATTTCTAGCAGTTTAAAGTTTTCATTGTACTCATGCAAAATTTCCACATTAAAACCACCTCACATAATGATGGTAGTTGATACTTTTAGAGGATAAGAGATCAATTGCATAATTTGCTGCACAGAGAAACAGTAAAAGCCCCTATAGGGGAATGGTACACACAAAAGATAGCTAAGTGGCATAACTTATGTTCAAAATACAAACAAACTATTCAAACTCTCTCCCTCATGATTGAGATTGAAAAAGTATGAAATATAAAAATCAGTTTTGGAGTAAATATCCACCCCACCACCTAATAAGCGAGTCAACCAAAATTTTGGCATTTGGTTGTAATTCAAAATGCTGAAAGATAGGATGTCATTTGTGTACAACAAATATTCATACAAAATCACAGTATCAAGATTTAGGGATTGTAACAATACCTCTAGGACATAGCCGGTGGAGGCTCACCCATAAGAGTAATCCCTTGTTTCCCCATGAGAAATATCTATCATTAAGCAAAGTAAAATTGAGCATCCTATAATGAAACCAATAAACATTCTCACACTTTAAACATTCAGTTTCCTCAGTTTCCCCTGCCAAAATGTATTCTTATCATGCAGCAATATAGTCTAGGGCTTATTATTATTATTAGGTAATCTACCGGTTAAGGTAGGTTTTTGGATGGACACAGCTACTAAATAAATACTTTGTCACTCCTAACAAAATACAAAATCCAGCATCCTACTCTACATCAGGTCCCTCTTCATCTCTGAGTACTTTTTTCCTCCCTTCATCCCATCCAACATCCCTATCCTGTTCCTTCCCTTTCCTTGTTTGCTTAACATTCTCCCCTGTATTACGGTCTTCAACATCCCACTGCTGATCAATACCCCCTTCATCCACTTTTCCTGCCTCCACAGGATTTCTCCCAATAAACCCCTTCTTTGCCCACCATACCCAGTACTTCCTGATTTGTTTTCTTCTGTCCATTTCACCTTCTCCATTCTTCTCCACACCCACATTTCAAAATCCTCCAGTCTACGTCTATCCTCCTGCTTCAATGACCACGTTTCCGCGCCGTACATAGCTACACTCCAAATTAAAGTTTTTACGAGTCTTTTCTTAACATCCTTACTCAATGTCCCCGTCATCAACTCCCTCCTCCTTGTGAAAGCCTTTTTGCCTAGCGCACTTCTTCTCCTTATGTCCCTACTACTTTGACCGTGTTGGTCCAAAACACTACTGAGATACGTAAACTGTTGTACCTGCTCTAGTTTTTGCCCTCCTATTCTAATGTTAAGCTTAGCCTTTTCTTTCTAGAGAATCGCATTACCTTCAGTCTAGGGCTTATATAGACTTAAAAGAGGTGCCAGCTCCAGTTCTGATAGCATTTTTCAAGGGGATAAGGAGGGAGATAGAGGCTAGAATAAAGTTTAAGTAGAAATTGGGCTGCAAAGTCCCGCTGCACCCATGACCAAATCAGCTGAAGAGTAATGCAATGTCAGCAGAGCTTGCCCAAAAGGACCTTTAAGGATGAATGATGGGATGAATTTTGGCAAGAAGGGAGGTGGGTGGTAGGAATCCATGTGATTGGAATGAAATCATGAAATTGTAGACAATGTAAACAACTATTGAGTGAGGGATTTATGAGGATTGTTTTCTGATACTCAAACTTGAAAAACCACAGATTACAGACAGTAATGAGCTAATAAAAACACCAGTGGATCATCTGATAATGACATGTGTAAAAACAATGTATTTGAGTTTAAAGTAATAATATTTTTTAAATTATCATTGTGAGAAAATTTGGAAAAAATCAAAGAAAAGGACAACATAAAGAATTTAGAATTGGTTAAAATTTTATCCGGTGGAAAACAGAAATAATCCTTATTTCAGAGGGGACAAATATGCTCAAAAATAAAATATCAAGCTGGTTAAGTTTGTTTAACTTCATCATCAGGGTGTTGAATGTCGAAACCTGGGTTGTGTCTAAATAAAATTCTATGGAATTAAAAAATTATATTTTATACATTATAATTGGTTTAACTAGTCTACCTTAGACCAATCTAGTAACGAGCTATTTTTTTATGCACTTTTCTGGGTTCAGGTAGTCATTTGAGTATTTAGAAGCCCCAGGGCAAGAGGTTTAATATTGTGGTTATTTCCACAAGTTGTTCTTGGGATATTGGTACTCATTTGAGAGGATCTATCAATCAAAATTCACTAATGCTGTTCCAGCAATGTGGTGACCTCAATTCAAGTGGAAGTTCAACAGTGGAGTTAGAAATGGCAACAATACAAGATACACTAGATCTAATACACTATCATAATTGTGTCTGCAGTTTACAGATAAATTAAAATGCTCTTGGTGGGCAGTTTCCTGATTATGTCTTTTTCATTGAGAAGTGTAGCATATCCCAAAATAATTCAGCATAACACTTCTGCATGTAGAGTACAAATATAATAAAATGCAACATATTGTTGACAAAATAATGCATATGGAACTAATTTAGCCCCATAAATTTCAAAATAGTATAGATCTATGCTATTAATATGATGTAGGTAGTCATATATATCAATATAATTGAGTAGGAATGAAAAAAATTATTTTTAGTTCAAGATTATACAAAGAAAATGTATCACAAACTTTGACTGACAGAGCTGTGGCAGCCATTAGACCAGATATATTAATAATGATTGGATAAACTCAAAAAATCATCTTCATCATTGAAACACACTGTTCAATGACTATGCAGTGAGATTTTGGGTGTTGGGTGGGAGCCATGTCATAATAGAACCAATCTACAAATGAAGCCTATAATCTTTCCTGAAGTCATCAATTTTCCAGAAGTCAGTATCCTCCAAATGCACCACTATTGAGCACAAGTATTACAGCATAGCTTTAAAAAATTCTCGTTACCAAGAAAGTGGCACATAAAAAAAGACTTAAAATCTTTGACTACCCCTCAGTGCTATATGTTTACATATATTTACTAACATATGAGTGAAATTTTCCCTCTAAGCAGAATTGAAACAGATATGAGGGCCCACCTGGAACCTATTTGCAATATTTAATGTGCTCAGGTCCATGATTCTGCTCATTCTTTTTTCAAATGCTACTTTATATGGACCATTCACTAAGGATGAATTAATACTACACAATGTCCTAATAAAATTTTAGGAACCCTTTCTTTTGCAGAACAGAATAAAATGTTAAATCAACATTTGGAAATTAGAGCACTTTTTTCATCACTTATTTCAGAGTCTACCATTTTTTTACATGAGAACTACTTTTACTGGAACATATTTTTTAACAACATTTACCTATTTAAAAGTCTCAATTTCCTGCTGAGTTCATCCAATAGCAGATGCTAATTCTATCCTTTTCTCAGTCACACTACTTCTTCCTTATCAATAGCAATCCAATAATAAATCAGATTCACTGTGAGTTTCTGATCCTTAAGGGTATCTCTAATTGCCTATATGTGTATGGATAACAATTTGTCCATTGTTTTTGTTTTCATCTGTTAGCTTTATTACCTTCATCTCCTCTTAAAAAAAAACTCTCTTAATAGCAGTTTTCAAACGTATTTTCCAAATTTCTCTTCCTAGCAGGGCTAATTTTACATGCTACTTCCTTTAAATGTAACAGCTATAGGGAATGAATTCATCTGGGATCATAAAAGATAAAAATAGCTGGAAACTATTATTTTAACTCAAATGTAATGCTATTGATAGTATGAAGTTACATGGCAGGCTCCATAACTCCTCAATCGTGTGGGTGAAATTTTTTATTGCACAGAAAGCTTTTGACTTAGTACACAAAGCAAAGAATATATGGGTGTCATGTATTCCTGGGTAACCACAGACAGGTCAGTGAAAGTAACTGTGTCCCAGTGCTTATGGTGTTGTTCTATTGTTCTGCTTAGATAAAAAGCTTCCTTGCTGATTAAGTAAGTATCCATTCTTCATTTAAAGGCTAAATCTTGTTTTTGCAATTAGGAACTCTTGTCTTCTAATATTCTTGTCAATTTAAATATTGATCTTCTCCCATTATTGCCTGAATGGCATCAAAATAACTCCCTCTTAGTTGTTCTCTTTTCCTCCTAATAATTGGTGCAATTCTCCCATAACTAATACAATTTTCTCTTAATGTCCTCTCTGCTACAAATATTTTCCTCCAATATACTTCCCAAATAAGTGAAATGTTCCTCTTGATCTAATATATGCATTCCCACTAAAATGCTCAAATTTCTCTTTGCAGTTCTTAAGAATCTCATTCCTTTTCCAGCATCTGAATGAGCAATACAGCTTCTACAACATCCATTCATACTTCCCACGCCTCCCCCAAATTACAGAATAAAAATAAAACATGGGTGGCAATAAACATCTCTGACTTGCTGCAGTGCCTATGACTGTCTATTCCAATTCATCCTTTACCATTTATTGTGTACTCTGACTTAGAGAGTTTTCAAATAAGAGGGTTATTCCTTAACTTCTCTGGTGCTCATTATTTGACTTTTTCCATTCTGCTCCGTTGGACCATTCTTCAAAATCTATGAAACAAACAAAAGCAAAGGTGCTATGTTCTATACTCTTTATTTATGTTATCAATACTGCTCTTAAATCACACATTCCCTTTCCTTTACTAAACACAAACTGACCAGTAACTTAGTATTGGCCTGTCCTGTTCTTGAATTTTCTATAGATGATTCGTAGGGCTACCATTTCTGAGTTTATGGTCTAATAATTGAGTTCTTCAGTGCAATGTAAATAGTCTTATCCTCTGATATGATAATAATGCTAGCAATTAAATACATCAAAGTGATATGATATATATTTTAATATATAAAGCACCATACTCCAATTTCTCTGTGTCACCAAATCCTAATCCAGTTCATTTGAAATTTTACCCTATGCAATAATAATAATAATAATAATACTTTATTCATTTTAAAAATGGTACAACCATATTAAATGTCGTCAATATAAGTTTTATTTAACATATAAACATACTTTCTTAAATGTGATGAAGATTGCCACAAAAGAATTCATCCAATGAGTAAAGTGGGTGAGCAAGTAACCAGGTATATACCCTATTCTTGAAACTCTGGATACCATCTGATTTCAACTGAGTAGGCAGATAGTTATACAGTCGTATGTTCATATTGTGAAATGTGTTGTAAGTTGATGACAATCTACAATAAGTAGTATTTAGATTCGATTTACCTCTTGTGGAATAGTTATGGAGGTTGGATCTTAATTGGTAAGTTTCTAGATTAACTTTCACATGAATCAGAGCCTTAAAGATATACAAACAAAATACAGTCATGATTCTATACCTAATAAAAAAAGGTTTGCAGGAATCACGTGGTGGTATATTAGCAAGAAAGCGAATAGCTCTCTTTTGCAGTAGCAAAATTTGTTTAACATGAGGGGAATGACCCCATAACTCAACACCATAATTCAAATGACATTGAAAGAAGGCATGGTAAAGTGTTAAACGATACTCATTTGAAATGATAAAGTTGAGCTTTCTTAACATATAAACAGCTTTACTAAGTTTATTACAGGTCTGACTGATGTGAGTCTCCCAATTAAGTTTTGTATCAATATAAATTCCTAGTATTTTAGCAGTTTCAATATCAGTTATTTTTTATTTAAGACTGCACACAATATGCTGAGTTTTGTTAGTATTTAATTGTAAATGATTAACATCAAACCATTCCTTAGCCTGTTTTTGGGTAGCGCTAGATCGTAACTTTGCATCTTCTGGATGTTGACACTTTTGCACAATAGTAGTGTCATCAGCATATAAAACAGATCTAGGTTTCATATTACAGGGCAAATCATTAATCATGATAATGAAGAGTACTGGGCCAAGCACAGAGCCCTGTGGTACACCACATTTTACTTTAAGAGCTGCAGACCGACAGCCATCAAGTTCAACCAATTGGTGGCGATCATCCAAATATGACTTCATTAGTTTCAGTGCAACTCCCTTAATACCATAATATTCTAGCTTTGTTAGTAATATTGAATGATTAACACAGTCGAAGGCCTTACTAAGATCACATAGTGTCACTGAGACTGATTCCTTTTCTTCAAATGCATTAATGACATAATTAACTATGGACTCTACTGCCAAAATTGTAGATTTCCCAGATCGAAAGCCGTACTGGGATTTGGAAAAGAGATTATTTAACTCAAAAAAATTACATATTTGATCTTTCATAATAGCTTCAAAAATTTTACCAAAAACGGGGACTATGGAAATGGGGCGGTAGTTAGCTAAATCATCTTTATCACCTTTCTTATAGACAGGTACTGTTTTGGAATATTTTAGAGCTGTTGGAAAATCTCCTGTCTCAAAACATAAATTGACTAACATTGCTAATGGTTCCGCAATGAGCACAATAATGTCCTTTATTAGGGAGTTAGAAAGATCATAAATATCCTTACTGCAATATTGCACCCAAGGCATTCATCTCTCTGAGATGGCTCCAATCAGTCCCCTCTTGGGTTGACCCCTAGGGTGGCAACTCACTGCTCATTTATACTAGATTATCAGACCTGGTTACAATGCATTATGATATCCCCTCTTGTTAAATTCTTTCAAGATATGGTGTTCATTTTTATAAATTTGGCAATTCCCTGTAACTATACACTTCTTCTATATATTTGTACAATTTCTATTTAATGTTTACGAATTAAAGAATATATTATTGCAGTTGAATTTTTTGTCAAATTTTGCTGATGATATAAATACTAAATATAAAAAATACCAAATTATTTTAATGAATAAACCAGTGGACAATCTTTCAGCAGAGCAAATATAGTAGGATATTGGTAACTTAATAAAAAAAAGAGCCAAAGTATCAATATCATTTATGATGAATCAAAGGACTTCTTAATAGTCTATATTCTTTGACTAATCATCAGTAATCAGATGCATCATATATAAAGGAAAAAAATCTATGGATGAAATATAACTAATTTTTAGGCATATAAACATACTCTGATCTTTCTGGCAATAATAATCAGTATCAAATCTGTAAAAAATCTGTGTGAAATTCATTGGTTAGATGTTCTCATTAAGTAACTATAAACTCAAACCAAGAACCATTTTTTGCGATGACCATTCCAAAATTACTAGTTGAAAGTGTTTTATTCTGTGGCATTCTTTTTCATAGGTTTCACTTTTCAATAGTATAGAGTTCTGAAAGAGTGATGTTGAAAAGACACCATAATAGGATATTAAGCTATATGCACACAGCTAATGTGGTGGATGGCTCCAACCCAACAGTAATCTTTACTTTAAATCATGAGGTTGGCTCATTTATCATCTTTTTTTGAGAGATAGTTGAGGCTGATACTTTTTGGAAATCCATTGTAATGCACAAAGAAAGAATCAAAAAGACTGCATTTCCAGAGTTAATAATTTATTACTGTTGACTACTTTTGCTGCACTGCAGCATAATCTGGACTGATTTTACGAGAAATTCACACCCACATACATACAGTCAATAGGTGGGGTTGTGTGAGGGTTATGGGGGAGACAAGGGTGGGTGTGGATGTGAAGATGTGAAGGAGAGAGGGAGACTGGGAAGGGGGGAGGGATTGGTGTATGGTGGATAGTCACTGGGTTCAAGTTGGGGAGGAAAGGTGATTATTGATTTTTAGGTAGTAATTGCGGAATGTCTCAGAGGTGGGAGTGGAAAGGGAAAAGGTGGTCATTGGTGACGGTTTCCTTTTTCTGTATTCAGGCCAGTATGGCCAATTGTTCTTGGATGTCCATTCATGTCCCCTTACTCTCCTTACACATCATTTGCAGCATGGAGTTGCATGATGACCCTTGCTGAGGAAGTGAGCTGCAAACTGTGACATTCAATTTGTTTTGCTTAAGCCCCAGAGATGTTCCTGCGCTTACACCTTCCCTGGCACTTCTTCCCATCTGTCCAATGTATGATACTTCACAGTCTGCACATTACAGGCAGTAAACTCCACCCCATTGAAGTGGGGTGTAGTAGGAGGCTTTTGAGATTTTTTTGTTAAAAAAGGCTGTTTCTATGTCCAAGCCTTTGAGGAGTTTTTCAATTATGATGGAGGGTTTCCCTATATATTATGGGTCACAAACAGTTTTTACAAGGGATGGCAGGAATAAATTTCTCTCAGTGATAATTTCTTATGTTTTTTCCATTTCCACTCCCCTCTCCTAGACATCCCACAATTAATACCTAAGAACCAGTAATCACCTCCCCCCCCACCCGAAACCCAGTGACTATCAACTATTCACCAACCCATCCCACCCTCCCAGTCTCCCTCTCTCCTTCAAATCCACTCCCACCCCAGTTCGCTTCCCCCATCCTCCATACAGGGGAGGGTTGGGGAGGGAAATAGAGGTACACTCAATGGTGCTAGAAATGAGTTATGTACTATCAGATTGAGTTCTATGAAAATGTGGTAATCGTCTTCAGAACCGCACCCTTATTTTTGCTATTTTTTATTTTCAGATTTTGGAGTGAAATTACAAATTAAGATATATTTCGCATGCCCACAATGGGTAACAGGGAATGAAATCTCTCTCAATTTAGTTTGAACTTGATCATATAGGTGATTACTATCATTAAAATGTGCAGATTTCAGATATCCTGATAGGTAAATATGGTTCTCAGCTATGCGTTCAAGTAATTGATTTCAACCTATTCAAGATTTGTGAATAAATTCTGTATTTAAAAAAAATATTATGTTCAGTATCCCTCATTCATTATTAAATCTGAAGTCAGCTGAAAGTAGAAGTATTGAAATGATTTATTTCATAAATACCGAAAAAATAACAGTTTAAATTGAGATGCTTGATGTAATAGTAGTAGTAGTATTAATGGGAGGCGACCGACAGCCGAGGTCATTTGCGCCATAGAGGATGGACAGGAAAGGATGAAGGGTGGAGAGAAACCCGGCATCGGCGTTAGCCTACTCTTAACAAAAGGCGCCAAGGTGCCCACAGCTTAACGTCCCATTCGACGGACAGTGTACTCACTCAAAGTGCCCTCCAAAAAGTACCTCAAGTAGGGATCAAGATACCACTGAAAAACATTCAACACCGCCAGGATTTGGACCCGAGCCCTCTGGGTGGGAAGCCAGTATGATAGCCACCGCACAATCTCGATCCCCGCTTGATGTAACGTCAGGTAATTTTCATTCAAGTATAGTAAATAGCAGCACATACACAAATGTAAAAAAATTGCTTTCAATTGACATCAATAATGAACAAGAACATAACTTTTTAGAGCAAAGTCATCTCTCTAATGCTCTACAGCATTTTTTCTTTGGGTCATTAATAACACTTTGAACATTAATGGCTGAATCATAAGCTGCCCATAGGAAGATGATCTTGGTCTTCCCTAACTCTTGAGACATTCAGTACACCTGTTTAAAGTAAATTGACAGCAAACTCTAATTTTTATTTATTAATGGATTTATTTGCATGAATTCAAAGGTTTCAGGCTCAACTACGAGGAAATTCATGCTCACAAAATACAGAACATTGCATTCATCCATTAAATTTTACTCAGGTGCAACTTATTTCAATGCTTCAAGGCAGATGATGGTGTTATTGAAGTCTGGAAACTAGTTTCACCAGAATAAAATTCAATACGAATACATTTGAGTGCCTTATTTTAGGATATTTTTTATTTCCATGGATAGTATAGCAGCAGTAGAGGCAGTGCGTGGATCTCTCAAGCTGGTCAAATTTTGGGTACCAGATCTTCCTGGGAAACCACAAGAAAATAAAATGGCCCCCTTCTCAGATGTTTAAATGTTGGCATCATAGACCGGTAGATAAGAGTAGGAATACTGAAAAAGGGCACAAGTATGATTCCAGATGCCATTTCTGGGCACCCTAATCTTCACCTATTAGTGGTTAAATTACTCTATATTTATAGTTCCAGATCATTCAGAGAAACCAGAGATGGCTAAGGAAAAGGACTATCTCTGCCCTTAAGTATGAATTACATATGTTGTATAGGGCTTAGTACAAGACAAGCTCTACATTCACCTATCTCACTAGCCTTTGGATTGATTCCTGTGGCATAAGGCTTGGTACCAGATAGGAGCTTTACTCTCACCTATCCAACCAACTTTGAGGTTGATTACCTAGGGTCATATGCACACAATGGTTTAAGAATCATTTTTCAGCTGTCTGTTATATACACATGAATCTGTACCTAAAGTAATCAATGAAATGTCTACAAGTAGT
The DNA here is from genome assembly GCF_022747635.1 of Hetaerina americana. NCBI lineage: Eukaryota > Metazoa > Arthropoda > Insecta > Odonata > Calopterygidae > Hetaerina > Hetaerina americana. The sequence goes on from NW_027287128.1 coordinate 1,161,755, forward strand.
CTTTCATACATTTATATTAAGTATGAATGTAACCAGTAATATAAAACAAATATATCTTCACGCTAATGGTGCTAAAATAATTGATTATTTTGCTGAAAAGAGTATAATGATATTGCAATAGGATGAAATGATAACAAAGTGATTAAATAAATTCAGATATTTTATATAAAAATCAGAATGTTAATAACAATAAATATTACAATTCCAATAAGAAACTCAGTTTAACAATACCAGCATCCACGACAGTTCAAACTATTTCTTTGCTTTATTTCACAAAATTGAACATATCTTTGGTGTATATTGAGTCCAACACTCATTGAATCAATGTCTAAACAGGACTCAAATTAGCTATCTAGTAAGAGAATACAGAAATTTATTGAATGAAAAAACCAATTCTCTAGAGATGTTTCTTGTGGCACTGCTCTAAAGAAATGAGAGATTTCCAAACAAATTCAACCCACAGAAAGGAATGTAACAATAGTCGCACAATACTATGATATTTCATTGGAATTCCACACTGCAAAGAAACTAATATACTAAAAAAAATTTATCACAGAATCCATGCCATTAAAGTGGTAAAAAAACATTTTTCCAAAGAATTAGTCATTAGGTGTTACTCATTTTTTGTGAAGTCTAATCCTCAAATAAGTACATTTATATTTGAATATTTTCCTTTTGTGACTTGGTCTAAAGCAAATTATTTTCTATTTTAGATATACATATAAAATCCAAGCCCATCAACCTTCCAGTACAAATGCATATTTGCAGAGATGACACCAATAAAGCAAGACATTTCTCACAAAACAAATGTGATTCAGTTACCTACAGCAGAAGACACGTTTCCATTATATATCCAAATGAATAGATTTTTAGGCATAGAAGAGGTTAAAATTTCTTATTTTTCTAAAAATGAAGTGAATAGTTTACCAAATTTAGGAGTTAGCCTCATGTCACCTACATGTGGTGATTACAATGTTTAAGAATAAAGTGTATTTGCACAGAGTCCCACTAAGAAAGTCAAGTATCCCAAATGCTGGAATGAGTATGTTACACAGCTGACAAAAACTATTTACACTGTGTGGTTGCAACTGTTTTCAACAATGCAGCACTCTGAAAATCTCCCATTGCAACAGCCATTGTTTTCACTTTTTTAGTATCAAAGCTTAAGGCTTGCATTCATAGTATTACGGGAGTGCCATTAAATAAGAACATCACACTAAACCTTGCTTCTCACATTAGTTTTTCAGAATAGGGGAAGAGGGTTTTGAAATTTGACCACATCAAACTTCTTTCATATGGTGGATGCTAATCTTCATTGGGGGACCAGAATTTTTTACCTTTAGTAAGGAAATTGCATATTCCTTTCAAATAATAAAATGCACACATAATTATGCTGTTGGCCTCTGATTCTGGGTCTTCCATTGAGTAGACTGCTGAATTTGTTGCTGTTCTTTTTCCTTGCGCCTGCGAGGAACACGCCTCCCCAAATGAAGCTGCACTTGTCCACTCTTAATTTCTTTGAAAACTGTTATAGCCTCCTTATGACTCAGGCCATGCAAAGGCTTCCCATTGACTGCCAAAACTTCATCTCCTAAAAGAAAGAAATTCAAGGATTAGGTATATCATTTTCTAAGACAGTCAAAGGGCATTTAAGCTAGGGAATACATGTATGGACTACCTAATATGAGGTGATTGTCAAGGTGAAAACAGTAATACTACTTTTGTAGCTCACTAAGAGTATAAGCTACAACAAATACATGTGTATCTGCCTAATAGCACTATACAAAATTTTGCCAACAGTCATGTATGCATTCACCCAAAAAATATATAATAGGGTATAAATACAAATTGCAAAGACATGAGCTATGAGTACAAGAGTAGGAGGAGGATGGCACTCAGCAAAATAAAGTACTTGAGGTCAGTAATACATGCGGGCGACATTGACCAAAAGGTCGAAACGATAAACCAAGGAATCATAGTAGCATTCCCACCACAGGCACTTTACAGGTAAATCTTCTTTGAGACGTCAGAGCAAAATTTTCTTTTCAGGTCTTCTGTGCTCACGTATTCATTTTTGGCGAAACATTTGTAAGGGCAGAATAAAAAATCGACCCCCTTACAATGAATGGTCGACGAGGAGAGCCCGGGACATCCTCGACGGCTGCGTTAATTGGAGAAAAGGCGCTGCATTTCCCGCGTTAACTTAAGGTGAAACGCAGGTGTGTATTCACTCACCTCCCACCGCCATCCCCCATTTCCCTTCATTCCGAATTTTCTCCGAATCTACAGAAATCCCCCCCCCCCCCAGGGGAGGCACACACTCCTTGGATGAGACCACGGCCAAGGTGCACCGATGAGGGGGCGGAGGGAGGGAGGGTAAATGTGGGAGGCAGGCGGAGGCGGAAAAGCAAACGGCCGGAGGGAGAGGGAGGGAAGGTGGGGGTATTTGAGAGCGGTGAGCTGATGTTTTTTCTCATTCTTTTGACGCGGAGTGAATTGCTGGGGAATTAGAGGGAAGGAAAAGGGAGGAGGGAACATCCGCTCTTACCGGTCACCCATTGCAACCAAGGTCGTGGACTCTCTGCCTTCCTTCGCCTTCCCCCCCTCCTCCACTTCTCTCCCCCCCCCTCCTTCAGCGGCAAACCTCTCCTCTCCGACTCCCCCGGCTCAGAGCCTTTCCCTAATTAAAAGCCTCCCCACCCCCACCATCATCCCTCTCTCTCCCAAACTACGCCGAGGGGGTGCTGCGTAAGAGAAGAGGGCTTAAGAGGGAGACGGAAGAAGACGGGAAAGCATGCCTCTAATTAACGCAAAAGGAGCTGAGACGACAAGAACTCCGTTCCCCTCCCGGATGCTGTTGTTGTTGGTTGGGAATCGTTGAGGAAGAGCAAAAAATATTCAACGCTCCGCGCTTTTGTCAATATACATTTTCTACTTTCATACTACTGTGCTACTGTACTACTGTGATGAGGCCAAACTTGGATCCAATTTCAGATAATTGATTGTACAACATTGTTTCCAATGGGTAAAAATATTTGGAATCATCCATAATTTCACACTTCCTTTGTTGTGTATTTTAGATGTCAAAGCCCGAAACATTAATATATACTATAAATTTTAAGAGTGAAAATTTATCTCTAATATTCATGGCCTGATTCGAGAGTTTAATACTATTTTCTGATACTATTGATATTCATATATTAATGCGGCCAATTAAAATTTTACTTTACATATTTCTTTCTTTTGGGGTAAAGTGGTTTAATATATCCTTGTAATACAAAACATTTGCGTTCATAAATATTTAAAAGATATGTAGTTAAGTCTTATTAACTCGGTACCGGATTTCAATCCGGGAGAGACTGTGGACTAGCCCAGCTAAACCCAGCTGTGTGCTTTCTGGAGACCAGATCTTTCTGGGAAACCACAGCCGGAAAGAGGAAACACGCAAAGAACTTAGCACCAGCTGAGCTCTATCCCCACTTAGTAAGCCCAACTTTGGCTTAATAATTGTGTTTTGGCTTATTATACATCCGATATCGAGAATTGGAACATATACGGTTCCACAGTTGAAAAGTTGTGCGCTTCCATAGCGAAAAACAAACAATAAACAGCCGAAAATGATTGAATCTGGGCACATAAAAACGAAATTGTCCCCAACGGGAATCTAAGCGATCAAATCTGTTGTTAAGAACTTAAGCCAAATCTACAAGTAGGTAACGCGAAAAGGCATGTGTAATAAATGGAGATACCAGCAGCTAAGCTTCAAGGGAAGTTTTATATAAATCAAAGGAAAGAAAAGATGATCGTAAGGCGAGCTTGAAAAAAAACCACCTTATTCATCAAGTCTGCTGCAATTATCGTTAAAGCCTACGGAAACGATCGTTAAAGGTGTCTGACAGTAATTAGCCATTATTCCTGCATGGTATGCAATTATTACAGTAAATACGATTAAATTGAAATTTTAATGACGTAATTTAATAGTTCATGTTTTAATTTTTATATTAAAATATCAGCTTCCTAAAGAAAGAAGGAAGAAAATTCCTTTTGTTAAAAAAAAACAAAACAAGCTGGGTATAAGGGCACTGAAGTGGTTACGGCCCAAGGCTATCGTCCGGCAGAGTGACTGACGTTGACCCTTCGAAGGAGAGGGGGAGAAGACCTCACGCAGTTTGCTCCCTACCCCAATGGACTCATCTAAAACCTACCAAAAGCATTCATTCCCATGCCGTCCATCGCTCCTTGCGCGACCTTCCCCTGTTGCCGAGCCGACGGCTGGTGGGCGAGTTTTCCCCCAGCACGCGATCTCCAATTGGTGCCCCAGAAAGAGAGGGAGAGCAGACCCGCTCTTTTCTTTTCCGCTTCGTGATCAGGATGAACTTATTAGCCATTTTTTAGAAAAAATGATTGTTACGATGAGCATGGGGCATAATTACTAAGTAAGAGTCAAACGAAGCGATGGTTTTCAAAATGGATAACGGGAACTGTTTTTTCGTCGACGCGCCTCGTTCTCATATCATAGATGGATGTGTGATATTTGGTGACTAAAACACAGAACTCTTCCTTTTCCTCAGGGTTGGCTCAGAAGTTTGACCCTACGCTACGTCTCAGTCTACGTGAGGGGTAATGCCGTGAGTGTCGTGGTGAGTCGCGCTATAGAATAATGATCTTCCTGAATGAATTGTACCGCAGAGGAGGCAATGCATTGTAATTGAGAATTCCATGTAATTCCTTTAATTGATTACAGAAAAAAATTATCCATTAGTCTCTCTTCACTTCTTCACAGCTTTATCTCCTTAATATTGAAGACGCAAAACGAATTTCATATTTAAACGTAAAAAATTAGGAACATAATTAATTGACATGAATTAATATTTGCAGACCACAAAAACAGGCAAACTTCAGTGCATAGCGCGCGCGATACAGCCAATCAGTGTTTGCGCTAATACCACAGTCAATCAGGGACGTTCATTTGCTAATAATTTCAGTCTAAAAGAAAGAGTGATTTTACGAAATTCAACCAGAAGTTTTCGAATTATGCTCACTTCATCTAGAAAATTATGGAGAATCTTTAGGCATTCGTACGAAGAATAGTTCGCAAAAAATTTGAAAACTGGTGAACTCTTCACCAACGAGATTTCGAAAGTAAAGAAAGATTACTCATAAAACTTATCGAAGCAGTTACCGAGTCAACCAGCTTCGCGGAAAAAAACAAATTTCATTATAGTATTCTTCGTTCTCCCGAGCCATTATGCACTCGCTATCGAAACCATTCAATGGCATCAATTAATCGAATGTCGTGATACCTACTTCCCTGAGTGTAGCCCGTCTGCGTTTAACTAAGTTCTCACGAGATAGACTTAAGAAACGGTCTTTCCGATCGTGACACCGCACAAAGAAGTTGTTAATTCTCCTTGTTGCCTTCGAGGAGAGACTGAACACAACATTAGAGGAGTTTCCAAGAAAGCAAGTGTAAAGATGAAGGTTCAAGGATAGTAGATGCTGTTCAGCTTTTTCTCAGGACAGAAAAGATTGCTGTTTTCGTGAGTTGCTGCGGCAAGGCCAAGACAGTCACGTGTTCGTTGGAACTCCGATCGAAACGGTAAATTTAAAAAAAGGCCATAAACTTTAAAACCCGTAATTTACAATCCATTTTACACTCCTCTCCCGTGGACTGATTACTGTACTACGTCCGGGTTTACCCCTAAAAAGAATTCAAATCAAGCTAATATTTTGGCTAAACAAGCTCTCGAGGAACATTACGACTGCAAACGCGATGCAAGATCTTTATTGAGTCGGAGAAATCTATAATGTGCCTACGCCTAACACTAGATGCCGAAAGGGGCCTCATGGAAAGATGATGACGCTAAAATTGCATCTAACTCTATACCATTCAGTCATTGTTTTACCATAAATACCAAACATATATTTTGACGCCGAAAATTCTGAAAAAGTGTCTTTGAGATAAAATTATCTCAAGGCTAAACAGGAATAATTCAAACGTATTGGAGTTGGTTTTAACTCTTGGATAGCCAATCGCCAAAAAATGTTCGGTGGATGGGTGAGCCGCGTATTGTAGATGTGACATGTCCCTCATGCCTCGATGAGTTGTACTGAAATCATAGCAACAGCTCATGGGAACATGCCACATCCACGCTTTCGTCATCAATCAAGGAAAATAGCTACCGCAGCCAGTTCTCCCTCTTTGCGCTGAAAATGTTTAAATGCAGCGCATAAAGCACGTCGTAGGCAAGCCGTAAACGCGAAGGAGGGCGAAGTCCAATCCCGTGGCGAATAGATTTATAGATCGTTCCACTCCCATTTCTCCTCTGGGCAGCGAGGCGATCCGCTCGACGGCGGAGGGCGGCGGCGAGCGCCGCCACCCCTGTGTGGGCGTCCCGACACGTGAGCGCATCGATATGTTGCGTTCGTATGTGAGTGCGTGTATTCGTCGGACTAACGTGTTTATGCTCGACCACCGCCCCACCGAGGAAATATTGCCTCCGTCCACCCAACTGCCGCTACCTGATTCCCCACCGCCACAAACGCACACCTCAACCAGTCACGCCCCTGCCTCTCCGCCCCCGCAAACGCCCCTGCCTCTCCGCCCCCGCAAACGCCCCTTCGCCTCCACACCCCCTCCTCCCCCGCACACCCCCACCCCGATCTATCGCGACCGATCTCATGCTCTCATCCTCACTCCTAGCCCTCCACTCAAGCACAAACATACACGTGGGAACAGAGAGCGCCTCACAAAAGAGGACCGCCCGTTCAGGTGGTGGCAAAGGCAGGTCTCTTCCCTCCCATTACCCCTATTTTTTCTACAAACCCTTTGGTGTCGTCCTCCTGCTGCGCACAAGAGCATCATGCCGAGTGAACTAATCCCAAAGATCCCCTGAGGCCACCGATGACATATGATAAATGAAAATATGGCATATATTACATGTAAAATATATGTAACACACAGCATACTCATTTAACGAACTTGTGTAAAATATTATATATTAGACATATAATGTACATATTATATTAACAGAAGTCAAACAGCCCATTTCAAAGAAACTAAACAAAATAATCGACTTTCAAGACCCTTAGAACAATACCGCTATATGAAGTTAGCACACAGCACACCCATCTCCGTACTTCATTCCCTAGAATAGGTTTCACAAGCCTGAAACTGACGGAATATAAAATTTGTCAGATAATTGCCCAACAAAACTCATTTTTAAGTGCTTCAACGAGACATCAAACTGAACATCCATTTGGCAGTCAGAATAAAAACGTTTTATAACCCTTAAAAGCACTGATTCCTTAAATTTGTAAGTTTAACGTAGGTCGTCAAAAAGTTAAAAATATTATTCATTCCAAACCTAAGTCGGGTTCTTCAGATAGTGGCATATATTATCGCATTGTGAATGTTCTGTTACAAAAACTCGGGTGTCGGAAATTTCCATAAAGAAATTGAAAAAACGGACTGGACACCAATAGTCCGGTAAAAAAATGCTTATGCGGCATGCGTGCTGCTTGCCTAACAGGGGCGGTTCACCATCACATTACGCGGATTCACTGGCACTCATCTGAACCGTACTAAAAAGCCTGATTACCTGGATCCAATTTTATATCATGTTATAAGGTTAATAATACTTGTATCCAACGAAAAACATTCACACCATGGTATACCATATCAACGACATGGGACACGTAAGAGATTTGAATTTACTCTTATTCCATTTTAAAAATTAGTTGCATACTCTAGCTTCACAGCTCTAGTGTGGGTCAGTCTCCGACTCAGTATAATAGGGAATTCGTCCTAAATCAATAGCTACAGATACTTTTAGATATGATAAAAGTTATTGCTATAAAGTGGGTTAATATATCTGTCATTATTTGCTATCTACAGCTACACAAAATTAGTATTCTTTTAATGAATAATCACACACCTAACGAAGAAGAATTCAGAAGCATACCTTTTCGATGAGCGAGACACGGCCGTGTATGCAAATTTATACACGCACTGATGGAGGCTTTTTCATCATGTGACTGCATCGTTCCGTGCTACGATCCCGAAAGAGCCGGGCAGCTGACTCTCCAAGCACTCTCGCGTGCGCTGGGGACAGAAGGTTATACGAGAATGCACGCAGCTCAGAATCGCCTTATATTAGTCACGCATTATCCGCGTGGGCCGACAAATAACTCTGCGTTCGCTCGAAACTAGGAACGATCGGCTGACAGACGAGTTACGCGGATGACTTCTCCACTCCTTTCGTGACCGCAAAGACCGGCGGGATATACGGCCTCATCATAATGGTACGTCCCCGCCGTTGGCCGTGTCCTTTTTTTCCTCGCCGTGCGAAAGCGCCCAGCCCACGAACTGGGTTTCAATTAGCAACCCTACTTACGCTTAAGAAGGCAAACGACGGGTTTACCTAATTTCCACCATACCCCTCCCCTCTTTCTCCGCTACCCTCCTCCTCCCGTACCTTAAACACGTGCTCACGGATCCGATGAAGTATTCGACTTATTCAGGAACGTAAATAAGAATTTATGGACCATTTAACGGCACGCGTAACGAGCTGAGGAAATCCAGCCACGAGCTAGGGCGTCCCACTCTGGAGGAGGAAGCGGCTCTGACGGCACTAAACCCGTGATTTAGTGGTTCCTGAGAACAAAACGCGTGTGCCTGTAAACTAGCAAACGGCTACCAATGTCAGCTTCCCAGGCGAAGTGGAATACGGAAGACGGCTAAGTTTATTGAGTCCTCGTAAGCGGGTAGCCAAGCCCAACATTTTCTGTCGAAACAGGACGTCAGTGGAATTTAGTGATACTTAAGAAAGACTGTGGAAATGGAAAGAGCACGAGATACTCCCTGAGTTAAGTGAAAAACTGTATAATATAAGTAATATTCATCATAATGCTTATTATTTAATATCATAACTTATAGCAAGACAGTCAAATATGGATAGAGTTTGTATTCGGCATTCTAAGCAAATAGTACGTATATAATCATGGATAGTATGCGTCTACCTGTCTTAATAAACGACTTAACACTAACGAAGGTGGCTGGGACCACCTATACACATATTTTTCTTAATTTAATCTCATAAAAAATCCAACTAATAGTGCCGTATTCTTCGCAGAGTCAGGGAAGAGAGACATCACCGCTTTCGCCCCTCTTAGATCCCAGGGGGTGGCAGACTCGACCCTTCGATCCGAGCACTAAAAAACCTCGGCGCTAACGAGGCAGGAAAACAATACTAATACGACATGTGAGTTCCCACCCTCTTAACCCCACCGTGGGATCCACGGCGTCTTTAATCCTCAGCCTCTTCCGTCACATTCTCTCTCTCTCGCCTAAGCCTCCCGTCCTAACCGCCATCCCACCTTCGCCTTGAGGCGCCGGACGTTGCCTCCGATCCCACCCTCTTCCCCTTCGCCATGAGTGCCCATTCGCCTCCCGGAGGCTCCGTCTTGATCAAAGAGTAGTTCACATATGCTGCCTAGCTATCGATGGAAATTATTCAGAAAAATAGGTGCGAATGAAAGTCCGAACATATTTTTAAAAACATTTCTTTTCCCGAGAGGACGTTTGACAGGAGAATTACTTGAGCGCACTAATGTCCGAATATGACCGATATTCTAAGCTATATGCACACACATCACCACACACAATGCTGATGCGATACATTAAAGCAATTCAAGTGCCAACATTGCTAACAAAATGCGTCATTTCAATTTATAATAAGTCTAACTATTGATTTGCAATAATTTATTGAAAGAAAAGTAACCAAACATTCCTTCATTACGTTAAAAGCAAAACCAATGACATGAAATCCAAATACTTCAACCTATATTTCTTTGGAAAGGTAACACACTGCTGTTCCACAAAATATAACTTTACGTCGACCGGTTTCAATACAGCGTTACATCGTCTGGTCAGATGATATTACGCTGTATCGAAACCGCTCACATCTAAGTTATATTTTGTGAAATATTAGTGTTTCCTTTCCTCAGTATCATGGAGGAGTCCAAAAGAGTTACGCCATCCACCATTGCATACTTTGATTCTTTCTTTAACATTTTAGAAACCAGTGCTTTGCTATTCCTGATAACTCTGGACACCCGATGAGTGTTATACACATCAAATGTTTCATATCAGACTTTAACTAACCTTTCTTTTAATGCTATTTTAATTACTTGCAGTTTGACTCGCAAGCGTAGAGGAGGAGTTGCTCACAATTGGATACCGTGCAGCGTGAACATGTATTCAACATTATTTCCATTTTTTTAAACAGTTTACATTGGAATTGTTAGCTAAAAATTAGGAAAAACTTAATATTTGATGCAAGATGCCTTGTGTCTGATCACTCGTAACAACACCACACGCAGCGATGGCTTGAAGGGCGCCATATCGAAGTAGATATTCATATGATGTCGATATCAGACTTTTGTTAGATATCTATCCTAAGTTCATTCGCCTTCGCCTTTGAAAAGAATCCGTAAGGTCATCTTTTGATGCTCGAAAAATATGTCACCTAATAATATGAACGCAGTTCTCCTTGTAATATAAAAATAAAAATTGCCAACGCCACGCGCGTCCGTGTTCTTTTAGTGCCATGTTTGTTGGGCATATTTTTTTCCAATCGCATGCTTAAAGAAATAATCGGTTATCCGGACATACTCGGGAGAAATACCGATCAATACGTATGCCTACACTTTGTGTGCACTTCCTCATACTCCAGCCATCCTTCTATCGCGCCATACGTACCAATGGGTTTCAGACGCATGATCTCGATCACACTCACTTTCCTCCTGCCACGGACGCCTTAAAAGAGGGAGGGAACAGTATCGCGGACGGAGATGATCGGTGGAACGAATTTTTGGAATTGGATTAAACCATCCCACTCGTCACGGTCTTCTTTTTTTCCGTCAAGGAGAAATGATGTTCTTTCGAACCGAAAGATGAAGGCGTTAAGGAGGCTTTCCATCCGTAGTGCTCGAGAGAGAGTCTCAGAGAGACGCACGAGAGAGTCTCGGCCTCAAAGGTCAAAGAGGTCACGCGAGTTGAGCGGATATCTGATCGCGGCTCGTGAGATAAATGGGTGCATCAATGCCTGTGAATGGTAATGGAACGAGCAAAAGGGGTCAATAAAGTTATATGGAGCTCAAGTAAGGCGAACGATCCAAGGAGACGGGATTATTCACATTAATTGAGCCCTTTGAAGAGGGCATTTGAATATTTAAATATCTTCCTGCGAGGGCTATGTGAATATATTAGACACATGAGCGATAACTCAGTACTCTGCCATTAAGTTTAAACCCAGCATTTTATTACATGTTTAAAAAATCTTGTCAATGATGACCCCACAATTATAGATCCACGGCGTAAATTTAATGGCTTCTACTAGTTGAAAAACAAAAATTGATATCAAATGCAGTAATAGGAAGTTATAATTTATTGCATCTCATTATTGACTCAAATTTTTCTTCCCTTACAAACTTGGTAGCACTTTTATCTTTCTTTTAAGAAGAAGACGTAGTTATTTTCATCCTTCATCCTTTCATGTATTACGTGAATGCCTTATGCTAAATTATGCTCCTGTAACATCCGGCGTCCCTCACGGTAGCGACATGGTCTCACTACCCTATTTTATTCACATTAACGATAACGCCTCAAAAGGAAAAAGCAACATGGAAATGTTTACTACAGACACTCTAATGTATAGAAACAAAACGAACAACACAGACCGGCAACTAATGAACATTAAACGGTATTTAAAAATGTTGTACAAAATGGGGTTGGGAAATTAATACTAAAAAATGGACGGCTTTGCAATTCTTAAATAAATATATATTTAAAGACTTTACCAACTGACACACCTGAAAGCGTTCGGATGGAAGTTGCAGACGACGTAAAATGTGTGTGTCACCATCGCAACGAATCTTACATAAGGAAAACATACGCACAATTTGCGTGGGGACTCTAATCTGGCATTCGTCAAATGCATAGTTGGAAAATGCATAGTTGGAAAATGCAGTGATGAGAAAGTAAAGGAGAAGTACTATTATTTTAGAAACTACCCCACATGAGAGTATGCGTAAGCATTTGCATATGGGATCCATCAAAAAAAGCACAAACTACATTATCGAACAAGATACAGAGAAAGGCCTGAATTCGTGAAAAATATTACGGAAGAACACAGCGTCTCACCCAGGCCCAAGATCTGGGATGGGAACCTTTAGATATGCGAAGACTCAGAGCAAGGCTGAACCTAAAGCAAAGATATTAATCGCGTGGTTATACATCCGTCATAAAAGAAATGATCCTGCCCCAATTACATAAGCAGAACAATATATAACAGCATTGTCACAAAGTAAGAGAAATATTCGAATGGATTGATTCCAGTTTTTCCCGCGCACTATTCGCGACAACACTCAAAGGGAAAAAACAGCTGTAAATGGATCGACACTGGCAAAATAGTTAGGAACATGGAAGCCACATTCCCCCTCAACTCACCTCATGGCTGGTGTCTTTTAGTGCCTTTGGGCGGGGGAGTAGTTACTAACAGCATAACAATAGTACCAACAACATAACAATAATAATGTGTGCAACGAATATGCATGAATGGTGTGTTTATTCGCCCTCCTTCCCCTTGACCATTCAATGGATCACGGGGCTTAGTGTTAATAGAAGTACAGTACTTGTATATTAGTAGATGTAGGATGACCGGTGACCCAACGTCTTTGCGACGGCTTGCGGCTTAGTGTAGATAGATAGATAGATAGTGGTCTTTATTTGGGCGAAATTGAGACCAAATGGTCCCTTCTTCCATTTAACCCATCGTCATATACATATTATATTAGCCATTAAACTTATAAATACAGTCATATGTACACATAAATACATATAGACAGACATCAATTCATTAACACAGATTTGCACATCGAAAAGAAAACAGTATATACATATATATAGACACACACATACACATACATACACATACACACACATACATACCTATCATACACATACCTACACATATACATACATATCCACACACACATAGTGTATAGATGTAAATAGATGGGAGATATTACCCGCTGTTTCTGATCGTATCACATTTAGGTTTACATAAACTACTTCATGAATTCTTGTTTGGTTAGAAATTGAATTCCAAAAGTATTTTTAAACACTGCTTGAGTATGGTCGCTTCTGCGGTTAATATGAAATTCCAGCGAACGAGGGTGGTTGTGGGTCGGTCCCGAGGTTTTCAAAAGTGCATACATATTGGGATCGATCTCATGACATGCACTGTGCCAACGATTGCTGGATACTTTACAAAGATTCACTTCACATCCGCAGAAAATTGCATTCCTCCACATCAGCCACTTAGATGACCCTTAACCGGACGAAGTTGGTAATAAATCAAGCCGAACATGCACGACTTCCAGCGCCATAAATTGTTGAAGCGCTAGAATCCTGTAAATCCCACGGCCACGCGAAAGGAGCAGGGAAGGGAGATGGAAACCTCTTGAAAACACGGACACTAGCATATATTACCCTGTTGCCAACAGCTTAGTGAAAAGGGGGGGGGGAATGAACAGCAAGTTCCCTCAAGACAAGTCTTCAGTTCCCTAGAACTGAGCTTATCTAGTATTAGAACCGTTACGTGAGCGGAGATCGCGCATCAACTCCGAGGGAACTATGGATGTGGGTGGTGTAGGTGTGCGTGTGATATAGATATATACTATATATATATATATATATATATATATATATATATATATATATATATATATATATATATATATATATATATATATATATACACACATACATATACATACATATATATACATAAACATACATATACATACATACATATACATACGAGGGTCATCCGGAAAGTAGTACCCGTTCGTGAAATAAAGACACAAAAGTAAATATTAACAAACATAAAAAATTTTATTTGAAAGAGGATACTTTAAACTACTTCTCAACATAATCTCCAAGCAAATTAAGGCATTTGTCATAACGTGTGACAAGTTTCTGTATTCCTGCTGCATAGTCCTTCGCCGCCAGCTCATTGAGATACGCGAGGGACCCATCTTGCACAAATTTTTGCATAATGCAGATGGTGTTTAACAATTTCATGAACAATTGTTCGAGAAACATTGGGAAAATGCTCACAGATGTCATCAATTGTGACGCGCCGATCGTTCCTCACGAATTCGTCAACTGAGCTCACCAGTTGGTCTGTAATGACAGACGGTCTCTCCGAACGCTCATCGTCGTGTGTGTTCCCCCTCCCCATGTTGAAGTTGCGACACCACCGCCGAACAGACGACTCGTCCATTACATTGTCTCCATACACCTCCTTTAATTGGCGATGAATATCACATGGGCGAACGTTTCTTGCATTGAGGAATTTAATCACTGCCCTCACTTCACAACTGGCGGCGTTCTCAATTTTTTTAAACATTGTAAACAATCACAGAAACAACACAGGCAATGCTAGCGTCACGCAACTTGGCTCAGAGAAGGCAGACAAGCCACTGAAGCTATCTGACCTCGTCCAGCGGCTACTCGCGTCGTCAGCACTTCATGCGGCACGAACGGGTACTACTTTCCGGATGACCCTCGTACATACATATACATACATACATATACATACATACATATACATACATATACATACATACATATACATACATACATACATATATATATATATAATATATATATATACACACACACGTATATGTATAGTACACCGTGTTTTATAAAACAAGGAAGATATCTCCGTAGGAAAATCTCTCTCGTCGGGAGTAATGAGGAGGGAGAGAGAGGGGTCGCGGTTTCCAGCCAAAACACCGCCGAGCACACTTCGTCATTCTCCCGTTACGAGGCACGAGATTTCAATCGTCGCCTCTTGCGCGTCCGACTGAACTGTGCGGACTGACCTGAAAAAACAACAAACCCACGGCACACCTGTACGTAGGGGAAAAGCAAAGCACCTGCTGAGGCCGGAAAAGGCACTTCTTTTTACATTTTTTTTCGGGAACAATCGCGTGGGACTGTTTCCTGCGATGGAGTCAAGAGAGCGGCCTAAGATTGACACGAAAATCCTTTCAGACAAATTCGCAACCATCGTCCGTTGATAATAATTAGTTCACGCCAAGCTCACTGTGTACTGTCTATTTCGAAGAGAGGATTTATTTCTTGGTTCTCCCGGGTGTATTTTGACCGAAAGCACTTTTTTAGCATATTCGAGGATCAGTAGGCCTCTTAGGATCCTGATAAGCTTTAAGCTTGTCAACAGGATTCCCAGGGGCCAAGCCACATGAGTTGAAAACACCCATGCCAAAGGAGGCACTCAAACCCGTGACCTTTGGGTAGGCAGACGATCGTGTCATCCACCTTACTTACCCAGCCGGCATAAACAAAGTATGTTTATAATATACATGTCCTTGGAAGCTTAGTATACCTAAGATTGTTTTGTTAATTTCTCATATTTCTGAAGGAAGTGAAAATTCGTTTTCTAAGCCATTTTTCATCCAAATACAACACATACGCGTTATTTTTTCGGGGAGAGATTTTCAAATGCATATTACTTTGAACTCAATTATACTATAAATATTTCAAATCACATTTAATCGGCTACGACACAAGATCTGCTTACAATCTAATTGCTTTCCTGAACCTAGGGGATTTCACGATTAGTCACAATGAGCTACTGGATACATTTTTGAAAATCTTAAAAACATTATGACCCCGACCATTGACAATAAAGGCTACCGAAAAATGAATCGACGACTTTTCATACCATTCATCCATTTAAGGTCTTTAATATCAATTAATCATAAATAAATAGACTACTTAACCATTATCACTGGCATCTTCCGCTGAATATCCGAATTTAGAGGAAGAAAGAAACGATATTTTTCTCAAATGCTCGCGATAGCATCCGTAACCAAACTCCACGACCACCGACGAATAAACCGGTCCTGGGGCATCGGGGAACGCCCGTACTGGTTTCGTCCTCCTCAACACATTAGGGACGGGTCTCGAAAAGATCTCCAGGGGACACACGATCGCTTACGAGTGTAATCACATCTCCATCCACGGTACTCTCCTCCTCGGGAGCTCGAATATAAATCAAAATAATTATAGAGGGAGGATATATCTGCTATTTATGTCTTCCGTCCAATTAGATTTTCCAAAAAAATACTCGGACAAAACAATTTCAAGACGGGGAACGCGAGCAAACCTACGCTCGGCAATATATCACCGCTTGGGCGGTAAGTCAGGATATTAACCGCGGGAGGCAGGAGTGGGATGTTTTGAGGGGTGTGCGAAGGGGGATGGGAGGGGAGAGTGGACGCCAGCGAGGCGGAGAGGGAGGGGTATGAAGTTAAAAAAAAAACTGTCTGGGCTAGAGGGGAGGGTGGGTAGGGAGGGAAGCAGTGGGAAGGATGGGAGTGGGAGATAGAAGCGGACCATCCCGTCCTAGCCTGCTCCCCAGAGCGAGCCTATTGTTCAGACTGGTTTAGCCCTTTTGGAAGGAATGAAGAGATGTAGTTAGGACCCCTTTGTTTAGCGTCGGGATTACCGTATTCTCCCCAGCATATACATAATATCGCACGGTTAAATGGAGCCCCCCTTGCATGCATGCCCGGCGAGCACATGCGTCAGCGTGTGTACGCGTTTATATGTATGAGCCTACTCGAGAGAACTGAAGAGGGAAGGCCAGCGGAGTGAGCGGGCGACAGAGAGAGGGAGAGGGCGAGCGAGGGAGCATTGACGGCGGGCAACAATGAGAGAGGGAGAGACTGGTGGGACACGAATAGCGGTTAAGGGGAGCCAGGGAGAGGAGACGAGCATTGTTGTAATCCAGCGAAATATTCCAAGTTAATCGGGAGGATAACAACTTGACGTTGTTTTTTCTACGATATGATCGATGACCTTTTTCCACTTCTTTACACCCCCGAAGTGCACGTCCATATTTATTTTGTGTATATATATATAAGAGAGGGGTTTAGAGGGAGCGAGAGAGAGGAGGGAGATACGAACCGACTATAAAGTCGGAGGTTCCAGGAAGCGGCGCTTCACTCAGCCCCACAACCCTCGTGACCCTCCACCCCCCGCGAAGGATGACCACCGTTTTAAAGGGGATGGAAGGACAGACGCGGCGGAAGGAAGTTTCCTCCTCCCCTCCGCGGGAGGTACCACCCCTTAGCCCGCCGCTCCCCCCCCCCCTCCTTCCCCCGGTCTAGCGCGAGAGAAGGCGACAATGGCCGTCTGCCGCCTCTGCACGGTGCGTGTGTTTGCTTGCTTGCGCACTCTTCCCCTCATCCTCCATTCCACATCACCTCAACTCTTCGCGAGTACGAAAAAAAAAAGAATGCCACGCGCCAAATGCGGAGTATGAGGAAGGTTTCGCGAAAAAAGGGTTGAGGCCGTGGGAGAAGGAGGTTGAAAATACGGTGAAAGAGGGGAGGAAGGTCGGCGGAGGACCGTCGTGGTTCGGAAGACAGGCATCTCAACTTGGGTCGCGTGCTGGCCCCAGTCGAACCCCCACCCTATCAGGAGACCTTCGTCGGGCCTCTCCCTGTCCAGGGACGTAACGCGGAGGGTCTGATCGGGAGTTCCCGCGAGAGACGGACGGGCAAAAATGAGCGAGAGTGACGAGGTAGAGGTTAACGGCGGGGAGTCAAGAGGGCGGGACACCCCTTCCTTTTTTTCCAGCCATGGCGTGGCCATCATCAATTTTCATCACGTTTCCCGACGTGACACATTTCCCTCCGACTGAGCCTTGAACGAGTCGTGGGGTCGAGGGGGTTCGTGTGTGGGGGGGGGAAGGGGGAGGGAGGTTAGGAAGTACAATGTTCCGCCGCTCAGTGCCGTGTGCGTGTTCTGGGAAATCCCGACGAGCACAAAAAGTTGAATAGACTTCTGGGCGGAGGCTAATCGAATTAACTTCTCACGGAGGGTGGGGTAAGGGTTCTGAAATTTCGGGTCGCCCCGCTCCACCACGCTCTCGCGTGATCCGTCGTCACTCTTTTGTTTGGTTTTTGTTTGTCAGCGGCGCACGCCCGTCGTAATACAATGGGCCGCAATCAAAGCCGGCCACGATGCGGAGTTGGGTGGTGAAAGGGTATGAAACGTGGACGAAGTTCGGAAAGTGATCATAACCAACCGAAGGTATCAGTTTGTAATAAAGAACTTATTAAGCGTTGTGAATAATGTACTGAATTTTTGAAAGTTTTGGATGGTGATACGTTAAGCTGAAAACCTTAAATGGGCAAACAAGCTATTCTCGTTAAATGCTTACTTCAAAACAAACCAGAGCAAGAGCAGAGATATGCGACGCATTTCAGTAATAATATTATATGTTTGACAGAGTTAGAATATTGGCTAACTTTCTTTCGAAATCTTAAAAAAAATCGGAGAGGGTGCGACACGCGAGCATCCAGCATGTTTCCACCGTGATACATACTTGCGCAAAGGTGTATCTCCTATCCAAAATTGAAGACGAAACTTAATTGATTGGAGATCGCGTTTCCGAGGAATGTTTTCTAGGAAAATAAACAAAAACCTTCCTAATACGAAATCAAAGAACTGTGCCATACGTAAATTTTAACGGAGTCATCCGCTAATACGCATCATAATGCAGAAATATCAAAGTATCAAAATTATTCGCCTAGTCCGGGACTCGAACCCCGAATCTAGGGATCAGGACTCATATCTCGGTCAATGCGAATGATTTTGACACTTGATTTCAGCATTTTCCGAACACGAGTACATGTACAATGTATTATTAACTATGACAGATAAAACAATGTTTCAATATCTAATAAGAAAGTTTGCATATCATGCCCAAAACCACTTTGAACATTGATTAATTCGTTATCCTATAGCTATAAAATTATGAATTTTAATACACCGGTCGCATGTTACGTAAAAAAATAACTTTAGTATTCACTTAAATGCTAAACGCCCCCACTATCGTAATTTATTGAATGCGAGTCAATTTTCCACGAAACTGCAACGATTAACTCCGACTCCGGAAAATATCAATGAAAAAACAGGCCAAAACCTCCAAATTGTTTGTACACGAAATCATGAAAATGTAACTAATTTATTTTTATTGGAAAACATATCGTACAGGTGATTACTTCGAGAGGACTATATAACGACTAGAGCCACCAATAAATAAGGTCTCCATTCTTTTGCATACATGTATGTCATCGTTTGGGACATCAGAGAAAGAGAAACTCACCTTCCTTGACCCGTCCGCTGTCTGCAGCCTGGCCGTTGGGGAACACAGTCTTTATGTAGATCCCCATCATGCCGCGGGGCGAATCCCTCCCGCCGACAATGCTGAATCCTAGTCCCTTGTTGCCGGGTCCCTTGACGAAGGACACAGATACGATGTTGAATGCTGCCGATCCGCCCTTAAGATGCCTCGGAAGGGTGCAGAACTTGCTCTCTTCGTCCTCCTCGTCCTCATGGGCTTCCTCCCCGTGGCCCTCGTCCTCCTCCTCGTCCGCCGTCACGGGCTTCGTCTTGCTGCTGCTCAGCGCTTCCTTCGAAGGGTATTTGGGAGGAGTCGACGCCTAAGGGAAAATCAAAGTACGCCACGGTTAGCGGAGGGAATGATTTCACTTTGGTACAATTAAGGAAGAAAGCTCAGTAAGACAAGAGTATAGAGGTTCTTTGCGCGTTTTCTTTGAAAAAAAGAAAATGAGACTTCTGAATCATTAAATAACCTGTGACACATCTAGCATTGAAGAGATAAAATATTATGAACTGGAAATCACTATCATCAGGTTTTTAATATTGATCAATAAATATTTTTGAATAAACATACACTAATGTATTTCAAAACATATTTTGCACACAAAATGAGACTTAATTTGATGCAAGGGAATCCAAAATATGTTATTAAAAGCCAAAATTAAAAACTAGGACTCCTTAATATATGACATTTTTTTAAGCCCATAGAAAAAATGCAAATATATCAGCACTCATTACATTCATTCACAGTCGCACTATTACCAATTCTAGAAAAGAGGGTTCTTACTGGCCGGGTTAATAATCATTATAGTCAATCACAAAAATTATCAAGTTGCTTGATTTTTCATTCATGGTACTGTTTGGGACAGAGGCCATCAGTCCGGTAAAATTAAAATTGAATTCATGATCAAGTCCCTTACCTACGTTGATATTTAAAGCGGAACCACAGAGAGAAGCGGTAATGCCAGAGCTGACGGGAAATAAAAAAAATACGCACGTATTTCGGATCGCCGAATCACAATTTCTTACCAGACACCATGCTATTCCGAAGCAATTTTAACAGTGATCCATTCACGGAAGTCGACCACACGAATACTGTTTATTCGTGAGACTTTCTTAAATGACACGAGATAATCCAATGAAAATGCACCCTTCAACCGACCAGATGGATATTTATTCCACGCCATTCTCCGCTCGGCTATCGTTTGAGCAGTTTATAAAGAAAAGGATCCGGCTTAGCGTGCCACCTTCTAATTCAGGAAAGACCACTTCATTCCCACGCGCAAGGAGCCACGATTTCACCGACGCCAAGTGGGACCGATGCCCACTTTTCCTCCTCGAGGGCACTCGGCATTGCCGCGACTCGAAAAATATAATCAATGCACCCATGCGTCTTGAGCGTGAGCGAGCGTGCGTGTGTGTGTGTGCATGCGTGCACGTATGTATGCGAGCGAGTGAATTTATGCAACGTTCTTTTCCTCTCCTCCCGCGAAGACGGCTGGGCGGGCATGAATCACCGCGGGATCTCGCTCGCACTGTGGGAAGAAACGTCCTTGGCGGGGTCGAACTCTCCGGAGGCGGAGGTTTACTTTCAATGGCGCTCAATTAACATTCAACCGGATGCCGGTTCACGAGACAGTCACGGCTTTTGCTCCGCTCCGGCGGAAGTGTGTGTGTGTGTGGGTGTTTGTGTTGTCGTCCGTGCGTGCGTTTGCCCTAGCCCCACCGACTAATATCAACACGGTGGTGATGCTCCCTCCGCGTTGTCGGCTTTCGGGAAATATAGTATAAACACTCGCGGCGCTCGAGAGAAATGGCCAGGGAGAGTGCGCGGGCATGTACGCGAATGTTACTTTGTGCGGAAGTGCGGAGAAACGGCAAGCGAGGAGGTGGTGGGGGTCAGAGGGAGTGCTTCGGGGTGAAACCGTGAAAAGGCACTGGCACTTAGGGACGATGGCATCGAAACACCATCTCTCCCCTCATGCCTCCCTGCTCTGAAAGCATAAATAATTACACGAAAAAAAAGACGAGCGCTCTCCTGAGGACTGATGCTGTCGCGCTCGTTCCCCAGAATTGCGCCTGGATCTGGGGGCAGCAAAGTGCTCGCGTGGGGAATGCAAATTCGGTGTGCTTTCACGGAAGGCCCGACAGATGAAGGAGAGTCGCGCGCGAGGGACAGAAGACCTGCTACCTGATCGATCGTATGGAAGCAACATCTATTTTTTTTTCTTCTTTCGAGGATCGCACACCGTGACGTCCCCTCACTTCTCCTCCCCTCGCGTTTCGTCCAAACCTCAAGTGCGACACGCGCGCTTTCAGCCCTTTTCACTTCCAGGCGCAGAGTCTATCTCCCTCCCGTCCGCCCTCCCAACGCTGGGAAACGCGGGCATCCACCCCTCATTCCCCAGACCCATCCCCCTGCTTGCCCGCCTCCGCCCCTCCCACTCGGACGGTCTCTCTCTTTCCCCTTTCTTGCTCCCATTCGCCTTCCTCTCACACTCTCTCCCTCAACTCTTCTCCCATTCCACTTTCACGTTCCTTCACTCTCAGTCTCCACCTCTCCACTCCGTTGTCAATGCCTGAAAAGGATGACGCGCAATCTCGCACACACCTGATGAGGTGGTGGGGGAATTCGGATGAAAAATAATCATCAGTTCTTCCGTTCCGCAGACGAATCGCCCGCATGCACATGCGCGCCTAATATTGTCCATCGCACTTGGAGCATATTTTTCATACCAATACTGCGGACCGACCCAGGTAGATTCCGTTCAGAGAAACGAATGAATGCCATTCGGCGAGAGCCGTCGTCAAGCGGGAGTATTGCGAATTTGATTCTCTCTCTGTCAACATAATTTCTCAGAACCCCCTTGCGTTCTTTCGCCAGGTCCGTTGAATGTCCAACGTCAAGGTTTTCCTATCCGTCCACCCACCTCCCAGCCTTCAATTCCCTTGTGATTTATTTTTTGCAGCTCCTTGATGCCACTCCCTCTACGTCTCCACGAGGGAGGGTCGAGGAGGGAAGTTGGGGACCTTAAGTGGTTAAGTGTGATGAACAGCGATTTAGTTACAAGGCATCATTCAACCCTTCTCCAGACCGAGTGCCCCTCTCTCCTCCCAACGTCCCGGCGACAGGGCAGTTGACGGACCCGAATTTCGGTCGCGTAAACCGTCCCACCGCGCATTATCTCATCGCTGCTCTCACTCGACGAATTGTCCCTCGCCCGCTCGGTTGTCTCGTCCTCCGACGCCTTCTCGTCGTCGCATCCCTCCTTTTCCGTCCACCCCCTCCAGAAATGTCCATCCCCTTCCCCTCCGAAACCCACTTTTCCCGTCTCCTCGGCACTTCATCCCACCACTCTATACCTTCTATAACCCTTGACTCCGCTCGCTCTCTCTCTCTAGCTTCCTCCTCTAACCCCTTACCCCACACTCACACACTTCCCTCTTTCGGTTCACTCCACGCCTCTCCCGACGCTTTAAATTCTCCACTCAAAATGACCGTACATCCACTCAATCGGGCCTTCCCCTCCTCCCTTCACTCGCATTCCCTATAGCATATGTCATCCTTTTTCCGGACCATTCCCGCCCGTCCAAGCTCACCCATGCCCTCCCCTCACGGAAGTACCCTGTGTGTGCCGCCGCTCTTCTCCCTCTCTGCCACGGTCTTTCTTTCCGCCTGGACCGCCCGTCTCCGCCAACCAGTCAATTCCTGGTCCAATAGAGAGGAAATCGGGGGTGGTGGTCGTAAGGCTTCTTCGCTTCCCTCCCCATTCACGTCCTCCCCGCTATTCTGAAAGAGTGGCTCTTCCGCCAACCCCAGAAAAACACCCCCAAACCCCTCTCTTAATTCTACAGCTTCCCTTTCAGGACACGCAGTCATCGCTTCCGAACCTCTACCACCCGAACGGTAGGGGAGAGGTCCTCTCACACGCTTGCTAACATGACAAAAGGGAAAAATATAGATCTTATATCCATGTGGGTTGGGGAACCTCAAAACGTGACTTACGGAAGCTGGAAGTAAGATGAGTTTTCTCAATGTTTCGGAAAAAAATGAGTGAGAGACTTAGTGAGAGGGATAAGTACCAAACAACTTTTCGTTTAACCGGTGTTATTTATGACAAAGAGTTGTACTTTACACCAGCTTCTGTATCAACAGTTTCCGCCATGTCACTCGTGATAGCCACAAAATGGAACTATTTGAAAGTGAGAGACATACTCCGCATTATATACCTGTAAATATTTGGCTCTGAAGTAACCTTTACATTTTTTTATGGATCCACCAACCATTAAGCATAGTTATCAACTCTTAAGTCAGTTTGATAAATTTCATCATGAAAACCCCACCCCTGAAATTACAATTACTATAGTAATGCAATGTTTAAGGAGATCCGAAACTAAAGGAAATGGATCCATAGGTTGGCCCCTAAAAAAATCAAATAGTTAATGATCCGGACATTGGAAACATGATGCATCATGATATACATTATCATTATATTTCCATAAATATGTAGATACTTTTAAGTGATATATTTATAATATTTTTTCTTGTCTCCAAAGTAATGCCGGCCGTAATTGTTTTGATGAACAATCATTAATCCTTTAATTTAGAGTTTTAAGAAATTAAATATACATGATATTACTAGATAAATTTCAGTCACGTGTTTTTCTAAACACAACTTCTCATTTAACCAAAATCTTTGATAGCAATAATGTCAAAGAAAACATTAGAACGTGTCCAATTTCATCTGATACAGTTGGCAATCATGTTCGTGATACCTTTCCCAATCCTCATGATCCCCGAACCGCACCCTATTCCCCCTTCTCATCCCCTCTCTCCACGCCATCTCCTCCATCGTCACCCAAACTCATAAAGCCCTCACCCTCGACGTTCACTCGCCACACAACACACGCGCAAAGCCCAACACCAACTCGTCTCTCCTCGCTCCCGAAGCGACCAGCCCCAATAACTATCACGTTCAACAAACTTTGTCTCAATCAACCGTGAAAATAAAAAGTAAGGAAAGAAGTAAGGCTCGGGTCGCCTGTAAAGGGCGAAAAAAAGATTCATTCGGGGGGAGTTGCGGAAAAAAATAAAATAAATTGGAACGGGAGTGAGAGAGGACTGAAAAGAAATCGGAGGAACCCGGTGTCGCACACGGCGGCGGCGCATGCGATGAAAAGAGACGATAGCAGTCGAGTTGGGCGTGCGGTGAGGGGGGTAGAGGGAAAGCTAAGGGTGGACCCCTTCCCTGGACCGCCCTCCCGTCCCAATCCCCCAGCAACCCCGCCGGGAAGCGACTCCGCAGCACACCTTATCCCGTCCCTTTCACGGGAAAAAGGATTATAACACGCCCGCTCAAGCGGTTTATTGCGAGTAATACCGGGGAGAAGTCGAGGCTTTCCATTCAGGGGTGCACCGCCTGCCATCCTCTCCTTCTGCCCACCTACCCTCCTATTCACCAGCCATTTATCCGCGGCGACGTTGTTCGCGGGCTTGAAACACGAGGAAAAGTGGAAAAGCCGATGAAAAAAATCTCTTTTTTCTGACCCCCTTTATCGCCCCCGACCAATGGGAGGATGCAGGGGAAGGGGGGGGCGAGGAGGATGGAGAAGCGGAGCAGTTACGACATGATCAGTCGTGTGGTCATGAATTTAATTAATATGTTCACCCGACCCTCTCACACGGCGAGGTACTTTAAAAGTTATATTTTTTTCGGGAAATTACTTCATCTCTGCGCCAGTATCCGCCGAGATGTACGTTGACCAAAAAGAGCGAACCGTAATAATTGAGAGAAATTTCATATCAGAGGGAGCGAAACTTGGAAAGAAACTCAAGCACGTATTATGATGATAGTTTTACAGAGTGAAATTTTATTTTGACAAGAAAAGAGTTAAATAACGCTGACCAAATTAATTAACATGTAATTATATAAAACTCGAGAGTGTAAATGTAGTTGGGAGTGTTGGTCTGACCACTGTCACCTTTAAGGAGCCCACAACTATTTCCATTCATCACGTGTTTAGAAAAATACCTTCAAATTATGACTACTGTTTTTCGGCGGTAGTTTTCTTTTCCTTTCAAAAACCATATTCATATCACTGATCAGAATATCTCTTTATTACACAGAATAAGTATTCGATCCAATTAGATGGGGGGAATTTTTGAACACTTTAATCTAATGAGCAATATTTAGTAAATTAAGTTCTTGAAAATATTTCAACTGTTCTTCCTTTCGCCCTGGTTTAAACAGGCTCCACTACTCCGCGAATCACTCGATCAGGTTGGGGAGATTCTCCGTCGCATACATGTGTTTTCAAATTTTGCAAGTTATCTCTGAAGAATTTTTAACCGCCTACTCCGGGGAAATGGAAGAGGTGCGTCGCTCAATGTTATTCTGTCCCCTCAGTCCCTTCTTCCCACCCCGTCACATCCGCCCCATGTATTTCTCCCGTATATAAAGGATTTCACCCACCCCCAGCTCTCTCTCTCTCTCCCTGTCTCTTTTTAGCCGGTCGAGTCCTCCTCTCCCTCTTCATACGAAGCCCTCTCCAGCGATCACTGAGGAGATTCATGGAGAGAGGCACGAAATCTGCCGAGGCATGCTGGATCCATAAAAAGTAAAATCTGAAAATACGCCAACCCCTTTGGTTTCACCAACACGTCCGCCTTTGCATACTGTAGTTTAGATAACCCTCGCGGATTTTTTTCCTCGTAATTTATTTCCCCCGCCTCTTAAGAGACAATGCTCTGGAAATAAAAGGAATTGATTTTTTGCCGATGTCAGTTCAAAAAAATTCGAAAATAAAGGACCTCCAATTTAGATCCTCGTGAATTGGGTCATGGAGGATGGGTGTCTAGATTAAAGGGGCTTGCTTTCGAGATGAATGTCAAATTAGGAGCAGCGATCTTACACTCAAAATTTCCAAAACTATTCATTCCCAATTGAATACATCCAAAACAAAGCCTTTCTTTGACTGATATCCCTTTTTTGCGGGGCGGAGGTTATATGTTGAAAGTTATGGGCAGCCTTAAAGACACCTATCCTATGCGGATAAGCAGCCAGTATTACCAATAATCCGAACCAAAAATCTGAGAAAATAATTATTTTAAATTGGATAAATGTGATAATTGATCAATAATACTTATCATTTATAAAGTGAGTGGTTACAATATGCATTTATCATATGATATTTTTTATAAAGCAAAGAAATTTCCAGTTATATCTGAGATAAAAATTGAAGAGTCACAAGACCTAATTGGAATTCTTTTTACGTTTGGGTCGAAAATCGTCCCACTGTTTAGGCTTAACTTGGTATTGCTCCAATCAAAGCATAATACACGAATGTTTAGCTCAGGTGCTACGGAAATATCTTTTTATAGACATATCTCATCCGAAGTCTTCCAATGATAGGAAAAGTGGCCAAAAACTGTGCAAGACAGCCTAAAAATGAGCTAACTGATATGGTAGTACGATATATTTGCTAATTTTAATGCAAATAGATCCTGGTAAAATGGAACACGTTTAAATAAAGCAACACAGCTGTTATCCAAACCTGCTTTAACGTATAAACACCACAAAGAGAATTGTATATATCGGCACACTGAAAGGAAAACCTTTAGGCAATATGTTGTTCTTTTTTCTGCAATTATCTTTTTGAAGCTTTTCCTCGCGGGAATTGAGCACGGTTTGACTTACGTACGATAGTGCATTTCATAGAAAGCGCGACTGTACCGGAATAATCATTTGACATTTAAAGACATGATTTCTCCTGGCTTATGGGAACTTCGTATTTTTAGTAACTTTGGCGATTTCATAAGAAAAATTGTAGAATAATACCAAAAGATGTAACCTCATTTAAGCACTCTCTGAACGTATTTATAGCCAAGTAATGCAAATATCCGAACGTTCTGCCATCAAAAACGAGATATTTAATAATGACGAAGTTCAGATGACAAAACATTGGCATAAAATATTGTGATACATAATTACTCGAACTAAATTATGTTGCAAAGACAGACGTCTTCTCCCACGATAATACCCAATTTACTTTCTAAGAGTCAAGTCAAATTTTACACTTCAAAAGGATTAACTCCCCTTCTCAGTAATACTCGGAAGAATCTCACTATTCACACTCAAGGCTGTCGCCATTGAATCAAAAAGCAGCCTCGTGTCCCTCATGTAGTTGAACATAAAGGGTTGGAGGCGGTGGACCACCGCCGCCATCTGATTTGAATCGACCTCTCCGAGCTTCATCTCACCGCGGGGCGCGAAATGGGGTGTCGCCCGCAGCCACACACGAACGCATGCGTCATTTAATAAGATGCATTGTGCCGGTCATAAGGGCTTGTTGTGCCAGTAATGTCGGTATCGCGGCAACTTCGCCTCATTACAATGCCTAATACTTATAATCGCGGGATTATATCACCTCCTATCCATCCCTACCCACCACCCTTCCCTTACCCCCACAGATTCTCCTCCTCCCCACGCTCTCCCTCGAAAAACCTTCACTCCCCCCACCAGGCGCACTCCCCTTTCATCCAACACGGTTACATTTATTTATTTTTTCATTTCGAATTTCAAATCCCACCCAGCCATCTCGCATTCCCTACTCCCATCCCTATTCACGAGTCGTGGGGCCCCCCTAACTACGGCCCTATCCTGCGCATACATTTATATCTCTCTCCCCCCTCCCTACTCACCCTGCCCAACTCTTTCCTCTCCCTCTCTCTCATGTACACAGCCTTCTTCCCAGCAATCCTCTCCATCTCTCTCTCACATCCCCAACCAGCCCACCTCAAACCTCTCCCCCGGGCAAGATCCGTTCGCCCCTCCTCCTCCCCTCTCCCCGTCGACCCCAAAAAATTCCTTTCAAACTCTCTCCCGGCGACAATGGGCCCGATGAGTGCCTTCAATGGTGAAAGGGTGACAGAGACGGGAGGGGAGTTGTAGTATTAGTAGTCGTAGTATTCCCCTGAAAAGGTGGGGCGAGTTCGGGCGGGTTTTGAGGTGGGATGGGGGTGCACAATGGGGATGGGATTGGAGGCAGGAGGGAAGAGTGTGTGTGGCGGGTGGGGGGGATCCAGAGGTGGCTTCCGATTGAAGCCGCGAAACGGGAGGGGAGAGGGGCACTGGGTTTCAGCGGAAGGGGGGGGGCGTCGTGAATCCCTCCCCGGGCAGCTGCGGTTCGGGGACTCCCACGGGGGACAGGGTGGGGGGATGGAGGTAGGTCCGGCGTGAGGAGGAGAGCGCGGCGTGAACGGGCCTTGGTCCAGAAGATGCAGACGAGGCGAAGAGCGGGGCAGCACGGCGTGTGGACTCCACAGTGGACGACTGGGCTCAGGGGCGTGGTAGCAGAAACCCCTCCCCCTTCCCGGGGATGCCCAGATAGTTAGGTATCCGGAGCTCACACCCCTCTCTCCTTCACCATTTAGCTAGCGGGGAGACGGTGCATCGTTCCCCGCCCCCCATGCGACCCGTTAGCTGCGAAAGGGCGTTCTTCGTAGGGCCCTCCCATCCAGCAGTTTTTCTAACCCCGGGGTTGAAACCAAACACCGCTAACGCTTGCTCCTTGGGCGACCGTACATCCTTCTCTCCTTCGCGTCTTGAGATATGCGTGGGAGAATGTGAACTAGCTCTCACACAATTGTCCGTTCCTCCTCCCCCGTGGCCGAGGGATGTCCCAGGGGGGAAAGCTCTTCCCAAGGGGAGCCGCCGCTGCGGTAGGAGACGCTGAGGGACGCTGACAATGAGACGCAATTGAATGGGCTCACGGCGAAGGGGGATCGGAGATTGAGTCGACCGGGATGGTGAAGGGGGGAGGAGGGGTGGCAAGGTCGGTTTTGGTTTGCGTGTGTCTGTTTGGTGGTAGAGGAGGTCCTCTAGGTCCAAGGCACTCCAATGCCGGTCGCTTGTGAAGGCCGTCGGATGAAAGGGACTGTTATACAATTCTCTTACGGCCCTCTCAAAAGGAGCGGTTTCCGATAAGATCCTGACCATCAAGCCGTGTAACTAGAGACAGGTTACCTGTTCTTTATGTCACGACAGGGGACCCCAAACCATTCATTCCATGGGTGAATTGAATGAAAATCCGCAACGCAACCGAACCTCACCTCGTGGGAGTGAAAATGAAAAATTTGTAATATCTGGGGCCTATCTCCAATAGTGGGCGGCTAGGATCGAAAACGGATGTGTTTTTTAAATAATTTATTGCTCAATCTGGGCAATGACGTAAAGCGCCAAGAAATATTATAACGTAATAATTTCGATTTCGCAGTTTTCGGGAGTTTTTATTAAATGTGCACCCGAGGACAACCTGTTATGTCGACGGAGGATTTCCGAGTTGTGAAAGCCCTTTTCTATTGGAATTAATTTCACGCTCAGGAAGGGAGGGAAGACATTAATTTTACGGTTGGAATATGACCGTCGTTCTGGGCTTGATAATGCATCGTTACGTATTGTTCTGCTCCCATGTTGCCTATGTTTCAACATCGCCTTTCATCATACGACAGGCAATTAGGATAATCGGAATAAATACTATAAAAAAATATTATCAGTACCTTGAAGACATCCGTCGAAACCACCTTCAAGTAAAACATCTAATTCCATTCATTAAAAACTGCGATGCTTCATTTGATTGTTATTTAATTAAAACACTTCATTGAGAATTTTACTCATTAAACAATAGGATTAAATCCCACATATGTTTTAAACTCACATTTAGTAACAATTCCCATTAAGATAGCTTCATCTGATTACACTACCTAAACTAAGAACAACACTTGTGTTAGATAAAAAGAAAAAACGCCGAGAGTTAATTGATAATGTGCGTGAAACGTGCAGCCAAGAACAAAAGATTAACCAGTCGTAACGGCCAACAGATTAATGCCCTCAAACGATAGATTTTATCTCCCAGGAAAGCACGTATTGTGCAAGTGCCTTCCGAAGATACCCACGTAATGACCTGATTACTATTGATTTCATTTTTAACTAAAAGTAATGCAGTCAACGGAGGACAATGAAACTATATTGTAGATTAATACTTTCAAAAGATGGAAATTCAAAATATGCTCTTTCATTTACTGCATCTCATTTCAAATGTGAGGGAGGAGGAACTAACTTGGCTCTTTAGAAATCTTCCAACTCGCTCGCCTACGCAGGCGGCCAACCTTAAAAGCTCTCCTTCCATTCCAAACTTCTACACCGCTTCCAAATTGAAAACGACGAAACTACATAATTACGCCAGTTGAATACCGTGAATTCAAAAGGCACATATTTTACTATTACCTTCATTGCCTTGAAGTGCGCCATAAACGTTAAAGACGCCAATTATACCATTGAAATAAACATTATTACAGAAAAACAACTGCAAAAATGCGATTAATAACACGTACTATCAATTTGGATAAAAACAGCCATTATTCACATAAACAATGAACATGCTCCAAAATAAATAGGATACAATGGATGAAATATGAATAATATTAGAATGATGCACGGGCCACAGTTCGTCCACTTCCAATTGAAGTGGCTCCATTGGGCCTTCCAATAGAAGTCGAACAACTAAACGAGGTCTTTGTAATCGGCGCAACCCGCATGGACTCCAACAGCCGGTCTCCTTATTAGCAAGCAACCGAAACGTTATGTTTCCTCTCTTCCTCTTGATTCCCCTCACTCGCCCCCTTACCCCCTTCATTCGCCCGCCCGCCCCCCTGTACTGCCCAGTGCCCGTCGTTTAAAGACAACCCGTCAGTCAGGCCACGAGGGATCTTGCCTCGTGAGGCGAGGGGTTTGATGACGGAGGGGAAGGCGAAGAAGGGACGGCTGAAATGAAGGGAATTGGACTGCGAGTGACTGGAGAGGGGTGAGAGAAGAGTGGGGGGAGGAAAATGAGTAACGATGGGAGCGTGCAACTCCCCACCAACCACCCTCCACCGGGAGTGAAGAAGGGGGGAGAAGTAGCGGGCCTTCATAGAAACAGACGAATGGCTACCTTGTTCTCGCTCCTCTTCGCGGTAGACGTCACTTCCTGTCTCGGCGAAGCTGGGTGCTCCCCGTTGATCGTCCCTGCCACCGTGGCCCTGTTGCTCCTCTCCAGACTGACCCTCGGGAGCAGCAGGGGCCTCCGGTGCACGGGCACCCGGACCTGGTCCTCATCCTCCGGTGCCGACTCCGAGGGCGCCATATCCCCAGCCCGCCCCGTCCTTACCAGGGACGAGGCCCTCCTGCCTCCACCCCCTTCCGACAATGCCCCCCCGGCGACGCCCGCCCTCCTCTGATCTTCCGCGGCCCTCGCTGCCGCCATCTTCTTAGCGACGGCCGCCTTGGCGTTGGCCGCCGCCGCGGCAGCCGCGACTGCCGACGAGCCCTCCACTTCCCGCAGACTCCCATAGCCCCGCTCCCGTAGGAGGTGGTGGTGGTGCGCCGCCTTCCTCCTCTGCTCCTCGTGCACCTGTTGGCACTGCGCTAGCAGCTGCTGCTCCCGGCGCTCGCCCACAGAGTCCTCGACGAGGGCGTCGTCATCGGCGCAGTGATGGGGCATGTAGGGGAGGGAGGATGGTCCCGAGTCGGGGATTCCGCCCAAGCGGGCGGACAGGTGATAGTCCCTGGGGCCGCAGCCACGGTAACTCCCGCCACCGTGCTGCGGGGTGAGGATGAAGGACGGGGGTAGTGGCTGCGGCGGCGGCGGCTGCTGCGGCTGTTGTTGCATTTGTTGTTGTTGCTGCTGCTGTTGCTGATAGTTAGAGTCCGCGAGGGACCACCTTCGGTGCCGGGTTCGAAACCCACCAATGCCCGTCTCCGCCTCTTCAGCGCAGCTTCCGCTGGCAGATTCCGTGCAATAACCTGCATCCCATAGTGTGGACGAGGATTCGCTCCCTCGGAGGGTGGTGCGGTCGGAAGCTAAGCGCCGCCCTGGAACGGCAAACGAGCGTTAGAAACCACATGCTCCTGAAAACCTCTCTACTTCAAAGCGAATTAAAGTTCTCTCGAATTGAAACTTAATTACATCCTGTTCAAGAATTACTGTCACCCTGAAAGCACAAATTTCACCTCGAAATACTGCCAAATTTTTATGATATTAAGTCATACACTATATTTCATAATTACCTTAATCATCTGATGCCATAATTTTGAAAAAAGTTGTTTCAATTGCACAATGGCGAGAAAACACTCCTTAATGATTTCCTTTCAATAGTCAACGAGCCAAAAAATGATTTATTATTTTGTAATAGACGGAGAGTAAATTAAGGATGGGGCATAAGTGATTGTTGCCATTTTGATGGAGGAAAGGCTGTTAGGTTAATGGGATTCTGCAAATACAGCAAATAAGACAGTTGTAAACATAAGGAGATGCCTAAGCGATACTCACAGGTTGTAATAAATTACAAATAACCTCTAATTTGCTTCATGGACGTCATGTCCAAATGCGAGTTCACGGAGTTATCCAAGACCCACTTAAATTATAATCATAGGTCTCAACGATGTTTGTATGAATTTCAAAATAACAGCTTTCTATTTCCTTGTACAAAACGCTTATCAACGCTTTGCAAGCTTTGAAGCATTCTCCGTTTATGGAACATAAATTTCAGATAATTACCTTCTTTCGGCTCTTTATTTTTGGGTATCTTGATTTTGCGGAACTGTAATAATTTCAAATGCTATAACATTGACTGAAATCCAAATAACCTGATTTTTTAATGACGAAAACAAGGAAAACGAGCGCATAATTCACGTTATTATGGATTGAAGGGAATAAAAGTCACCATCCACTATTTCGTTCCTAACAAGAGCGTAGGAATTTTTATGATGGACGGACGGAAGGACCGGTGATGGCATAGAAAAGCTGGAGGCCTTATATGAATTTCACTTTTTCCTCAAACCACGACGACTTCTCGATAAATCTTCAAAACGATTAAAACGCCGAAAATGGAAGTCCATAGGAAAATTATTTTATAAAATTCCCTAAAATTATTTTCCCTTTGGATTGAACGACAAAAACCGAGTTTTGACTGGAACGTTGGCGAGTCTAATACCAAGACATTCACAATTTCAATTCAATGGCAAGAATCGCGCCTCAACGGGATCTGACCTATTTGTAAAGGAGCTACCAATTTTGAAAATTATATGGTAGGAGCAGACATACAGTGAAAATCGACCTAAACAACGATCTGCAGTAAGCGTTCTGAATAGGTTACTAGAGATAACGGAAGGAAAAGTATTAGGAGCATGAGAAAAATTAGTGAGAAACAGAGCAACGGTATCATAACGCTATGATAGGAGGAAAATATTTTGTTGGTAACATTCCACCAACAGGTGATTTAAAGGTAGTGAAAGTACCCCTTATGCAAAAAGCTCAAGATGGGCTTTGACTGAAGATTGCCATCTCCTTGACTCGAGGTTGACCCTATTGTGAGCTCAAGCAAATCTCATATTTCCAATTAGATCTCTCATTCAGCAGCATGCACAACAGTGCACCATATGGCTAACTACAACTGTTCGTACAAATGAACCGCAGAATAATGAACTAATGGCTTTGACTAACCTTTAAATAGTTATTCATCATTCTTCTAAAAACCCTTGGCGCAAATTGTATTTATGTGCACTTTACGACTTGGTTTAATTAATAAATATTTTGAAGCATGGATAGTAACCTGTGTCCTATTTAGCCTATATGAGATCTACAGGGAAAAAAATAGTGAGATAGTACTTTGCGCTTACCTGGTTTCTAGAAAAAACACTATTTTGGAAATAGGATTTACGTGCATACACTTCTCTCAAGACGAAGTTACCACTATGTCCTTCATTTTGAAGTCGCAGCATATCCGCGGATGGGCACGCAATGGCTAAGGTGGAAGTCCAAATGATAATTTTTAGGCAGCCCTAAAACCTAATCCTTAAACCATTACAGGACAGTGGTGCGAATATGAACTACGAAGGAACAAATGTACAAAGATAAAGGCCCTTTTCTTCAAATCTCAATGCGCCATCGATATTTCATCTCACATCTCCATCGGCACGACGGGTGTCTCGAGCGTCACGTCTCACATCTGGGCACAAAAAACGCGTCGGAACCGATTGCCAACGCTTGATTTATCGCCTGTTCGCCGATTCGCCCGTCCCTCACCTGAAGGAGTCCTCGCGGCCGTCGAAGAAGAAGAGGAGAGTGCCGAGGAGGCCGAGCTCGAGGACCGGTTGCTGTCCGTGCTCCGGCGGTCCGCATCGTCCCCGGGCCGGAACCCCCTCCGGTCCAGGGATCCGTAGGCGAGGACCCCCCCTCCCGTCACGTGGGCGCTCAGCACCCCACGGCGGCGCGGCTTCGCCTCTGGCGGGATCTGCGGCGGGAGGGACGAGGGGCCCTCGTCCTCCCGGAGGTCCGCGGGCAGTGGCGACGGCACGTAGAAGGTGGAGGGCACCTCGTGCACGGACAGGGCTCTCCGCTTCCTCAGGCCCAGGTGGAGCTGCGAGAACTTGTTCCGGATGTTCTCGGGCAGGATGCTTCTGGGGGAGGCGGACGAGGTGGATGTGGTGGAGATGGAGTCCTCATCCCGGTGGGGCGGGGTGGGGCAGGGGTCCTTACCACGGGGGAGGGACGCGGGGGAGGACGGCGAGGCAGAGGCGAGGGAGGAGGGCGAAGAGTCGAGGAGGTGCTGCGTGGTGGGCGAGTGACCGCTCGAGAAGGACGAGCACCTCCGCCTCAGTCGCCTCCACCGTTGAGAGATGCTCTTGTTCCACAGGGCAACGTCTGCAAAAGGGGCCAAAGACAACGCTCGGTTAATCCTATGCGGTAATGCCCATACAAAAAACATTTTCCAATGGCAGGAGGGTGACTGGTGATATATCTTTTCACATTTAATAATAAGAGTAAATTGAAAGCAATATTATCCTCTGGCAGGTCCCAGTTGCCATTGATTATCTGAACAAAAGTATAATTTTTTCATTAGTCCCCTTCCAACATCACATTTTACTCTCTAAAATAAAAACAAAGGAATGGTGCAATCGGATGAGAGTAATCGTACAGTGAGCATTCGAGCTACCTTAGATAAGGTGGCAATTGAGCACTGTAAACGCTCAAAGACAAAAATCAGTCACCCAGATTCTATCACTTTGTTTCCACATTTTACTGGCCGCCAATGACTTCCATTAGCCCGCCGCTTTAATAGGCAAATACATCTTTACAGGTATTTCGCCCCACGGAGACATGGGTGACATATAAGATCGAAACCATTTGAATTATTTCAATACAAAAATGAGAACAAGTGAATATTTTAAGAAATTAAAAAGCAAATGAATAAGAGTAATTGATACTTTCTAATTATATGCAGTTAGAGCTAAAAAGCACCTAAACTGTGAGTTTAATATTTTAGAGAAACTTATTATCATTGAAATAGGAAGCAAGCTCGTTCAGAGAATATTCAATAGCGATGCATCCTTAACTTCGTGAGGTAATACTTGAAAGCATCATATAGTTCTAAAGGAAGTCTTCCTCAAGACGACCACAGGCCACGAGAAAACAGCAGATTATTAATCAAACTTCGGTTTAAAGCTGAGAGGTAAGCTGAATTATTTGATTTTAGATATTCAAGAGGAGAGGGTATATCATTTCCAAAACACGAATACATACCCGAAATAAAATAAGCATGATAAATCAATAACAAGTGGGTATTTTAATCCGCTTAATTAATTTTCTTTGACATGTGACATGCGGCCATTTTTATTCAACAGACTTAGTCCATGAGTGGATGAATATTCATGTTGGGGCAAATGCGGCAGGGGCGGGGGAGATAAAAAAAAAAAAAACGAGTGAAGTGGAAAACGAGACGAAGAAGAAAAAAAAGAAGGATGCGACGGCCCATACATGACGATGCCACTGTACGGGACGATTAATAGCAACAAAAAGTGCAATTATCACCGTGGGAAACGCGAAAGGGAATAATGAAGACTCGTTTCCTGGAGGAAAGTAATTACTCAGCGAGGGCTTCCGAAAATTGGATCCTGGCCACCGTTCGCGCGGGGGCGTGAAAGGCAGAGCGAAGTGTGTGAATGCATCACCGATTCCTCGACCCGCGCGGTGTCACAATCAGCAGAGGAAGAGATCCGGACGGAGGATAAAGTGCACGCAAGGAAACGGGTAAAAATCACAGTCAGACGATGCTGTTCGCAGTCACCACGCACGGTCGTATCGGGAGCTGGAAATCTTAAAAACGCACGTAACGGTGGTTATGGATATCTGAATATTGAAGGCGACTGGTACTTTCTTCAAGTATCGACGGAGAAAAACAATTGTAAATGAGGAACACGATATAGCTCCACGCCAAAATTAGACGTTGATGTCTCCACCACACATCTGTCAAATTAACATCAAAGTCGGATTTTATCCACCCGGAAAAAGATGAAAAGGCCATTTAAAAACCTCACCAATACCGAAATTCAGAAACGACTGTTAAAACTGAAAATAATCCTAGAATTATTATTTCTTTTTTCGCGGAAGACTTTCTAAGTTGAGTGGAATGGATTTCTGTGGAATTTTCCCTCAAGTGTGTGCCCAAACGGACATTTTAAGTACATATTTCATTCGGCCAAGTTAAGTTTTAAGTACAAAAACAATCACGTCTATCAACCAACGTCTATTGCAGTACATTAATTGAACTAAAATTAATATTTCCAAAAATAGGCAAGGAAAATCTGAGATATCGAAGTCTATTACACTAATCTGCACGCAGTCAAAAAATTATCAAAATAATTAAATAACACTGCAAGGAAATGCGGAAGTAAGAACCGCGTCAAATATCACCTGAAGGTTAGAGGTGAATTTAGTCGCGGGGCAATTAACTCGATATAAAATTTTACATTGCACTTACGAACCTACGTCACTTAATTAAGTCTAGGTAATTACACACTTGCGCAAACATTTTTGCTCGTGCTAATAAGTTCTCACTAATTTTAATCAAAAATAAAAAAGTCCACGTCTGATACGAGAACTTGAAGGACAATTTGAGATGATTCCGCTCGCGGAAGTGGAGAATCTTGCGTCTCAGAAAACTCTCCTCATTGGGCAATCGTCCAACACATTTATAACGACCACTCCGTTTATAATATTATGCTATGTTTAAGAATGAAGATTACACAAAATATATGTATATAGGAAGACGTATCAGAAGAATGCATGTCAGTCTCGCGGAATCAGGGAATGATATCGCTGACCTAAGAGAAATACAACACAAAATTTTTCAGCCCCTCTTCTCACAAAAACTCACGCGCTCAGATAATGATAAAAGTGTACTCGGTTCTGTAAACAAGTTGACATCGTCAGCATGCGCTACCACTAACCCCCTCTGTCAAGGAAAAGGCACACCCGAAGGGCTGCCAACTATATGAGAATATTAAGCGGGAATTAACGACACTGTATGCACACAATTCTCCGCAGGGAGAGTGGGAAAGCCATCCAAAAAGGAAATTATAAATAAATGAGCTAGGATTTAACCGAACGGAAAGGGAAAAAAAAGACAGGGGGTAGTGGATTTGAATTGAGGCCCGCGCTACGCAGTCGCGAGGTTGTCCCAGAGAAAAGAAAGGAGCAATTGCCCTGTTCGTAGGACTCCCAGGGGATGACTCGCGTCCTCTCCACGACGACCACGTCCATTCCGCGGAAGGGCAGTCGCTGTCGGTGGAGATCCATCTCGGAAAAGGACTGCCGGCTCAGGAGGCCCCGCGGCCGGGCCACCGGGCAGGGCACAGGAGTAGGGTAGAGCGGCATCCCAGATCAGACTCAACCGACTGACTGCTGACCACCTCTCGGGAGTTTAACAACAACGAGCCCACACAACGAGCACCCACCCTCCCCCCGCTCCTCCCAGAAGAGCCACCCCCCACTTCTCCCCATACTTTCACCCGTGGCGAGGAGGAGGAGGAGATGGGATCTAATTTGTGCTCCTTCTCGCCCATGATTTTTCCTCCACTCCTCCGTACGCGCGCGCGCGGACTCCTTGACGGCCATCAACCGCGCGGGACTGAAATATACGCTTTCGCGAACCCCCCGTCGCTCATTAAATTGCGTCACTTTCTGCATTCTTGCGTACAATCTGATTTTGTTTTCGGTGATGGAGAGAGGGAATGGGAAATACGCTGGGGAGGAGAGAATGAACGAGGGAGGGTGGGGGCGACTTCCCGATCTCCTCTCCGGAGAACGGGGGGATGCGATTGGGGCGGGCGCCCTCCCCCTCGCTTCCTCGCCTCCGTGTCCATATTCGGTCGTTTCGGTCTCTCCCTCTCTCCCTCCACCGCGCGCTCTCCCGAGGCCACGAAATGGAAACGGTGTGCGGCGGGTTTGTTTGCGGGCGGAGACGGCAGGGCAACTCCGTTCCTTCTCTGTCACTTTTACTTCCTCTGCCCCTCCCGGATCGTCTGGGACGAACGTGGGGGAAATCTTTAAAAAGTGTCCTCTAAATCCTAGGCGACGGGATCCACCAATCGGGTCGGGGGAGGCTTCCGTTCAAGGAGAGGCGGGGTTGGGTAATTACTTGACGAGGGAGGCGCTCAGGGTGTGAGATCATCGACGGGTCCGAATGGGGAGAAGCGCTGGAAAATATGTAGATTGGTGGGGAAACTGCGTCGGTAACTGTCCAATCTCAACTTCAGCGAAACAGGTCGCGTTTGCACGTCACGTACGATCGTGAGTATATTTTGACTGCCGTTCTTACAAGCTCCACCCTGAGTGGGGACCGAGATTCCTAGGGTAGTGTTTTTTTCAGTTTTGGGGAACAAACGACGGATTTCATCTGCAACTATCCACTGTTACTTTCTGTTTGATAAGTACTCGCGATATTTGAATTTTTATCACCACAAACAAAATGGAAAGATTCATATCATGTATCCCGTTTGCTTTAGTGAGTACTGACCGAACTCCGAAGATACACTGGCTAAAGACCTATCTCTGATTACACTACGATCAAAAAAGAAATGAGAAATCTTAGCTGATACATGGCTAATGTTGATCGTTTCATGCCATTAATATGTTTTAATGGAGACTCATTCTTTATTCACGTAATGCCAATTTTACGCTTACAATACTTCTCACGAGGCTCCCATCCGCGGACTCACCAATGAAATTTCTACCCTGATTATGAATCAACCACACAGTTCATCTTAGGTCTCATGGGTGCACATCGCATAAAAAAATCAAGCATAGATGAGGGCGATAAAGCAAACTTTCTTTCAATCCTTGGAATTGGTTTACTGGTATAAAATAATTACATTCAGAGGGATTCACTGAAGCGTACCTACATAATTACAGTCCATAATCAACATCCTCTCTCAAATTTCTTGCACGCACGTTAATCTGATCATATGACACCGATGAGTCAATGTATTCCATGACTGCAGGGGATTCCTTCATTACCGATAACCATCTAGAAATTGAAGCAACCCTTCATAAAAAAAATATGAGATACATCATTTTTCTCGTCTTAAATTGGCGATCGACTATGTTCGATCCAAATCTCCCCAAAATCCTGATGGCATCTCAGATTACAGCCCGGGAGACAACATGGAGAAAACGAGTTCAGCGGCGGAGTTAATAAGCATAAATAAATAAACAATAGGATGTCCGAAGGCATGTCTCGAGGCGAAAGTTATCAAGGATTCCATACAGGATGAGAGAAGGCACCGATCTCCTTAGTTAGCGGATGCCAAGCACTCAAGGACGGTTTCACCGTAAAACCTCCCCAAACGAAGGCACTTAATTGCCAAAGAATGACATAAAAAGTATTTATCTTCCTGGTACCGTATTTAGTGCGGTCGTGAAGCGGACGTGGGGTTTTATAGCCTACGAGGGAAAAAAATTGCGGCGGGCGATTTGAAAAAAATAAATAAGGTGAGGAGGCCTTATTCCTCTTTTCCAATCAGCGCCGTGCTCCACATAAAGAAATCTATAAACGAAATTCCTGTGGAAACGACGATTGAGGATTGAGGTTTACTCGTCCGGAATGTAAGAGATAACGTCCGGATGAACCGGCTTACTTGCTCCCACTCTCTTTCTCTCTCTCTCTTCAAAGCGGAGATCCTCTTTGAAGCGTTAACGACTTCGGTCGGTGGGAAATAAACGGTCAACGGATTTTAAAAGGTATGAATGCACCCAACAGCCCATTGCCATTACCCACCCTGCACCGGGGGGGAAAGTGTTTCAGTTACAGAGCACCAGAGTGCATGAGCAAGCACGCCGGGCCGTGCTCATGACGAGCCTTCGTAAATATACAATAATCACTGGAGAAAAACTATCGCGAACCCCTATATGGATCTCCGGCCTTGAGACTGAAGTGGTCGCACGGACTCCAAATTACCACGAAAAGTCATCGTTATGACATTCACGAAATATCTACATTATGTACGGATTTGCATTTGCGAGATGGGGATATGCATATGTCATTTGCACCATTTCAGTTTTTCACTTAAAATTGTACGGCGGCGGTTCTTTCCCCCACTGATCGAACCGATCTGAGCCGATATGTTTTTTTCGCAGCCGCCTGGAAGAAGAGGTCTTAACGCCCACGTCGGGGACTCGGGGAGATAAACTTAGTAAGAGCCGAGCATCATCAACCCCTACCGTGAGATGGAGGGGGAGGGGGGGCGTTTCCGTGGGATGTCGGGGAGACATGTGCGAAGGACCAAGAATAGAGTTAGCAAACAGAGGTTGGGCCGACGAAAGAGAGTCGTGACAATATCGAGTCAGAAGCGGAGTCGTTTGGGTCGCCGATCAAAGTCATCCCCTATATGGCAAAGTAGTATGATCAAGAGAGGAGAGGGGGGCGGTAGATAAGCAAAATTGATGGTATAACGCAAACCAAAAGAGGCACGGGACACGGTTTGAATTCTAAACGAGAGTGAAAAGAATTTGAAAGCTCCGGCCGGCAATGCCAAAAAAAAAACCGGTTTTCACTATTTTTAATGGATGATTACGTCAGTGTCGTGAGACGCTCTGGTAGAATTGAATCATATTTCAAACGTATGCTTTCGGAAACGTAAAAATTAGTGCGTGCATTTGAAAAACTTGTCCTTCTCATATAATAACCAAAATCGTCATAATTCTATCTTGTTCTGAGGGACACACGATGTTTGTAGAGTTTAAAGAACCTACAAACAACAAATATTTCGAGCAACCTAGCTGCATCAATGCAATGCCTTCAATCGCATCAATTCGTCAGAATAAGGTCCATTTGCAGCTCGTGGATTTTGTAGAGTTGTTTGACCTCGAGTGATCAGTGATTCCAAGACGATCTGTACGCATTCACAGGACTAGATGCGTCGGAGAGACCATTTTACTGCTAGTTCATTTTCAACTGGATTAAAGGAATAAATAACTTTTGAAATGACAACGGTTCTGAGAAGCATGGAAAAGATGGTACTGGCACTTCACGGAGCGCGCAAAAATCCAATTTCATAAAATAATATCATCACTCAAGAAGGAACCTTCAGCTAGTATGTCAAGTGAGACGAGTGATCGTGACACATTTGAGTGCCTGTGAATACGTGTGTATACGTGCGAAATATTAACGCGCTCACGGAGACCGTTCCGTGAGTCACTAACGCCTTAGCATCAGAAGTTCATAACCCCGAGGGAGACGAGAGCGTCTGGGCGTCTCTTATCTCTCTCTCCCCCCGGAGGAGGAAGGACGGAGGAAAAACAAACAGGCCGTGACTACTTCTACCCACAAGATTTCCTCACGTGCAGGGAAACTATCGAGAAAGCAGAACTGTTATCAGGAGAGAGCAAACTTGGTCCAATGCTTACGATTTTTCCCTCAGTGCGATCTATTCGGGAATTGAAATAACATCTATCGCATACCTAACCGACATGCCCTTGCAATCACCACACAAACCATACATTTTCCCCGTGCACATTCGTGCATTAAGGAAAAGAGAGCAAATTCTGCGGAGCAGTGGTTTTTTCAAAAATGTGTCACCCTCAGGAAAACAAACGGCCCCATTCGTGCAACTGACGTTATATTTCCATCAGGTTTAGGCATGGATTCAATCTCGTTCTTTTAAATTAAAATAGCCATTGACCAAATTGAATTTATTCAGAGGTGAAATCCATTCCGAAGTGCATACATGAATACTCTTTAAATCTGGCCACGATCCCGAGCAAACCTCACATTTTGTTTGACGTAAAATGCATTCTGAGGGGTAGACAACTTCTAGTACAATGGCAAGGAATAGGCGAAAAATGGTCATCAAATGAGAAACTTTTATAAGAAACGGTTTTTACCTCTCCATATTTTCAAATACGAACATATTAGACTTTTTTTAATGCCATAGTATCCTTCAATTTAAAGTTCAACTATATCCCTAGCAATCCTTTGAAAAGTATTTGGAGAATAATAGTTTAAATGATATTATGATTACTAAAAGTGAGATAACGCAAGTGACCAACTCTTGAAATAGAATTTCAATTCCTCAGACCATTCAACCGGGCTCTAGGATATTAGCTACCACAATTCGGAGAACTAAATATGAATCCCCAACAAGCCTTCATATAATGAAGTATAAGAAATTTTTCGACTGTGGTCACACTTATATATTGATAGAGATGAGTACGATATTTCATTCTTTTCCATTATTAGCCATGAGAAAGATTCAGCTAACTATGATCTACACTCAAACCAAATAATGCCCCGGGATCAACTCCCAAGTGGATGCATTTTGTTGCTAGGTGGAACGCCGTCACATGAGACAATTTTACTTTTGCAGTCACTTTGTTCATAAACATCCAAAAATACTGAAAGCTCTACTCAGAGGGATGATGTGCAGAATCCCCTTCATTATTTGGTAGGAAACGCGTATTTTTGCACAGAACGTATCTCCTAGGGTGCCCGGAAATGATAAAGTGGGTAAAAATAAACACTAAATGATAAGTTATCGTGTCAAATGACGCTTTTAGCTACATTTTTTCACAAAAGCTGGGGTAAATGGCCCGAAATGTAACTGAGGCGCAAACCAAAGAAAGAAACCTGCCTTATTGAGTAGTTGACTAACCAACAGGCCTTTGGTTTTGGGCCGCAAGAATTATTCATCCAAGCTTTATTAATTCCAATGGCTACTAAATATAATAATCGGATTCCGGAAATAGTGGAGACATTTTCTGTGATTTTACGCTTTCAGCTGTACTTTAATTGAGAATATACTTATGATGGAGAGATTTCAAATCTGTGGGATCTGCTAATTAAGACAAAAAATGTTTGTGGGGAAATACCGATTTCCAATTCATTTCCTGCAATAAATTAAATCGAGTCGCATACTAGCATAGAAACAGGTTAAAGCGGTTGGCAGAATATCCTTAAAGATTTTAACCTCTATAAAATCAGCATCAAGTGGGCAATTGGCATTACAAAAGGCACTTTCGTTAAAAAAATATACTATATTTCAGAGTCGATGCGACCAAATCGTGCATTAACGGGTGAACTACCATAGATAAAATCGTCGAGAGCTAAAGAGTAATAAAACTTCGATAAACTTGAAAAATGACCGTGTCTCAAAAAAATTATCACGTGGGGCCTTGGTTCGATCGTAAAAGTCGCCGAAAGGGATAGATATCGCCGAACGACCCGGTGGGAATGACGCCGCAGCTCGAATTAATGCGCAGTGGCGAAATTTATTTTACTCCCCATTCTCTCCTTCACACCCACACACCCCTTCATTGCCTTCTTCTCCCATGAGTTTTCCGCTCGGAACATCACGTCGTTCTCTCACTATCGACCCCCGTTTCTTAAATCTACAAGTCGATTTACAAGTCCGCAATATACGATATTGAATTCAATATAAAAATTACAAATTCACACGCCGTGTACCGTAGGAAA
This sequence comes from Hetaerina americana, assembly GCF_022747635.1. Classification (NCBI taxonomy): domain Eukaryota; kingdom Metazoa; phylum Arthropoda; class Insecta; order Odonata; family Calopterygidae; genus Hetaerina; species Hetaerina americana. The sequence continues at coordinate 1,205,896 of NW_027287128.1, forward strand.
GTTACATGGTGGGCAGTACCGACGACAGGCACCCCAAGTGCAAATTTCGAGGATTTGACGCGTAACTTAGAGAAACGAGCCCCGGGAGAAGGAAGGGCGAGAGGGCGGGACACCGCACAACACCACCGTGGTGTGGTGTTGAATGAGTCCACTCCCACCCATGTACGGAAAGGGTTACGACGAGAGGGACTGGGATGGAGAGGGCAAAATGCGGCCTCGAATCGGGCAATAAAGGGTCGACGGAGCCGCCAAAAACCACAAGTCTGCCATCTCCATCGAGTTGGGACGCCGAGGCTGGAGGGACACTCGGACGGCGGCGATCTTTACGTGGGCGGGAGGTGTTTCGTGCGTGCGGGAGAGGGAAAGAGAGAGAGAGGTGGCGGGGAAAGAGGAATGAGGAAGGGCAGCGGATTTCGTAATCGCGCCCAACGCCCGCCGATTCCTTTCCGTCCACCACACTCCCAAGAAGTCGGGGCCTCTTTCCCCGCCACCCCCCCCCCCCTTCCTGGTATGTCCTCGGACCTGACCGCCGACCGTCACCTGTGCGTCACCTACCACAGTCGGCCGCTCGGACCGCGTGAGCATGTTCTTCCGCCAGGGTTAACGCAAAATTGACAACTCAAGTGGGCGATAAGTTTCCAGGAAGGGTGTTAATCACGCTTGAAGAAAACGCAAGCGGTCAAAACAACGACGGGCGGAGAACTGATTTAATGGTGATCTTTTAATCGACCGATTCTTTTTTGTGAGTGTGAAATTTGACGTATGCTGGAGCTAAACCACGTTTTTTTCGATTTCACAAGGTTTTGAGACTGTAAAAACTCCGTGAGCAAGGACATGGAGGACGACGGAACTTCGAGATTATCAGGTATAAATGAAACGAGGCGTTCATAAATCAACGGCATCCAAACGACAACAGAGAAATAGTTTCCTCCGATATACGTACGCATAAATGACATTTTTCCATCGCTGCGAGTGGGACCGAAAATTTTGAAGTATTGCGAAGAACTTAAAAGTTAGCACTTCATCACGTGAATGAATGAATAGATTTTTCTATAAGTTTTATATAAGTAGATAGACCGTTTTTAACGATGCGAATTCCATCAGAGAGAATGCGAATCGACAGACGCAAGGACATGAACGTGTTCGTATGAGCACGAAACTCGCGAATGTAGACAACATTTGATTTGTTTGATTTATTTTCATTTACACCAGCCATGGAGGCCAACGCAAGCAGATGCGGGTGACCGTCCAGTGACGGAGGTCGTCGCCCTCTGTCCTCTTTATTTTATTAGGGCCCACTCACAATCGCGTAAAAGAATTTCCGATCTCAAAAAAAATTGAAATCGCGTCGAGGACGCGTTCCGTAAAGTACGTTACGATTGATTGGATTCCAAAAAAAAGCACACAAAGCCGATGGGTATGAAAAAGCAAAAAACGGATCACGCGCAGCCGAATTCCATGAATCACCTCCGCTTCCAACTTCACCAGTTTATTTTTCGGCAATTTTTTCCACCGAAGATTAAAGGCTCCAACGGCTACCTTATCTCGTCGTTTTGCATTGAGACACGATGACACTGGCGTGAAAGAATCATCGGGAGGATTTTTGGGAACTTTACCATTTACTGGGACGAGGAGCGTTGTCCATGGAGAGACCATAGTTTCCTCATCCCCTTCTGGTTATAAAGCCTCTTTATCAGCAGCCCTTTTAAAAGCCAAAATATATTAATCGGAGTATGATCATTGCCCTCAAAAAAATTTGAGACAGTGGATTAGAAGATCAAACCAAAATTAAGGGAGGATAATGATTAACTGCTCTACAGAGCTAAGATAGAGCAGAATGGGGGAAGTTTGCCATTCCATGCCCCTATTGCGCAGGTCGCACGAGACCACACTAACTACTTTTGTCGCAAGAACATTAAATTTTCAAGTTTAAGGATCAACTTGCCAAAATTGATTCGAAATAATTATTTTAAACGGTTACTTTTGTAGTTTCGTATACGTAGTACTTTAGTGATAACACGGCATCGATTAAATAAGGAGCCGGATTTACTTAAGACAACCGAAATATGCTTTTTGCATCATTATTAGAGAATGTGGATATTGTTTATTTATTGATGATAGAAAAGATCGTAAAATGGAATTGGAAACATCTAATATAACACTACAAAAACCACTCCTGCTTTTATGTTTCGTTGCTGAAAATTTCTTTCGTTTAGGATGACTAAGGATCTCCATTATATTCCTTCCTATAATGGAAATGAATTTCAGAAGCTTTCCGAATATTAAACTGTGTAGACCTTGCAGGAATTAATCAACTTTTTCAACTACATCTTCAAACCTCGAGTGAATATCGTTTTTCAATTAGCAAATAAGATTAAAATTGATGCACCAGTCTCTTTACCTCAGTAAATAGTTTATTTATTCATGCACAACAAACTACATTGCACTGAAGATGCCAGCGCAGGTGGGACTGAAGAGTTTAACCACCCTGACGTGCTGGACCACCCCTCGATATCCGAAACACAATACATACCAACGAAGCGATCGTGGCGAAGAATGTGAGACGGTCAGGTTTCGCCACCCACCACGGAATGTGCTGCGGGCCACCCCTAGCCACAAATCCACCCTGGGGGATTCAGGCGAGTCGGGGTGGCGTCAAAAGAGAAGAGGGTGATGGGGTAGGTACGAGGAGGGGGCGCCGCGGGGGAGGAGGAGGAGGAAACTGCGGGGGCGGAAGCCGAGAAGCAAGCGAAGAGGCGGCGGGAAGCAGGAGATTACGTCAGTGGGCGGTCGGCCGCGGGCGGAAAGAGTAGGGAGTCCCTTCCTCTCGGTTCTCTGTCGCCGCGATCACCGGGCGACGCCAAAAGCAAGGAATGCGACGTCCATCACGAGTCCCCGAGCACGAGCTCCTGCGTCAAAACAAGGGTGACGCACCCGTCCGCATACAAAGGGTTGGCGAAGGAGGGTGGGGTGGAGAATAGTGGAAGGGGGATGACGACCGAGTGAAGAGAGGACGCATCGTCCGGGCAACCGATCAAGTGGAATGGGTGGTCTACCCCCTGAACTCCCCTCCCCCGCGAACCAATTTCATCCGTCCGTTCCCTTCTCCCCAGGGGGGCAGTCGGCGAAGAGTGAATGAACCCTGCGGTACCAGAGCCCCATTGTTTCCGGCTCCTCTGGATGGGGGGTCGCAGTTCACCTCTTTTTCCTTCGCCCTCCGGCGTCGAAATTGATTATCTGACGAGAGGGGGTGCGGCCAAGATGAACCCCGAAGAAACCCGGCCTTTTACAGATCTGTGAAAAATAAAAATGAGCCAGTTTAACGCGAAATCGAGACGCGAGGTGGCTCCACGTATGTCGACAGTACTAGGACTTGACCACGAGCGGAATTTTTCAATAGTCGGTCGAACAAGAAAGTGAAATAGACAATACACATTATTGATTGAAATTAAATTTAATAAAAGATTTATATGGCTTTTTTTAAATAGTTTTGTTTCCTTGGCTAGGTGAAAGTCAAAACTGGATATTAAAAGTTCACTGGAAATGAATTCGACATCATGATTGGCGGAAATTAAACACGAGAAAAATAGCCATACAACCTTCTACAAGAAAAATTAAAATTAAAACGGGGAAAAACATCGTAAAGGTAACCGCTATTTATTTCAGAACGATAAGGAAAATAAGATTGGATTAAATAATAAGCTCATGCAAATTACTTCGTCGCGTTTGAAAAAAGCAGCGCAAGGACACAGATTTTTTGCGGAAGAGCGCATTGCTCATCTTTTTACGTATGCTTTTTGCTGAAGGCGCTCTAAGGTCTCGGAGGAACTCTGCAAAAGAAATTGCACGGAGCTGAAGTCGACCTCGGAGAGAGGTGGTCGGGGCATCAGTTTTCGCACGCCCTGCCCGGAAGCGGGAATTGAGTCACCGCGGAGGGCGATAGCGACGGGGCCGGTTGGGAAGTGAGGAAGCGGTTTCCTGCACTGCGACTCTAAAAATAATAAATTGGACGAGCGCTTTCACGCAACGAGCGTCACTTCTTGCCCCGAATTCCAAGTAGCTCCAATCGTAGGCTTTGGGAGGCGAGAATATCTGACGTGGCCACACTACTCATTCCATCTCGCCCCACGGACATAATACTAGAAGAGAGTAGAACAGCACACTATTGCGTGTCCTCTGTAACAAATTAACTCATAGTCTATTTCTTCTATATCTACCGCACCCGCAAGACAGAGCGACATCTAGCGGCGTCACTCACCCCACATCCGTCGATTCAGGATCCCTTGAGATAGCGGCGGGTATTATTTACAGGGATTGGATGTTTACGGCGTGTTCACACATACGATAACACCGCTGCTCCTTCCATGTCGGTAGAGAGAGTACATAGTTTTCATCCGTAACACGTCTCACATTTTTATCTCGATCCCATTACCTTCGCGTCAGTTCTCACGCTGATAAAAATATTTGAGCTGAAACACTCTCCTTACTGCTTTAGCAGAATATTCGTGAGCACGGTGGCACCAAAACTGTCGGCTTAAGGAGAAAACCCAATTCAATATTACTCGACTACTGACCTCACCTTCACTTTCTAAAAATGCAGAAACACGAAGAATGAGGAATTACCTAGAGCTAAATGAAAAGTTAATGGGTATAAATATCTTACTATGACTTTTTTAACTGACCAGATACATCGAACCGGCACAAGTATGGAAATGACATAACATACGTCATCACTTTCTTGAGAAGGTACCTACCTATTGCGCCACGGATATAATTAAATAGGTCATCTTTCAAAGTGAAATTAGTACTTCTAGCTTTCTCCAAGACAACCTGATCGATCTCAGTGTTATTAAACGGTGTCATTAAACACCATTTTATTGTCACGATAGTATTAAATCCGCCCACATACTAAAGAATCCTAATCCAGCGTTTTAAAGGAACTGAAATGATATTTAAAGCGTATAACTATTTGAAATCAAAGAAAAAATGCACAGAGATTGATGAACCTGCATCTTATCCACTGGAATAACTTCCACTGTGAGGTGGATCACAATTTAACAATGAAAAAATTAACCCGGGCATGAAGGCTGATCGAACTACCAATTGAATCTTTCAAATCCATCAAAACTCCACGTGATATTTGGCATAATAATTGAAATTAATATCTTAATTACTTACTCGAAAACACTCGGCTATATCTTTTCATTTTAGTTAGAAATATATTCACAAGTGAACAAACTTTTAACCAAAGAATGATACAATGGAACAACAAAGGAAGAGATTTTTTTTTTACTACTGAAGAGGTTCATTTACAGGCCCATATAAATAGGGAAAAATCACCCTCTCAGGATAATCGCTCGCAAACTTCCTTTCCTTATTAAATGCGTATTCGCTTCCACGAAATCAAAGTATAAATTGAATTTTAAAGTGTGAAGAAATCGTCCCAAAACAAGGACTCTTAACCAAGCAAAGCACCTGCACGCAATTACGCTCGACTTCAATCCCCCCCCCCACTCCCTTGGTCGACCGCAGAAAATTCTATCCTTTGGAATTCAATAACCTACACCGTAATTAATCCGAAGGTGAGGAGGTGGGTGGGAAAACACAAATTTCAATTATAGCTCATCGACATGCTATACCATAGACGCCCATGCACATAATTAGAACGCGAGCGTGATCCGGACGTGGAGTGAAACCCAGCCGGGGAAATATGCAAATTTAACGGCGGAAGGATTCCTTGGAGCAAAACGACAAATAGAGCAGCTCTTGACAAGTGATGTGAAATTGTATCGGGCGCCAAAGCCTACGCGGAAGCCGACGCAGCCCCGATATTAATTTTTCATTCCATTTGGCTCCGTGGGCGCAAGGGCATTAATGCAGCCGGTCGGGTCGGTGGGAGCGAGTGAAAGGAGAGGAGGGACGGCGAGGTGATGGCGTGTCTTCCGGGGTGCTAAAAACAGCGACGAAGAGCGAGCGACGAGGCAACGGCCCTTGGTTTAAACGCGGTAGAATGGGGAGGAAAATGGACCGGAAAAATCAAAAGACGCACGAGGGAGGGATTCTGGATTTTGGAAGCCAATGTTTGCAGTGCTTCGACCGACTTCGACGACCGACGAGTCAAAAAATTGTCACCTGGGACAAAAATAAATGCTAAGGAAAACTCGAGAAATAATATCCATAAAACTACGACTAATCCCGTGAAATGTCCTTGGAATGAGAAAAAAAACAATTCCTGAAGGTTGGCTTGGACAGGTGAAGCAAACCTCGCCTCGTACTAATCACTACGGAGCATGAAGATTACACTCTCATGATACGAAGGTTAGTGGACGAATCCCAGAAGGATCTGGTAACTTGAGGTCTGAAAAAGGGAAAACGTGGTTTCGAACGAGAAACCCTATGAACAGCGGTTGAATGTTCTATTCGGTCGAACAATACTCCTCTGATAAAGCAAGCTCAATCACCAAACGATGACCACAATAATTTACATACAAGATTCACCTATTACAATTCTCGTCCGGCGCAGCAATACATTAGGGCCATGGAAAAAATAATCTCAACATTTCCCTGCAACCCTATAGGGTGCTTGTGGGTATGGACCGGTCCATTACACCAGGGAGTCTGGCTATGTCCAACATCCACTCTATCTCCTTCCCCCTTCTGCTTACGACATTTGAACCGATACTGCGTCGCATTTCAGATAAGGTGGTCGACACCAAACGCGCACAAAATCGCGACTTCCTCGAAATCCAGAAGGACAGCACCGACCCACGTCACCTCTGGCGACGCCCGACGCGAATCGAGGACACGACCGCAGTCCCTATCGTAACTCTCCCACGCAGGGAAAATTCGCACAATCGTAAGCAAGACCCAGATTCAAATATCCGAGGGACTGAAATAAAACTCCATCCGCAGCATGGAGAGACAACGGATTCTTCCGCAGCGATAAGTACCCCAGCGAGGACTTGGCAAAGAAAAAACGGTTGGGCACCAGTGCCGGAGGCACTATTTAATTAGGCATCCTGAGTTAATTGATATTCCTCACCTCCGAATCTTAATTCATGCCGCATTACGTACATAATTACGCTATGACGCATACATATTTCATGCCTTCCCTCGATGCGCATTCGCGGGACTTTTCTACAACAAAGCCGGGAGGAACTTACACAATTGAAAAGTCCATGGCGTAATAAAAACGCTGGGAAGAGTCGTGGAGGACGAGTTAATCGGCAGAGCTCCACCCCGCATAACGATGAATCTCGGACTACAGCTCCCAAGCTCTTTTCAGACATGACATAATGGTCGTGTGTGGTCTTTTGGATATATAATTCCTACAAAGACCCAAAGAGATGAGTCTGTCCCTTAGAAGGAAAGGTCATCAATCACATAATTCACTAAGGCTCCCTTAATTAAATTCTACAGATATCGGATGGCTATGTTCTCGGAACACGTGAAATTAGGTCTATTGCAATGGGACCGTAATTTTCGGAAATATTTAAGACACTTTCCGATCGCATTCAAAAGCTTTCCATAAGGCGATGATGTATCGAGTTATGAAGCAAAGTCTTCAGGGTAACAAGAAAGCGCATGATTCGAGACGTGGCCACCTTCACGGCGATCAAACGGGAATAAAAAAGCGCTACTTTTGTTAAAGTGCACGAAGATGGGATTTGAATATGAAGGAAATCAATTGCCAACAATGATTAAGCAGCTCGTTACCCCAAGTCATTAAATATCTAGGGAACAGTGAAAACGAAGCCACGGCAATACTTGGAAGTTGATCAGAAGATCCATGCACACATTTCCATTTATGAAAGCCTGAGCGTTCATCTCGCCTCAAGGGAAATCATTAAAAAAACTCACAACTTTACAAGAAGACAGTTTTGATAAAGAAAAGACTTCCGTCTGTTCGGATCGAAGAGAAGTTTCAAAATAATAACAGAGCAAATAAGATTCACGAAGCTGTTTCGATTATAACATGCAAAATAATGCAACGACATATTCTGTTTTATGGCAGGATGATTCCATATTGCATACGCTCTTTTTGAAAAAGTAAACTCGCACAACAGCCAATTACCATTTTTGAACGAAAGAGAAAACCCAAAAAATGGAAGAAGAGATCAAATCTCATCTAAACGAAAGAGAACGACCAACCTTGAATGAGTGCCATGGTAATCATTCGCGGTAACACCGTCCGGTCCTCCCTTTTGTGGTGCCTAGCAACACTCCGCATGAATGTCACTTGGTAATATACAACTGGTCACGATGAAACTGACTGAGATCATCTTGCCGAACGTGAAAGAAGCGAGGAGAATGAGAATTTGCTAATGCACGCCGTGCGTGGGCACCGGTGGAAAGGGTCCCGGAGAGTAGTATGTGTACACACAGACAGACACACACACACACACAAGCACGCGAACACACATAAATATCGCGCTCATAACGGAAAAAAGCACGGGCATGCGGGCAGGAGAGGGGCAAAGGCGGGGGGCCGCGGGACGAGGAGGGCACCGAGGACGGAGGAGAAGGCGGGGCGGAACGTCCCGAGACACAGGAGTAAGAAAATAAAGAGAGAAAACAAAAGAAGTCAGAGAAAGAGGGACTTTTAAGGGAGGATTTCTCGGCCCCTTCCCCCCCCCGCTTCAACTCCCCGCCCCGCTGCCCACCCTAAAGGGCCGCCACTCCCCTCCTCGACGCCGACAACATCACCAAAAGCACACCACTAAGTCCTTCACCCCCCCACTCCCCTTTTTCACCGCGCATTGTTGGTGGTTTCTAAACCCCTCCCCCGTCCTTTTTCCCCCTTGGGGGTTCGGCAACCTGCCCAGACGTCTCTTCGAAGGACGTTCCGTGCCCGTAGCTGGGCGGTTCGGTACGAAAATCCCTTGCCGGCGCACGAAATTATGATTAAACAACATTTACATTTTACGCGTCCGATTCCCTCAATGGCGCCGCAGAAAACAACTTGCGAATGCTCGGGGTTAAATGGGAAATGACAGACGATTCAAATTTATGTCCTCTAACATGCATTATTACTGGTGGACGCAGCGTCCACCCTCCAGGGGAAAAAACCATGTTCCGACATCTCCTCAGTGAGTTATGGCTTTTCAGCTGATTTCAAAATTATTTCTATCCCTTTCCCACCGTGCCGACAATCAAACGAGGCACGCTAGAACTTCACATTAATCGCTACTCCGTTCGTGAACGACTCGAACCTTAAATATTACCGCTGTCGGTACACGAAGCAGGAATGTCAGGACACTAACACAACAAACAAAGATTTTTTTGCTAAGGATAAGGTATGCATGTGCTACGCGAATCGCGGAGAAGTCTCTGACGTTCGGTGAACCGTAAACGAGGACGCAAGTATTTTCCTCGAGGAGCATTGAAACTTTTTCAACTCATTCGCTTCAATCGAATGCTTTCAAGGGAAAATTCCAAGTGTTCGCACGGATATATTCTGCAAAATACACCCCCTCGCTCCTCCCCCTGTCCTCCATCGCCACTTACCCTGACTGCCATTTCCAGCGGAAAAAAAAATCATAAACGCGCGGAACTAGCTGCTGGTTCCATATATACGAGTATATACAAACGATATATACATATATTTTTTTTTCCTCCCGCAGTTTCTCAAATTGAATTAGCACCGCGCTCCCTCGAACCGAGCAGACGACGGCGAAGGGCTTTTGAGGAAACGCTCCCGCAATTCCACTAACGCGATGAAAAAGAAACATTCCTCGATTGTTTGGTTTCCGACCCGCGATGACTCGAAGCCCAATAGGAAAGCACACACACTGTTCGATCTCACGCACGCACACACTCAAAGCGGAGTGAATACACGTATAAAAAGGTGATAGGAGGAGGGAAACACAAGGCCACCTACATCCCACGCACCTCTCTTCTTCATCGACTCTCTCCCTTCCACCCCCCCCGTCCCCCCGCCGCCCCGCCAACCCCTCTCCTCTTCCTTGACCATCACACATGTAGTCAGCGCCTCCTCCGCGAGCTTGGAGGGTGAGAGGGCAAGAGAAAAGGGAAAACAAGAACGGAGACAAAAAGGGAAGAAATACAATGGGAGGAACCGGAGAAAGGGCCGGGAGGAGGAGGAAGGGGAGACTGGTCGGATTCTTTCATCCCCATCTTCCCCACCCGAACCTCCAAAGAAGAACACTTACTCCCCACCGATGGCATTTTTTCTTCGGGAGACGACTTCTCTTCGGCTAAGGAAGACTTTCTCTGCGGTGTCAGAAATCAGCAAGCGGTCACGCGGTCGAGTCGACGCGACGATCCGGTGGATTCACGACCATGACGGACCCACGGGAGAGGAGGAGGAGGGTGAACGGGACGACTTGACTCCTCGACCTCACCGCGAGGAGAAAAACACACACACACACAGCAGAGATCCTTTTGTGCCGGGCGAGCCTTAGTTTGAGGGTGACAGGTTTCACACGACGAGTACACAAATATTTGGAAGCAGTCCGCGACGGGACAGACGTAAGGGAACGTATCTGGATGCTATCTGACAGGCGGACGGGAAGCAATCGGAACCGTATAAATAGAAAAACGATCGCTGTGCGCCGACCTGTTTGAGTTTTCCACGTGCACTCACTCCCGGACAAAACAGAGCCGTCTTCGTAGATTACGCGGCAGCGTCCAGAAGGGAGTACGCTCCACAATCAACAATACGGCACTGCCTACGGGAGATACTGTGTGACAAGGTTAGACCGGCTGAGGCACCGCGGACACGTCCTACCGGGGGCCCGGAAGAGTTTACACTGAGCGACGAGGTTCTCGAGGGACACTGCCCAACGCGGGGAGTAGTGAAGAATGGTGAGTGTGTGTGGTGAGTGCGTCAGGCAGCAGCGAGAGGGAAGTGGGGGACCGACGGATGGGTCGGATTGGGAGCGGGAGGGGGGACGAGCCATGAGAGCACAGCGGAAAGGGCGGAGAGGGAACGGGGGAGGATGGGCACAGGAGGGTGGGGAGGAAGGGGGCGGTATCTCACTACTCACTCGCAGGGATACAAGAGAGGAGTGCGTGCGTTTGTAGTGAGGCGAGAGGGGATGGGGGCCCTGTTCCGATGGGGCGGAAGAGAGCTCAGAATGAGGAACGGATGGGCTGTGGGGGAGGGAATGGGAGGGAGGGAGAGAAGCCATGCGAGGGAGGGGCAGGAAGGAGATGCGTGAGGAGCGGGATGTGTAGGGTGCAGGGGCGGGGGGGATATGTGAGGAGGGCGGGAGTCGAGAGGTCAGGAATGAGGTTTCTGCGTTGAGGACGAAGTGAGGCGTTTGGCAGGAGAAGGAAGAAACAAATCGAGTTAGCGAGGGGCATTACCTCGTTTAAATTTGGCGATCACTAATGTCTACGGCGGCGGAAAATGGGACTGAAAACACAACCCTATTCCAAACGCTCCTTTTACTCTCCCCTCCAATTGGCGTCAGAATTAAGAGTGACGCCATTGACGTATCTCCCTCAGTTCAGACCTATATCTAGTTCCTTCAGTACTGCCAGAGCCTAGACTTTTCCCTTTTTTTATAGGATTTGAATCAAAATCCAACTTGACAGATGAATTACATCCCCCAGAAAATTGCAAAATATTGGAAGAATCAGTTAACTCCCAGTTAAAACGTCCGAATTAATAATAAATGACGTTGATCGAATTGAAAATAATGATCTCAAACAGATATCATCTCTAAGTCAACAAGAGAAGTATGAACATAATCAGTCGAGGTTTGACCAACCGAACTACAACCTTCATTAAAAAAATTTAGGATAACAGTGATCTTGCATATATATCCTCTTACAATGGAACCGACATTAATGGAATGTATTATAGAGATATGATTACAAATATTGGAAATATGAAAAACGAATCGTGGCATGGAGGAAGGAGAGAATAGAAAATGGGAAAGGTGAATCGGCAAATTGGAGAAAACAAGTCTCTGGGAGGAAGAAGGTGAAATCTCACCGGTTCAAAATGTGAGCACTATGGGTATCCTTATTCAGAAAATAGTAAAATAAAGCAAAACTCATTTCGCAAACTATACACATTATTCACCCCATCGTGAAAATTGAAAAAATAATACGGTTACGAAGAAATTAAGTTGAGAAGACATTTGTAAAAATTCCCACATGAAGGAAGAGGACTGAAAAACTTGGCAACGCGAATAAAAGAACTTAGATGAAATTATTATTTGGCGGAATAGAAAATTTTGGTGCTGGACAAGTAAATTCTTCCGAGCGGACGAAATTGAGGCCATGCGGTCTCCCATTCATCAAAACCCAAACTTGTTTTCCGAAAAACCGATGAGCTGTAATTATAAGGAGCGATTAGCAAGACTCCATTCTCATCTTTGTAATGGGAGAGGGAGAAAGGAGAAAAAAGATGCATGCTTTTTCAAGTACCTTGAAATTACGTAATAATCGGTTTCTGACCAATCAAGTTCCCATCGCCCTCAAATTCAACCTGAAGAAGGCAGAGCACACAGCTGGATACTGGCGACAAGGAAGTCGTTTGGTCTTCTCGAAAATTTAGCCATTTTTCATAATGTTTTTCCCAAAATCCAATGAACTCCCTCACAGCACTGTTCTGCACGGACGTCCTTGACCCGTACGGTAAATTGCTGAGAACCGTGAAAGACGTGTAATTATAAGGAAGGAATATGTGGCTGGCCAATGTGCGCCCGGAAGAATATGAAAAACTACGCGAACTCCGGATTAAAATCACGATTGGGCAATACATAACGCGTGTAAATATACACTACAATACATAGCGCGTGCAAATCTAAATATACTATAATACATAATGCGTAGATGTAACTGTAAAATATCCTGCAAGCCACCGCAGGGGCGTTAGGCGCTGCTCCTAGGACACCACCCGTAAAATAGAATGCAACTTCATGTGAAACAAAAAAAATATTCCAATGCACACCCATACAGACGTTTATATTTATGCAAAACTTATTTCAACTTACTTATGTTCAAATATATAGACAAGCAAGTAATATACATAAATGCACCGATGAATGCATTAAAACTCTACGCAGCTTTTAATCTGGTTCCCGCTTATAACATTGACTGAAACAACATAATCAACGACACGTGACTTAGATTGTTTACTACGTATTATGATTCCCGATTGTCCGAGGAAGGAACGAATATTTATATCTGTCTGCATTAGAGCTCTTTCGCTCATCTTATTTTTGTGCTCTAACCTGCTCAAATAATGTGGGTCAATAACAATTCCCTTAGTGTCATAGTTAAACTCGTGTTTCTTTAATCTTCCCGTTAAGTCTAAGTCTCGACTGTTCTCTTCGAATATCAGGCGGCTTCCAGTCACATGAAGGCGAAAACACGATTGAAAAATTCAAAAACAGTTATTGGAGAGCATTGCGTATAATATTAACAATTTCCTTCTCTCATAATACAATAAATTGTTTGTGGCGTGACTTTATGGAATCCATGCATTTTATAATGAAGAACTATAACTTTGTAATCCCACAGTATTTTATATTGTAGACACGACCCGGGTGTCGATCGTTCAACGTCATCATTAGCACCTGATGATGACGTTGAACTTCAACACCCGGGTCGTGTCTAAATAAAATACTGTGGATTTAAAAGTTATAGTTTTTCACTCGTCTCTCAGGTATTAGCTTAGTGACCGACTTTCATTCATCACCTCAGTATGAAAATCAGACGAAGCAATATTCTGTAACATACATACTGCATCTACATTTAATGGCATAAGCCTCAATTCGAAAATTTTATGGTTAATTCATTCATCATCTGCAATTTACTTCCATTCCATTCTTGTCTTTAACCGATGCATCCCATGCATATTCTTTCGTAATTCACTCGATTCACATCCTATTTATTCTGTAATTACCAATAATACTTCTAAAGTATTCCTCTCCTCTAGCCATTGCATTTGCTCGACATTTATGCTTATCCTATAACACCTTAAGTTTATATCAACATAAGTTTCACTTTCGAACAAAAATATAAGGAGAATGTTTTTATGCAATGCAATCCTTGCTTCTTTGCATGATTCATGTTATTGCACGCCCAACATACTACTATCTACCTTTCAAACATTCCCATAAACCTTTTCAATATTTTAATCTACTGCATCAATTCTCACAAACATTCTGCCTAGACAGATAAAATCATTCACTTGTTTAATTACGGAGGAGGGGAAAGTAAATCCTTCATGTTGTGAGAAGAGAAAAATACAAGACAAAATATTTTAAATTGAAATAATATGCGAATAAGGGAGAGGTGACATAAAGGCAAAACAAGATTTCTGATGTTAGATAACTTCAAAGACAGGCAAAGGTTGTAATATAATGAAGGCACTGGTAACTTTTTACAACTCGCCATGGGACAGAGGGCAGAAATAATAGCGATTTAAAAGACCATAAATGCATTTGGCCATAATTTCTGCATCGTTTACCGAGTTCCAAAAATAGGGAATATGCCAACTTCAGGGACCGTCCACTCCGTCCCCGCTCTCCGGAATGGACCCCATGATGGAGAAATTTGGAAGCGACAAAAAGAGAGGAGGGAAGCCGGAAAAGAAATGAGATAGAGGAAAAAAAATTAGGGATGCGGGGGAGTGTTCAGAGGAATAGGGGAATGCGCTGATTGGCTGAAACGAAAGAAGGCTCGGTGAGAAGACGGCCGACGGAGAGGAGCGGGCGAAGGTGGGGGGGGGGCGTGGAGGTGAAGGTTTGTAGGGTGAGAGTGGGGGCCCCAAGTGGGTGCTCTTGTGTGCATATGTGTGCCGCCTGCATACGTGCTAGGCACTCCCGCCCGTGAACTGCCCGCCCTCGTTGCGACCGCGCATTATTCGGGTTCCCTGAGAAGCGAGATAGGAGATAAGGGCGAGAAGCACCCTCCCCCACCTTCTCGACGAGGTGAGGAGGAAGAGGGGTGAACTCGAGGTGAGGTAATCGGCTTGTGGAGTGTGAGGGATGGCGTGGGGAGGTATGCGCGTCGTCCCCACACGAGGGCGAGGGGTGAGGACACCATGGAGTGACGCAGAGGTGCGCGTGCATGTGTCCCAGAACCACTCCCACCCACCACGTTGTCACCCCCCCTTCTCGGCTCGCATAATGGTGCGCTCATCTCACCCCTCCCCCCGGGTCCCTTCTCTTCGCCCCTCTCAAATCCCCGTCCCTCCTCCCGATAAAACCCATACCGCTCCACCATTATGCACCTTGTCCATTGTGCGACATATATAGTTGTGAGCGTGGGAAAATGGTTTTATGCCGTTTATGCGCCCCTACTCGACACGGGGGAGTTTGGATGAGGACGGATGGGAGAGAAGGAAGGAGGAGGCGGAGACCAATTAAAAACCACGTGGAGAGAGAAGTGCCACGGTTCGACCGTCGGTCTATCACAGGGGGTCGGCGGATCGAGTGCGCATAGAGAGGGCACAAGAGAGCCGGAGGGTATGGGGGGTGGTTGGCTGGGAGGAAGTAGGGGGGGATTACGGTGACAAAGAGGGCCTTTCCCGCTTCGTTTTCGAGGGCTCTTCATTAGCTTTTATCGTTCCCCCCGATGAAAAGTTTCCCTGGGCCTGCGAACGCGCAATCTGTTGCCAGCAGCGTGGCGGCGGACGAATTTCGCGTGATACATTTGAGGCGTTTCCGCCCTGCTGCTCCTTAAAAAGGACGGATCTGTATCGAATTTTCACAGATGTTCCGGAGGGCACGGGATCACGTGGAAACTTTGGTTCCCCTCAGGATGGCAAGGACTGGACGACGCATTGTGACAATCAGCTTTTAAGTTTCGTTCGTGGAAATGCTAATCGTGGTATTTCCGGTGTGCTGGCGCCGGAGCGCTGAGACGAGGAATAGTCTGGGAAACAACTTCCCTAAGCTCTTTTAGATCCGCTTTAAACAATCGAAATGCGGATTTTTAGTAACCTTTACGCGCCCAATATTTACTTATCACAATGTCGATTATTACGACGAATAATTTCGCTGGCAGCAAAATAAGTCTTCCAATTTGAATGAGGGTTCAGATATGAATTATTTCTTCACCCCGCATGTTCCGCGTCACCATTACTATTTGTTCATGTATTTAAGTACCCATTCTGGGTTTTTCCTTCTGCCAAAAGAACGTGCATTAAATGTTGCATTGTTAACATAAAATTAACCAAAAGTGAAGGATTCTTCTCCTTAGAAATGTTCAAAGACTTGAAATGTTCTTATTTGTGTCTCATGCATGATACATGACTTTATCTGTTCGTGTGTTGTTTATGCTTGGTGTGAACACACTTCCTGCCACGCAACTTCTTGGAGGCTTGCTGGGTATTACTTAGATATAGATGTACATGAAGACTCCCTAGTTCTGATTAACCAACCGGTGGAACGGTAGTTACGGCTACCTAACGTTTTAAGTCTAAAGTTAAAATTGCCAATAACGAGTATTGTTTATATTCAAAGCCCTCAACGACAAGGGACAAATAGTAACGAATATTTCAAGGACTATCAGCAAAAACGCTCACCGGTCTGTATAAACAATTAAGTATTCCCTATGCTAACGGCGTTCTCCTTGAAAAATTAGGTTATAGAAAATTTATGCATGAAAGTGATACTTAAATAGATAAAATAGATATGGCGAGGAAAAAATTACAAGCATTAGAATTTGCTTACTTTTTTCCGCATTCCACATTTTTAGAAGGCTCTTTTTCATTCTGTTAGCTGCGGTCGTACCTAGACAAACGGAGGCAGGCAAAGCCCTCATACAAGAAATAAGGTCAACGAGATGGGAAAGCTTTTTCGTTTGACTTCCACTAAAATCCTAACCTCAAGCAAATAGAAAATCCGACCTAGAGTGAAGATAATGAAAGGATTTTTTTGTAGCAGATATATATTTCACCGTGTAAATAAACACGCTCGCTCATTCATGTACACTCCTCGGATGGTGGAGAGAAGCCGGAGAACTATTAAAAAGTAAACAAGCCAGGGAGTCGCAGGGAAGGGCGAGAAGCTTCACCAGGAGTGTCCGTATGAATGGACGCTGGTAGTGGCAATGGGCCATACACATGCAAGGCAGAGGGACCCGTAAATATTGATCGACTACACTGAATAAATAGAAGAGGCCAACAAAAAAGAAGCAAAGGTTAACAGATGGGTTGCAGAAGGGTCGTGCGAAGGAGAACTGGCGAAGGAAGGAGAGAGGCATCGGGTTGACATCCTGGGTAAGGGTTTCCGAGGCGACGGAGAGGATGTGGTGATGAATGGTAGGGTCCCGGGAGTGAAGGCTGCTGGAAGGGACGGAGAGCAGAGGAAGAATTAAGTGCAGGATGAATGAGCCACAATGTCGGGGGGTTTGAGGAGCAAATTTCAATGGAGCAGTAAGGTCTTTGAATGGAAATAAGTTTGTTTGACACGTTTACACAACACCTTTGAATGGAGAAATTCCGAGAATTTAAACTTGACGCCAAATATTTTACAAAGGTAAGGAAATTTGAAGTACGCATATGTATTATTTGGAGTGAGGGCTCCCGCGGGGTTATGCCACAGATGAAGAGAGGGTCTCTGGGGTTTTTTCTAAGTCGGTCCATCAAGTGCGGCGACATTCCTTCCGCCTTCTTCGGGTCAGAGTGATTTGGTCTGAAATGATTCTAACGACAAAAAAGGCTGCTGGTGTGCATGCAAAACTATTTCGCTGTACTGTCAAGCTACTCACTTTCACCCTTCGTCCCTCTCCGCGAGGTGATGCCTCATGCGGTCCGCTGCCAACAGCAGGGTACCACTTTTTCTACTTGCGGCGCCGGGGTTGGGAGACTACAAATCGCATGACCATAGTGTAATTGTTTTCCTCCCATTGTTTTTCAGTTCTGCAAGACCTGTTTTAGCATGGTGGCGGTCTATCATTTAAGTGGCTGATGTTAATTTTTATCCCCTCCTATTTTATATACAAGAAAACTTCTGTAATGAATGAAATTAAAACTAAAATTGGCACTAATATGTATGTACATTTATGTGTGCGCATTGCTGTGTGTTGCCTCTCTAATGGTCACCTTGCTCGTTTTTTCCCGGGAATTTCGGGTAGATGTTTCCCCTCCTCTTTCCTTACCCCTAAAGCACCCTTCCTCTTCCTTATCTGCTACCCTTTTCCCAACTGGTGCTTGCATCCCTTGCCACGCCGTCTCGATGAATTGCGGCGTGTTTGTGTAACTTTAGATGTGAACTGTCGTCGCATCCGATTGAGACAAGCAGAATAGAACCCGAAAGGCATACATATGTTGCGTGACTGGTGGAAAATACAGTAATAGAGAAACTTAAATTCAGCAATTCATAAAAAATACTTAAGATGTTAATGCAAAGTATGGAGCTACGACAATGCTCGGCCCATTAGATTAATTAGAGATTTGTGGGGATATGGATTGAAGTTCTTATTAATCCCAACGGACGTTTACGCCTTTCGTAGAAGTTTGAGGGCGGTAATGAGGTAGGATGAGGATGTGTAGGTATCTTCACATTATGGTTTGACGACAGTCCATACACACCCCGCCTCACACCTTCCCGGTGGCTTACAGGGTATTATGTGGATGTAGATGAGAGTCAACTTGGAAATAGAAGAAGAAGAAAGGAAAAGATCGGAAGTGATACAGAATTTCTTTCAGAAAAATAACAAACTTTAAATCTACTGTGTGAATCGCCAATGACGAGTACCTACAAGTAATACGCAAACAAATATGCATTAGAAACTTTGGCGAATATAAGCCTCGGACGGATGAGTCAAGGAACAGTAGTCAGATGCAATCAATGACGGAAAGAATGAATATTCTGTCTAGTAAAAGAACGGAGTCGTGAACCACAGCAAACCATGACTCCTCTTCCACTCTTCGTAAAGGCAAGTGCGTAGTGGTGACTTTATACATATCTCTTTCGTGGCTGTAAGATGGCCCCCATTACATTTACTAAAGGCTTCGAGACCATAGACATTGGATAGATCTCATGTGCCTCGAAGAAGGGATGCTGGAACTAGGAACACAAGGGCGTCCCAACACCTTGTAATTGTGTTTTTGCATAAGCCTAACTGCAGGCGAAGACATTAAATCAAACTTTGGAGGCTCGTTTATGGGGGAAAGGGAATAACTGAAGAACGAAAAGGCCGTGATAGAGAAATGAAATGGATGGAAATATGGAATCATACATGAGTATGTATAAAAGATGGAATAAAGAACGAGGGTAGCTTTATCAATCCACAATGGATATATATATACTTACCACATTAATGAAGTGATTTTGAAATGAATAAAGAAAAACAAGAATTTACTCTGCATATTAAGTAAAAATTCTCCGGCGTGTAGGAGAGGGAGAAGTAAGATCTATTTCACTTTTAATGATTTCAAAACACACACTGTTCCCAAGCACCTATTCGACATTCATTCATTATTCCGCCATTATGTTCCACTGCCAAAAGTTCGTATTAACAAATATTAAATGCCTCGCTTGAAAGAAGGGTGCCCTTCAGTCTTCGGTCGGGCGCATCATTTATCACTTGGGATGAAGTGCTCTGTACGCGACGCGAAGGGTGAAGGGAAAAATGAGAGGTGAGTGGGTGAGAAAAGGTGAGGTGAGGTGGAAGGAGGATTGGGATAATGCGTGCAAGTGGGGCGGCAGAGTTCAGAGAAGGGGGAAACATAAAGGGGAGATATTTGGTCAGATAAACGTCATTGTTACCCCCGGGGTGAGTTTAAAACTATATTTTCCACTTCCCTAGACGAGAGCGTTTAGTCAGGTCGGTAGGGCAGCTTTCACTGAGGAAGGTAAGTCCCCAACTACTGAGGTCATTCACTCGTCTAAAGTCACAGCAGCGGTGTCATTGGGAGGAAGAATAGCAGGCCAGTAGATGGCGTTAGCCAACTTAAAAACGAAAGGGACATGGACGTTGGACATGAAGATCAATATCCCAAAACTAGGATGCATGCAAGGACTGGACAAGTTTTGCCCCTTTCTTCAAGAAGCCTGCAGTCCATACAACTCTTGAGAAATTACCGGAATGCGACTGAAGCCTCGAGCCACATCTATTTAGTGAAAGTAAATAAAAATAAGTGTATGTAAACCGAGGACTGAGATCATGTTGCACTAAAATATCAACATAGAGCATATGATACTTTTCAGCACCATGTAAATTTCAGGGTTGGGATTGGAAACTTTGACCTTTGATCTAGTCACTTTAAAAATTTAAGGATTGCTACGAGAATATAATCCCACTTTCAACATTATGGAACGTTTCAACACTCCCACCAGTATGAAGCCAAATCAATTATTTGGTCATGGAAATGTACAACGAAATTTTAACTTGTTGTGAAAAGCACGCTTGAAACGCCATCGGGTCCAACGTAAATGATTGGGTCGGAGTCAATGAGGCATACCGAGAGCGTTTATAATAATCCCCATCCCCCCGAAATGAATAAACATTAAAATTAAACTCGTGACTTGAAATCAGCGACGACTTTTTTAGCCAAGGAAATGCGGTGGCTAACTGACGCATCATATCGGGGGTTCCTCGGAGAGCATTGGCGGTGACCACTTCTGGAACAGACAGACGCAGAATCGAGGAAAATACATATATGATTTATTTTTAGACATCCTTTGTCATGACAAGAGCCGAGTCGAGAGAGAAATTGGAGAGGGGAGACGGCAGACTGTGAACACGAAGTCGCAGAGAGCGCTGAGGGGGATGGAGTGTGAAGGGTCGCGACAAGAAACGGTGTCGGGGAGGGGCCATACTCCTTGAAGACGGGATAGGAGGAGGGAAGGAGATGGTGGGAGGGAATGGGGAGAATTGGATAAAGCGAGGGAAGTTCTGAAGGGAGAAGGTTTGGGTGAATTGAGAGAGGAAGAGGAGGGGCAGAAGGTACCTGAGGAAGTGAGGGCATGGCGAGGGGTGGCAAGGGCAGAGACGTAAAGGGGCGATGGTAAGAGCTAGAGAGAGAGAGACAGAATGGAGGAGAACTGTGTTTGGGAGGAGAGAGGGGAGAACATCCGTCGGTTGGCAGGACTACGCACCGTTGCCACGTCTACGACCATCCTCATTTTCCACAGTCAACGCACACACACACACACACAAACACACACGAGAGAAAACACATCATCGGAACCTCTCTCTCCCCTCCCCTCCTCTCTTCATAACCCTCAAGCTCTTCAACCCCCGGCGATCCCATTGTCGCGCCAAACCCCTCCACACTTCACCTCTCACCCTTGCTTCCTTCACTTCCCCAACCCCCCCCCCTCTTCTTTCCATTGCCCGCTGCATTCGTCAAAGGCGAGAGTAGTGGGAAGGGCGGGAGAGAGAGAGAGAGAAAGAGAGGGTAGGGAGGCGGTGCAACTGACTTGAAGGGGAATTTGGGTAGTAGACTGGCGGGAGTGGAAAGGGGGTCGGTGGCAGGGAATGGAGCCGAGTATGCGAGCCGGGATGGTCGTGGAGCCGGGGGTTTTGGAAATTACCCTCGTCGGAGAAGGAGAGGAGGGTGGACAGGAGGAGGTGGGAAGTGTTTGGGGGTTGGGAAGGGTCGTGGGGGAGAAGGGGATGGAGGGAGGGAACGCGAGAATGGAATTTAGGGAAGGCAAAAAATGTGGCGGAGTAAGAAGCAATAGGGAAGATGTAAACTAGCACCTTATAGGAGGGGTGCGAAATAGAGGCCGCTTCAACTTAATCCTATTTAATCCGCGATGAACTATTACGTACGATGCACCTACTCACAAACAGGGGTAAGGCTTGATTAGTCTCTAATTATTGCCCGTGAACCTTCACATAGACATGCAACAAGAGATTACCGCGAGAGAGATAATAAATTATTTGCATTTGTTGTTTATAAGAAAAGAAACGGAGTACGTTAATTTCAATTCATTTTTTCCCGCTAATAAATCATAATAATTATAAATTGAAATGATTAAGTTGATACACACATCCTGACTTTTTTTATAAAATTACAATAAATTATTGTAATACTGTTCGACAACGTATACTTATCTTTGTGATTTAATCTGCCACATTAATTGGAGGCTTTAATCTGAGGGATATCTAAAATATAAAAAAGGACTTCAAATATATCAATATATTAAAATTAATAGTAATGGCAATGCGAAAAACTAGAAACACGTAAAAAAGAGCACTCACTCTCCTTTTTGTATAATCTGCTATTATCACTTATTTTAGAAGAAGATCGCAATCAGTAAACATTCAGGAGGAGTTTCGACACATTGATGATACTTCTGCTGTTTGAACACCATGGAATCGTTTCCATACTTGAATACGTATAGAAAACGATCCATTCATGGAGAATCCCATGTCCTCGCGACAGTATCTACTATTAATCAGAACTAAAATTACCCTTATTTTCCCTTATTTCTGTTGAATGAACTTGTCTAGCTCGGAAAAGACGAGTTTCCCTTTATCAACCGTTAACAAGCTTTCGGGTTGTTTTTCAGATTCTCACCGAATGGCGGAAAGATGGAATCTCATTGATTGCTGGTCACGGGAATCGTGGAAATTTAAATGTGTGCTCGAGCTTTTTTTCAGCATATTAGGCAGACAAGAGCATAAAATGCGAAGGAAGTTTCCTCATGATAAGACCTTGTGGGAAAGAGTTGGAAGCTAAACATGGGATCGACCTGTCTTAGTACGGCAAAGGGAGTAGGTGGCAAAAAACTTGTGAAAACAGTGGATAGATAAAAACCCGTTAATGCGGTCGTATATATAAAAAAAATGTAAAGCGAAGAGAATGAGAGAGAGAGAGAAGCTGATGGAGAAGAGAGATCGGCAGACTTGCTTCCTCCCACACTCATCCCGGGAAGAATTAAAAAAAAAGAAAATCGAAACATGAAAAGTCAGAATGATGCCATGAAAATAAAAGAGCAAAATTTGACAAACAGGCATAAGGCAGGGAATAAAAATTCGGGAGGTAGCTGCGGAATTCCGGGGCGTGTAAGGAAAGACGTGGCGCGGGGAATCAGCCTTGGCATTCCGAGCGAAACCCACGCGAGGGGGAAACACCCACAGGGAAGTGAGGGGGGGATGCGAAACCTGCGAAAACCCTGGCGAGGATATTAAAAAGAATCCAGAGGGTGGAAGGAGGAGGAGGGGGAAATGGTATCCGCAGCCACGTCGCCCAGCGACACACCCCGGGGGCGATAGCTAGGGGAACGCCCCTTCTTTAAGGACAACTCAATGAATGACGGAATGTCGAGCCGACGTGAGGGTGAACCACGACTCGTTGCCCATGCAGTGGTTAGCAATTTATGAAAATTTAAAATTGATTCAGAAGTCAGGGCTTTGCAAATATATTTGATGGAGCCGTCTGTTAACCTTAAAAGAATTTTCCAAAGATCCCGCGAGGCATCGCTTTAGGAAACACGTTACTTGTTGTGTGCTAATAAATATTAGAATATCAGTGTGTTTAAAACTTCCATTATTCTGAGATATAAACAGCAGTATAGAGAGAGGGAATGAATGCACAGTGAGTCTATGGAATTTAGGTAGTTTACCGATTAAAGGTGGACTAAACGATGGACATTCCGAAAAACATCGCGAAATCTCATGAAGATCTAGAGAATTTCCTTATTCTACAACCTTTTTCTGTTCTAAACCATTTTATTTTTCACCTGCTCAAACTTTCTACCCGAAATTACAGTTTAAAATGTCAATTCCTTATTTCCTTCTTCCCTGACATAAAATATTTACCTTTCTATGACATATTTCTTATTTAAACATCTATTCCATCCACTTTTTCTTCCCAAATCTATTTTTTTTCTAACTACGTCCCTTTCCTCATCAAATCTAACATTTCTACGTTTCTTCTTATTTGTCCAGTTGCTTTTTTTTCCCTCTCTTCACTCATACTGCATGTCTCATTAATCTCTAATCCACATCCATCCACTCGTTCCAAAATATCCCTCCTCGGAACATCAAGTGCCACGTTTCATATTCAAGTCTCTCATTATATTTTTTCCACCCCTTTACTGAGCGACTCTTGTAAAAATGCATCTTCTTAATTAAATACTTCATCCGTTAACGCAATTCTTCTTGCAATGCAAGAAGCACTCCACATGCTCTAACTCATGCCATCTAATTTTAATGTTGAGCTTCCTATGATACTTTTATTTTGGTATTCTCATAATCTGCCGTTATTCTATGGATTAATTACCATAAAAATTAATAAAAGTATAAAAATAAATAAGTTCACGTCTTATAAAAATATTCATGAATACAACAGGGCATAAAAATATCATCAGGATATCTGAGCTAGTGGTCTAACATCATAATTCTGACCATCACTAGTTCTAGAGTTTTCCATCCGCGCGTCACAGTCCTTTCATGTTCCCGAATTAGGTAGTAAGGAATAGCCACAAAAGGTTCAGCCTAAAAGAATAATCTAGTAACTACCTACAGTGGTACGGAGAACACTACGTACTCTTACGCCATCTCCTTAACTGTGATGAATGAGAATTATACAGCTCTCAGCATGATTCCAATCCTGATTTCACCACCTCCTATTTCCAACTTCTCCTATCTCTTTAAATTTCAATTCCCAAGTCGGTTCACGAGTCAAAAATCAACGCACGCGGCGACTGGATTGCGATTCCAGAGAGCAAAGCATCCATCAGCCCGGCGAGCTGGCGAATACCCTGCGAGCCATTCTTCGAGTCCGCCGATGCAGGGATAATAACAAGCACTTTAATAATCATTGATCGACGATCGAGGGAGCACTCCCCAAAGTAAATGTTTTTCTTGGCCGTCCCACCCCGTGGAATCGCCCCGCCCCAGGCGGCTACCTCGACTCCGCGGCCTAGGGAGAGGGAGAAGTTGGGAGCGGGTGCTGGAGGTGGGCAAAACGGAGGCGACGAGAGGGGGAGAGGAGGACGCTGGGAGTGGGGTGATGGGGATACGAGGAGAGCAAAGGGTGCGTGGGGTGAAATAAGAGGGACACCGCTCAGGGAGAAGGGTTCTGGGGGGAGGGGAGATTGGTGCGTTGGCGGCTCTTGATGTTCACTTGGATGGACCCCGCGAGTGGGAGGGAGGGTTTGTGGGATCGCAATTGTCTGGAGGCTGAATGGCGGGACGGGGGAAGGGGGAGGGCGGGAGGGACGGATTTTGTGGACGGACAGGGGACCGAAATCCCCAGGGGGTGTGAGGAGCAGGGGGAGGAGTGTGTGTGTTTGAAGAGGGGAGAAAGGGGGTGAATTATGCGAGCATATAAACTGTTGGGGGGCCGACCCAGTCGGTTTCCCGTCCCCTCCCTCCGGGCCAAACGACGCACCGCGTTCATACAGCTGGGACACCGAAAACAAGTCCGGGGAATCGCTTTTTAGAAGTGGGTGGTGGCGTCGGTGGTGGACGGGGTGAGAGGAGGGAGAAGGCGGAATTCGGGCATTAAGTGAGTTCCGGGGGGAGGAGGGGAAGGGTTTGCATATGGTTGCGAGCTCGAGGGAGGCGGGAGGTGGGCCGCGGTGATGGCTGTGACGCGTGTGTCCGTGGAGGGTGAGGTTTGGTGCCGAGGGGATGCGGTGGGGAGATTTTCCAGGGTTTTTGGCGAATGGCTACAGGGAGGGAGGAGGGTGGGGCTGAGGGTATATGATTGCCGGTGAGCGACGCGGGGTTTCGCCGTGAAGAAAAAAAATGCCCATCAACCCTCACGAAATAATCGGTGAGGAACGGAGAGGTTCGCCGCGTCCTCGTTTCGGACTGAGAACGGGGGGGGGCATGGGATGGAGTGTTTGTGCCGTGAAAGGGCAGAAGGACGAACTATATATGTGCAGGTCCACATATCCTTCTTATATGTATATATCGGCGTGTCGCGGTCCTATAAGTTCCGCACTCGAAATGCAAATGGCCCAAGCCCGAGCGGAACGCGGTGATTATCGAGGGCTGGGCAGATGGGCGCGCGTGGAGGGATTGGGCCGGCGGCCCCGGGCGAGCGAGCGTGTTGTCCTCTCCCCTTCCCTCTCCAGCCTCCCCCCTTGCGGCCCTCCCCACACTCCGCTCCTCGCACCTCACTCGAGCCGGACCGGGTCAATCTCGCAGACCACACCTCCCTAATCACCAGATTGCCATCTGTTTTTGGCGACTTTGACAAATTAATTCGCCGGGGAAGTCTTTTTATTCCAGCGAGGAAATTTATGTCCCCCTCTTTCCACGTCCCCCTGCCCACCCCCATCCCGGAATTCGCTCGCCTACGCGCGGACGCTCGTGAAAAACGCGGGGACGAGAGGACCGCTCGATGTATTCGGACGACTGGAGCTTTCGCTTTCCCTCCGAGCAATTACGACCTCTCTCTAACCCACACTCATCTCTCCCCCGACCCTCCGCCCTGCGTACGCGCTCGCCCCGTGGCGTTGCGGGGCGCGAAGTGTTTGCTCAAATACGAACCGGCTGGTGGGAGAGACGACGGTCGTCGTGGCTATTTAAGGGTCGCTGTGGGCATTCTTTCTCGTCATTAGGCGTTTGCTCCGGCATGCGAAATACAAGTATTAAACGTTTCACTGAAATTTTTCGCGATTGAAAAGGAAACTTGAAACGGAAAAGGCCAGCCGAAGGCAAGAAAACATCGTGTCCATTTGAAATTTAAATCAGGAACTAAATGGCGTTATTAGTATGTTAGAGGACTATTAAATTTTATTTTCTTGGGTCGTAAAAAAAATATCAGTGATGTGCGCCATCTGGGGCGAACGGTGCATTTAAATCCATCATGTTTTAAATCCTCGACGAAACGGGAGATTAATAAGATGACAATTCAAGGACACCATCGCTACTGAAAACAAATAGATGCCATTTTCCTCAGATGACAAGAAAAAAAACCAATTTCATGATTTCGAAGAGACGCTGGTCTTCAAAGCTAGGATTTTTTTTGGGTATTGATTAGTAATGGCACTTTAACAGGCAGTTCTCGGAGGGATATTTTTGAAGGAAAGAGCTAGCCAAACAGACAGTCGTTTCTGCTAATGAAAAGAAAATATTTGCGGAAGGCGGAGAAGGAGAGGACGGGTGGAGACAGAAAAATCTCCTTCCGTGATTAATGGCAACATCAATTCGGCTCAGACGAGGGAGCGGGGGCTTTCATTGCCTTCAACTCCGCCGTGCGTTGTCAACTATAGGTACTCTTGTGTGGTTCAGAAACTGCGTGCTCTCCCTCACTAATGAGACGATTCTCAGAGGTTTGCTTAACCTGGCCTGTTTATCTTTTCCGTAAGCCAAAAACAAAATTCAGGATCTCGTTTCAAGCTCTTAAATAATATCTGTAGTTTAGGTTTGAGGCACTCCGACAGCTGAGGTTATGTCGTACAGTCCATCAGAAAGAAAATGTTTGACGCCATTAGTAACCTTTAAGAAATTTAATGCGGCTAGTCTAAGTCATATTCTTGGAAAACCAGAATTAGCCTCAAGAATGATACATGAAAGTGTCTTTAAAAACTTCATATTCGTGACAGGGAAATTCGTCAAGCCCAATATCCATGTCCGAGGTGGATTTAAAACGGAGTCTTCGTTTGTTTCCTTTGCTTATCCAGTGCTCTTGTGCACTTCCTGTATACCGTGACCTCTGCACCCTTCCCGAACGACAATCGAGGTCAGACCTTAGTCCCTTAAGCATTGAATATATGTGTAAAAGAGAAGGTAAGACATTAAAGAGAAGGACACTACACAGCAAAGTCGTAATACACGCAGAGTGCAGCCAATCAACTAATGTTTCCCGTCGCTTAATACTTACATCTTGAATTTTCAATCATCACCAGACTACGAAAATACCCTATTCCAACTTATCTTTACTCTTTAAAATGAAATTAAAAGAAATACATTTAAAATACACACTAATTCGGGGAGAATCGTTACAATGGTCAACATTTTTGATCACATTTTACAGATTCACGGTGAAATTTACAAATGTTCATCTACGGAGCAGACAAAATGATGCGATAAAATAATGGAAAAAACAGAAGTATTCCGAAAGGTTTAGCCTAATGGAGGGCAAATAATTTAAATTAATTTCAAGGTAGTAAATTACCAAATATTCCCAGTTCACGGACGTTACCATAAATTCGACGGGTGTAACCATAGCATGATCTTTCCTAAAGACCATCTTTAATTATTCTAATGCGCAAAAAAATTCAACCATGACATGTTTTACATTATGAATTCTGTTTTTTTTTCAATACAAAGCGCCGAACGCTACTCCTCTCACGCATTCTCTGTGCTACAAACTCGCAGACATTTTAATCGAATGCTGCGTTAACGGGGCCTAAGAAAAAAAAATAATTCAATGTCTCAGTTTCAAGTTTGAAACGGCTAAATGCCCCGCGGAAAAAAACACCGCGAACACAGGATCACGCGTCGATCTCGCCCTACAACAATCGTTACACTCAATGGGTGCATCCTTCCCCTGCCGCCGGGGCACGCTCATTCATTCCACATCACTGCCTTACGTAACCGATTTCTGCTTTCTGCTCCAATGGCTGCGACCGCCGCCGTACAAACTGACAGTCTCCTTCCACCCCCGCCCTCCCCTCTCGGGCCTTCTTCTTAAACTCCTAAAACGAGGGCATTTTTATGACGAAGTCGGGGGGTGAGTATTGGAGTTGGCGGTTTCTACTTAGTACTGGAACGACACCTTAGCCCGTCCGTCCATCCTGAGGCGCTCCTCGCGCGCGAGGGGGGATTCCCGATGGGGGACGAGCGTCGACGCGTCCCGCAAACCCAACGCCCCAGAGCGACAGATGGACAAATTTTGTGGATGGAACCGGAACAAACCATTTCTTCGAATTGGTGCCCCCCCCTCACAATCCCCTCACCCCGTAGCCGATGGGCCTATCGCCGGGTGGAATCCCAGTTCGATTTCCACTGGACGCAGAATTGAGTGGAATATTTTTTTTTCGCCTTGCAACAGCGTTAGTGGCCTAAATAGAACTAAAGAATAGTGCAGAGCCCCTTTTACAATTCAAGGTTGTTCGAATTCGGCTGAGATCACCCACAAAAATATTGCGAAAAGCGCTTTCTGAGAAGGACTGCTTTATCGCTATCAATGGAAGCAAACTCCCAGTAACAGGAAAGTTAGTTCGATTACTGAGGGCAAAGCTCAATTCTCGCTAAGTCCCAGGACATGTGACGTTATCATATCGGAGTGCCGTCTGAGGTTTCCCATGAAGGTCGAGTTCCACAAAAAATGTCACAAATTTGTTTTTACTGGGTATACGGTGGTAACATTGAACTAGGGACCTTAAGCAGAGATACCCGAATACTCTTTCCTTAAAGCGACCACGTTGTCACACTAGATGGCATAGTGGGAAATAAATGCAATATTTCTAGTCTCAAAGATGCAATAAATTATCAATCTACAAAAATAACGTTAAAGAAGACGGTGATGGAAACTACACATGGCTGATTGTATCTAGGCTACGTTCAAACCTAGCCTAGGATTACCCGCTGTTGAAACTTTTAAAAGACTAAGTACTACCACTAAATATTCGAGTATAATGGCATATTTAATAGGATCCTTCATAAGGATCATATTAAATAAAATTAATCATGTGACCTTAATGTAAAGTAACCCGAATAAAATTTAAAGCTTTACCGCCTAAATATTAATATAAACACAGAGGAGGTTATTTTATGTACTGGGGACATTCATATAAACAGAGGGTATTTTATAATACCAACCTTCCACTAGGCAGCATTAATTCAAATTGTTTCATGCAAACTTGTGTCCTGCCAACATCTACTAATGTGCGACATGGGATAGGAATACGTTGAAGTGATAGAGAAAAGTCACGACGCATACGTTTTATATCACTCGCGGCGAATAACTTCGGAGCAATTGCTCACCAAAAAAAATGGAATGATTATTCGTTACATTAAGCTAACCCAAATTACCGCGAGCAGAAAAGACAGCATATTGGTGAACATGACAGCTGTGCACCAATCTAAAGAGATCGCATCAATTCACTTTGAACGCTTGCAAGTGAGGCGTAGATTTATGCCGTTACAGAATTTATATTATTGCAAATTCACTTCCTCTAGTGGGGAAAATTAATGTGGTCTCATTGTTTTCTAAAACCTTTGAATCGCTGACGCCACTCATTTCGCACGAGGGAATAAGAATAGGAGCAGAAAACTTACAACCACAATTAAGCAGAATAAGCAAAGAAGAAATCGATGACCCCCGTTAATGACAATCCTACTTGAATTTGAATTCTGGCAGTATTTTTTCCATTCTCATGCGTGCATCGTCGTGCATGTGAAACTTGGAAGCAGATGCTACGGCGAACGGCGTTGCGTCAGTCGGATGAAGAACAAGGTGAATCATTCAAAGGCCGAGTCATTCACACTCAATAGCAGCACAGTTATTGAGGTAGGCGACCGACTACTAATTTGCATCACCGGCGGGTGCAGGTGAGGGGTATTTAGGGGGACATCCGGCGTCGGACTTAGTTTAAATCCTCAACGAAATATGGCAAAGAGCCTCTCCCGACAAGCGGAGCAATGCACTTGATGCGGACTTCACTCTTCACACACACAAAAAAAAACATTCATTCATTTCCGAAAACCACAGACTTCCGCTCGCGTGATCCCAGAGCACGCGCACGCGTCGCTAAGCGCGGAAGGATATGCACGCTCACGCGCCGAAGCTACTCCCGCTCTCGACGCCCACCGAACCCTCTTCCGCCTGCCCCCACCCCCACCCTCAAACCGTCCGAAAAACAATTAACGGACGAGACTGTGTGTAGATGTGTGAGTGTGTGTGAATGTGAGTGGTGGCGAGAGTGTTGAAGGATCACCTGTGGAACCGAATTCCATTTTCACGCCAATAAGGGCCGCCGCCCGTCCGCCCGCCCTACGGTTCGACGCCCACAACGGACACCGCAGCCCCTCGCCGGCACTCGAGAGGGAGGATCCCTCGCTCCACTCTGAGGCGGATTTTCTCTCCCTCTTTCGATCGCTCGCCAGCTTGGACACATTCGAACAGGTGCACGATGCCCCGGCCTATCTCAATAAGGCGAACCGAACATTAACTGTTAAAATGAGAGCCGGGAGTGGAATGCATGAAATGGAAGATGTGGTTGTGTTTAACAATGAGCGCAAAAAAATTGTCATGTTTTCCTCGTGTCAGTTAAAAATTTTCATAACGGTCTTCTGACTTGATGGTCGGGTATTCCGTCTCGAACAAAAGCAGAGAATGGAAGTTGACCCATTTCAATAATATTGGTCTTATGTCTTCCTGTTGACTCAGCGCCTATAACATGATAATACTTCAGCCTGTGACCGCAATGGCGTTGGACGATAAAATCACATGGTTAGTCACGAGTCACAACTCGTGGCACACCACACAATGTTGACGTAAAGCCATCCATTTCCAGATTTTTCTGGAGTACTTTTATTTTGTGCGAACAAACGCGAAATGAACTCGATGAAATAAAGCGATACGAGGTGGTTCAATAAGTGCCCGTGTTAGAAGTGAAGAAACCATTTTTTCAAAAATATTTTTTTTATTTTTCAACATAGTCCCCTTTAAGAAAGATACACTTCTCCCAATGTTCCGGCCATTTTTTTAACCCCTCCAAAAATAGGATTTGTCGAACTCTCCAAAATACGCCTCTGTCTCGGCGATAACTTCCTCGTTTGAGCTAAAATTTTTTTTACCGCGAGCCATATCTTCATGTTAGGGAATAAGAAAAAGTCGCAGGAAGCTAGATTGGGTGAATACACGGGGTTCGGCAGCAATTCATAACGTATTTCATGCAGTTCATGAAGTTGACAGCCGGATCAGCTTGTTGTCCACCGTGAGCAATCGCGGCACCCATCGGGCTGACAATTTTTTCATCGCCAACTTATCATGTAAAATATCAATTGCTGTTCCGATGGACACACCCACGGCCTCTGCTACTTAGCGCAATTTCGTTCGTCGGTCAGCGAGAATCATGGCGTGGACTTTTTGAATGATTTCCTCGGTAACCACGACGGCCGGGCGTCCTGGTCGCTCCTCATCAAAAACAGATGTTCGCCCAGGTTTAAATTCGTTGAACCAATATCTAACTGTCATCATCGATGGCGAAGTGTCCCCATAAACAGCATCCAACTTTGCTTTTATCTCCTCACATTTATTCCCATCCACAAACAAAAAGCGAATTACCGAACGATACTGCTATTTTTCCATCTTAGCGAAAATCACGAATCCTGTCTTACTCGAATGGCTGCCAAATACAAACTAACCTTTAAATCAGTCTGATAGATGGCAGCCCACGACGATAACAAAAACCTCCCTCAGGAACGCACTTTGTCGTCAAACACGGGTACTTATTGAACCGCCCTCGTAAGTTTCATGGCGGATTCTTGGTTCATAACGTAATATTTCTTTAACGTTTGTGAGCATAATAGTAAGGAATAGAAAAATTCACGTCACCTTTTAAATACCATGCGAGTTATGCAGGAAAATGCGTATACATCAACACCACAACCTTCACGCTTACTGCCAGGCTAACTTTTCGTTTAAGACTAGAAAATGAGACTTTAACATCATAGAATTGAATATTAGTATGAGAAATTTATTTCTCCCCTCAACCGATCCACGGAAGGCAAGTGCGTGAGAAATTAAACGATTCAGATTCACCACTTCAAGGTTCACTGCAGGAACACCGTTATTGTCTCTCCTGCGACCTCCTATTTCCATTTCGCTCTTTTTCCCTTCATAATCTCATTTTTATTCCTCCATTCCCATCGCTATTAATTATGAATGCGATCTTGGGATTGTAAGTTAAAGATTTTCGTAAATGAGAGTTATTTATTGAATGAACGAACTCAAAATACGATCATAAAGAATCGAATATAGCCACAATTTTGGGTCGATTGAGAATATTATTTTGGAAGCAAACACATTGGATGAATTATCTTTGAAAAGCGCGTCCATTCATCAGTTTTTTTTTCAAATGTTAGGAAAACGGTAATACTGGCAACGTTAAAGGAGAATATTGCTAACGAATTCGAATTTGAAGCCCGAATCATGCAATATCAGAAGCAGAACTGTGATTGGTTTCGAATATATCTTTATTTTTTTCGAGTCATCATCTTTTTATCGCTTCTATTCACATCTATTAACTGATAACTCACAAAATCGGAATACTGAGATAATCTTGAAGTCATCTTATAAAGTGGAAGATTAACATTTTTATTCTTACTGCAATTTTCTCGTTCTATTATATAAAGCCTGATTCGGTGGATCTATCCAAAGGAATCAACATGGAATTATTACACTGTATATTTTAATAGCTCTATCACATTGAATATGATCGCTAACAGTGAAATAACACTGTGATTCTTTTGATGGGACTTGATGACTCACCAGTCAAAATATTTTGTTTGAGAATCCTCTCTCTCTCTCTATTCTGTGTGAAAGCTTAATTTAATGATTTATATGACTCACATTACATCTTCCCGGATACCTTCCACCAAAAGGAAAAGTTTGATCTAAAGCTTGTAACGCAAAAAGGGACGGAACATTCGGAATCATTATACTTTACGGCCGGAAATAAAATTTTGGGGTACGCCTCACACCATATACCAAAGGGAAAAAATATTTTTTTTTTACTTTGGCTGTAATACCTGCATTCCAAGATGCACGGATTGTTGCAGTTGATCGAATATGGAATACACTTCACAGCAGAATATTGAACAAATGATGTTCATCAGGGGATTTAAAATTTTGATTCCAGAATTTCTGCTGCTGCTTTTTTAGGCTTGGCCCGTCTTTCCACTCCCTTTTATTTCTCTTATCCATTCGGAAGTTTTGCGAAACCGTTAACGGTTAGTCAGGAGAGCACATCCTCCCCATTGTGCGCAGAGATAAAAATGCGCTCGCATATGCGATGATACGCGACCGCGTGAATGCCAATTCATCGTGGTGGCTTCCCTACTGAAAAACCAACAAAATGCGCATGCAGATGTAATTACCAGTTAGCGCTACGTGCACCGAGTGACAAAGGAAGCGTGCGATTGCGGAGTGTGGCGTCTTTCTGGGCGTCCGCGCAGTATTTATCACCACAATCCCTCTCGTCTATCAGCTGGTTAGCTCGTCTTTAACAGTTATAATGGAGTGCACGCGGGGGGCGTTGGTTATGGGGATAACTTCGAATAGCATAAAAAAATATGTGTATACGACGCATTGTAGTTAGCGGGGCGTCCATTGCTTTTATGTCCCGGAAACATCGTGGTCAGAAGTTTGAGGTGCTCAATAAGTGGCTTTGCTTCCGTTCCAATTTCACGCTTACCGGACAAGCTAACCGTCGCTCAGAGCGTGGCTCCGCACTCCAACCCTTTGCCTCGAGATGAGAGACCGTGGGGCACAGTTCCCCCCTCTTGTCTTCCGCCTAGAGCAGAGACCACGGCTAATGCTCATCTCGGAAAAATCTCCTCGAACGTTTCCCGCCGACGGCCTCGAACTGAAGTGTGACCGCGGTCCGAGGAAGTGTGCTCCGGTGTCATTTGCGCCAAAGTTTCACAATGCTCGTTGTTGAGAGGCAACAGATTCAGCCAATTGTATGGTGGGATGGGAAATTCGCTCTTATTGACTGCAGTGGCCATTGCCCTGATCCGTCTTGCGGGAGGGTCCGCAGCCCATCAGCGACGGACTTCATCGCTGCCTGCGTAGAAGGTGCCTTTACATACACATTCATCCTGCCTGGCAGAAAGGTTGTAAAGAGAGTCAAGCAATCAAACAAAGATACTAAGTAGTATTTCAAGTCAATTTTTTCTTGACAGCACAACCCATTACTGGCATAGATTTCGTATCTAGCTCTGCATGACCTGTCTTGCTATGGTTGAGGTCTGTCGTATGTGGTTGTGGTTCATTTTTGTTCTATCCTTTTTCGTACTCGTATAACAGGGAACTATTTTACTAGGTGAAAGTGGCACTTGTATTCAACTAAGTTTTCCATCAGCGTTTATCTAAATGTGCACGTTTCTCGAGGTTTTTATTGAATGTTTCATTCCCTTTTGCCTTCCTCTCCCTTAACCGTTACCAATCCCACCTGGTACTTGCAACCTCTCCGTCACACACCTTTTTGGTGGATCGCGGGGTATTTATGTAAATGTAGATTTATGCCTTCGATACGATATTTGTAATAAATAACCAAATACAACTGCCAGCAGATGATTAATGGATCTGAGAGTCGAAAGAGGAGACGTAAATTTTATATATTTTACTGTTGAGCATGGAAAATTCAAACTTCATTGTATAAACTTATAATTTACTTGTATATTTTATAGGAACCTAATTATGCACAAAAGAAAATCGTATACAAGATATTTAGTCCAATGTGCTCTAAGGTATTGGACACCGAGGCATCTATAAGAATGAAAGGGTCACAATTTTCAGCATTCGGCTATTTGACGCTCTTATTTTTTCTACCGGAAGGAAGAAAAGACTCAAGGAAAGCAAGTCGATGAATTTAAAATTTAGTATTTCTCATCAATCGAAATTATTTATTCTCAGAGTAAAGAGGCCAGTTCCGTCTTCGTTTTTTATTAAATTATTACTCTTATCTATTGATTCAGTCAGTAGTACTTTACTGACCTAAATAATTTGTTAATTGACCATATAAATAAATGTGTGCAGATCATAAAGTAACATGCGAATCCACAATGCGAATGGGACAGAATCAGATTTCCTAACTGCTTGAGCTTTACGTATTGGGAAATATTAGGCTTGGTAGAATTAAACCCCTCCTCCAAATTACTAATAACAAAAATGTATTCATTACGGTCAATCACCATATCCACTTCAATTCATTGGAT
The DNA here is from genome assembly GCF_022747635.1 of Hetaerina americana. Classification (NCBI taxonomy): domain Eukaryota; kingdom Metazoa; phylum Arthropoda; class Insecta; order Odonata; family Calopterygidae; genus Hetaerina; species Hetaerina americana. The sequence continues at coordinate 1,241,695 of NW_027287128.1, forward strand.
ATTAGAGTGGAATGAACAAACTCCAAAAAGAGTTATGATAAATACCTGATCAAAAAGAAACCAAACGAGTCATAAGTTGCGGCAGTTGCCACGCACTTAAAGAAAGCAACACAATTGTGTCGAAAAACGGCCAGAATTTTGGCTGATCCAGGGGGAAATTCTCAGATCTGATAGCTATCCTATGTTTGAGCGTCGAAAAACTTGTCGACGTTTTTCACAGTCGCTTGAATGTTTCTATGGAAAGTTACAGTAAAAATCGCAACAAATTAATCAGCCAGTGTTTCAAGCTTTTAATATAAGGATGGCTGAAATATAAAAAGTTCGAGGCATATAGATCTGCATTAGGCACGCAAGTCCGTGGATGTGTCGACACGTATTATAACTAAAAAGGTTACTGTTAGCAGTCAATAAATTTAAAGTGACAAGTAAATGTAAAAAACGTTGGGTGATTAGCAGTGATAATTTGGTATGAGAGGTTTCTTTGATAATAACAAGTTGGTGAAGATACGTTTCATTTCGTCATATGATGTTTCATCAGGTAGTAGAGCTTGCTAATACCAAAAACTCATCTTCCAAATGCCAATAAACAAAGGCATTCATCTACTCTGGTGACGGATATGCCAGTGTATTGCAGTAGGTACCACACTAAAATGTTGTTGAGAACATATAAATAGGCAGAAGTTTGTCCAAAGATTCTCCGCCTATAGCAGCATGAATGAAAAGCAGGCAAAAAACAAATGGAGAATAAATCGTCCCCACCAAATCACCCGAGATTACGAATTATTTCTGAACTCAAAGATTCTAATACGGCCACTTTGGCTTAGTGAAGTTTTCGCATAAATGCAGCGAGAACTTCCTCAACCTTAACATCCAACCTCCGGGATGAGTCTTCCGCAAACGCCTCCACCTTCGGTCAGGGAAATTTTTTCTCACTTAAGAGACCATCAGACCGTTCATGCACGGGCCATTTTCAAATTAAGAGTACGACTATGCCGAGCAAAAAAATATCTAAACCTCAGCATAAAAGTGGCGAAAAAACTAAATCCAGGAATTCAACGTAGCCTCATTTAATATTTTTTTCCATCTCTTTGAAACTAGCTTCCTCCACTCTGATTGCCTTTCCGTTCCCCAAATAAAGGGGAGAGTGGCGTAGGGGTTTTGGATATGGGAAGGGGGTTGGATAGGCTTTGGAGCGCCATATACTCCCGAGCACCGTAATTAAGTCCCTCAGTCGACCCCCACTCTCTCCCCCCTCCCCAACGCCATCATCACTTCCCATCCCCTCCTCCCTCTCTCCATTAAATCACGCACAATAGACCGACTCCCTCACGTCATATTTCGATGAGACACAATGGATGCCGATCTCATTCGAAGGAGTTTCAATTAATAGAACTTCCGTACTTGTTGATCCCGGCTGTTGAAAAAAAGAAGGGTCCCCCATTCATATCACGAGACGGGAGCGGGGGACGTGGCTCCAAGGGAATCAACGGCCTTAGAGGGCTCCTCTAAAGGGAGGAATGGTGTGCGTGGCAGAAGAAAAGAATATCTAGATATATCCCCGGGAATCGGAGCAATATCGTCGGATCCTTCCTCTCGCGAACGGGAAGATGGGTGTGCACGTTTGGTCTTCCACCGAAAAGAGATAAATAAGGTGGACCCACTGCTGTAACCGAAACGCTCTTTTGAATTTCGTCCCAGGTAGAACGCCGAAGGTCCACTCGTAGTAGGTTTTTCGTCATACCAGGAAATGACCACAGGACGATTTCCATCTTGCCCAGAAGGAACTGGGATAAGTTCAGATTAATATTGCTAAGTACTTATTGCTGCTTATCGAAAAATAAATGAAAAATAAATTGACACTATGACACACACCATCGCAGGCACCCGCAAACACCTGCGCAATTATCCTTCTTCCATTCGGTTATTGGGAGTGGAGTTGGATCACTATAGGCACAGGTCTGAAAGAAAGAATCAACTTTACCCCCAACATTTGCGAAAATAGGTATGCTTGAGGCGTAATATACTTAATTGCATTGTTTGCGTGTCCATGAAATCTCGCTTTTAGCTCTTTCGCGTTTACTTCTTCATTAAATTCCACGGTGATTTTCAACACTTAGATTGGTTTGATGAGTGAAGATGGAACTCACCTCGCACTATAACGTTAGGCGTGTGAAATTCACACACATTTACGTTAAGGGATCTCATTCCATTCCTTGTGCCTGCCTAGCATTTCCCCCCGTAAGAGCTGGAAATCAAGAATACACACCTTTGGTGAAGCCTGGCGTGGCCCAAATCATCGGAATTCGAACCCAAATCCTCCGGTAAGTTTCCAAACGTTCTAACATCTAGACTGTCATATCCCGTTAAAAAAGTAATGAGACGAAAAAATCTGCGCACTGAACAGGGAGTGGACACCCGCTTAAAATATATCTGCAGGATGGAATTCGTGCCCTCCCGTTTGGTCTCCGTGCCTTGATTATTCGCGAAACACGAGTTGTAGGTGACAGATCTGGACTATTGAACAGCGTGTATGCATGCAATCCCTTGACTTATCATTATTTGTCTACTACGTCATAATGTAATTCCCGCAGAGATCGCCCTCGTCATGAGCTATATATATATATATATATATATATATATATATATATATATATATATATATATATATATATATATATATATATATATATATATATATATATATATATATATATATTTATCTCCACGCCCTTCTTGGCCCCGCCCGATAAGCTAAAATCCCTTTACGGCATTTTCGCCGACGACGGAGAGGATCTGAGGCGGCAGACGGCGGCGTCGCCCGACAGACCCTTTTCCGACGATGGGCGGTGGATGATTGGTTCGGGGAGCTATGGCGAGGGGAGAGAAATGAGGAGAGAGCTGGGTGGGTGGAGAGGTGAGGTGGGCACGCTCGTGCCATAACTCTCTCCCGCCACTCCCAACCACCGCTGCTTTCTCCCCTCCCGGCCCCTCTCTTCCCACAGACGCTCAGGCGACGACGTCCGATGGAGTTATAAGGGTGGGTCTGGTGGTTCGGAGGGAGGAGAGGAGCGAGAGGAAATGCGCAGATGAGGGAGACGGGGGATGGTTTTGTTGCGGCGGCGAGGGGAACAACGGTGTTTCCCGAACGGAATGAGGTTCGGTTGGGGGAGGGAGTAGTAGTGGCGAGGGGCGGGAGGGGGTTGATTGTTGGGTTTGGGGAGGGAGAGAAAAGGAGGCGTGTGATGGAAGGAGACGTGGAAAGAGGAGGGGAAGCGGTGGGCTTGAGGGAGGAGGATGGACTAGGGGACGGAGGCCAGGGGTCCCCCTCCTCCCCCTACTCTGACAGGTACAACCGATCAGAATTTGAGCTAACGAACCGATAATTCACCGGACTCTTTTAACGAGTTTTCTTCTAATTTATTTACGACTCAACGGGAAATAAAACACTCCCCGCCAACTCTCCCGGAGCGTTCTGCAGCATTTCTTTTTTCTTCCCCACCCCTCCCCCTCGACACTAGTTACATTCAAATACGTTCGTGATAATTAACTGTTGTTTTCCTTTCCCTCCCCAAAGGAAGCTCCGATTGAAACCGGCGTTTTAATTTCCATTGGAATAGTCGAGAGCGGCAAAGAACCGGCGTCAGGCACTCAATCTGTTCAAGAAATGGCCTTTCACCGTATAAAACGATGGAAATGGACATCATGTGAAACAAATTTAATTTGCGATCGAGATATCTTTTCATAGGCTGGGTCTTTTTGAGAGGCTGGGTTTGGCGGAGAGAGTCGATCGAGCGATGGGAAATCAAGATTCACAATGTTAAGAGGGTAAGAGATGGCAGAGATACAACAAGGGTAGCTGATGCGGTGCAGCATGGGGTGCAAAGACGGGGTAGATACAGTGCTAAGCGTGTGCAACGGCGAGGGGGTGATAAGGTTTCAGACGGAGAATGCAGGCTCGTGTGAGAGTGAAAGGAGATAGAATGCTTAGATAGCGCTGACACAACGAGAACATGGAGATAAGATAAGGTAGCGTTGGGAGGTTCTAATTGCATGTGTGAACTATAGCATCGGTATGAGTGGCGCTGGATAAGTTGGAACGAAGGAAGTCAGCCCAGTCTTGTGGATCATTAGTCTTAAACTTGGGCAAACGGGACGAATAATCACTCTTTTTCCATAACAATTGACAAAGGTATGAGCATGAAAAGAGTGAAGAGTGACGCAATTAAAGTTCGCGTAAGCATACACAAACCTTAAGCGAAAGTTTTACGATTGAATTCGGATTCATCACCGTGTACTTAACAAAGCAGATACATAGATATACGTATACGCACATATTTGTGTGAATTAGAATGTGGGATGTTCCCATGTTTGACCACCTGCATTATACAGGACTTCCAACGACGGTAATTATTTGAAACAACCCCATTTATACCTATGAAGTTTAGAAGCCTTTGGGAGAGGGGGGATGCTATACTGGAGAATAGAACGGTGGAGCATTCGCCACGGAATAGGAAAGCAACCGTGCCAATTAATTCCGAGGGACCGCACGCCACAGTAATGGAGGAGGACGATGGTGCGTCGACGCCGCTAGGCAGGCACCTCCGGAGTTAACGTCGAGGGATTGTGGGGTGCCGGGACGCAGAAGGGGCGCCGGAGGGAGGTAGATGGTGGAGAATGGGGTGGGAGGCAAGGGGAGGACAGGAGTTGGGGCTGGGGGGTTCAAGGAGAGAATAACGCGGTGAGAACCCACTGACTCTCACTATCCCCCTCACTTATGACCCTCCTCGGCACTTCCATTCCCCAAAACCCCCGCGAGAGCCTCCTCCCCCCCCCCCCCCCGCGCAAGCCCCCGAAATGGGAAGTGGGGGGAGGCGAGAGGTGACGAGGGGGAATGGTAGGGTTGGTTAGGTTAAGGGCCAAGCCCACGACGCTCCGTGGCAGGAGGAGAGAGAGAGAGAGGGAGGGCGGGAGAGAGACGGAGTGGACCCTCCACCCCCATCATCCGTTCCCCCCCTGCTTCTTTGTTTCGGAATAAGTTTAGTTCGGGCTCTCTACGCTCCCCGACCGGGAAATATTTCGGTCCATTTCCTCCGCACCGGGGCGGACTGAAATGGAATGTGAAATGTTGTTCTGCGGGGCGGTGGTGGGGGATCGAGGGAAGCGACGGGCGTCACTTGGGGTGCATCGCTCAGGAGAAGACGTGGACCGTGGCCGTAGAATTCATGCGCTGCGACCCCAAGGGTCGTCCATCGGCCAACCCCGCCTCCGGCCACGCTAGTCCCAATTTAATTTCCTGCCTGCGTGAGGGGATTCATTTGCACGCGCTCGTGGTCTCGAATGTGATTTGGATTTAATGCACATGTCTTTGAGGACGCAAGGTATTTAGCATATAAAACTGACCGACTTGAATCTGGAAAGAAAAATAATTTGCTGAATGCGCTTAGCTAACTTTCGCTGCAAATTAATACATGCTGCGTTGAGTGTACGAGTTGCACCTGTGTGCCACTTTATTCCAAAATGTACGTAGGACGATTGAAACAAAATCTTGAAACCCTTTCTTACCGCGGTGAATAGTTTTAAAAATATAGAATGAAACCATAAATAAATAATAGTCCGTGAAGGCAATATCTTCGTAATCGATCTCAATAGGGACCATCATCGAAAATTTGGCGCGATAACTTAGAAAATTCTAAACCCGTAAATGAAGGAGATTCTAGCAGCCACAAAAATATCCATCTTAATCAAAAATGTTCCCGGACATTAAGAATTTTAAGTTTGCTCACCGAATACTTAAATTATTTGGCCGTCATAAATACCAGCTAGTTTTCCTTTAAGATTGCCTCGCTTTTGAGATCGTTCAACTCAGTTTCAAAGAAGACCGTCTCTTCGAGGAATTCAATGAAATACACTAAATGATTTTGTTCGAAGTGCGCTCACGTGAATCGGTACTCCCATTTGGATTGATTTCGCAATCTTCTCAAATGTGTGCTCGGATTCAATCTTCCAATCGGGCGCCGTTACCGACCAGCAATCATAAGCCTACCTTAATTTCGTTTAGCCACAATTCCATTGTGAGACGTCCTCATTGAAAACCATAACCCCTACGGAGGGTTTCTCCCTCCCGTGTTCCTCGTAAGCAATTGGGGACTGCCATTGTCCCACGCCCGCGCCACCCCGGACACAACAACCAAATTCCGCGAATTTAAACGTGAAAGCCTCATTAAGCATGCGACGAACTGGAGGAGAAGCGCACCAACTGCTTATTCCAATCCGAAATCCCTCCCCCATAGCACACACACACACACACACACACACACACATACGCGCGCGCGCGAACAAAGCTTTTTAACGTCTTCTCCCCCCTCCCCCCTTTCATCCTTTTCCCTCCCGACCATTCTTTAAACTCTCACCCCATCCTCCACTTCCTCCATCAACTTCCAGTCTGTCGCCCGCCCCTCTTCCTTTCCTCTCCTCCCACCCACGCATCCATTCCCCCTCCCCTCGCCCCCTTTCTTCCCTAGCGACCAATTCCGTCGCTCATCTCGTGGAAGCCAATCTCCCCCACCTTCACTTACCCCCGGCACTCTACCTCTTCCCCCACTAATCTCCTGCTACCCCACTCTCAGCTTCCCTATCCCCCACCATCTCCCATTCACACACAAACACACACCATCCACCCCAAATCCACTCTCCCCATGGGGCCGTGCGATTTTAATCCGAAGGCGACGCCCCGCCACGCACCACTAGTATCGAAATTCCTCCTCCGTGTTGCCGTCGCTGGGTAGCAGACAGACGCGTTCCATCGTCGCGGCTGCTTGAGGACCAGTATTGAAAAAATATTTGTTGCAAACTGGTGAATATAGAAATGCATCGATTCATCTGCCGAGGAAGGTCTAAATTACCCAATTTCAATCATCATTCAACAACCGAAAGCTAAATGCTGTCGCTAGAATCATAGCTTCCAAACTAAATTATATTTAATGTATTCATTTTAGTACCCTGCAAGCCACCGCTACGGTGTGTGGCAGGGGTTGAATATCACAGGCTAATTTTGAACCGAATATGACCCTACCACGGTCGGACAATGTTATTCTGATCTCTTATCGTTCGTGGAAAAAAATGGCATCTTAAATCTATCTATCCTACACTTAATCTATCTAATTTAATTGAGTTCTGCCATTCTCTGCATATTGTGGTATTTGTCTGCTCCCAATCTGCATGGGTGTCATCTAAGTATCTCTTCCCCTATCGCTCCTCTCTTTCCAGAGATATGCTTTACCTTCTTTACTTTATGCTAATAGGTGTCCTTCCAAAATCTCTCCGATCATGTTTTACAATTAACATTCAATGTTATTCCATATTTTATCCAATGCGTTATAATATGTTGTTCAATCGTTATGTTTCACGGATACGTTATTGAATTCACGCAGAGTAAAAGATAGGGGAATGAGACTATTCAGGACGCTACATTTAATTCTTAATGACGTGTTCATGTTCGCTTCCATGCTTTTTCGTGAATGCATAGAATATTTTTCATTCCGCCTATTTCATACTGCCATAGTTTATAATTTCCGTTGGGTCTAAATGTGGTGTCTCCCGGTGTCTCAGACAGGGTGGATGTCGAAGGACTTCGAAATTATCTCCGATCAACATCCTGTGTGGACGCCAGGATCAACCTCTATCTTTCAAAATATCATGCATCGAAATCACATATCATGGATGGAGGTTCCCCTCGAAATAACAGGCATCCGAAATGGCAAGTCGAGGGGGTCGGACACATTAGCATTGCATTCCGTCAGCATCACGCATCGACAAGAAAGAAGACGGTCAACGTCGTCAATCGACACCGGAGACATATACGTTATGACACCATCCGACGACTCTCCCATCTCCACGCCCGGCGCTCTTCAGCCTACCACAGCCTAATCCAAGAGCTCGCTCTCCTCCCTCCCATTTCCTTGGCCCACCCGCTCCCGCCCCTCGCATCAATCCCCCCTTCCCCAACTCCCGCCCCAGCTCTCCTCCTCCTATTCCTCTCTCCTCCTCGCACCTTTCCCTCATCCTCTCCTCTCTTTACCTCCATCTCTCTCCTCTGTTTACATCCTCCTGCCCCTTCTTTCACCCTATCCCCATTCGGAACGCACGTTTCACACACCCTGCCGTTCACTCGGGGAGACTGGGCACAAAAAGTGGGAAATCCGGCCTCTCAAGAGAAGATCATAGTGCGATTGAATATAGAGAGAGATCGGCGCCTTTGTTCTCTCTGCATGCGTGAGACTGTACCGTGAATGTTGGTGGGCCAGCGAGCGACTCCTAATCATAGGCCCATCCCTTCCCGAGAGCCTAACCCCGTGGCGGACTCTTACGATGGACAGGGATCCGTTCACAAATAATTCTTTAGGCCAATAGACCTACTTGGTCTCCATGTTGTCTCCCCACTGCAGCTCAGGACGTCACCGCCCTCATCCTCACATTACCGCGGTGCAATGACATGATATTGTTTCCGCCCCCCCCCCCAAGGATATCTCAAGAACTATCCATTGTAACGAATAAGAATAAGACCTTAGTTCCACGAGGCTCTGGATATTTGTCTCCCTGATTAATAAATATAACACGCATTTTTTTGCTGGAAATTCAAAATTGATTTTGAACTGTTATTCCCTCTTTAAAAGAAAAGTCCGGAAAAATCTATTCCGCTGCCTAGGTTTTAATTTACAAAGCACATCATGAAATTTATACCCATGGGGAATATGGCGGTACTGATTTCACTGGAGGCTTAGAGAAGATCACAAGACAGTGTTCATTATATTTCACCAGTGGGCACTTTTGTTTTTTTCGACGTCAGTCATGAAAATACTCAGTAAGCAATAAAACGGTTTAGTTACATTACAGCTGGATGAAATAAAGAAGGTTTATGTCGATAGGTAGGCACAAAAAGAGGAAGAATACACGTATATCGTGCAACCATAATACACTTACAACTCTCGACTCGTTAGTGCTAAGAGAGCCCGTTCCGTCTGGAGCTTGACGTCATTTACGTATGTTACTGAAGAGGATGTGTATGTTTCCTCCCTCCTCCTCAACCTCTTCCTCCGGTCCGGCTTCGTGGCAGCCACCCATTTCCCAGACCGTCTCGTCCAACCCACGTACCTCATTATTTCACCTTCGTAAGGCAACTTTACCATTTCGCTTGTCACTTCCCATTGATCAATCATTTTGTGATTATGACGTTTTATATCAAGTCACCGTCCCGTAATTTTTATTGCCTCTCCGGAGACTTGTCCCGCGTCAAAAATAAACATCATCCAGGGCATATCTTTAGTTCCCGTAAGCCTCAAAGTCCCCCCAGCCCCACTACCTTTCTCAGTCATTCCCGGACTCGCCTCTCGTTATCCTGTCTCCCCTGGTAAACTACCCATTCTCCAAATGCTCCCCTCACCCTGAATACATTTCCAAAACTCCCCGTCCTCGTGGATCCAACATCTACCAACTCCATCTCGCCTTCCCCCATACTCCCCGTCGTCTTTTCCACCCCCGCCTCTCCCTCCCTCTCTCGCTTGCCCCGCGTCCCGCTTCGATCATCGTCCTCCTCCGCTCCCTTTCCCCCCACTCGACCCCCCTCCTTCCCCACTCTCACCACTCCCCCTTCCCACGCCCACCATTCGCCCGCCTCACCCACTAATGCTGAATTTTAAACGCCCTGTGGATTGTGGGGAAAGAGTGAAAGGAGAGGGTAGGAGGGACGGAGAGGGAGAAAGGGAGATAGTGAGGAAGGGGGGGGGGGCGGAGAGGCGAAAGGATTGGGGGAGACTCTCCTTCACACACACACACGCGACGGAAATGAAGTTCCGCTTCGTCTCCGCGCCGAGGGGGTGGGTGAGGGAGCGGGATTGAGGCGCGGGAGGTGGGGTTGGGAGAGGGGTGAGTCCGGCCCTGCCCATTCAGAGTCGCCGGGCCCTCGGACGTCCCTTCTTTTCACCTCCTCGCCGTTATACTCTCTTCTTTCTCTCCCTTAACCCTTCCCCCGCCGTCCTCCCTCCCCCGCCACCTTTTCCCCCGCGACCAAGGCCTCCTCTTGTTCCCCGCCCCGACTTGCCCTCCACGAAGACTTCTTCGCCTTTGCCGCTCCCAAATTGCAAATGACCCTTTCCACCTCCCTCCCACGCTTACCTTCATGTACGCAACCCAACATTCATTGATTGACGGTCTAGAGAATAGCGCATTATAATTCCCTGATGTTTTACTTATTGCGTTAGAATTTTTAATCTTTAACATCGATAGAGTAAGGGGTAACTTTTGGGTCGATTCTACATGTAAAATTAAAAATACAGCCTATTTAATGATTTCAATCCCAAGTTTTGCCCTTTGAACGCTTGATATAATCATCATTGCCCTTTAATTACTATTAGATGAGAGCAGGAAATCGAAATATTTGATGATAAAACAGTCAGGGGGGGGGGGTGAAAGTTCCTTTTTAATTGAATAATTTCTTCCTTTCTTCCTTTTTTTAATCCGTCTTCTATTGTTTTCATTATTTATCTCAAAGGCCAAAAATGGCTTCCGTCTTTCATCAACGAACTATTTCAATCTTACTTAAAATAAATATAAGAACACTGGGCCATCTACCTGTATTAAATAGATCTTCAAATTCATTCCATAAAATCTTAATAATACATTCATTTTATCAAATCTTTATATTAACTGCATAGTTATTAACCACTAAACATTACTCTATCGCGCTTATCCGGTTGCTAAATATAGCTGAAATAAAACCAAAGCAAGGGACAACAAAACATTTGCCCTTAATGGAAATGAAAGTCTACGACACCACTCCGGAAGTCACTGCTCACGCTTAATAACCCACAAAAATGCAACCAACCAAAATATAAACGAAATGGTAAGAGTTAAATAATTTTCAAGAGTATTTGACTCTACAGTTGCTGCCTCTGTAAAGATTCAGTCAGTAGTAGTTTCCAGTGTTTGAAGAACTCTCTCTAAGGACATGATATCCTATTTTGAAATAGTAGCTGTCCATTAATCCATGCATAGGATGACGGCATACATTCATTGAGAAGTAACTCTCTGCAACCAGTTAACAGAGGGTAGACAGCAATGAAATATTTTAGATTTTAAATAGAAAGAAGTGCTCTCCATTTCGTTAAATCATATGTTATAGATAGCAATTGACGCATTTCATAAATAGGCATAGTGTTTTCAAACGTGTTTAAATGTCATTCGTATTTATAATATGACATTTATCCCTTAACCGTGCCGCTGAACTCCTTAAATGAAAAAAAATGTAGGTGTTAATGAATCAAATCAATGATAACAGGTCTTCCAATCCTTGTTTGTAACTGCTAATGGCACATTCTGGAGGACGCTTTTGCTTCCTGTTCCTTTTTTTAAGATCGAACGCTAATTGGTGGCAATACTCATTGAATAATCCGTCGATTGTGTGGAAACTTAGCTTACCATGACTCGAACAACTCTGAGCGACTTCAAATCAATTTCAATACAAATTACAAAAAAAATACATCTCAATTTTGACGGAGAGAAATATTTCACAACAAAAAATAAGGGCCATTAAATTGTAAAATGAAATCACATAACAAGACATGTCTCCAAACCGGATTGGATACTTCTCCCTATCATTCCTTACTCAGCGATCATAACAACTTGAAATTCACGAAGGCGATCGGACGTCCTTAGGGCTCGAGCTTGACCTTTGCGTTCAATTACTGAAGCCTACAAAAGATTTTGCTCCACCGACATATAAGGCGCGCGGAAGGCACTAGCTTCTCCCGTCATGACTTCAAGATGTTTTGGTAATTCGAAGAGAGGAGCGAGTAGGTGGGTCCCACTCGACGGGAGAGAGTGCGGCGAATTTTTACGATTCCTCGCCGGGCATTTTTGGACAAGAACATCTTCCGCCCTTCTTTTTATCCCCCTTCAGGACCACACGAGCCTTCTCCCCCACGTCTCTCTTCGGCTTCGTCCTCTTCCTCCAGACTATTCATCACTCCTCCCTCTCTTTCCACACACATCCTTCCTTCGTCTCCTTCCCCGTCTCTTGTATAGGACGGAACCCACACCAACACCACTCGTCCACCCGCTTCCTCTCGCCCGCACCCTGTTATATCTCCCTTCCAACCTCCTCCCCTTCCCCCTCCTTTACCCTCCATTATATTCCACCCCTCCCTCTCCAAACACCCTCCACACCCCTTTACACCATTCTCTTCCCATCTCCTCAAGCACTCTTTTTCTAGCCACGTGGCTCCATGCCGGACGGGAGGTTCAGGGTGTGGGTTACTTGCTTGCCCCTCCGACGATTCCGTTCCCCCCTCCTCTCCACACTCTCTCCCTCCGAGCTTCTCATCCCCTTCAGAGCACAGTGATCTCCATACATAGTCCAGCGCTCTCCCCTTCCAGTTCTCGGCGCAAAAAAGAAAAGGGTGCCGTGCTCTCCTTCCATGCATCTTTTCCTCCCCTTCCAATAGACTCCCGCCACCCATCTTCATTCCACCTCCTCTTCCACCCTCCAACTCCCTCCCCTCCCTCTGCCTCCTTCTCTTTCTCTCAGTGACCTATGACCGAGGCGATAGTTATCTCCTCCCGAGGACCGTTTTTGTCATAAAGCAGACGCGGGGAAAAAAGATCAAGCGTAAGTGTACCCGATCCTCTCCCTCTCACTCCCCCACCCTTCATTCCCGTCTTCGAGGGTTTTTAGATTGAGCCACTGGTGCTGGAGATAAGAAAAATGGGGAAACCGAGCGGGTTGGGGGGGGGGCGGAGGGAGAGGTGGGCGAGAGCGGCAATGTTGTGTGGTATTGAGCTGTGCTCCTCCTGGGCATCTCCAAAATATTTTTAATTTTTTTTTGCTCCACGTGGGGGAGGGTGAAGGGGGCGGGGTCAGCCAACCCCTTGGGCCCTGAGTGAAGGAGCCTTCTCCATCTTCGGTCTATTTTTTCCGTCGTCTCGAACTAGGTTTGTGGATAAAGATGTCGATTAATGCTCTGCTTCCGTCCGTAGAGGGCATCTAGGATGCTTGGCCCATGATTCCCGATGGTTGATGGGGATAAACTTACTCCAATTTATAAGTCGCGGGAGGCTGCTGTGTGTGGAAGTGATGGCAAAGACGGATATTTCCAGATTAAAATTTACGGATCTACTGTCGGAAAATTTCGACGCACACCACCCGACCTGTTGAGTCACGCGATTCAGAAGCGTGATATTTTCATTCAAAGCAAATACGACCGTAATTTTCTTCCATATAACAACTCAATTATGACCGCTTCCAGAATCACTGCCGCCAACAGAGGACCCAAAGGCTACCCGGAAGTGAAATTTCAATAACATCCATTACCTACCCACTAAATAAGACATTTTATAAGCATCACATGACGGAATTAATTTTGTTGGGGCAAGATTGGAGTCAATAGGAAAGAGGGAACGTCATCCCTTCTTGCAGTTTATTAAATGATTTTTTAACTGCTCATCGAAAAATATGCATAGCGTTACGCTCAACCCTTCTAGCGTTCCCAAAGTCAACTCTGGGAGGGGTGAGCTCCCTAGACTATTATTCTTCGTGGCCGAGTTTAAAAAGGATTATTTGTTCTTGCGCGAGCGTTGTCAAGAGTGTTGAAGGGGAACATATGGTGAGCAACTGAATGCACTGACGAGAAAGAACCTCTCCATGAGGGCAAAGAATGGAAACGAACGAATTTATGAGTAAATTATCCTGCCAACGCTGGTTTTGTTGAGTACTTGAAGTACTTGGAGGAATGAAGATAACTAGTTAAATATTACTCGTAAAATTAAAGCTATTTAAGCCAATAGAGATCTTAGAATGTGTATGTCCTATATTGAAAATATATTCCTTCATTTTAAATTCCAACGATTCTTAGAAAATCTGAGAATTTAATTCAGATCCCAAAAGTTTAGATCATGCTTGTCTACGTGTATTTTAACTAATTGTTATTGCCTGAATGCATTCAATTTTACGATTTTTAAGTGAAAAAATGCCAGTTTTATTGAGATTGCTTATAAAACGAGGGAGAAATTCGCACTGAAATTCTCCGTAAAATATAATGCAAGAAATCACGAGGAATGTTAACACTTAAAAGCGTACGTCACTGAATGGCTCTTCCCTGACGTATCACTTGAAAATAAGGAACAGGGCAATCAGGAAAATTGTATATACATTTATAACCAACTTATTGAAATTCCAAACCATTCACCCCTATGTAACTCTGCAGAAATGGGCGCGGAAATGTGTCTTTTTTAAAAGTCCGTGAAGATTTCCAACATCCTGTGTGATCCACCCTAAGCCTTAACACTCCGTGAGGAGGAAGGATGAAGGCCATAAAGCTGCCTCTCTGTGTCAACCCGTCTGCATGTCGTAAATTTTTATGCCCGACTTTCTGAAGAAATAAATAGGCTTCTTTAAGCCATCGTGTTTAATTTGAAGCGCTACGTACTACGACTTCTCCGACCGAGGGGAATCGAGCAAGACGGGCGTAGACGAAACAAAACCGTCGTTGTGTACGTGGGACACTCTTTCAAGGGATAAGTTGAAATTAAGGTGAAGGCAAGGAAGGAGAGTTGGCTAAATGGCGAATAACATAGTGTTTGCGTAATTTGGAGTTAATTGAGTCACTCAGAATTTTTATGAGAGCAAAGGATGAATGTTCCTACGGCGTAAGAGTGAAATAACTATACTCCATTAGTAATCCACGGCTGCTTGACTCACTTCGTTTTATTTTGATTCCATTAGAAGTCATGTTTTAAATTTGCGTCACAAATGTGTAAAAACTATGCCGTGCAACTTATCTACTAGCTAAATGTGATTAAGGGTCGTACATGTTTGACCTAACTCACGCGGATGGCGGTGAGTCAGGTTTTCGTTAATATGACCAACCCTATGATCAGAATTCTGAATTTAAATTCTGAAAACCAACGACTCATCCCACTATTGAAATAAGAAATGGAAGTTACGATGCTATTTAGAGAACAAATAAAATTTTGTGGGCATTGAAATTCATATTCAAAAAAATAAAAAGCTAACAGTGTACAAGATGGTTTGTTGTTTCACAGTAGTTGTGAAGAAATCAACTGACCATTTGGCTAAAATAGTCGTTGTACAGCGTGACAACGAAAAAAATTAACCTTATTTCGTGAGATATTTTACTAAGAGCAAACTAATGTTCAAGATGATTGAAGTGGTGGTTTTTATGGTGACGATGCAATTTCGTTGAATAATGTAACATGTCAATGCACAAATAAAGTTCTTGGCAAGATAGATGCACTGAACTGTCGTTCTGCTCAAAGTTATCAGATACATTATTTGGCAAAAACGGGAAAATATTATTGATAAAATGATTTATCTTTAAAAATATTGATTGGATATCAATTAAATAAGCTCATTGAAAGAACGGCTAATTTTTTCGGTCAAAAGTGTAGGTCAAATATGAAAAAAAAGATATACACATATACATTCGAAAATATATACATATATATATATATATATATATATATATATATATATATATATATATATACACATATATATATTAATATATATATATATACACATATATACATACATACATATATCTATATATATTTTTCAATCATTATTATTAAGTGGATCACGTGAACTCAACATATTTTAAATTTAAGTCTCCATCTCTGATATCTACCTAAATATGACTTACCTATCATATTTATTCATGCTAATTAAATGCACCCTGAGATAGGAAACTAACAAAAGAACAATGAAAAGTGAATGTTATGAATTCGAAGAAACCCTTAATCGTACAATCACATACGAAATATATAAATGCCTTATAGTGCGGGCTGGTACGATAATTGTAACCAATCCCGTTATATATAACGTAAGTAAAACATAATTGCTATGGCAACTGCTTATTAGTTGTTAGGATTCACTTTTGGGTCATATTAAATAAAGAAATTTCACAGTTCACTATGTTGAAATAATGAAAAGACATCGCATTGAAACTCTGCGTCGACAGCTAATGATTAGAAAATGTTAGGTCCAGAGTAAGCTCACGATCGTGTTCTCCACTGGAATTTTATTTCCATGGTATCTTGGAAAATTGAACAAAATTATAAGCAGAGTATTTTAATTTGTGGGAAGGTTAAAAAGATAGAAATATAAAACACCATTATTAATAATAATGACTGCCGGCGACTACGAATTTAAAATTTTAAATCTATTCATAAAACGACCACCAAATTGATCCGAACGACATAAGCGGTTATCAACTCGTCTCGGAACATTTAGACTTCCATTATCTAGCCAGCACTGGGTTTAATTGTAACACAACACGCTACCGAACTTGATTTCATGCATGGCGGCAGAACTTGATGGCGTGCACCGAGTCATTCGAGGGCGCACAATCAAGCGACAGAGGAAGCACACATCCGCCCTCCGCAGTGAGGCCAGAAAAAAGCCATTGATTACCAATTGGAGTAACATTCCAGCGAACAACCACCGTCAAAGAATAACTAATGGGAGAGACGTCTCGTTCACATGCACACCTACATTACGCATGCCTAATGAGATTATAATCTGTGGAAATTTCCTCGAGATGATCGGTGCCTTCACGAGACGGCAGACAAGGATATTCGACAGATTATTTCCCATCCTCGTTTCGCCCACGAAAAACTTCATCCTCCGTGGGAATATAAGTCAATTTCTCAAAAGGAGTCAAAGGAGAAATGAGAGGAATGAATGACATGAGTTTCCGTCCCTTCGGTCGTGGTCGAAATAAACTGACGCTGGAGCCATCCATCATCCCCGCCGCTAGGCATCAACCTCTTCCCCGTGGGGAGCGGGAGGATGAGCCGGAGCCAATAAGTCTCTCGCAACGAAGGAACGTGGCCGCAAGGGAAGGAAAAGGGGGGCTGGAGCGGACGCTTACGCGCATTGGGCTGACCCCTTTAGGCACGCCACTCACCTTTCTTTGCCGTCTGCCCGACTTCGTCGAGGCCTGCTTCGGAGCGCGAGGACGCCACCTCCTCCTCGTCCTCAAGCCGCCGCGGCAGGCGGAAGCTGTGGTGCAGCGGAGTCATGCGGATCAGTCGGGGGACGTCCTCCGACTCCCCGGAGGACCGAAATAGGACCATCTTCGGCGCGGGTGGGGTTCTCCTCTCCGTCGGCGCCCTCCTGAGGGGGCGTTAGGGGGTGTTTAGGAGGGAGGGGAGGCGGCACCCTTGGGCCCCCTGAAATCTCCCCTCACTCTCCCTCTAAAAGGCGAGGGTCCGCCGGCCGGCGAACACTCCGCCCTCCCTGCCTCCTTACCCGGGAGCGCGCACGAAACTTTTTTCTTGTTATTCTCTCTTCACTCGGGGATCAAATCCCTCCGTAAGGAAACTCTTCCGTGGATTCCACGCCCACACCTTCCCACGCGACAACCTCTCGCGCCTAGGAGCGCCTCCGGACCATTCTCCGAGCCACGAGTCCCTCCATCCGGCACCTCCTCCTCTCCGACCCTGACCACCAAGCACAATCGCGGGGAGGGAAACACCGCTCTCCCTCTAGCCCAATATGTGTTGTTTTCTTTGGCTCAGGCTGCGAGTGACGGTCGGCAAGGGAGGAAGCCAGCCAGGAAGGTGGACCAGGCTGTGGCGGCGGCGGCTGGAAAGGTTCGTCGCCGTCGCCGGCGATGGAGGCTGCGTGGTGTCTCTCTTCCCTCCTACGGACGTCGTTTCCCACGGAGAAGCCGGAGGGGTTGTGTATGTGTCGGCTCCAGCGAAGCGGTGCACCGAGCGGCAGTGGAAGAGTGGGGGATGGCGGGGAAGGAAGAGACCTGGAAGAGAGAGGGAAGAACATGAGAGCGTTCGTACGAGAGAGGGAGAGAGAGAGGGGGGTTAGCGAGGAGGAAGGAGGGGAGCGAACGGGAGGGAGGGGATGCGTGCCCCTTTGTGGACGGCGGGAAGGGGGGTGCGTTGCGTGGGAGGGTGGACCGAGAGGGACCTCTTCGGGTCTTCTCTCATTCCCCCATCGTCACCCCGAGGCCCTCCCTCTCTCTTGCCGAGCCCGCATCGGGTGCTAGAGAGGGGTAGGGAGCGAGAAATGGATCCGGCTGTATATGGGCTTAAAGGTTACGGGGGAGCTGGGGGTGGTGTGTGGAGTAGATTCGGGGAGGAAGGGGGGGTACAAAGAATTGCTGCGTGGGTGCGAGAGGGAAACTGGGCACTGAGAGACCCCCTTTCCGCATCCTACTCCCGCCGGAAGCGTAAAGGTGATCTGGGGCCTGGAGGGTTGAGGTTGGGTTTTGACACCGAGGGTAAGGAATAAATGAAGGAGAATGCAATTTATAAAGATGAAGGCCGCGGCAAGGGGGGGGGGGCTCATTTCTAATCCTGAGGCAAACTTTCAAGCGTTCAGCACACGGATATACATAAGAGTAAAACATAATTGAATCATTGCGTCAGGTATGGTATTGAGCTTCATGTGGAACTGAATCTTAATGAAAATATCAAATTGCAATGTTTCACGAAATAATGTTTCTATTAACTACTTTCGATCATTTTCGAGTGAATGTGTTCTTAACTTTATGCTGAATTCTTCGATATATTAAATCATTTTCAATTATTGAAAAAAATGAAAATTAAAGTCTTACACAAAAATAGTAAAAAAATATCAATGAGATACGTGCAATCATATTTTCGTCATAATTAATTTATTAATTGTTGATTAAAAATACGAAAGACATAGATATAAACATGAATAAATTAGGTTTTCAAAACAAATTTAAAAAAACACACCCGTTTCAAAATTACTTGACGTGCTTGCTTTCAGTGCAGCAAAATTCAACCATTCACAAATCACCAATTTGAACCACGCGACTCGCATTTAACAATACTTATGGTTTCATTTCCGGTGTTACCTGCCCCGTTGCTTATTTAGTGCTGCTGTTGCTCTCCAAGGCAGGCGCCACACTGCGAGCGGTCGCGCCTTCTTTTGCGGAAGGGAAGAAAAGTCAAGGAACGCGGACTTGCCCTGGCTGAACTCAGAACGGATTCGCGAAAGCGAGCGACAAAAAACGAGATAGCTGCCGTGGTGAGGAAGGAGCGACGCGGGTTTTTTTTTCTACAAGCCTCCCCGAGTCCTTCGCAATGAATGACGCGTAGGACAACGTCCCGGCCTTCGTGATTCAGGCGTTCTTCTTGCCGCTCGCTTCTGCAAATTAATCACGGCAGTTGAACGGCCGGATACGCAGACAGTCTGACCGCAGTCTAGTGACACATGTTTACGTAACACTTTGTGATGAGACAATGAGTTATCAAGAAATTCAGCGGGGAACATTAACATTCATGGACACGTGCTGTGGTGTCGGTGAAGGTGAATGTATGCACCCACCGTATTGTCACAATCCAGCAAGCAGTGAGCCCGCCGTGAAGTTTTTGTGATTCATGGCTTGTTCAATTGTGGAACTCGATTTCTGCACGTCGGTGCTAGTGACGCATGTACGCTGTGACAGTCCAAAATAAAATATTGCATAGGAAATAATAATATTATTATTTAACAGTTAAAAACAAATTTTAGAATGTGGTCAACTTTTTTATTCTTAGACGAATGGAGCATTAAAAAAACCTGCTGCGGGGATTTCACTATAAAATAACGTGAGGTACTCAAACCGTTATTACGACAATTATTTCATGTTGTCAGAAAGAAAGAAAGTATTTAACATACGATAACTGCTTAGTGCGCCGCTTCGTTTCTTTTATATGTTTTATATAAGCCAAGTCATTCCCATAAATGTGCTAAACAAGAACAATTCTGATGTTTATATGCAAGAATTATTACTGGTAAATGAATCGCAGAAAGAAAAGTCACACTGGAATTATTTTGTTCCTCCAATTTAGAGAAGAGTAAGAAAACTGTATGGCTCAATCCTATGTTACTCAAGAAAAAATTCTATTATTATTCATTAAATACCTCCCATGATATATTCTCTAACTGTCTGTCAAAGAAATAGAACCTTGATATCCTACAAATAGTATTGTATACCCGCCTTTCCACTAACAAAATCTGCCTTAGACCCTTGAATATCTTGGTCCAGGGCTGTGGGGAGGGTTTCTTCGTAGGTTGGATCACATTACCGCGACAGCGGACAGGCGTAAGCGCTCCTTCCTGCCTTCACTTTGACGCGTCCCTTGTCATGAGATTGTTAGAACTGCACAGTGGAATTTGCTTCTGGGGGCAGAATAAAACAATGGAACATGCATGCGCTATGGTGGCATCATATTCTACCTGCTAAGATTGAAATAAGGCGTTTCAGCTGAATAGATTAATGCTTAGAGGGTGCTATAGGCATTGTATGTATTCCTGGAGTCACGTCTACAATTGAATAAAAAATAAATATACTGATCGAGTTAAACGAGCAGGTCACTAAAACTTAATAATTCCAAGTTCTTGGACATTTGTTGCAACTAATATTGCAAACATATATTCCGATGGCACTAATAGCGACTGCTAAGTACCTACAATGTTGGAGGCGTAGTGCACATATCTGGCAAGTGAAGGCTGGCGATCCGAGTCCGAATTCCGCAGGTCAGGGTAAAACACTTTCGGTATGATTTTTTTAAGCACGGCGTTTAGGTAAAAAATGAAAATGTACCAGGTGGAACATAATTCTTTAAAAAAAGACAATATTCATTTTTTCACTGCTTTTATTTTCCGGATGAATATACGACATGCATAGGACAGCGTATATCGGTACTCTCAATGCATAAAGCAGAGGGAGGTCGTCTCATTAGCGTTATTAAAGACGACAGATTGGGCGGATGACCAATGCATAATTGCCAGGAACGAAAAATTTCTCCGTCATAAGTATAATAGATAAACAGCGCCGTTGAATAATCCCAATAGATAAATATATTTTTCGTGGCCGGTTAACCTCAGCTGGGATATTTACGGCCGAATGAGTCGGGAGGGGGGGGGGCGAGGCGACGGAACTTCCCCCACGGCCACACCCTGAGCGGATGAGCTACTGGTGGAAGTCGGGGCGCGATGAGTTAGCACGCCACGCCACCCCCACCCTCCCGTGCTCCCCCTAAACCCCTGGCATCGCCCCCTCCCAGCCCACACGGAGAGTTTTGCGGGGGGATCTCCAGACCCCTTCCAACACACGCACACCACACCACACTTCCACCCTCCCATCCAGATGAGCACGGGGGTGCGGGTGGGGAGCGGGAGGTGAGCAAGAATGAGGAGGGGATGTGGGATCGCGTCTCTCGGGGCGAAAGCAAAGGGCGGCGGCAGAGTGAGAGGGTGGGGTATATTTAAAGGGTGGGGAGATTTAAGGGTGAGGAGATAAAGCTGGGATGGACCGACGAGAGGGGTTGAGGGGAGGAATGGGAAAGGACGAACTGGAGAGGGGAATGGGACGTGGGGAATCTACGCGGCGGATTCGCAAAGATTTGGTTTTTCTGCCAAGGGTCGCCACTATCGGTGCATCTCCCGTTTTACGCCCTGGGCTTCAGACCAAGTTAGCAATAAAATCCTTCCCGAGAGTCCCTGACAACCGAGAGGTAAGAAGAAGGACACCCTTATTTAGAAGACGGCTCTGCCTTTCGTTCTCCTTCGGCATAATGTAACTCCTAAAAGGATTTCTTTATTGATGGAATTCTCCATGGCAGTGAAGGAGCCGGTTTTAATGGGTTAATGGGATGACATGTTTGGTTATACCCTGCCTACACATTAAGTTCTAGCACCTAACTCTCAAGCGTAGTATAACCCCTCAATATCAACCAAGATCATCAAGTAAGTGCCAAACAATAATTAATCACGACACTGCATAAAGATATCATAAGAGGTTACAGTTTTAAGTTTAATGCACTCATGTCAGGAAGAAAAGATTAATTTTCAAAATTCGTGTTTAGGAAATTGGTGGAATTTTTTTCTAGCATTTATTTAGAAGATAAAATTTAGAAGGAGAGAAAAATATAATACTTCTTAAACCAAGGACTTTTTAAAACCATAACAAATACCTTATAGACGAATAAAATAACGAACACAGCAACACAAACCAAAATCCCCAGGAAGGAAGCCCTTCTTAAATAGGTCGCGCACCGTCAAGCATGGCGACGGGTCCAACGATGATTAATCCGAATCTAATCGGATTGAACCCGCTACTTCTAAGGTATAATGAATATATACTACAAATGATTCAGAATTGCACATCGTTGAATCATTCACTTATTGATATTATAAACCTAAACCGTATTCGGGATTTGATAAAAAATCTACCAAATAGCTACCCCAACCGCTCATGTTTTTGAATGCCGTCACAAAGAGTTTGCAGTTTTATATGAAAAAAAAAATTACACGCCCCCCGGTAAGCTTCTGAATTCGGTCGTAATTTGCAATTTTCCTCCGAAGGCGTCAGGTGAAAAAAAACATATACGAGAGCATGAAATTGAATTGTTTTTCGCGCGGCGCGCTAATTTCCGAGAGAGAAAGAGCCAGTCGAGAGGACGAGGAAACCCCGCATTCTCCCCGGGTAATGCGTGCATAGGGAGAGCAAGGCCCGAGGGGACGACGATGGAGCCGAAGCCTCCATGCAGCAGCATTCCAAAGGGTGGATGGGAGAGGAGGGCGAGGGGGGCAGGGGGGATGAAATGTGCGGCGGAGGAGGAGGGTGCGGAGATGCGAGAACGGCAAGGGCGGCCGAGACGAGGGGTGCGGGGCGGGCGAAGGGTGGGGGGGGAGAGAGAGAGAGCACTCATCCCCTCGACGCACCCTTAAATTCTCCCTCCCTCGTCGCATCCCCTTCGACCCCTTCCTGGAAAAAAGCATCCCTCAGGTTCAGTCCTTCCCCCTATCAACTCACCGTGTGTGTGCCACACGCACCACGGTAGTCTCCACCGGCCCTTCCTACCCTCCCCTCATCACAAACACATTACGACAGCGACCGCCGACGGAGACGGGCGAAAACCTATCACCCCCTCCCTGCCGAGCCACCGCGTGTGTACATCGGCATCCGTTGGTTTCAATTCTCGATCAGCCAAGGCGGGAGGGGATCGCAAGGGGTCACGGAGGCGGGAGAAATTTGTGAGAGACACGGGGTCGACTTGACTTCCTCTTTTCATCACCCCCTCCACTCCAGGCAGGAATATACATACATATGTGTATAGGTATATATGGCATGCACATAGGTACACGGCTGAGCGAAAGAGAGACAGAGAAATTTCATTTTCGTTCTCTCCCTCTTCGCCCCAACCAACGGAACTGACGGCGGCCGATGATTAATGTGACTGTATTGGTGATTAAGCCGCCATGATTTATTCAATCCGTTTCCCAAAAATTCTCGGCAAGCGTCGTCGCGACTGTCTCTCCCGAGATTATTTATATCGGCCGCGATAACAACTGCAGTTCGAGTGGAAGGAAAACTTCTATCAGTGGAGGATGAAATGTGTTTGAAGAAGATCCACTGTCTCTCGTTAGATATTCATGGCTAAGCATTTGGGACTACTTAGCATTTTAATGGGCATTTCTTATAAAGAGGTTACACTAAGATATGCCATTTTTGGGTCGCGCCCTTTTGAGTAATAAATATTGATGGCGGACTGATCAGTGAGAATTTTTTTTATCTCCTTTCTAGATTTACTTTCCAGAGATTGCAGGACCAATATTATATCTTGAAACTGAGTATATGTTTAATTTAATATCCTCAATATACCTTTGATGTGCACTATGTTCGGTTAAACCCGTCAGAAAGCCATCAGGGCTGTCCCCTGAACTAAAGATCGGAGGTTTGGGTCTCACCTCAAGCCTGGGTCCCTGATGGCTTGGCCGCAGGTAAACCACAATATGATAAAAGGAACATGTTCCTTAGATTAAGTAGACCACCACCTAAGCTTGAGAAGCGAAAATAATTAAGTCCTTCTAATGCGAAGAGGCTTTCACTGTACTAACCTCATGGCACACATAACTAATTCGGTTATCTTTGCAGAAAGTTCAAAGTAGCAGGACTCGCGCTCTGCTATTGAATTTGGTGTCAACTCATTGGAAGTTAAAATTTATCGTTAAAAAAACAATATCCCCGCTGATAACTGCCACCATTGCTCTGGTATCATAACTTCAGTACTTCGAGGTTTGAATTAAGATGTTGGCATTCTTCAACGCACTTAAAGTCACACTAAAGCAATGAATTGGTAATGATAAACTTAGGGCCTTAATTACAAAAGTCTATATATATCCAAGGCAGGTGCAAAAACTGTCGAAATATTTTGGTTCATGCGCTGAATGCCGAGTTCGGCCATGGGAAATTGGGACGAGAGAATAAGGCCAAAAGAATTTCTAAGCGAACAAAACTAGAGATTTATCACGAACCTACTGAATATGAAAGCCATTAGCTTCGCTCATTTTGGCTGTGGTAAGCTCGTGGCTTTCCATTGTGCTCTAAATTGTTCCGAAGCAATCATTTTCACAGAACAAATGAAAATTACATACAACATAATTTTCAGTGTCCAGACATATATCCAAACAAAAAACTTATTATTCTACCAACATAGATTTTTTGAATGCCTTTATTAAAAAAATACTATTATTCACTTTTCTCGGAAAGGGCACCATACCTTGCGGTCCACTCGAATCCAGTAAGTGAAGTCATTATTTCCGCTATGACAAAGCCTTGTGCATCTCATGTCGAGAAAAAAGGACGCCTGCATCTCTTCCCCTATAGCTTTCACTTCAGAAGAGCGAAACGTTGTTTCTTACCGACGTGAGTGAATTTAGTTCTTCGACTGTCGACGTAAGAGATTTGATCCTTCATAACTGTACATAACGGCGATTTCAGTAACCGAAAAGCACAGACGGGAATTTCATTCCAACATCATTTACCGACTCAACCACATCATTTTCCATGAACCATTTACTCTTTTTCTCGACGCGAGAAAGTTTTCTGGGCGACGCACGTGAACTCTGGTCCATGGGCGGCGTAATGAACGGAAAATGATATCTACGATTCCAGAAGCACTATCACCTTGACTCCCTCAATAAATATAAAAATCCTAGGGGCGGGAAGGCTTGAACCATCCTAAAAACTTTTTTTATTTTTTCTCCGACGGACTCCCGTCTCGAAACTCCTCATCGGTGTGGAAAAAAACGAAGAGTTGGTGTAACAACATAATGGTCCAAACAGCACCAATTTCCCCGACAATAGAAGCCGGCCACGTCCTGTGTGCCCACGGCCGACACGTAACATGCTCTCGGGCGCTTTTCGGTAGCCCACACCGAGGAAAACCTTGTGAAGGTCCTTTACACCTCGAGAGCCCACACCACCCAGCCCAAATCCTCACCGCTCCTCTCTCTCCCTCTCCCCCCCGAGCGCTCTCCCTCTCTGCTCCGTCGACCGTGGCGCCTCACAACCTCCACTGCCCGACCGACGCCTACTCCGCTTACCCTGCATCACTCGATCCCTCGGAGGCCCGTCCTCGCATCTTTTTCCCCTCCTTCCTCCCGAAGCGAGAGCCCCGAAGTCCCTCCAATAAAAATAAAGTGAGAAGCCGGGCCTTCACTCACTCTCGAGCTTGCCTTCTCTCGAAAGAGTGAGAACACGGGAAGACGGCCCCATCTTGCCGAAAGACGACTGGGTACAGAATAAAAGGCACTCCCACCCTCTCCATCTCTCGGCGCGCCCGTTAAAGGAGTCAGCGGGAATAGGGTGCAGCAACCACCCACCTCCTCCTTTTGGGGAGACTGTCGGACCCCTCTGCAGGCCCACCCCCGCTGTACAACCCTTCGGGGAAGTTTACCCCCCCCCCACCCAATACCCGGTCTCTCCACTCCTGCAACTGCGAAGGGCGGGCCCCACCGTTCCTCCTCGACGCCTCCCCGAGATGGAAACCCCGCCGCCTTCCCCCTCCTTGGTCTGCTCCCCAAGAAGCGACATCAAAATCCCCACCTCTCCCCCGTTCCCCTTATGTCTTTTACGATACATTCCCAGTTCCCATTCCATCGCATCATCCGACCCCCCACCCCTTTTTAAACTTCCTTTCCAAATCCTCGATGCACACCCCGCATCGCACCCTCCCCACTCCCCCCATCAAACACGCCCCCCATCTCCCCCACTCGAGACCCTCTCTTCTTAAAGCATTCGCTACTTTCTTGAAATTTCCTGGGGGAGAGGAAGGCGGGAACGCTGGGGGTAGTTTATGCCCCGCTTATGCGCTCGCAAACATCGGCGTCTCCCGCCATCACCAAGGCCCCTCCTACGGTAGCAGCCGCCCCCTCGTCCGCCCTGCCAACGTCCTGTTCCCCGAAGAGGGGCGGCCGTGGGGCAATATTTCCGTCTGTACTCCCCCAACGTGCCGTCTGGGTACACCCCACCCCACCCCTCCACGCCTCACATAAGGTAAAGCTGATGTCAGCAATCGCATCAGTCTTCAGATGGGTTCCTGAGGGTGGGGTTGGAATAGGGAGGGGTCGAGACACCCCCCACCCCCCGAGAACGTTTCGAAGGCCTACGGCCCACGCGGGGGGGCACCAGTGTGTTACCTCGAAAGCTCAAGGTGCCAGGGTACTTCACTTTCCGTGGGTGTGATGGGCTCTCCGACACGACGCAATACCTCCATTTTTATTGGATGTGGACACAAGGAGGGGTGCGACAGTTAAGGGGGACGGTGGAGGCATTCTGATCTCCGATCATGTACACACGGGCACTTTGCGTGCATGCATAATCAACAAATTCGTACTCGGACGCTAGGGGCGAGGGCCTGGGGTCTGACTGAAGATCGGCGATCAGAGAAATAGGCGGCTGCCAAGGACAGATAAAGAATGCCACAGGAGGGTGTCCAATTTCGTTTTTTGTCCGCTGAACTCCGAAAACCAGAATCTCTCCTTGAGCAGAGGGAAAAATCGAGTCACGCATCGAGGTGAGACGGGTCTATTTTGCCCAAGGGCGCAGGGCCTGTCGTGTGAAAAGATGCACGGCATATGGCGATTTCAAGCATTCATGTTAAAGCAATATTCATGCTTTGTGAAAGAGATCTGCCATTTATTACTATTTGATTGCAACACAGGGTTGAAAAATAATAATATACAGGGAAGAATAAAAAGGAACGATTTAGGAGAAGTTGAAGTCTTCACGCATTCGGATACAATAGGAGTTAACATGTCTGAAGTAGTTTTGCAAAACCCCTAATACATACTTTATACTATCGTTCAACCGTATTTCTATATTTTCAATAAAAAATGTCTAATTTCAGGGAGAATATACAAATAGTATACTGTATTATTGATGGTATTATTGATCATAGACTTTCTGAGAACTTCGACGAGTAACATTAGAAAATAAAATTTAAAAGTTAAGGGCAATTGCTTTCAAAAAATGTCGGGAGAAAATTTTGCCCGGAGCATAGAGGGACATAATAGAATTTCTGTCAAAATTCCACCTTGATCAAGGTATATGGTATAAACGCTTCCCAGCAACGACGTCGTATGATGCGGTATACATTCGTTGCGCACGAAACCATAGATACTACTCCTGCTCGAACATTCACAATATAGCGAAGTATTATTTGAAAATGATTGTTATTGAATCACCAATACCGTCCACTGATATTTCTCTCAAAAGTCGAGTGGTTTTTAGAAAAGTTTCTCTTCACTGCTGTGATGGGTATGAGAAAATGAGAATTAAACTGCTGACCTGGAGAAATCCGTCAAAAGCACCTCTAAATATCCATCCATTTTTTGCCCATCCCAACGTAGACATTTACCACAGCCCAGGATAATAATAGCCCAGGATGGAGAAATAATTGGCAAAGGAGGTAAATTGAAATTCCACCGGTGGCTCAAATTTCGACTGAGCGACCGTTAAGGAATGACCACGTCCGAAAAGTAGGCACTCGGGACTCTCTTTTAGCATTTGGGTAAAGATGTTACAGGGTCACATCAATTGTGAACGAAACACAGATATATTCGCGGAGAGGAAAGGATAGGAAAAAACAGATACTCTACGTTTCCCTCCGTGTGATTTGACTCGGTCTGCGCACAGGCGTGCCGATGAGATCCGCCTCGCGTGCCACATTTGGCACGCGAGTATCCTCCCGCCACCCCACTCATCCCCACCAAATTCTTCCCCCCCGGGCCACCAGGGTGCCGCTGACGGCGTCCCCGGATGATGAAGTGGAGAGTGCCCATCGCGCATTCAGTTCATCACGGTGCTGGAAACGTGACGACATTCGTAAAATCGTAGACTTCCGTCGCATCCGTCGAAATTTCCAGCCAACTTCGCTCGCTCAGAGGCCCATCCCTCGGCTTTCGAAGAGGTATCATCATCCTGGAACGTTACAGGTGGAAACCTCGAATCATTTGGGTGGATTCGAAAGGCGTGTCGGCGGTGGGGCAGGATTTTTCATATGTATCCTCATCTCTGCCCTGGCGTGCCATATGGAGATGACTTCACGTGGAGTACGCCGTCCGCCGGTTGGGGCCTAAAATCTTGGACCCCTTGGTGATTTTCTTTAAGAATAGACTAATTATGGTGCTCGTTTTCTCTCTCCATCCTTCCCTCAATCCCTTTAAATCCCACCTCTACCAAATGAAACACCCATCACCATAGGCGTAAATGCCCTCTTCAGTCGGTCGTCCCCCATAATAACCGTTAATCTAAAATATGTCCATGTATGCATGCTGAAATTCACGGCGACGAAAAGTACATCGAAATTCTATCCCTCGCTCAAGTTGTGAATCAGAGCTTACTCGAATGGAGGTGGATGATTCGATTCGCGAACCGAACCGCCGAGGTGAAACAATACCCGCGCGTCCCATCCTCATCCCTCGGCGGACCTTTTTCATTTCGAATCCACGTTCCGATTCGCGCCTCTCCACAAATCGCTCGCTGGGCACGATCCGCTCGTGAGCTGCCCGTCCTTCCGAATACCGGGGGAAGAAATCTCTCCACGCCACTTTTGGTGCTCCCTTTGACGAGCCATCTCTTCGAGCACGTACTCCTCGAGTGCGCGCCTCAGCTGCACGCTCAGGGCATGAGCCGGCCCCGTGAGGTCGGTGGATGCGGAAGAGTGGGAGACGTGAAAGGGGCGGGGGAGTAGGGGCCGGGGGCAGTCGGGGAAACCCCTCCCTAACCACCTCCTCTCGCATAATCGAGAAAGACGGCTGGGGGAAGTGGTCGGGGGGATGGGAATGGGATGTGAGACTGGCGTGGGGTACTTGAAAGGGGGGGAGGCCCCCTTCTGGTGCATTGGGGCGCTGCCGTGCGAGAGAGTGACGACGTGCGGGGGTGTTTTCTGGGTGGAGGGGAGGGTTGGGAAATGAGGGAGCGCTGATGGAGGGAAAGGAGAGGGTGAGGGGGTTGATAAACAAAATTTTTGAGGAAACGACGTGAGAAAAGGCGACATAAACACCCTCATTGTTGTGACACGTAGTAAGTAGTGAAAAACTTAGGAGGCGAAAAGCAAACGCCCTCAAATTAAAGTGCACGCGGACATCCCCGTGTATTCGTAATTCTTGCTGCTGACTCGATGGATCCATGCAAGAATGGATACACGAGGCGAAAACGGATAGACCAAATCCCGAAGTTCGATTTTGGAGAAAAAATTGACATATTTAAACGCGAGCCTCCCCGCGCGTTTAATTCACGGGCAATAAGATTGAGCCAACGACGTTACAATGCGGAAAAACGCAATCCGGACGCGAAACCTATTGGAATTCACGAACAATAATAATAGCACCAGGAAGATACCTGCCGTCCTGGGGTTGTCAGAGCGTACCATGGAAAATTCTTAATTTCGCAATGATCGGATTGTATTTCCCCAAGAAGGCTTACGCCTAAGGCGCGGTGAGGTTAGGTGTGCTAAACTGCTAATTAGGCACCATTAGGAGAACCTTGTGTGGTGTTTACCTGCCCAGATATAACTTTGTCCCTCTCGATAATCAATGGGCAGATTCAATGTTGCAATACGATGCGGTGTTGTTACTTAATGCCTGTAAATACCTTTAAGGTGCTGCGAAGACATCATCTTGTATCGTTAGTGTAGCTCAAGGCATCACGTGGCTTCGAAACACGCCGACATCTGTACGTGAGCCGTAATTCGAATTCCTGACCTCCGGGTCAACCGGTGAGCACACTGAGTGCTGGTAAAATATTATAACAACTCATATACGTCGACGAATTAAATCCATGGAAATTCCAAAAACGGAATTTGTGCATTGCCAAAACATTTAGCAAAAAGTGAAGCTTAAAGAGGAAGCTTTATTGATCCCAAAGTGAAGGAATGGTAAGAAGGGGATATTATTAAAAGGAACTCGTGCTAGGAAAGGAATTGTGAAAGTCATTCTCGCCCAAGGGCCTTGGGATTGGCTGGGAGAGAGAAATTACCATATTTCACCAAGAGAGTTCACATTTACATGTAAATGGAATGTTCTGGTTAAAATTTAAGGAGTCTGGTTTATTTTGCTAGAAATATTAAAATGTTGTATCAAAATACAGTCTGGAAAACTTTCAGAGGGTGAAAAACCACTGAGAAGGAGAGTTTCAAGGAATTAGGCAACGCTCCCAGGTCAACATTTCAACACTTCCTGAGGATAACGGGTTTTTAATCGAAAATAATAATAATATAATAATATTCAACACCCAAAAGCTAACCTCATAAACCTCTGTGTTCTTTTTAGGATCCGCGCGATTTGAAATTCATATTAAAACAATGCAAACTAGATTCAAAATTCGCAATTATTAGAAGAAAATAAACTTTTCTGCATTAACAGTATTTCAAAGCATTAATTAGATGTTTACGAGTGGGTACAATACGCTTTCAGATTAATTTTAAGCAGGTGTATCAGATTCTGATTCTAAAAAAATTATAACTTTCCATGACCCTTTAAAAATACCAAGAAGATCGCTGTCTGCCTCGTTGGCCGTTCAGCTTTTTCGATGAAAAGACAGTAAATATTTGGAAATTCTAGAGGATGCAAAAAAATCCATGCTGAAATAACCATTATGTGTAACAAGAACGAGCGGGACAGTATCTACGTCAATATGAGGGAGGCAAAGGATGGAGAAGGATGAATCGGGGAGGAAAGTGTAGTGGAAGCAGAGGAGAAGATACCCAGGAAACGAAGGAGAGATGGGAAGCGAAGCACAACAGAGGGAGGGAGGGAAGAGTGGCGTTGGCAGGGGGGAGAAGCTGAGCGCCGAACGTTCCCTCCGCTTCAAGGGCTTTTGGGGCTCCCTTCCCCCTCTCCCCTCCCTCCACACTCCTCCCGGACCCTCCCGTGTCTTCGAGCGTTTTCCGAGGTCCTCGAGCAAGCATTTAAGCCAATCGGGCCTTAAAAACACGAGTGGCTCTCGAGCACGCGGCTGCCTCTTTGTAGCGTCCCATATGTTACTACGGCGTCATCCTCCACAACCTCGCCATCCCCCCCCCTCCCCCACTTCCGACCTCGATCCCCCGCTCCGCCCATTCCGTACATCCCTCCCCACCCACTCACTTCACTCTCCATTGCCGAAATTCCTCTCTCAATGTGGAAATTTCTCGACGGAAGGATCGCTCGCTCATTTAAATTCACGAGCGTAACAATGATTCCGTGTTACACCCCTATTCGTCCCCCCGCCAAACAACCCACCCCCTTCTCCCACGCTTAATCTCTTGTTTCTTCCCCATCCATCGTCCACCTCTTATCTCCATAACCACCTCGACCCCTCCACCTCTCCGGAAGGTGTTTGTGAAGCCATGGCATAAGAAAATAGAATTCTTGGCCGGAAAGTGCTAGGGTTGAAGACAAGGGAAGAGAGAAGAGGGTTCCCGTTGATCCGTTTACATCACATTAGCTTAACTTTCACCTGAAGTCCGATATAGATTGTGTCCATGGCAGTGAAAACGGAAAAATGTATGTTGAATGGAGACTATTGTGTGGTTGGAGACTCCTGAAATTGAATAATGGATAGAAAGGATGCATTTGAATCACTCACAGATTCCACTGAGCATCTAAATAAGACAGAGTATTTGCTTACAGTAGAGAATCCAGGTCTAGACAAGAAAAATGCCGGGCCTACTCTGCTATCAACTACACTGGGAAGTTGTTAATCGTGTCGCATTGTGAGCTATGATAGATGACTGATGCATCCACTTGAAATTATATAATAATACGGAAATAATTGACACAAAAATTATTATTTCCGTCACAAAGTTATTACACATCTGTATTTGATAAAACTCAAAATTACGAATCGAGAAAATTTAAACATGGTATAAGGTAATCTGACGTTAGTGACTTAACCTAGTTGATCTCATTCTGTGAAGTATACCTGTAATCCAGAAAAAAACATTTTGGAATTATCTGTTCAGCGGCCGACACCAGATCTTTACAAACCTGGAGTCGGCCTTAATGGTTATTTACATGCATTGAGATTTGAATAAATTTTTTTTAATTAAAAATATTTACAGACCTAATTTTACGAGACCTATAACATGGAAATGTCCCATGGTGGGCCTAAGAGCTATAAAACTATTTGGATGATGGGAAATTATCTCCCATGACAACAAAAATACTGACGCACTGTGATGACACGTACAGCTTTTACAGCTCCGAACGTCAAAGGAAAAAGTTGAAGAGTATATTGAACTGAGCCCGCACGAAATAAAAACCAAAAATTAGGATTGGAAAACCCACAGTTTACCTTCAACAGTGTCCTGTGGCAGTGAGGTTACACTTGCCGCAACTCAAATCCGCCGTTTAGTCTCAATTACAACAGGAAACCTTTCGGTTTTCATGTTTTAGGGAATCCTCGCCGGAAATGATGTATATTCCTTCCTCATCGTTCCACTTCCTCTCATTCCTCTCCCCTTGATTGCGTCCGGGGGCGGCAAACACGGGCACAAATCTCGTCCGGTGCCCTATCCCCACCTCCTCACAGTTCCCATGCGATTAGGTACACCTCCCCATGTCGACGGCGACCACCTCCCCGGAAATTTCCGCTCCGAGTGAGTGTGCACCCCTCCAAAGAACACCTACCCAGTCGGGGCACCAACACCGCCCATTCCTGGCGACAACCCCCGTCCCCCTTCCCTCAAGCCCCCACGAAGCATCATCCACCCCCTCCCATAACCACATCACCCCCACCCTGTAATCCTCGCCCCGCCTCAGCGCCTCCCCACTTGATCCTAAAGTCGCTGCAAGGCGTCTATCGGAACGCGGATTTCAAACCGGGATAATTAGTTTTGGCTTAACTAAACTATTAATCTAATCACGATCCTAGGGTGCAGTCGTGACCAAACTTGGCGATTAATCGAATTGCCATCTTCCAAACTGGAAGCGAGGGAGGTTGAGCCTCGGCTTCGTAGCAGGAAGGCAGGGGCGTTGGTGGACGGGGACTAGAGAGAACAGGAGGCGATTTCGGGAATCGATCTTGAGACTCGCCGTTTAAACATTTAGAGAAACTACCGGCTGGTGATGAAGCCGGGTTCAAATAACTGCGAAAAAATATACCTTTTCCGGATTACTACTTCGATTTGCGTCTCGCGAATCGAAATAAAACAGTCGAATGAACAGTTGAGGAATCAAAATGAAACTTTAAAGTTAAACATTGGATGTTAAAGTCTTGTTAAAAACCGTTTTAAACATATAATTGATCAAGTATATTTAGGAACATAAAACTTATTTGTCAAATAGAACAGAATACGTACGCCACCACCAACAACAGTAATGAAGGCGAATATTGGTTTGATAAGCATGTGCTAGAAATCTCACGTCATACTAAGCTCTGCGGCACGTGGAATTCATACTTCAGAGTAGGGGAGACAATTCCTTTCCGGGTCACCTATGATTTACTGAAAAGACTGAAAATCGAAAAACCACACGATATGAGTGAAACTGGATATGTCCGGACGCGTCACCCGGAGTCAAAACCAGTGCCCTCAGTCATTAGGCGAATAATCTATGCACTAGGCTCACAGACCCCTACACAATGATAAGTAAAAAAACTGATTTTTTTCAAATCTGCGGAATTTTTCAAGGATCTTTCATCTGAAGTTTGATTGGAATGAAATCTACGAGCCTGTCAATTATATTTAAAACATTTCAATGATAAAAAAGCCGAAAGAATCCTATTATTTATATAATGACGTTGATAAACGACCCCATCTTCATCCACCTGCCTACGTACAGTTCTAAACTGGACGTACTTTAGATTTGGCGCAGATTCTGCGTGATATAACAGGCGGCGGGAAGTAGAGAAGGCTACCATGTGGTCCACGCAAGGTAGGTATAATTTTGCAATCCTGCTATGATGAGATTCCATCGTGTAACAACGAAGAAATCTCACGAGTTGGACCTGGAACTCGTGAATCCGCGTCACTCAAAACATCCATTTGCGTTCCCTCGGCTGGTTGATGGGCACGGCGTAAATGAGGGGAACATAAAAGGAAGCGGGGGTGAGCAGGTAGGCAATTCTTTGGGGGAAAAATACGTGTTTTATTTAGTAAATGGTGTCAGTCGGTAGCGAATCAGTCGAAAGCTTCATACAGATTATGGGTCGCAAGACCTGCGGGGCTTGCCAACCTCGCATTTCCTCGCGTGACGAATCGGTGTGAAGGGATGGGGGCGGATCGAACACATGCAAGCCACATGTGGAATATACACAACACACACACGCACCAAAAGGCGTTTGGCGATAAGTATGCGGGGAAGAGGAGGAGGATGGGTTTGAGGACGTTGAAGGACGACGAACGCTGTACACATTTCGCTTTTTCCCCCATTCCTTGCCTCATTCTCCCACAACCTTGGCTTTCCTTGACAGCAAGGTCCGAGTTTTGTAACCGACTGCGAGTCCGTACCTCTGCTGAAGCAGAAAGAAAGAAAAAAAACCCTTTCCATCCACTTGAAATGCTTGATACTCGAGTAATGCATAAAAAAATGCCACCTGGCTCAAAAATAGGCTGAGCTTTCATTTATAATGTATTTAAAATAAGTAAACTTAATTTTTGAATTACCTCGGTCATGTCAGCGCAGTTTGTTTGTTCTTTCAGCAGCGCGAGTAAATCTTGCAACAACTTAACTGCACATCATTGAGAAAGAATATTATGAATTACCTAGCTAAGAGTTTTTGCTGAATTATTACGATGTAGAAGGTCTTTCATTCCTTCACTAAGGCATAAGTTGATAATAGTAATTTTTGGGTCCATTTGACGTGGAATAGAAAAGATTGCCACTTTTAAGTAATACAAAAATAATGATTTTATGAATAGCTTACTTAAAAATCAAATTTTTCAACTAAACAATGTAAAGATATACAAGCCTTAGCCGGTTTTTCACATGCAAGCTGGATCATTACCGTTTTAATCTTTCTATATTACGGACTCGCGTTTGAACTCGGAGAAAATGTATATATTTGATAATATAATTGATCAGCCACCAAGTTTTTGTGCAATAATAATTGTCGCACTGAAACTAAATAGACTATCTCAAGAGGCATATCAACTAATTGGTCCCTCCCGTCACTCCTAGAGGATAAATATATCCGACATTCTAGCATTGGCAAGCGAGACTACTAAATTTCGGGTTTCATGATTCACTAATATACAGAAATATCTACCGAATAACTTTCACTTTCAGAATCATCAAAAAAAAGGTGTTTTTCAATCAACTTTTTTAATTTTTATTTCACAACCAACGCGGGAAATTGGCATGAAAAATGATTCAATATTTACTGCACTATTAAATAACTGGGGGAGTGAGTGTTTCAAGTTTATAACTCTTTCAAACTCTTAGTGGTAGAGTTGAAAAATATAATGTTATCATGCCATCTATGAAATATTAATTCGTCTGACCTTATAAATGTGTAATTAATATTACTAATAGCATCGCTTCTAGTCAGAATTCTGCGGTGGTGATGTTGAAGGTCGATTTCGCTTAATAAGAGGCATTATGCGTGGTGGGATTCCTCGGGTTTAATGGACTCCACCACAAGCTCGTGTGTTTCATATCACCTCTCCATCATCTTTTACGCTTTCGCACCAATCGCTAGGCAGTTGTTTTTTTTAAGACTTCGTCACATTCTTCATGTGAACTTTCAACGCGGCTTAACAATGGCGGTGTTCCGCTTTCCAATTTCTTTAAGTTAACAATCGAATTCATCAATCGAAGATGAAGAAGTAATAATCTCAGACTCGCAACGGACGGCGAATAGATAAGCAGTAACGATTATTAAATTTTTTCTTCGTCCATACAAAGTAATCCGACGGACCCTCTCCAACTATCATATGAAGTTCAAAAATTATCAAGATGCAAGACCATAAGGGAGAAACTCAAGAGCTCTCTCTGGAAACCCTACTCAGGAAGTCAATGTCGATTGCCTCAGTAAAAAAAATCACGAATTCCATCGTGTGTTTTCACTCAAGTTCTTGCAAGAGAGTCGCTATTTTGTAAGTAGGTTACAACGAGTGTGACCTACGACGGAGATGCCATAATCTTATCATGCATGGAAAGGAATACAGCGTACTAGATAATTTGTTTGGGGAATGGTCATTTTCAGGAGTATACATAGGGGAGGAGACGGACAGCCGAGTCAGTTTGCCCCTCCATGAATAGTTGGATAATTTATTATACGCAAGGTTTTTTTAGGGAAAGAAGGACAGGTGGAGAGAAATCTGACGCCAGCATTAGCCCACTCTTAAGGAAAAGAGCCAAGGAATCACACAGTTTAACGCCCTGTCCTTCGGACGATGCCCTGTATTTTAAGTGCCCTCCACATGGTAGGCACTTGAATGGGGATTGTGATGTTACTCAAAAATCTGTCATAGTTGGGATTGGAACCCTGATCATTGGGAGTGGGTTCATGGGTCACTTTAGGGACCAAACCAATGTGATCCCCGGGTATAGTCATGCATTAGTTCTTAAGCTAAGGGGCGATAAATAAGTAGATGCATTCATAAGTCTTCGTATTCATAGGGGGAGAAGTTTCGCTGACCACTCCCCGTACATTGCACATATGCATGTAATTCCTTTCAATAGAGTTCACTTAATATTTGGATGTGGCAGATTTATTATCTTCGGCCCGATAGGATGAATGACTTTTAAAGGTTTCATGATAGTGCTGTAAACACATCCAGAAACATAAATGTTATACTATCTTCTCCTGTCACTACAAAGGTTAATTTTGTCATGCACGGATCCAATCTCGAGCGTGGATATTTAGTTTCCGATCGGTGGATTTTGCTTGGGAGTTAAGGCGCGATATCACCTCATGCGCACTCGAGGATATCAAAAAATTAAACAATAACTTTCAATATTTGAATTTTCGTTTAATTATAGTAGGATAATAATTCAAATTAAGGATCATATTTCAAAGGTCAATTGAAAGTCGACGACTAAAAAACCATAGAAATTTTGCTGGAAAAAAAACGTTTGGGACAAAAGATATTTCACCAAAAATATGGACATTATTAAAATTGATAGTTTATGCACTTATTTGCTGGTAGATCTCTTGGGCACCCCTTAGGTTTTCTAGCCTGAGAGTTCACTCTAGAGGGAACAAGAAGGCAACCTGAACCAAACTAATTTGGTAGCACTAAAACGGCCTTTTCAAAAAGGTTATCAGGGCTCAGAGTCTTAAAAAAGATAATCGAACAGTTAAGCCGTTAATGACTTTAGAAAACCGAGTCTCGATTTTGGAGTTGCTCATGAATTGCGAAGAATTCAGACAGAATAATGGTACTTTAGGCCAAAAGGACGAACAGCGTGAGATTGCCACAGGAAATGCCACTAATACGACGCACCCTGGTTATGGGGCTGAACTAAAGACGTCAAACGTTCGTGAGTGATCCTTTTTTAATTATTAACCGTCCGCAGTAATACACATGGTGTTTTCTCATAACAGTTTCACGCTGATGGATATTTTCAAGCTTCCTGCCCATTTGGAAGAAGAAGAATTGACCAATCTTTAAGTCACATCCCAAAGATATAGGATTAAAGAAGTAGGATGTTATTGTAATTACCGCCTAGATATAGAGGGAGGAGCGGGGAATATAAGTCTAAATGTGTTGCAAAATAGCATCCAAGCCAAATTCGTCTGGACAATATTAATAAACGAGCAAAATCGACTCAATTAAATATATTTTTAATCCAATGTCTGCTTAAACATTAAATAACACTATTTAACATATTCTATTCATTTTTCTAAGTTTTATCATTATAACATTCTAAGTTTTATAATTGTAAAAAATAAAAGGGACAGAATTCCACCACACACCTAAAATCGTAATACTTTTATACTGTAGGTATCACATGATTATGAGGTATATACTATATAAGTATAAAATAATAAAAGAGTATACGAGGTCTGTCCGAAAAGTGTTCAGCCATGAAATATTTTGAGAAAAATAACGTATCTAAAACAATATATGAGGCCTTAGTCCCCTTGGGACTTCACACACCTATCCCAGCGTCCCTTCCACTTTTCAAAACAATCGACGAAGTGCTTTTTCGGAATAGTCACCAGCTGCCTCGTCGCATTCTCCTTAATCTCTTCAACCGATTGTTGAGAATACTGGGCTTTTTTCAAGGTCATAGCCGTAGACTCACGACTCACCTCCAGTTATGACCTTATTTAGAATACCTGGGTCATCGTTCGTGGCTTGTGGCAAGTCCCTGCGAATACAGCACGAAATTCTTGACGCATATAATTGATAAGTGAAGGTACATCGCACAAAGCCCAGAACAGGTGAAATTCACACATCAGGGTAGGGAGTTCAATTCCTTTCCTTGCATGAGAGCACACATCGGAAGTTAATTATTTTCAAGCGAAAGCGTGGAACTTAATTTTCATACTTTAATTACGAGACCATATTTCTGGCCAGCTATAATAATGTGTAGCGTTTATGAACATTCATTGTTGATAAAGCACCAACAAGATAACTGTGTGCCTCCCATGATTATACAACATTAAAATTCAAGATAAGTCATAATTCAACATTTTTACCAACCTATTAAATCAGATGGCTTTATTTTGATAGTACCCTTAAAGAAGTATATAGAAGGATAATGTTAAAAAGTAGGGATATGGTATTTTACTTTCCCATACAAAATATGCTGTGATTATAAAGAGTAAACAGATTTGAAAAACCAGTGCACGCTGTTTTTGCAACAAAAACGGAAATGTTTAAAAAAATCGCTTCCAAGGTTACCCACCTTTCACCTTTACGCACACCCGCCGTTCGCTAGCTTAAAGGCATCTTTTACAAGTGAGGTAATTTGTCAACCATATGACTTCCGCCCTCATTAAAATTCACTTTTCGGAACATAGCTCGCATTATTTTGCTTCTGCAAAAGTGATGTCACTTTAAAACTGACTTCGATGAGCAGACGAGTCCGACTTACACGTTCATGCCTCCTGATCCCAAAAACAAAAAAAGACGAGTCGCCGTTCCTCCGCTCACGCAATCACTCCAATGCCATGGCCGACCAATCTGGACTCGAACACCTCCCGTCTGCCCGTGGGCGCTCACTTAACTCCCTCCCTCTCTCTCCCCTTTGCCGTCTCACGCTTCCTGCCTCCGGGCCACGACATGCTATTGGCGGTCGGCCTCCTCGCCGCGCCCGAGGTATGGCCGCGGAGCGCAATCGCAGGGTGGATGAGGCGAGGAGGTGCTTCATTTGGTTCGGAGCACCGGGCGCAACACGACCCGCTGGCGAGTCTTTTTTGCATCCTCCCCATTCATTAAGCATGCGCATCACTGATGGAAACGACATTCTCGAATGATGAGTGTTGATAAGTGATTTCACGCGGAAGGAATCTCCAACAGCTGTGTGGGGTTCCCAGCCCTCAGCTATGCCTATGCACTGAAAGGAGAAGCAAGAATGCCTCGCACTGACAACGAGCGCCACGGTTGCGATTATGAAAGGAAGAAATGTTAACGCTGTGGTTGCTTCGGTCTTTCAAGATCGCGTAAAAACTTAAACTCTGGAAGTGGGATGGACAAACTGCCATGATCACCAATGAATTTTATGATGGAACTCATAAACAATAAACAAGTATCACAGGCCAAAATCATTTTTAAAAATCACGCAAATTAATAAACGCAAACAGCACTTATCTTAAAGCTGACCATGAAAGCAAATGATAGAAAATCTGGACTAAACAATTGGACTGAACAACTGAAATGCCACAATAAACTGATAGCACCAATATTTTGCGAAAAAACTATGGAATATCCTTACACCACATTGAAGCATTTCTTAAAAAGTTAAATTAAATCATGAGAAATATTAGAAGCCATTTA
This sequence comes from Hetaerina americana, assembly GCF_022747635.1. Lineage (NCBI taxonomy): Eukaryota > Metazoa > Arthropoda > Insecta > Odonata > Calopterygidae > Hetaerina > Hetaerina americana. The sequence goes on from NW_027287128.1 coordinate 1,281,961, forward strand.
TGGCATAATTATTCATCATTTTATAATGATAAACATGTGTGGCTATTTTTTTTTAAAGCTTTAATTACCTACATTTGAGTTGACTTTACTAACACTCGTGGCACATAATGAAGGTATATTATAGAGTAGAAAAGTCAGTGTCAAGATATAATGGTTATTAGACAGTTTGTAGGGTTACAATTAGAAAGATGCAAATCGTTTGGTAATAACCAAGAAGGAATTTCATTGATAAATCACCCGTTAACGCGGAAACCGATCGAGCAGCAGCTTTTTTGAGATGAGGCATTAAAAAAACCGGTCTCTAACTAGATTTAAGGAGATCGTTGGCTTAGCACGTCCACGGATCTCAAATCTAGTGGACAGGCGAATGTTTAGGTGAACGATTCAGAGGAGTGTAATGAATTGCGAGAGCGGGCACGCACGTTCTTCACCTTTTGAGTATTCTTCCGCCCGTGAGTAAAACAAAATCCCGACTCCGACACCTCGCGCCGCCCCGTGGAAACAGACGACGAAAACCAACACTCACAAAAGAGAAATTGAGTTGTTTAACTATAAGAATACGACCTTCTTTTCGTTATTTTTCAAGAATTTCTAAAAATACTGAGCGATTCCCGACTTTTTCCCGATTTTCCCGACTGAGTAGCCCCCTTAAGCACGCGCTGATAAACAAATGTCCTCCATCGCAAACGCCGACGATAATTTGGTGATGCCGACGTCAGCTCGAATTCCGCAGCCGGGTCACTTCATGTGCCGCCACCGCTATCAGGGGAACGAGCGATCGAGGGTGCTCTCGAGCGGAGAGCGAAAATAAAGCGAGCCACCTCCCACGACCTCGCGGTTTACGATCACGATTGAACGCGTCCGCATCTCAAAAAACTTACCCCTCTCTCTATCTCTCCCTCCCGCTCCATGTCCCGCCCTCGCCGTTGTTTGTACACAAGACGCTGGACTCTTTTTGGATCCTCGGGTGGCAAGCGAGCTAGTGGAGGGTATTTAAAAAGAGACCGGGTGGAGAGGGGTTGGGATTACGAGAGGAATGGTTGTGGGTGTGAGACGGGGCACTCATGGAGGGAGGAGGGGAGCAGAAAAAACAGTACGCACGGTAGCGTAAATAAACGGGATTCGGGCCCCGAATGATGCGAGAGTGTGCATGTCGACGGCGGGTAAAAGAAGTTGATGGGTGCGGGCGGTGAATGAGAGGGTGGGTGGGTGGGGGAGGAGGTGAGAGAGTGAAAGGACAAGGGGAAGGAGACGAACGAGTAGATTATTAAGGATGAGTTTGTGCGCGCCACACGGACAGTGAAAGTTGTGGCGGAGAGAGTCCCCGGGGGATGAGGGAATAGAAGTGGCTGGTGGTGGGATGGAGGGAGTGTGATACCGCGAGGGAAGGGATGCGGCGAGGAGGGTGGGACGGGAGGAGGGGGAACACGGGATAGATCAACTCTTCGCGGCGAAGGCGTGGGTGGAGGAGCATGGCATGGATGCGAGGGGCGGCAAGGGAACACGAAGGGAAAGGAAAGAGAGGGATGGTGGGGGTGGAGGAGGTAGAGAAGGAAAAGGGGTCCTTTATAAATGGTGACGAGATAAAGACGGTCTTTTGTTCGGGACGTCAGCTGCGAGAGATAATCCCGCCACCTTAAGACATGAAACACCGAGGGAAAGGGTAGGGGAGAGAGAAAAAATGAAGATACGGCATCATCAGGGCGAGAGCCGGGCCAGGCCGCTGATGTGATGTGCGGGGAAGCGGGGGTTGGGGGCTTTCTGAGGCGCTGTGTGTCATCCGGCGGTACGCCGCGGGACCGCACAAGGCGAAAGTAGATGTTGGATGGAGATGGTGCTGTTATTATTCTGAGAACGCAGCACCCTGCCCTCTTTTTATAAACTGAAACCATCTGACTGGGAGCGAGGGAGAAGAGGGACGCCAATTAGAGAAGGGCCGGCAATAACCATGCCTCTAGGCTTAATTGCTCCGGTGGAATGCAATTTAAAACAGATCAATCTTACGACAGTAGTGTGCCCCACGATATGGGCACATGGCAATAATTAGCTGACATCACCAGGACAGTCAAAGCTAGGCGCCGGAGAAGATTTATCTCGCATCTCAAAAAATCCGCGACACAGATGATTACATTCGCAAGCTTTTGGAAATCCAAAATTGGAGCTCACTTGGCGTATGTACTGAATATTCCCAAAATTTAAACATTAATTTAATATTAACATCGTAATAAAACATAGAAGCGACGAGGACGTTCACATAGAAAAAAGAGAAATACCCTCCCAGTATTTACCTTCTTCATAAGTCTTGACAGGAAAGAATCTGGTGAACCTGCAGCTTGATCTGTAAGGAAAAAAATGTTCCCGGGTAAAAAATATTTTAGGCAACATTATCCTATCACTACAGTTCATCCAATAACTTAATTGAATAATATTAGCAATCTGTATGAACAGCATGCCCACTCAAAATTATTATTGAAATGAACGATCAATGATGGTAAGTAGAGGACAATGAGAATATTCCCCATACAACAATTACATTAAATTATAATTTAATTTAGAATATATAATCTGATTTGCACCAATAAATTGAGGTCTTGTCACTCTTTTTCGACCTGCAACTGCAAACAAATACTATCGAAAACGGTGTGGAAACATTAACTCAATTACACTTTACATGCGCCTGATACGTTTTAAATTATGCTGTGTTCTAAAGTTTGTTTTCTGGTTAATCCCAAGTGGGAGTTTTGAGGTTAAACCTCTTAAAAGATGGATTGCATTTATCTGACCGCCTCCTGAGTCAAAATATTTCTTTACCGGCTTTTCCTTTACCCTATGACTAATGTGTTACCCTAGTCAAGAGAAGAATAACGTTTTCTCATTTCTCAACTCCCATTCTTCTTCGTTTGATTATGGTGACAAGATCGCCGAAATGTAATATATATTTATGTCACTGTTATTTATTTTAGTTTTTTCTATCAGTGTGTGTGTGTGTATAACTAATAATATATATTTCTTATATCATATACATATATATGTATATATATATATTTTAGATATTTATATTTACAACTATAAACACAGTTATCAACCCGAAAAAACGGTTTGATGGGCAATCGCAAAGTTCACCCAATACTTAGCCGAACAGCTTGCCAAATGGCGAAAAAATATTCGCATGGCTACATATAAAGCCATGAGATAGAGACCCCACCAATCCACTCTATTTTTATGTGTTTCTATCCCTTTACCTTAAACCTATTCATATGAATATATTAAGGACCTACATTTTTCTTGACATTTTAATAGCACAAGTCTATCTTCCTAAGAAGTAAAATTGAGAGTACTCCTAAGAGACATTTACTTTGCTGTTAAAAATAAATTATACATAAACATAATATTGCACCAACATAGCTTTAAAGAAAAAGAATATTAATTATTTTCATGGTAGAATTAAGCACTGCTATTATCAGTCATACATGTTTGTTTACAAGGTAGGGTTGACGTGTGTGAAGTAAGTCTTTGATTGATGCATAGGTACGAGTACGCTCGTATATCATACCAAATCTTGCTTTCGGTATACCATTCTAAGTTAAAACTTCAGTAGCGATAAAATAAATGCATGTATATCAATCCCTTAGTCATCATTCAGTAGCGCAATGATGACAAATAAAGTTTACATCAGTGCTAAGAAAACCTCGAGTATTGAAATCTCTTGGTCGGCAGAACGGTTTTGATCCTTTAAATTATAACCATCTATCGCAAAAGCAAGCAGTTCAAAGGAATCAAATCTTCTGATGGGTAAGTTCTGGTAATCTAAGTAAAATAAACTTTTTGGGAGGATAGATTACGTAGCCCACCTCACGATCTTTTTACTCTCAGCGTCACTGTCTCCCTCATTATCTCTTTCTCTATTGCCAATTTCACCGAATTTTCTTGGAGAAAATACGTACACATGTAAAGATGACAGTGACTACAATACAAGATCTCATTATCAGATCAATGATTTTCAAAGCTGGTGTGCCAGGAATAGATTTATTTGCCAATAGTTAATTTTCACTTAAAAAGTTTAAAAAATTTGGACCTTAGTATATTAGGCAACTTTCCTATTGATTAAGCAAAGCGGTCACACTGATATTGACCTGATCGGATTAATATACCTGTACTACCACGACTGAGCCTAATGACAGCCGTAAATTTATTTGACGATCGGTGACCGTAGGAAGAGACAAAAAGGGTTTTTACGTTCAATCGACAGGAGTTAAAGAAAACACCCTCAGAATAAGAAAACCTGAAGTTTCCTTAGTGTCTACTCCTATAAAAACGACTTCATTTATTAAATTCCGTTTACGAAGAAAGGGAGATATTATTCAAATGGATATGCGACATGGCCGCGGATATACACGGGCAAAGAATAAATTTCAAGTGCATTGAAACTTCTAGATCTAACGACCTTAAGATTGAAAAATCCTCCACTCCCGGAAGAGGTATTTAAGTTAATTTTTCCTCTGAGGACAAGGAGTGGTTATCGACGCTCACTGAGAACAGGGACTCGAGAAGATCCGACTTCGCATCATGAAGGAAGCGGAGATATTAAAGTTCCAGATCATCGCGATGACCTGACCGCAGCTAACCGGCGATGAAAACAACTGTAAAACAAGCCCCCTTTTTCCGTCCGCACAAAAAACGGCATTAATCTGCCACGCGTGTTAAGTTTAATGGCCAAACGGCCTCCTCCTTTGCATGTTAAGGGCATTCGCTTTTCTCTAACGAAGGGCAGGCGCGAATTTCCATGGTATTTTCCCTTGAAGACGAATGTAAAGCGCTCGAATGTAAAGCGTATGAACGCACAACTTATGTGATCTAACGAGAAAAAATATTCTCAGCCAAATGCCACTGAGATAAAAATAGGAAAAAAAATAACTCATCCACAGCATCCGCATCCGCGAAAGGTCCATTAACATTGATTAGTTCATACATTTAGTAAAAGGAATTACGTATTTTGAATAATTGATGGTTCATCTCGGTGGATTAGGTCGAACGTACGCGCCGGAGAATTCCAACGCTACTAGGCATGGCGTGGAGTGAAAGCAAGAATCCTTCATTGATCAAATCGATCACATCAATGATTGGCTAAACCATCAGGAATTAAGAGTGGCGGATGGCAATGTTATGGACTTCCCTTTATGGCTCCCATGAAAGAACTATTGGCGACGGGGTTGAAAAAAAACTCCCAAGCTATGACCTGTGCTCAAGGCCAGTACCGGAAGTTCATTCGTAACTGCATTCTACGTAATGCTCGTAAGCTATCTACCATAATGTCCCCCAATAAACACAAACATTTATTTCAGCAATACCTACTTAATGAAAGCTGATTTTTACCCAACCTATCATTCTTGCTGCTATGGCTTCGCAGATATGCTTTATAGAAAGAGCAAGTATTTGGAGAATAACAATGATAAGCGAACATCGATGACTATGATTGACATGGCACATATTCATCATATCCCTATACTTTAACCGCTTCTAGGATAACGTAAACAAGTCGGGCAATATGCCAATCTGGAGTGACAAAATTTACCACGCAAGCGTTACTGAAATATACTGTACTTGGGATTACGGAGCAAGCGAACCTGAGTTGAGCAAACCTGAATAATTTTATTTTTTTAAGTGATGATTTTCCCACTGATTGCTTATATGGTGCATATAAAGAACATTGATAGAGAAGTGTACTCCGCTTTTTTGAATCAGCTACCAGCGATTTGATAGTTTTATCGACAACACACACTCGCCTAACGATGGCGTAATATACCAATCACGTATGTAGCTACGTATCTTAATCACACAACAAATCCGAGAGACCTGTCAAATTAGGAGAGCATGCACCGCAAAGGTCTTGCCTTGGGGGAATCTCGCTGCGTTTCCTATGCCTGCCTCATGCAGCTGCCGGAACGGGGTCAACAATTCCCGAGGAACGGCGCGATCGCCGGTGCGATTATGCAGAACATCCACAGAGGGGCTTTTAAACGAACGGGCATTCTGGAAATGCTATAATTACAAGCTGTTCAGTGTTGGGCGGGACCGGAACGGAGCGGGGTCGGGAAATTCGGGCCGCCTCGATTATCCTTCCGCAGATATCCGTGCGCCTGTGACGACGAGTCGCCTCGTCTAATGAAATACGGAGAGATCAGAAATTATACGGAAAAACGAGCAGAGGCGTCTACCGCGGGTGGTGGAAGGGAAGAGTGAGCGGGAAAGGGGTGGGGGAAAGTGGGGATAGGACCAAAGCTGATGGGGGTGAAGGCGGGCGTCAAATAGAAAACCCCCCTTGTGTGACCGTTCTGATTCGACTTTTTTTGCGCTCGATGATTTTCGGGGACCACTCTCCGTTTCAAAGATCACGAGGACGAGGGATAATCGGATCCATGCTTACGATTCCGTTAAATTGGGAGGGTGGTTTACAGGCGGAGATGAGTCGGGGAGGAAGGGAGAGGGGGATGGACGGAGAGGGAAAGGAAGCACAAATAGGAAGGAGAAGAACGTGGAGGCGGCAGGGCAATGCTGGGCGATTCGGATACGAATATCGACACCTACAGGTATATCCTAAATCCAGCATTCAGTCGACATGCCATTTTTTCAAATATTTTATGGAAGGTGTACTAAAGGATCATTATCTCGACACGCATATTAGAAATTACATTGACATATACGATAATGTACGGTCAGAGATCCTACGCCGTTGTCAATATTCCCATTTGAAATCGTTAAGTTTAAGAGGGTGAATATCCGCAAGGGACGGAATGCAGGTAGAGGGTAATAACATAATTTGGGAAATTCAAGTACACTGGTTTTTTCACGGATTTTCACGGAAAAGTGACCATATTATTATGTTAATTATTTCGACCGTATTGTAAAACTTGAAACTTTCATGGATTCCTTCGCTATCCTCGAAAAATATCATAATTTGCGCTTAAGGGCTCGCTTCTCTCTAATTGGAGTCCGTGATGTTATTTCTCAACCATAGTCCGGAAACCATTTTCAAGCACCTGTCCCTTGCACAGCTGTCTGATAATGAGAACACGAAGTCATTGAAAGGATTAGCCACGGAACTCTCCCAAAGCGTGAGTATCCCATCCTTATGATTTTGTGAAAGTGATGTGCAACTGTCCAACCGATTTCAACTTGATTCGATTAAAGGAATAGTTAAAAATTATAGATTAAGCTATCCATAATCTTTATCCTAGTTTTGCACATATTCAGTAAATTTGTGGATATGTTTTTGGGTTTTGACTTCAATAAGTCATTGATACAAGGGGTCATTAGCATTAATGATGCGTCAGCACTTTGGGGATATTGCATGTACTTTTACGGGATTCTGTTAAGATTTTAATCCGAAAAATAAAGAAGCAGGTCAAAAACTACAAGAAACTCTACAAGAAACTAAAAAAATCATTAATACAGAGATTGTTTAATAGCAATGTTAACTACCATTTTTTCACTGTGAAATATTAATTAAATGTTAGCAAGCAGTAATAATATTGCTATTTGAAAGTCTACTACCAACAAATTTCTATTCAGTAATTGCACTATAACAATGACACACAGGTAAGTTCACATCTTATCATCGTTGGGGCGTCTGGCATTGCCCAAGAGCAATGATAACCAATGTCGTGAGGAAAGTTTTCAAAATTCAATAACTTCAGGTAACTGATAACGTTCATAGTTTGGCGGTTTTCACCGTATGACTAGAACTTCAAGTATGTGCAGATTTTACGCTGCGTCGTAAATTTTATTGGATTACCTGTATCTTCTGCGAAATAATCTACCTTCGAATTCTAAACTTAAAAAATTTGCTATATTATACTTTGCAGGCAGCTTTTTAAAACAGCCTTTATCTTGAATTAATCCTTGAAACAGAAATGCAGACAAAATAAATTCTATGGCAAGTAATAATTTCAATGTATCCTATCCCCTGGACCATTCACTGACCCAGGATATACATAGTGGTCAATGCATGGTATATCGCCTGCCTGATTGGAAAATGTGAAG